>NW_028255903.1:0-600000 GCF_971803275.1 Cyanistes caeruleus
ACGCCCTACCCCAGGGACAGATTTATTTCCCATAGGGGAGGATGGTAACGGTGCCGAAGGCTCCGTTCCAGAATCAAGGTTAGTGGGTGAAGGAATTGGAGATGGCACAAAAGGATTAGCAGCGGCAGCAGGGGTCAGTGACTGCGTGGGGGGGGTCAAGATTACTGTGTTCGTGGCGGGTGGCAATGGACACTCATTAATTCCCTCTAATAATCTATTTTTTGACATGCTGCAGATGCCTTTGTAGCAGCTGCCTGTTCAGCCTGATACTGCAAAAGAACATTATGAACTGTCTGCCACAGTTTTCTCAATTTTTTAGCAGTTTTATCATCATCTAAAGTAGCTTCCCACAATTTATCTCCAAACTTTCGCCACTCACTTAATTCATGGACTGTATGGGGATTCTGAAAACAGCCCTGAGCATACCCATAAGCAAGAAGTCCAGGGAGCTCCTTGAGCAAATCAAAATCTTTAACCTGTCGCTATTCTAAAAAGCAGGTAAATAAATCATATGCTGCTTGCCTTTCCATCTTACCGTCAGCGCTGTTGCAGCCCCTACAAGGTTTCGGCAGCACGTTACAGCAGGACTCTCTGAGGTTGCCTGGGCGCGGCACCGTTGCTGTGTGATCAAAGCTGTTGCTGCAGAGGACCCGTCCCCTGACACCAACTCCCTTGGCCGACTCCAACTCCTTTTTAAGGTCCCAAAGGTCCCAAAGGTCCCAAAGGTCCCAAAGGTCCCAAAGGTCCCAAAGGTCCCTGCTGTTCGGGCGCCATTTGATGAGTTTGGCGGGAGAAATGCAGCACTCAATATGAATGATCAGCAAGTCTCATTTATTGGCAACTCTAAAACCACTTATATAGCATCAATAATCAGGCTCACACATAGTGCAAAAGCAAGCTCATTCTTGAATATTTTTATTTAAGTTCAATTCCACCTAGTCCCACATTCCTGTGATCGCTCATCTATGCTGAATTCACATTCTTCTGATCACAGCGTCCTGTTCTCAGTTAACAGTTATCACTAAGGCCTTCCTGACTTTGCAACATCTCACACCAACGGTACTCTACTGTCTAATTCTTTCTCAACTAATTGCTGCATAGGAATATGACATTTGCTAGCTAGCCATTCCTCGATAATATCCCACAAATTTCTAGAGAAATTCCACAAAATTCCTAAAAATCCCACGAAATTCCCTAAGTCTTTTCAAAACTAAACCTAATTCCTGCAAGATCTCAAAAAATCTCCACAAATTTCCAAAAAAATCTAAGAAAAATCCCCCAAAATTCTTCAAGTCTCCTCCAAATCCCAGAAAAATCTCACAAAATTCCATAAATTTTCTCAAAAGCCAACAAAATTCCTGCAACATCCCACAAAATGTCCACCAATTTCCACCAAATCAAAGAAAATTGCCTCAAAATTCTTCAAGTCTCCTCCAAATTCCATGAAATTCAAGAGAAATCCTCAAAATTCCAGGAAAATGTTACAAAATTCCTTGGATCTTCTCAAAACCCTACCAAACTCCAACCACATCCCACAAAATGTCCACAAACGTCCACAAAATTCAAGAAAAATCCCTCAAAAATCCTTCAAGTCTCCTCAAAATCCCACAAACATCTCACAAAATCTCACAAAATCTCCTCAATATCCCACAAAATTCTGGAAAACCCCACAAAATTGCAGAAAAATGCCACAGAACTCCCTCAGTCTTCTCAAAACCCAGCCAAATTCCTGCAACATCTCACAAAATCTCCTCCAATTTCCAGAAAATTCAGGAAAAATCCCACAAAAATTCATTAAATTTCCTCAATATCCTACAAAATTCCAGAACCATCTCACAAAATCTCTACACATTTCCACAAAATTCAAGAAAACTCCCACAAAATTCTTGAAAAGCCCCTCAAAATTCCAGAAAAATGCCACAAAATTCCCACAATCTTCTCAAAGCATTACAAAATTCCACAAACATCTCACAAAATCTCAACAAATTTCCACAAAATCTAAGAAAACCCCACAAAATTGCAGAAACATGCCACAAAATTCACTCAATCTTCTCAAAACCCAACCAAATTTCTGCAACATCTCACAAAATCTCCACCAATTTCCACAAAATCTAGGAAAAATCCCTCAAAATTCTTCAAGTCTCCTCCATATGCCAGAAAATTCTAGAAAAGCCCCACACAATTCCCTCAATCTTCTCAAATTTCTGCCAAATTCCTGCAACATCCCACAAAATCTCCACAAATGCCCACAAAATTCAAGAAAAAATCCGAAAAAATTCATTAAATTTCCTCAATATCCCACAAAATTCCAGAACCATCTCACAAAATCTCCACACATTTCCACAAACTAAAGAAAAGTCCCAAAATATTCTTGAAAAGCCCCTCAAAATTCCTAAAATATCCAACAAAATTCCCACAATCTTCTCAAAACATTACAAAATTCCACAGACATCTCCCAAAATCTCCACCAATTTCCACCAAATCCAGGAAAAATCCCTCAAAATTCTTCAAGTCTCCTCCAAATCCCACAAAATTCTTGAAAAGCCCCACACAGTTCCCTAAATCTTCTCAAATTTCTACCAAATTCCTGCAATATCCCACAAAATCTCCTCCAATTTCCAGAAAATTCAAGAAAAATCCTTCAAAAATTCTTCAAGTCTCCTCAAAATCCTACAAACATCTAACAAAATCCCACAAAATCTCACAAAATCTCCTCAATATCCCACAAAATTCTGGAATACCCCACAAAATTGCAGAAAAATGCCACAAAATTCTCTCAATCTTCTTACATCCCAACCAAATTCCTGCAACATCTCCCAAAATCTCCACCAATTTCCACAAAATCTAGGAAAAATCCCTCACAATCCTTCAAGTATCTTCCAAATCCCACAATAATCCCACTAAATTAAAGAAACATCCCACAAAATCTCCTCTATATCAAAAAAAATTCTGGAAAACCCCACAGAATTGCAGAAAAATTCCTCAACATTCCCTCAATCTTCTCAAAACCGTACCAAATTCCTGAAACATCTCAAAAAATCTCCTCCAATTTCCAGAAAATTCAAGAAAAATCCCACAAAAATTCATTAAATTTCTTCAATATCCTACAAAATTCCAGAACCATCTCACAAAATCACTACACATTTCCACAAAATTCAAGAAAACTCCCACAAAATTCTTCAAAAGCCCCACAAAATTCCAGAAAAATGCCACAAAATTCCCACAATCATCTCAAAACATTACAAAATTCCACAGATATCTCCCAAAAATCACCACCAATTTCCACAAAATCTAAGAAAATTGCCTCAAAATTCTTCAAGTCTCCTCCAAATTCCAAGAAATTCGAGGGAAATCCTCAAAATCTCCAGGAAAATGTTACAAAATTCCTTGGATCTTCTCAAAACCCTACCAAACTCCAGCAACATCCCACAAAATTTCCACAAATGTCCACAAAATTCAAGAAAAATCCCACAAAATTCTTCAAGTCTCCTCAAAATCCCACAAACATCTCACAAAATCTCCTCAATATCCCACAAAATTCTGGAATACCCCACAAAATTGCAGAAAAATGCCACAAAATTCTCTCAATCTTCTCAAATCCCAACCAAATTCCTGCAACATCTTACAAAATATCCACCCATTTCCACAAAATCTAGGAAAAATCCCTCAAAATTGTTCAAGTCTCCTCCGAATCCTACAAAATTCTGGAAAAGCCCCACACAATTCCCTAAACCTTCTCAAATTTCTACCAAATTACGCAGACATCCCACAAAATCTCCACTAATGTACACAAAATTCAAGAAAAAACCTACAATATTCATGAAATTTCCTCAATATCCCACAAAATTCCAGAACCATCTCACAAAATCTCCACACATTTCCACAAAATTCAAGAAAACTCTCCAAAAAATTCTTGAAAAGCCCCTCAAAATTCCAGAAATATCCAACACAATTCCCACAATCTTCTCAAAACATTACAAAATTCCACAGACATCTCACAAAATGTCTACAAATTTCCACAAAATCTAAGAAAATTCCACAAAATTCTTCAAGTCTCCTCCAAATCCCACAAAATTCAAGAGAAATCCTCAAAATTCCAGGAAAATGTTACAAAATTCCTTCAATCTTCTCAAAACCCTACCAGACTCCAACCACATCCCACAAAATCTCCACACATTTCCATAAAATTCAAGAAAACTCCCACAAAATTCTTGGAAGCCCCTCAAAATGCCAGAAAAATCCAAGAAAATTCCCTCAATCTTCTCAAAACATTATAAAATTCCACAGACATCTCGCAAAATCTCCACCAATTTCCACCAAATCTAAGAAAATTCCCTCAAAATTCTTCAAGTCTACTGCAAATCCCACAAAATTCTGGAAAAGCCCCACACAATTCCCTAAATCTTCTCAAATTTCTACCAAATTCCTGCAACATCCCACAAAATCTCCACAAATGTCCACAACGTTCAAGAAAAATCCCTCAAAAATTTATTAAATTTCCACAATATCCCACAAAATTCGTGAACCAGCTCACAAAATACCCACACATTTCCACAAAATTCAAGAAAACTCTCCAAAAAATTCTTTAAAAGCCTCTCAAAATTCCAGAAAAATCCCACACAATTCCCACAATCTTCCCAAAACATTACAAAATACCAGACATCTCAAAAAATCTCCACACATTTCCACAAAATCTACGAAAATTCCCTCAAAATTCTTCAGGTCTCCACCAATTTCCACAAAATTCAAGAAAACTGCCACAAAATTCTTGAAAAGCTCCTCAAAATTCTAAAAAAATCCCACAAAATTCCCTAAACCTTCTCCAAACATTACAAAATTCCACAGACATCTCACAAAATCCCCACAAATTTCCACCAAATCTAAGAAAATTCCCTCAAAATTCTTCAAGTCTCCTCCAAATCCCACAAAATTCAAGAGAAATCCTCAAAATTCCAGGAAAATGTTACAAAATTCCTTCAATCTTCTCAAAACCCTACCAAACTCCAGCCACATCCCACAAAATGTCCACAAATTGCCACAAAATTCAAGAAAAATCCCACAAAATTCTTCAAGTCTCCTCAAAATCCCACAAACATCCCACAAAATCCCACAAAATTGCAGAAAAATCTCAAAAATTCCCCAAATTTACTCAAAACCCAACCATATTCCTGCAATATCCCACAAAATCTCCACAAATGTCTAGAAAATCTAAAAAAATTCCCCCATAATTCTTCAAGTCTCCTCAAAATCCCACAAACATCCCACAAAATCCCACAAAATCTCCTCAATATCCCACAAAATTCTAGAGAAATTCCACAAAATTCCAGCAACATCCCACAAAATTCCCTGAATCTTCTCAAAACCCAACCAAATTCCTGCAACATCTCACAAAATCTCCACCAATTTCCACAAAATCTAGGAAAAATCCCACAAAATTCTTCAAGTCTCCTCCAAACCCTAGAAAAATCCCACAAAATTCCAGAAACATCCCACAAAATCTCCTCAATATCACAGAAAATTCTAGAGAAATTACACAAAATTCCAGGAAAAATCCCACAAAATTCCCTCAATCTTCTCGAAACATTACAAAATTCCAGAGACGTCTCACAAAATCTCCACCAATTTTCACATTATCAAAGAAAAATCCCACAAAATTCTGGAAAAGCCCCACACAATTCCCTAAATCTTCTGAAAACCTTACCAAATTCCTGTAACATCCCACAAAATGTCCACAAATGTCCACATCATTCAAGAAAAATCCCACAAAATTAACTAAATTTCCTCAATATCCCACAAAATTCCAGAACCATCTCACAAAAATCTCAACAAATTTCCACAAAATTCAAGAAAACTGCCACAAAATTCTTGAAAGCCCCTCAAAATTCTGGAAAATCCTCACAAAATTCCCACAATCTTCTCAAAACATTACAAAATTCCAAAGACATCTCACAAAATCCCCACAAATTTCCACCAAATCTAAGAAAATTCCCTCAAAATTCTTCAAGTCTCCTCCAGATTCCAAGAAATTCAAGAGAAATCCTCAAAATTCCAGGAAAATGTTACAAAATTCCTTCAATCTTCTCAAAATCCTACCAAACTCCAGCCACATCCCACAAAATGTCCAACCATTTCCACAAAATCTACTAAAAATCCCTCAAAATTCTTCAAGTCTCCTCCAAATTCCACAAACATCCCTCAAACATCCCACAAAATCTCCTCAATATCACAAAATATTCTAGAGAATTTTCACAAAATTCCAGAAAAATCCCACAAAATTCCATAAATCTTCTCAAAACACAACCAAATTCCTGCACCATCCCACAAAATCTTCACAAATGTCCACAAAATTCAAGAAAAATCCCTCAAAAATCACTAAATTTCCTCAATATCCCACAAAATTCCACAGGCATCTCACAAAATCTCCACAAATGTCCCACAAAATCTAAGAAAATTCCCTCAAAATTCTTCAAGTCTCCTCCAAATCTCACAAAATTCAAGAGAAATCCTCAAAATTCCAGGAAATTGCTACAAAATTCCTTCAATCTTCTCAAAACCCTACCAAACTCCAGCCACATCCCACAAAATGTCCACAAATGTCCACAAAATTCAAGAAAAATCCCACAAAATACTTCATGTCTCCTCAAAATTCCACAAACATCCCACAACATCCCACAAAATTGCAGAAAAATCTCAAAAATTCCACAAATTTACTCAAAACCCAACCATATTCCTGCAATATCCCACAAAATCTCCACAAATGTCTAGAAAATCTAAAAAAATTCCCCCATAATTCTTCAAGTCTCCTCAAAATCCCACAAACATCCCACAAACATCCCACAAAATCTCCTCAATATCCCACAAAATTCTACAGAAATTCCACAAAATTCCAGCAACATCCCACAAAATTCCCTGAATCTTCTCAAAACCCAACCAAATTCCTGCAACATCTCACAAAATCTCCACCAATTTCCACAAAATCTAGGGAAAAATCCCACAAAATTCTTCAAGTCTCCTCCAAACCCTAGAAAAATCCCACAAAATTCCAGAAACATCCCACAAAATCTCCTCAATATCACAGAAAATTCTAGAGAAATTCCACAAAATTGCAGAAAAATGCCACAAAATTCCCTAAATCTTCTCCAAACATTACAAAATTCCAGAGACGTCTCACAAAATCTCCACCAATTTTCACATTATCAAAGAAAAATCCCACAAAATTCTGGAAAAGCCCCACACAATTCCCTAAATCTTCTGAAAACCTTACCAAATTCCTGTAACATCCCACAAAATGTCCACAAATGTCCACATCATTCAAGAAAAATCCCACAAAATTAACTAAATTTCCTCAATATCCCACAAAATTCCAGAACCATCTCACAAAATATCAACAAATTTCCACAAAATTCAGGAAAACTCCCACAAAATTCTTGAAAGCCCCTCAAAATTCTGGAAAATCCTCACAAAATTCCCTAAATCTTCTCAAAACATTACAAAATTCCAAAGACATCTCACAAAATCCCCACAAATTTCCACCAAATCTAAGAAAATTCCCTCAAAATTCTTCAAGTCTCCTCCAGATTCCAAGAAATTCAAGAGAAATCCTCAAAATTCCAGGAAAATGTTACAAAATTCCTTCAATCTTCTCAAAATCCTACCAAACTCCAGCAACATCCCACAAAATCTCCAACAATTTCCACAAAATCTAGGAAAAATCCCTCAAAATTCCTCAAGTCTCCTCAAAATTCCACAAACATCCCACAAACATCCCACAAAATCTCCTCAATATCCCACAAAATTCTAGAGAAATTCCACAAAATTCCAGAAAAATCCCACAAAATTCCCTAAATCTTCTCAAAACACAACCAAATTCCTGCATCATCCTACAAAATCTCCATAATTGTCCACAAAATTCAAGAAGAATCCCTCAAAAATCACTAAATTTCCTCAATATCCCACAAAATTCCACAGACATCTCAAAAAATCTCCACAAATGTCCCACAAAATCTAAGAAAATTCCCTCAAAATTCTTCAAGTCTTCTCCAAATCTCACAGAATTCAAGAGAAATCCTCAAAATTCCAGGAAAATGCTACAAAATTCCTTCAATCTTCTCAAAACCCTACCAAACTCCAGCCACATCCCACAAAATGTCCACAAATTGCCACAAAATTCAAGAAAAATACCACAAAATTCTTCAAGTCTCCTCAAAATCCCACAAACATCTCACAAAATCTCCTTAATATCCCACAAAATTCTAGAGAAATTCCACAAAATTCCAGGAAAATCACACAAAATTCCCTCAATCTTCTCAAAACACAATCAAATTCCTGCAACATCTCACAAAATCTCCAACAATTTCCAAAAAAATCTAAGTAAAATCCCCAAAAATTCTTCATGTCTCGTACAAATCCCACAAAAATCCCACAAAATTCCAGAAACATCCCACAAAATCTCCTCAATATCGCAAAAAATTCTGGGAAAGCCCCACAAAATTGCATAAAATGCAACAAACTTCCCTAAATCTTCTCAAAACATTACAAAATTCCAGAGACGTCGCAAAAAAATCTCCACGAACTTCCACATTATCTAGGAAAAATCCCTCAAAATTCTTCAAGTCTCCTCCAAATCCCACAAAATTCTGGAAAAGCCCCACACAATTCTCTAAATCTTCTCAAATTTCTACCAAATTCCTGCAACATCCCACAAAATCTACATGAATGTCCAAAAAATTCAAGAAGAATTTCTCAAAAATCACTAAATTTCCTCAATATCCCACAAAATTCCAGAACCATCTCACAAAATCTCCACAATTGTCCACACAATTTAAGAAAACTCCCACGAAATTTATAAGCCTCACAAATTTCCAGAGAAATCTCACAAATCCCCTAAATCTTCTCAAAACCCAACCAAATTCCTGAAACATCCCACAAAATCTCCATCAATTCACAGAAAATCTAAGAAAAATCCCCCAAAATTCTTCAAGTTACCTCAAAATCCCAGAAAATCTCACAAAAATCCCTAACTTTTTTCAAAACCCTACCAAATTCCACCAACATCCTACAAAATGTCCTCAAATATAAAAAAAATTCATGAAAAATCCCACAAAATTCCCTAAATCTCCTCAAAACCTTAACAAATTTTAGAAACATCCAACAAAATCTACACAAAGGTCCACAAAATTCCAGAAAAATCACACGAAATTTCCTAAATTTTCTCAAAACTCAAAACATTTAGCAAATGCCCCAATTTCTCATCTCCTATGGAATATTTTTGTTTTGGAGGCAAATTAAATTGAGATACATTAACTTTTAAAGATATTAATGCCATTGTTCTTTGCACTTCTCAAGCAATCTGTCGAGCTGTCCAGTCTGCCTTTCAATTCCCTTCACAAATTTTGGAGTTTCCTGATTGGTGTCCTTTGCAGTGCATAATTGCGACTTGTTCAGGTTTTGTATTGCTTTTATCAATTGCAGGACTGCATCTTGATGTTTAATGTGTGTACCTTGAGAAGACAGCAGTCTTCTTTCTTTCCACAGCACTCTGTGGACATGCACTACTCCAAAGCACACTCTGAGCCAGTCCAGATGTTTCCCCTTTTCCCTTTACTCAATTCTAGTGCTCTGCTTAAGGCAACCAGTTCTGCCCTCTGGGCAGATGCATTTGCTGATAATGCTTTTGCCTCCACTATTGCACTGACTGTTGTTACCGCATATCCAGCGTATCTGGTCCCGTTCTCCACCAAGCTGCTTCCATCTGTGAATAGCTCTCACTCTGGGTGCTCCAGTGGGATGTCTTTCAGGTCTTCTCTTGCCAAATAGGTGTCCTCTATTACTTCTACACAGTCATGCTCTAATGGGCCTTCTTCAGTTGTGGTACCCAGGAACAGAGCTGCATTCAAGAGGTCAGTTGTCTTTAGTGTGACATCATCCTGCTCAGTCAGGATTACCTGGAATTTCATCATCCTGCTTGGAGATAGCCAATGGCCCCTCTTTTGTTCTAAAACAGTGCTCACCATGTGTGGCACAGAGACATCTATGTGTCTACCCATGGTGAGTTTCCTGGCTTCTTGTGGCAGCATCACGCTGGCTGCAACTGCCCGCAGGCATGAAGGCCATCCAGCACTCCCCTTGTCAAGCTGTTTGGAAAAGCAGCCTACCGGCCTTTCCCAGCTTCCCAAACCTTGGCTCAGCACTCCCAGTGCTAGGTGTAGTCTTTCATGCACAAACAGCTGGAAATCTTTGGACAAATCTGGCAATCCGAACGCCGGAGCAGTTGTCAATGCCTCCTTCAGTTTGAGGAAGGCCTCCTTCTGTGCTCTGCCCCAGGTAAACGGCTGCGTCTTCTGGGCCTCATCCAGGGCTTTTGCAATTAGTCCATAGTCCATGATCCACAGGCAGCACCACCCTGTCATCCCAAGGAAGACTCGCAGCTCATGCACGTTCTGGGGTTCTGCAATAGCACAAATAGCTTGAATACAATTAGTACCCAGCTTACATTGCCCTGGTGAGATTTCACATCCCAGGGAAATCACAGTCTGCCAGGCAATTTGTGCCTTTTCTTTCGACTCCTTATATCCTCCCATTCCCAGCTGATTTCAAATTTCAATTGTTACCTTTATGCAGGTTGTTTTCTCTTCTGTAGCTATCAGTATATCATCAACATACTGTAACAGCAGGTATTGTTTTCTTGGTACTTGCCCGTTCTCGGTCCAAATCTCCAGCTCCTTCCCCAGCTGGCTTCCAAATAGGGTTGGACTGTTCTTGGATCCTTGTCAGAGTCATGTTCAGGTGAGCTGAGTTTTCCTTCCTATTTCTGGATTTTCCCACTCAAAGACAAACAGTTACCTACTTTTTTTGTCAAGGGGTATGCAGAAAAAGGCATCTTTTAAATCAAGTACAGTAAACCATTTCTCTTTCTCTTTTATAGATGTTAACAATGTGCAAGGATTAGCTACCACTGGGTAAATATCTTTAGTTATTCCATTTATTACTCTCAAATCCTGCACTAGTCTTTATTGGTCAACACAGAAATTTGGGCTCCAGTGTTAACTACAAAAGTAAAAAGTGGATGTATAGGACCCACTATTATTGAGAAACAGCTCAGACTATTCAGCCTAGTCTTCACAGAAGTATGGGGAACATCATTTATTTCTATCTTTAGCACACTTTTATAGGGTTTTACAGGGTCCCCGGGCTAAGCAAGTTACTCTTGGTTAATCCACACAGGTTTACATTTTTTCTCTTATACACAAGGATATTGTTTTGCTTCATTCTCTCTGCTTCAGGAAAGTTTCAAGGACATGAGCCTTTAATATCACGACTTATACCAAAGGCTGGTTTGTGCAGACAGGCCTTTACTAAAATATCATGCCCACCTTCTGTTCAAATATTCTCTACACACTATTGCTGTAATCAGTATGTCTCCAGTTTTGTTATCTCTAGTGAGCATTTGAAATAAAAGCAACCTCTGCCTCTCTGCTCACCCATGAGAGGCACAGTTCCCAGTTTCCCTGATTCTGAGGCTCTTTGGGCTCCAATCCCAGAAGCTGAGAAGGAGACGGCTTTGGCTCACAGCCCAGAGCCTGTGGAGCTGTGCTGGGTTATCCAATGGGGCATTCCATACAATGAACTTGGGACAGTGCCAATTAGAAACAACTTCACTCAACTTTGAAGTGAGAAGCCATCTATTACCTTGCTGGGGACCCCCTTCTTTATCTCCAGTGACCACCAATACTGGCAGTGAGAGATTTCTTTTCTCTTGTCTGGGTTTTCCTTAAGAGAACCAATGCATCTAACACCTTTGCTTTCTCTGATTTTTCTTCTGCCATTTTTACAGGTCCATCATTTCTACTGGAATGAATTAGCTCTTTTGGAGGGTAAATTTGATTCAGGAGAGAGGTTTCCCCCTCTTCTTTCCTCAATTCTTTGCTTAAAGCCAGTTTTTGGAGCTGCTGTAAAACAAGCTCCCAAAACTGAGCAGAGTAGAGTTTGATTTTTGACCAATTTAAATTTTCTTTCATCTTGTAAAGAACACACTCTATCAATCACATTTTCCAAATTAAACCAGTAACTAAGCGCCTGCTTTTCCCCTCCCGGAGAAGGTCTGGCATTGTGTTTTGCTAACAGAGCATAAAATGCAGCTTTAACTTCTGCACTGCCCTTTTCAGTCATTTTTACAAAGGGAAAACCACTATAGGGAGGTATAAACTTCAATTATAAACACACACACACACACACCCACACCCACACCCACACTGCTTTTTGCTTCCCTGTGTGGGTAAAAAGACCAAATCTGCTCGGGAGGCACTCTTTCAGTTTAAAATTCTGATTGTCTCTTTGCTACACCAAGCACTCAAAATTCATACACACAACAACAACAAAAACATTCCCACCCTTTTGCACTAAGAGATCATTTGTGAAATTCTGCAGACAGAGCCCTCAAGTGAGTGTGGGGTGCTTTTCACCTCGGCGTGTGCAGTTTGTGGGAAATTCGAGTTGCCCCCCTTGCTTTCTAGACACCGCTCACTCTCTTGGGAGTGTCGGGCTGGGTGCGGCTGGAGCAAAACATCTTTCCCCTAATACAGACTGCACAACAAACCTGCAGCCCCTTCTGTCTGTCAGAAATCCTGTCCGTGACTCCAGTTTAAATGTCATGATTCGCTAACGCCAGTGGGAGTCGCGAGAAGTTTCTTTGATCTCAGAGGACAAAAAGAACACAAAAAGATTTCAGTTTAAATCACAACAGCAATAATGTACATTTATTTTAGTGACAACAAGTGTTATGTGATAGAGGAGGGGGAGAGAGAGAGAGAGAGAGAGAGAGAGATAAAGAAAACAAAGTAAAGAAAGAGAGCAGAGGAGGTTATCACTACCAACAGATGAGATGGGGACGCTGGAGTGTTTTTCCATGGGGAGATCTCGCCAAAATCAATTTAGCCTTATGGAATTCTTCCCCAAAGTGACCTTGTTTCCAATGTGCTAAGAAGCACCCCAAAGGAGAAGTTCCTGCTATGAGAGCATTGCTGCCCAAAACCCCTTTAAGCTTCTCCATGTCACAACTACAATACACCACAAATGCCGAACCTGCAACGCTTTCGCAGTCGTCTGACGGACGGCGCCCAGGCAATCCCAACAGGAATTCCTTTAGCCCAACCAAGCGCAGCTTTTGCTGCGTCTTATTGGCAGGCACCCAAACCAAAGTGAAAGCACCTTACCTCTTCTCCTGGGGACGCTGTGAGCAGCGCAGACGGTCGCGGCCGATGGGCTCCCCGAGAATCCCTCGGTGCCGGCTGGAGCAGGATCGGGTCGCGAGCTCGCTCAGCAGCACTCACAAGGTCCCATCTGGGTCACCAAAATGTTAGAGTTCAGGAACACACATCATCACACAATGATTATATGCAGGTGCTTTATTGAAGAGCTCTGGGTGTCAGGGGTACACAGACCCAAATCTGACCCATCTTGGTTTTGAGTTGAACATGTTTTATACTCTATCATTATATAACTTACATATTAATTATTAAACTTACATTGTTCTATTGTATGCATTGTTTTTATCCAAGCATGGATTTCTCGTGATCTGCCCCAGCCCCCTAACATTGTTCCTCATGTTCTTTAAACAATAATTATATCTAATCACATCTAACAATTCTATCATTTATCATATATTGATTACACAGGTGCAGTTTCACATGATCTTTAGCAAGCACAAGGCCTAACATTTCCAAGGGCCTACTTTTCCCAGGGCTTGCCAAGCCTAACTTTCTTCCTGAGTTCCCGAATTTCTTAAGGTTTTAAAATGTTCTACTATCACCTCCAGAGTGACACAAAGAGGCCTGCCTGAACAGTCAGACAGCTACATCTATTTTTAATTTTAACTTTTAGAATTTTTTTAGAGCCTGCTGGCTGTGTTCAAGGTTTTCTCCCTATTTCCTCCCTAGTGCACATTCTCCAGAAACTCTGCTTTTACATCCTTTTGCATTGATTAAAGTTACCTGCAATGACCAGTCAATCCAAACCATGGGAAAACTTGAACTTCGATCTCTACCCAGGCAAAATATCTGCCTCCCACATCTGAAGCCATGAGCTGCCAAGTACTGTCCCCACTGTCATACCCTGTCCCCTGGAGGTCTGATGATGCCATTTCAAAGGGGTTGCCAATGAAAACAAGTTTGAATACTTTCATAGTTTCCACATTGGCATTCAAATCCTTGACTAGAAAAATCACAAGTCAAGATTTCTAGGATTCTTCCATACCAAAGCTGTCATTCTCACCCTGGATTTTAGAGTGTCTGAACAGTCAGACAAGGTTTTAGTTTTAGACTCTAGAGACAAAGTCCCTGCTGTTCGGCGATCCCATTCCATCAGCATATAGTCCTGATGATTCCTTTAGGCAGGAGCAGCAAAGGCAAGAATGAGCCAAACAAGCTGTTCCTGTGTTCTCATGTCCTGCACAGCAGTAACTGGGAATTCAAGAATGGATTCAGGAGACAGTGGGTGCACAGGGAGCCACCAAGACTTTGGGATGCTGAAATGGACCAGCCTGGTGCCTGTGCCCGGGCTGCACCGCGCTGAGCTCCAACTGGACAATCTAACAATGGTTGAATGGACACACCATGGGCCACTGGAGACTCCTACTCCTAGTTCTGTGAGCTACACTATTCTCCTGTCATTCACCAGATGATTTTTTCATCTTTGCTTGAAATCCAGGAGTGGAAAAGGTCAAAATGGAAAAGTGTTCTCCCAATTCTAGTGACAGCTGTGCCTGCACACCACCTGTGCCCATGGCAGGATGGTTGGAGACTGCATGATGTTGATGATACTTTGCAACACGAAGTGCTCAGGGATTTTGGGATTGCCCAAGTGGAGAGCAAAACTGAGCCGTGTAAGTCCCTGCTTTTTTTCAGCACATGCTGCTTCTTCCTTTGTTCCAAGCAAGTCCAGGATTTGGTTTCATGTGTCTTTAAGGTGCCTGGACAGAAGAGAGGGAGGGCAGCTGCAGCACAGGGCTCCTGCCCCGTCAGTCTCTCTCTCTCTCTCTCTCTCTCTCTCTCACTCAGGATGGTGCCAATGCCGCTGCCTTGGGACACCTGAGTGTGGAAGGCGAGCTCGCCCTCAAGCACGGCCATCCAAGTCAGTCACGGGCACAGGCTGCAGCTGAAGCTGGCAAGCGTTGCTGTGAGGCTGCAAGTGAAGAGAAATCCATTGTGGCCAACTCTGCTGAAGCCTTTTGCCAAAGCAAAGGCAATTGTGCCCACAGCCTCCCCCTGTTTGGCACTGGGCTGCTGCGGACGCCTCAGTGCGCAGGTGCCGACGTTGGGGCTGCTGCTGTTCCTGGGCACGCTCTGCTGCTGTTTCTGTGGGCTCCAGAGCCGCTTGGGCAGCAGCCACTGGGCAGCCCTGCTGGAGGAGACATCGCCACCCTCCCCATGGTGACAGCAGCTCTGTGGGCCCCGAGCTCTGTGTCAGGGAGGCCTCGGTCACAGCAGCGTGGCCTGGGCAGCCACGAGGGCCTGGGCTGGCCGCCAGCCCTGCCTCTGCCCACTGCCCCTTCCTGGAGGCACCCAGTGGCCGTGGCCTGGCAGCACCCCCTGCCCTCCATGTCCCCAGCCAGCCCAGCCTGGGCACCTTGGGCTGTCCCCACCCTCCCGCTGGGGTGGTGTCCCAGCCTCCAGGCCTTCTGCTGCAGGCCTGGGGGACATATTGGGGCAGCACCGGAGCAGCCGGGTGTCAGGGACCAGGCGGCTGCCCGAGGGCTGCTTATGGCCTCTGACACCCAATTCCTCAGGGCTTCCCACCACCCCGGCTCCTCCAGGGCCTTCTGTCCCCTTGGAACCTCCTGCCACCCACTCCCTCACACATCCCCCTCGTGCCTTCCCACTGCCTTGTCCCATCTGGGCCTCCGCAGCCCCTCATCCCTTCACGGCCTCCCAGCACCCCGCGCCCTCAGGGGCTCCCCCAGCCTGGCCCGGCAGCAGCGCCACTGCCCCACAGGAGCTCCAGCAGCTCCTCAGCCATCACGGCACCAACACACGGGCAGCAGGACACAGATGGCGCTTCCTGCCTGCCACAGGGCTTGTGGCTTCAGCACAACCACCAAAGGCCAAGGGGCTTCTGGCCATTTCCCCTGCACCACTGCATGCCCTGGCAGGTTGCTGAACACAAGAACCCTTTTCCCTCTCTTCCCCTATGCCCCACACACCCGGGGCAGCAAAAGAAAGGTCTTGGGACTCTTGTGGTTTATAACATATCCTATATTATTTACATACTAGATGGAAACGAAACGAAGAAAAGAACAATCTCTATGAAACAAAAAATAACAGATGGCCCATGTGGCCCCAGAAGATAGAGCCTCTCAGCCCTAACATATCCTACATTATTTACATACTAAAAAGAAGAGAAAAATGGAAAAGAACAACCCTTATGATATAAAAAATCCTGGCTGGCCCATGTGGCCCCAGAAGACAGAGCCTCTCAGGTCAGCGCTGAGCACATCTCCAGCAGTGCAGCCAGCCCAGGCCCGACAGACGAGGCCGTGTCCTCCATGCCCTGAGGATTTGGTCTTGCATCCTCTGCAGGATGGAATATCGGGCACTCTGGATGGCCCGGAGGACATACAGCGTTTCAAGTGCCAGGTCTGACACGGCACCGCTTCTGTCCTCCGTCAGGCGTTCGAGGGCTGCAAGAGAGACGAACAGAGCCACGGTCACACCCCAGAGCTGTGGGGGCCCAGCGAGAGCCCCCTGCCAGGGCCATGCCAGCCGGCTCTTGCCTTGGCCAGGAGGGAGCAGGGACCAAGGGGGTCAGCCCGAAGCTGCTGGCCACAAATGCCCCACGTGGCCCTGAAATCTCGCTGTGCTCTGCCCACGCCGCCCCTCATCGGCATAGGGAGCAGAGCCCTCCACAGCCTGGCCAGGGCTTGCAGCTGCCCCCGACAGCCACCGCTGTCAGCCCGCTGTCCTGGCTCACCTCTGCACAAAACCTGGAGCTCTGCCTGCTGCCCCCTCAGCTGCTCCCCGGCCATCCCTGAGAACACAGAGCCTGTCAGGGTCCCAGCAGCACAGCTCCCTGCCAGCGGCGCTGCCAGCCCTGTGGCCACACGGCCTCCTGCCCCGGCAGGGCTCAGCCCGGGCCCTTGCCGCACCCTGACTCAGCCCAAGGGCACGGCTGCCAGAGGCCGGCAGCAGCAGCCCCGAGGGCAGCCGGGGCTCCAGGGCGCCGGGCCCGGGTGCCGCTGCCGGGGCAGCAGCCGGGGCTGGGGCCGAGCTGCGGCGGGGCGGGGAGGGAGCCCGGGCTCGGGACTCACCGATGACCCTGATGGCCGCCGCTCGCAGGGTCTCCTGTGGGTCCTGCAGGTACTGCAGGGCCCGGCGCAGGTGCTCGGCCAAGGGGATCCTGTGGTCGGCCAGCTGGAGAGAGCGGCAGGAGGGAAGGGTTGGCGCGGGCTCTGCCCCTCGGCCGGGCGCTGCTGCCTGCGGCCAGCCCCGGCCTCCCGTGCCCGGCCAGCCCTGAGGCCCGGCCAGCAGCCGCTGGCGCCGGGCTCTGGAGGGGGCAGAGGGCCGGCTGCTGCCCGGGGAGCCGCGGTGCCGGCCCGGCCCGCAGCCCCGCTGGGCCGGGGCTCCATCAGCACCCGGCTCGGGGCCACAGGGGGCTGGAGAAGAAGCCGTGCGGCCCCCGGCTGCAGCAGTGGGCAGAGGCACAGCTGCCAGCCCCACACACTGAGCACCGGGGCCAGGGGGCTTCTCTAGTCTGATGCTGGCACTTCCAGGCCGTCCTTACCACGAGCTTGGCAAACTTCCACAGCTTCTCCTTCCTGACAGCTTTTTCCAGGTCTGGCCTCTTCAGGAAGTGAGCCGCGCGAAGGAGCGTTGTCCGAGAGGCCTGGGGAGCAGCAGAGAGCCGCAAATGGCCCCACAAGGCAGGGCACAGGAGTGTCCCAGTGCCAAGGGCTGGAGGAGGCTGCAGCCTGCAAGCCTGCGTCAGGGCAGGAGGCAGCTGAGCCCCGTGCCAAGGCGCAGCAGCAGCCCAGGAGTCCTCACCTCTGCCACATGCCGATTCTCATCTTGGCAGTGGAAAAAGAGTGGGAGCAGGCTCTGGTACACTCGTTCCTTCAGGGGCTTTCTTCCTTCTTCTTCTGCCGAAGACATCACTCTTCGAAGGAGAAACATGGAGAGCAGCTGCACCTGGCTATGGGGCTGTATGAAAGGAAGGAAGGAAAAATGACCTCATCATTGGCTTCTTGTGGCCCACATTGGCGCAGGCCTGCAAATGCACAGGGCACAAAGTGTCCGGGCAGCAGGCAGTGGCCGTGGCTGGGGCACAGAGCCTTACATTGTCCAGGAGTTTCAGGAGCGGCTCAGCCAGCTGCAGGGCCCTGCGCCAGGATATTGGGGTGTCTTCATCCTTGAAAATATAGCTCAGGAGAGCAATGCTCATCCTGGCCACGTCACTGTCCAAGTCCCACAGGAGGTGCACTAGTCTTCCTGTCAGGCTCTGAATTCTTTCGGCCTGTGCAGAACACAAGGGTGTGAAAGCCCGGGCAGCTGCCGCAGGGCCCAGAGGCCAAAGGGCTGTCCCAAAGCACTCGGGCAGCTGAAGCAGGAGGCAGGAGAGCTGCGAGGAGCTGCCTCAGCGCCCAAGGCAAAGGCCAGCCAAGGCCAAGGGACAGCATTGCCCAGCCTCATGCTGCCCACACGGCTTCAGCTGCTGCCCCCTTCTCACCATGGAGGGATGGTCCTTTAGCAGGAGGAGAGCCCTGAGAACCTGGTGATGCATCTCTGTGGAGTTGTACCACAGGTACTTATACAAGATCTCCATTAGGCTGTCACCACAGTCACTCAAGTCCAGGCAATCTAGGAGCTGAAAGGCACAGGGCAGTGAGAGGGGAGCTGGCCGGCAGGAGCCTGGAAGTGCGCAGGGCTGGGCCCAGGCAGCAGCACAGGGCGCGGTTGCCATCCCAGGCAGCTGTGGCTATGGCAGGGGACAGGGCTGGCAGGGAGCTGAGCGAGGTAGTGCTGGCCATCAGGCTCACCTCCACAAGGAATGCCATGGCAGAGACATCCCAGTGTGGCAACGGTTTGCTGAGCACCTCAAGCAGGTAGCTTAAGATGCCTTTACACAAGTGGCCAGATTCACGGCGCATTACCCTGGAAGGCAGAAAATGGCAGAAAGAGTCTCAGCAAGGGTGCGAAAAACCTCTCCCAGGACTGACTGACACAGTTGTCCTATTGCCCCAGCACCCTGTGAGGGGATTTGGGCCCTTGAGATGTGGCTGCTCCTGCGCACCCTCCTCTCACAGCCTTTTGCAGTCTCCTTGGCCATCCCTCACTGACGAGGCCCTCGGTGACGAGGCCCTCAGGCCCATGGCCATGGGGACTGTGGGGGGGCATCCCGGGCAGGTGGCACAAATGTCAGAGGCAGTGGGGAGAAGGGGGGCTCACCTGGCCAGCAGACCCATGGCATAGTGATGGGTGTCAGCACAGAGCAGCGTGTCCCAGCCACGCTTGCGTTCCATTGCCACCACCACATGCTCCAAGTGGAGACTGCAGAGCAGGGCCTTCAGGGTCTGCACTGCAAACCTGTGTGCACAGCAAAGCCCAGGTGATGCTGGGAGCACTGGCTCTGAGGCTGGGGAAGTGGCAGGGACAAGAGGACTGGCATGGAGCACCTGTTGGCGCTGGTGGAGAGGCTGTGTTGCTCCTGGCATTCCTTCCAGAAGGTATGGACGTCCTCTGTCATATACAAAGTACTGAAGTACGTTTGGAAGAGGAGATGCACAAAGAGGCGGGGGAAATAGACTGTGAGGATCTGTGGGCAACAGGGCCCCTGGAGGATCTTCCACATCACCAGAGTTGCCTGTAGAGGACAAAGCAGCCCGAGACAGCGCTCAGTGCCGGGGCGTCCGTGTGGCAGGGCCTGAGCGTGGCAGGGAGAGGCCAGGGGAGACGCAGGGGGAGCAGCGGGCCTGGTGGCCCTGAAGCTGCCCCTAGGCCAGGTTTGTGGCCAGTGCCTGAAGCAGGGAGATGCAGTGGGGGAAGGAGGCAACAGAGCTGCTGGAGAGGCGGCCGGCCTTGCGGTGAGCAAAGGCCAGCTCCCGGAACTCACAGTCAGGGAAAAGACAGCTGTCTTGTCCCCATCAGAGGTGCCCAGGTTTTTCTGCGGCCAGCTCCCCACCACATTGATGAGGAGCGGTGTCACTTCCTCTGAAATCCAGGGCGAGAGCAAGATGGTCGTCCACATGGCCATAGCAGCTCTGCGGGGTCAGACACAGCACCGTGGGCTGGGCAGCAGCGGGGACCTGAGCTGGCCGCCAGCTCTGCCTGTGCCCACTGGCCCTGAGCGGCAGCAGCAGCCAGGCAGCCCAGCCCTGTGGGGACAGGCCCCTGAGGGGCAGGCTGGCAGCACGGCAGCAGGCTCGGGGGCCGACTTTGTAGCAGGGCTGGCAAAGGGAGCAGCCAGAGGGCCCTGGAAGTCTGTGTTGCTCACAGCCCTGGGCCGGGCTGTACAGGGTGATGGGCTGGGGAGCCCTGAGGCCTCGGGGCAGCTGGGCCCCATACCTGTCACACGTTGGGGCCACCCGCAGGAGAGTGATGGCCACATCATCGGGCTCTGCCTCGGCCACTTGCATCAGGGCCCAGTCCATCCTGTGCTCAGCAGCCTCATTGGCCATGAGCCACTGGTGGATGTACCTCACCACGCCGGGCACCTGGAGAAGGCACAGGGCGACTTGGAATGCTAGCAGAGGGAGTCAGCAATGTGCCCAGCTTCTTCCCCAGACAAGTGCTTATCTTCCAGCCCACTGCCATGGCCTCAAAAGCTTCAAGTGAGCAGCAGGCGTGGCTTGGGAAAGCCAAGCAATTGCTGGAGGATCAAAGGCTGGCCACAGGCTGCTTACTTGCTCTGGATTGAAAAGAGCCGTCTCTACAAGCAGATCCAGCTGGGCAGCGCTGCTCTGTTCTGCCAAGACCTCTGAGGATGCCTTGACCTCAGTGTCCATAGGTCTGGTGTCTTCCTTGCCAATTCTCGTGATAAATTGGTAAAGAAACTGTAGGAGAAGGGCAGGAAGACAGGGAAGTTGCATGGAGTGCTCCAAGAGCAGTGCTGGGCTGAGCAGTGCCAGCAGGCCCAGCCCAGGTGGGGATGGCTGCAGGTACCTGCGCTGCTCTGCGGAAGCGGCCACGGGCGGTGTCCTGCTCTTGTGTGCCGTCCATGGCTGCATCTGGCAAAGAGCAGCCAGAGCTGAGGGGCTGCAGGAGAGGCCGGAGAGCACAGCCCAGCCCTGCGTTCCCCAGGCAGGGACAGTCCCGGGATGCCCCAGGGGATGCAGCACGGCCACTGCTGCGGGGGCAGCCCCAGCCCCTTTTTTGTGCTGTCCATGGGTGTGTGTCCACAGGACAGTGTGGGATGGGATGAGATGGGATGCAATGGGATGGGATGGGGCCAAGATGGCCGCAGGCACCAGCCCTGTGGCCCAGCTCTGCCACTCACCCTCCTCCAGCGGCTGCAACTGCTGCACCTCTTCGGTCTCTGGTGCTGGGGCAGTTCCAGGGCCTTCTTCCTCGACCTCCTCCTCTTCCTCCTCCACCCAGGCCAGCTTGGGCACTCTTGGGGGTCGCTGCTCCCTATCTTCTTTCGGACTCTCCCATCCTTTCCATAGGAACAGCACCAGGGGATGGCATGGCATGGAATGGGATGGGGCCAAGCTGGCAACAGGCACTAGCCCTAAGGCCGAGCTCTGCAACTCACCCTCCTGTGGTGCCTGGAACTCCTGCACCTCTTCAGACTCCTGTGCCAGGACAGCTCCAGAGCCTTCTTCTTCCACCTCCTCAAGCCAGGCCAACTTGGGCACTCTTGGGGGTCGCTGCTCCATGGCAGTGACTGGATTTATGGCTGCTTGCAGGAGAGATGGCTTGGAAAAGCTCAGAGTCAGCAAGTCCTGCAGTCGTGCCTGGAAGGCACCTGCAAGACTCAAGTCCTGGCAAGATTGCAAGACAGCGAGTCCTGCACTTGGGTCTTGAGGGCTCCTGCCACAAGGACAGGAGGCTCCTCGACAGGGATTGTGGTCTGGTCTCAAGGGCAGAGACTGCAGGGATGGGCGACACGTCGGAAAAGCTCCGGGTCACCAAGTCCCACGGTCTGCCCTCAAGAGAACCTTAAGATGGAAGGCTCAGCAAGGCCACAGGTCAGCAAGACCTGTGGTCTGGCCTCGAGGTCACCTGTAGGAATAATCCTTCAGAAAAGCTCCAGGTCCGACACTAAGGAGTGCGCTGTGCGGGGGCTCCTCACAGCAGCGCTCTGGCGCGTCCTGACCCGTCGCGTGCACCGAGCACTGTGGCGTGGCCCTGTCACCGCCAGCTCCTATGGCAGCACGTGTCACAAAGGGCCCTTTGACATCTGCTCCCGTTGCCACCATCCCACGGTGACCGTGCTGCAGCGTGTCACAAAGGGCCCTTGCACACCCTGCCCTCCGCCCTGGGGCCGCCCCCATCCCCCCCCAAGTGGCCCAGCTTGGAAGGAATCCCTTGCCCAAAGTGTCTAAGACAGCCTGACGGGATCTTTAGGAACAGCTTGTTAGAAATGAAATGGAGGCAAATTTATCAATAAGAATTTTATTGAAAACTTTGTAAAATTTACTCATGCAAATGTCTCAGTTTTTGGAGACAGGTGTCTGCTAGGGAGGGCAGGAGCCTCCCTTGGAATGAAAAATGTAGACCCCCTCCCTCCGAATTATGATAATCTTGAAATCAAGGGGCTCTCAGGCAGAGATCTGGGGATAGGAATGACAGTTTTTTACTAATATTTATAACCAGGCAAACAAACAACAATAACTACAGCGTTAGCAAGAAAACAGAACCAGGGACCCCGTGACAGCTTTCTGGGCTGAGACGGGAAAGGATGGAGGAGAGGCTTTGTTTCACAAACCCCCTCGGGTTGGCAGTCAGTGCTGGTGCTCCTGCAGGGCTCTGAGGAACACTCAGCTGGAACAGCAGGGATGAGCTGATATCCCGGGCCAGTGGCTGAGGTGGATCAGCAGCTCCGTGGCGGTGGCTGGCACTGCCAAACGTCCCGGCAGGACAGGGGGTGCGAGGCCACCAATGAAGAGGGAAGAAGGAGAAGAAGCAGCAGCTCCATCTGGGTGATGGCGAAATTCCCTTCTCCCCACCACAACAGCTCTGCACCCAAAGTGTTCTTCTCAGAAGCTGAAGAAGCCACCAAACTGTCCCCACCCTCCCCTTTTCCTGCCCCCTTCCCCCCCTGGGCCCAGCCAAACTCTTTATCTTTCCTCAAGCACCCACCAGGTACCCGCAGTTAAGTTTTCCCTGCAAGTCATGAGTAAAAATTCCACAGGCAAGCCAGAACTAAATAGAAAATAAAGGACACCTAACCCCCAACACCTGTAAGTTGTATCTTGAGAGTCAGCCAGGATCTTTGTTTGCCAGAAACACCTCTGAAGTTTAATCAAGGCATTAGTCATCAAAATTATTTTGAAAATTTAAAGATCAAAGTAGCCAAAATACTCAATGTAACTAATTGCTGGGTATGTTCTCAGCTCAGGTTGGGAGGAATGGGGTTCCCTCGGAGGGCTCACCCTGTGGGGTGGCCAAAACTCTGTCAATGGGCTCTGACTCGTAACGGATCCAGTGCAGGGACACTGACAGAAAACTGTGCTGTGGAACACAGGAATGCAATTATCAGTTTTACAGGATTGACTGAGATTTCCCTTCATGAGATACCAAGCGCTGTTCTAGTTGGAGGCCACAATGTGAAAGGATTTCTGTGCTTTACCATCACAAGCTTACTCATTCTTTTTCCCTCACCCTCATTCACGGTAGGAACAATAATTCTGTTGTCCATGGAGCTGGCACCTTTTGAATTCCAGAATAATGTCCCCAAGGTCCTTTGCTGTTCAGCTTTACTGCGCTGTCTGTGGCTAACAAGGCTTGCTGGGGTCCTTTCCCCTTCGGCTGGAGAGGTGCCGGGTCCCAGTCCCTGAGGGACAGCCAGGCTCCTGTCTGGAATTGGTGTGGAAGTCCCTCAGGGTCACATCAGCCTTCACATGGAGCCCCGTGGATCTGAGCATTTTCCAAAGGGGCCGTTGGGGCAAACAGGGAGGTTTGGTCTGGCAGGGTCTGTAAAACAATATCCCATCCCATCGACTTGTTCTGGCAGAGAACACTTGGCTGCAGGGACATATTCCCATTGTTCCTGCTCAGGTCTCAGGATTCCAACAGAGTTGTCTTTGCCCAGAGCTGTTCCTTCAGCTGGCTTGGGAGGGCCATTTGGCCTCTGGACCCACAGTCTGGCTCCTTTATTAGGACTGCTGAGTCCAAACTCCTTTTATCCACAAATGGAGGCAATTTGAAGTGGATATCCTTTCTTCACAATTATTTTTCAAATTGCGATATCAATATTTCTTCTACCTTGTCATGGGGTTGAATAATCAAATCTTGTTCACTATTGTTTAACAGACTTACTTCAATTTCTCCTTGATAATCTGCATCAATTCCTCCTCCCATGACATGAACACTTTGCAAGGCCAAGCTCCAATGAGCAGTTATCAAACCAAAGTGTCCTGGAGGAATCTGAATTCTTATTCCTGTATTGTAAACTCTCATTTGCTTCTGATTTCTCCTAATGAATTCCAGTGCATGAAGGTCCAGCCCTGCAGCCTCTGGGCTGGCCCTGGCAGGGGCCATCACAGCCAGAACAATTTCCCAGGCAGTCCAAGTCTCACTGTCCATGGCTGTGTTTGCAAATTGGGTGCAGCCGTGCACACCCAGGGGTTTCCATTTCCCAGTGGGCCCATGGTTAAGGGCATGGAGCCCATCTGGGAGATGGGTTCTCCACCGGGACAGGTTCCCATCTCCTCGTTTTATCAGCTGCTCTTTGAACAGCCTCTTCAGCCATGGAACCAATCCTGCCATTTGTGGATAGTGTGTTACATGAAAAACCCAGCAGTTTTAATCACTGTATTTTTCACAGGAACAGACAAAGCATTCCACATCACAGCATCAGCAAGCCATATAAAAACAGCCAACTTCACCCCTTCCTCCTTTATTCTGTGTATACAATTCACAAAGTTTACCATTGACATTTGGGTCTTTGCTAGTCCTTTTTTGTAGGGTATTTAGTGTTACAGTGAGCAACCAAAGCTCACAGATTGGTATTGTCAACATTTTTTCACATTATCAATTTTTAATTTTGGATATAAATATATATTACTGATTATTATTATTATCATTATTATAATTATTACTATTATTATCATTATTATTATCATTATCATCATCATCATTGTTGTTTTTGTTGTTTCACTTGCACAAACAAACCTGAGCTCAAGACTAAAACCTGCTGTACCTTCACATGGGAACATTCCAAAAACAATTGTTCCTTCTCTTGGTGCTGTTTCCAATGTGCTGTTAACAAAATCCATCCTCATCTTCCCAAACCCACAAGTTCTTTTCCTTTTTCCACATGCAATTTTTGGCTGCATTCTAAGACTGATTTACTAAAATATGGATATGATCTAGTATCACTATCCAACTGAGACAAAGACTCTTGAACTGGTTTAGGGTTAAAAAGTGTATGATTATTAGCAGCGCTGGGCCGATGTGTCAGATCACCCCTTAATACACACGGCCCCGAATACAGGTGAATACAGGCTTTTTATTTCCAGAAATATGGAACACAAATGCATATTCATAACCCCGTTGCCACCCACACTCTGCTTCCTATGCTAATTAGGAAAAAAGCAATTAAGCATGCGTAGTTTGTTCCTTGAAATGGGTTGGTGGTCCTTTTATGAGGAGGGGTGAGAGAAGGGAGGGAAGCGATATGGCTCTTCCTCCTTCTGACCTTTCTACCTTTTCAATGCAAAGTGACAAATGGACCCTTGGCTGGGCTCCTAGTTTCATGTCTTCCAGGAGTTTCTGATTTGCAATTCTCTTCTGTTCTTCAAGTTCCTTACCAGATTCATTGCTTCTCATTATAAGCCCAGCTGAACAAGCATAGAGTTGACAGACAATTAGTTATTAGCCAATGATTAACCTCTAATTTTAGCAAAGCTTCTCTAGCTCCCTTTAATTTTAGCAAGGCCCATCTATTTATTTTGTTTAGATTTAGCAAGGCTTCTTTCTAATTAAGGCCTCGGCTTGTCTAAATTCTTAAATTCTTCAAAGTTTATGTCTCAGAGTTTTGACTGCTTTAAGGATCCAATGGAACCTCCATAGCCCCTGGCACCCCCAGAGTTCTGGCTGAGATGAAAAGATGAATGGGGAAATAAAGAAACACCTTCTGAAGCTGGTGATAGAAACTAAGATGCTGGCTCTTGCCACTGGCTTGGGCAAGAAGAAGGGCCAGACCCAGTGGGGATACTCAATTATCTCCCTTTGAACTGATGTTTAGAATTCCTTATCCTGGTAATCCTCAGCCTTGAGAATTACCTGGGGGTAGGGATAAAGGATATCTATTGGAAACAATATGTAGCCTGGATAGTGTCTCTTGTAAAAGCTCTTTGACAAGAAGCTCAGCTAGCACAGAGCCTGCCTTTAGACTTTGCTGTTCACAACATCCAGCCAGGAGATTGAGTCCTAGTGAAGGAGTAGAGAGAAACAGCAGCAGCAGCAGCAAAGTAGTGTAGACCTGTGCAAGTGTTGCTGAGCACAGAAACAGCCGTCAGGAGAGCTGAACACGGGTAGAGCCATCCCTCTCGAGTCAAGGTCTCTAAGGCCCCAGAAATTCAGACATCTCAGCTAGAGGAGAAGCTCGGCAGGCTGCCACTGATGCTCCACAAGAGGGGACTGGAGCAGTAGCCAGGCCATCAACATCAGGGGAAGCCCCGTGTGCCTCCCACAGCCTGGCTGCTGAAATAGTTTGTGTGGGCATCCCTTCTCTCAAATCTCCAGTCATTAGAGGCCAATCCTCACTGTCATTGTTTTCTTTATGTTAAAGCTCTTTCTGTGCCTTCACTCGCCTCTACAGGTCATGTAAAGAGAACATGAAAGTAAAAGTTAGGAAATTAAATTACACCATTAAAATGTTTGCCTTAAGAATCTTACCTTGATATTGTCAGCCACTTGAAGTTGAAGCCAAAAGTAGAAAAGTAGTTTTTAACCATAAGAGAAGAAGTAGCAAATCCTTTTACCTGAAAAATTGTGAAGTCTGTGGAAGGCCAGGAAGATCTGAAGACTGGCTGTGGGTGGCCAGCCCAGTCAAACCTAACCAGTGAGTTAAGTCAATAATAAACAAGATTTTCAGATGAAGAAGGAAGTCTATGGTGGCTTCATTCTTCTGAAAAAAAGCATTTGTTGTCTAAATAGAACAAGAAGCACATACGTGGGAAAAAGCATTTCTGACTAGACTTTAGGTTCAGAGTGTTAGACCCCCAACTTCCCTCCTTATAATTGTTTCAGATATCAAGGCAAATAGAATCAAATGTATGTTAAGTTCACTACCAGCAGCTAAGCAAGGTGTTCCTTCCATAATTACCAAAAAGATTTTGAAGGCTATAAAGCAGAGGGGAAAGAGAAGGTTTTTTGGAGCCCTTATTTTTAAGCTGCCCCCAAAACAATTCCATAAGCAGGACACGTGTTGTCCGTGACGATCAGTAGAAGTAGCAACACTGAAACAAAACTTAAATCCTTTGTAATAGGTTCTGGTCCAGATCCAACAAAACAGATTTAAATGGAACTGCAGGTAGAAGCCTCGTGTGAGAGCTTAGAAATGCAAACACTGTCAGCAGAAGAAGGGAGAGTGTGGCAAATTAAATGATAGCTAAAAGGTGGTGAAAGAAATTACAAAAGCAATAGGAAAGTTAACTCATGTATCAGTCCAAACATAGAAAGAATTGAGAATAAGACATGTTTTTGTGGTTATTTAGTAAACTGTGGGTTTAAGAAATGCTTTTCTTGTGCTGTAGCAACTCTTATCTTTTAGCATGCGTGATCCCTTGCTTAATACAATTTCTGCAACATTTGATAAAGAGGATGCAGGTAGTAGCCATAGCTACTAATCCAGGAATAGCTACAAAAGGACAGAAATTGATGTCACTACAAATAATTGCAAAACAAAAAAAAAAAAAATCGAGGAAAAGGAAATAAAGTCAATGATAACTAAAGTTTGTACAGACAATTAGTAAGAAATTTTTTTAAAAAAGAGAGGTTGAGAGGAATGAGAGATTTGTCTTTAGAAACAAGTTGTGGGTCTGCTAGTAAATAAAACTAGCACTGAGAGATAAAAGAAACAATGGGAAGGATTCCTCTGATTGATGAATGGAAAAAAGATATTTGCCTTTACAAACAAACTGTAAGTTTGCTGATAAATGAAATTTGATATTGAAAGATGAAAGAAACAATGGGGGAAAACCATAAATTCCAAAAGAATTAAAAATGAAGAAGGAGGGTTATACATTAGAGGGGAATCTTAGGTATCAGGCACTCTGGGGAGTCTGGACCTCTCAAGTACCTCAGCCAATGGGGAAAGAGACAGGGACGTGGCTGGGAAATTCGGATAAAAAGGAGGCTGTGTCCTCCAAAAATTTGAGAGACCCCAGGAGAATGGCCCATGGCCTCTCCCTTTATTCAAATCAAGTAAAAGGACTCCTCTGTCTCCTTTTTAGACATGCACCTCTGGTGTTTGTAGATGAATTTTCCTGACAAGGCCAACAACAGACTGAAATGGAAAAATCAGCATCAGAAACGTGTGAGATGGAAAACTTTTGGCTGTTTGAGATAAAAAATGCGGACTAAAAATCTCTATGGCAAAGAACAACCTTTCTCACAAGGGTTACTGCAGAAAAAGTGATGCAGGTGTTGGAATGACAGCCAGTGCCCTCAGCAAAGACAATTCCCTGTCCTGTGGGCTCCATAAACCACACGTGAACGTGGCACTCATCCTGATTAATCCCAAAGCACTTCTCTGCAAGAAGCACTAGAGAAGTGCATGGGGCAAGAGTTCTGCAAGTGCCAGGTTCTCGTGCAGCAGAAAAGTTGTAAAATCGGAAAGATTCTAGCAACCACAAAAAATCCATCATTTATGGCTTGTAAATATTCCAGTGAATCTCAGTTACTTCTGGGTAAAATCAAACACCAAGTAGGTTTCATAACAAAATCCCAGTTTGTCTGTTCCTGTTTGTGGCAGAGGATGAGGTTACAAGCTGGCCAGCTGAAGAAGCCAAGGAGGATCTCCACTTCCCTGTCATATTTTCCTACTGACACAGGAATGAAGACCAAGAATTTGGCTCATTGGAGGGGTAAAACCAGAGGATGGGTGAGGGTTTACATCCTAAGACTTCCTTTGCTAGAGTACAAACAGTTTAGCTGTGTGTGGATCTCCTTGCTAAACCTCTTTGTTTCCAAACTCCATTCCTCCATGGCAGAACTGAACAAGCTCCGTATGTCAGAGCTTCAAGTTCCAAGCTGTGTGCTGAGTTAATTGTAATGGATCCATTAGCAGTGCGTGGGGTTGCTGCCATGAGGAGCTCAGGTGGCTTCTTGAGATGAAAATCAATGTGCCCTTTGTCCCAGCTCCATGTGTCCTGGGACAGCCCTGGCTCCACGGGAGCACACGGAGTGTTCTCGTGCCATTTCTAAATGAAAATTGAACCTCCTCAAGAAGCCAGGCCAAAGTCACCAGACAGCAGTCACAAAAAGGAATTTAGGCACTTTGCTGGGTGTTGATCTAACAGCTACCACCTTCCCAAAGTCCAGGCTCCACTAAACAAGGCTCTTTCCTCTGTCAGCAGCCTTGCACTTGGTTGTGTTTGATACACGTACAGAAGAAGAAAAAGCCACTTGCACTGTGGAAACATGAGCTGCAGCTGTGCAGTAAGTTGTGCTCAGTAGCTGACCAGCTGATTTAATTCTGAGTGGGTATTAGACAGAACATACTACAATAAAATTTCACAGGACAGCTATCAAGTATCCAAAAAATGCAGTATTATGTTATTTTCTACCTCCAGTATTGCCAGCACACAGCTTAAGGAAGAAAGGTATTTACCAACCAGCACAAAAGAAAAAAATAAAAATGAAAAAAGGATTTTTAAGGATATCACAGCAATGGCCACCAGGCATTTTCCAGCTTTGCAGGCTATCAGTTCAAAGTCAATCTAAACAAGCCAGCATATGTCTAGCAAGAAAGAAATCACAGTTCATGTGTGCTCCTAAACCCAAGCTTTGCAATATCAAACATGGATGGTATCATTTTCCAGCTCTCAATAGAAGTGTCATAATTTATATATAAACAAAACCTCATGCATAGAAATAGATTAGTAAGGTAGGTAGGTGGGTAGGTAGGTAGATAGATAGATAGATAGATAGATAGATAGATAGACAGATAGATATTGAAAGAAAAATACACTGACAATGCAGAAAGAGATATTTGAATGCACTTGCCTGTATAACTTTGTACAGAAAGGGATGGGGAAGTGAGAGGTTATTCTTTTCCACACATGGAAAACCCTCTTTTTTCCAGTAGAATCAGCTTCCTCCCTCAGTGACCACCAGGCTCCCTGAAGACCCCACCAAGAAGGCCCTGTGATCCCCATGGCCTGTGCATGCAGCACTTCAAGAAAGCAATGCCTGCCTCTTAATATTACAGGGGTGTTCAAGAGATTTATTCCCAGCCATGGTGACAAGATGAAGAAACTGAAGTCAGTTACTGCAAAAGGCCTGAACCAGCAGCACCACAAATCACAGCCAAAAGTAGCAGGTCCCACACGGTGTCCCACAATCATGGCCCAAGCGGCCGCAGATCCTCCTTCAACCCCGGCTGCATTGCAGTCCCACTGAGCACCAAGAAGAAAAGGGCCTTTGTGAGAGCAAGCAAACTTAACCCTCTGCCAGGACACAAATTCAGAGGGCAAAAAATTGAAAAACCCCACAGCATCAGCCACACTTCCCAATGAGAAGGGTTGGAACTCTCTGCCCCTCCACACTTCCCCAGCAGGTTTACAAAGGGAACTGAGATCTAAGCTGTGCCCTCCAAACCAACAGAGCCATCCTCCCTTCAGGGTGAGAAGCCATGGCCTCAGTTCCAGCCCCGGGTGCCTCCTGTGCCCCAGAGAATGGCTGTGGCTGTAAATGTGTGTTTGGCCGCAGCACAGGGCCAGGGTGAAGCTCGGCAGCCTCATCAGAGCCCACGGCCACGGCCCTTCCCTGCCGGGGCCCTCACCTGGCCCGGCCCGGCCCGGCCCGAGCAGCCCGGACTGGCCTCAAGGGATGGGCTCTGCCTGCCCGCTGTGCCCACAGGCCGGGCCCAAGGGCTCGCAAGAGGCTTCCTCCCAGCTCTGCAAAACCTCAGCCAAGAGTGTCCCCTTTGCTGTGCTGAGAAGAGGAAAAAACCCTCTCAATTTCACCCCACTGCACACCTCATGGGGGATCCCTGCACACCTTAGCAGAGAGCCCAAATTAGCTCTGGGTGCCTCATGAGGTGCAGGCCCAGGTGATGCCACTGAAGGAAATGTGCCCTCACAGCCCAGGGACGCTCAGCATGGGCTCCCCCAGCCCCTCGTGGCCCCACCACTGGTCATGGCAGCCCCTGCCTGGCTCCTGCCTGTCCACACTTTGGACACCCCCGGCTACTCCAGGACATGGAGCTCAGCAGGGGCTGGTGCCATGTGGGCTTTGCTGGTGGTACCATCCAGACACTGAGGTGAAAGCTCCATCTCTTTATTGGAACAAAAACCATGGGCCAAGCCCTGCTCAGGTGGACAGGGGCTGCCCAATTTCAGTCCTGGCCAGGTACCAGGGCCAGGAGGCTCAGGGGCAGAGGCTCTCACTTTGCAGGTGTGGGTCTTGGGACGCCCTCAAGACAGGGATGGAGCCACAGCAGAGCAGAGGGAGACAGAGGTGAAGAGTGGGGATGAGAGGTCAGCTTCTCGGTGATTAAAGTCTTTGGCTGCTGTTCTGAAGGTGCAGAGGTGCTCCTGTGGAGAGAGGAGGTGGCTGAGGCCCCCAGCTGCCGCTGGCACGCAGGGACCCTCCTGCACAGCAGGGCCCAGAGCGGCCAAGGCTCCCCAGCACGGCTGGAGCTGCTGGCACAGCTTGGCCCAGCTGGACAGCTGCCCCTCAAGGCCCCGGCGAGCAGGGGATGGCTCTGGGCAGGGTCCCTGGCCAGGAGCGGGCCCCAGAGCGCCTCTGCCTTTCAAGGGCAATCTCGTCCCCGCTCTTTCTCCTGCCCACCTTGCTTTGCCTCTGCCCGCTGCTCCTGGGGCTGCTCTTGGCCAGGCAGCCTCAGTGGCAGCCAGCACTGGCTGCAGCCCCAGCGGGCTCCCCAGGACAAAGCCCAGCAATTAAGAGGCCAATTAAAGGCCTGGGCAGCAGCAGAACTCTTGGCAGAGTTATTTGGGCAACTAAGGACTAGTCACAAGTGCACAGCAGCGTCACTGGGAGTGCTTCCTGACTGCTTGAGGCCGAGATCAGCAAAACACTCACCGTTTTCTCTTCCAGCAATACCAGATTCCAGCATAGCACATCAGCAGGAAAAGTGCTCCACCAGCCACAGTGGCCATTAACTTAGTCAAACCATGTGTTCCCTGGTAGAAAACTCTTCTCATGCTCTCCCAGATCTTCTGAGCATGTCTTGTGGTGCCGGCTGCATCTGTGGGAGCAATGGGCAGCGTGAGCCTGTGCTGTGCTCCACTGCTGAGCTGGCAGCACGCTGGATACGGCCAGGACGTTCTCTGTTTCCCCCAGAGCTGGGGCCTGCAGGCACCTTGCCACCCCTTGGCACAAGACTGCTCAAGCCCTTGAGCTTGCATGGCACAATTTCTCTGTGCTGTGCTGGTCTTGTCCAGGCAATACTTTGCAAAAACATGGATAAGGATCAGGAAAATGCCCAGGCTTTTGAAGCTGCTCCACGGCCCTCCATCCTCCAAACAGCCCCTACACCTGATCTACCCTGAGACCGGGAAATTGCAGGGGATCTCAGGGTGTGCATGGCCTGTGCTGCTGTTTGGGCTCCCTGTCAGCTGATGCTAAATGCCTTCCTGCAGAGGCTGGGGAGAAGCTGCAGCCAGGCCAGGCTGGGAAAAAGCCTTGCAGGCCAGGAAAGCAGCAGTGGAGCAGTGAGGCTGCCATGGATCCCTTCCCGCTGTGCTGGGCATGGCGTGTCCAGATGTGCAGAGAAAGCCCCCGGCTGCTGAGTCTCAGGAGAAGGCTGAGGGACATGGACCCACCACGGCATCTCTCCAGATCACTCAGGATTATGTCCAGATGTTTGAATTCCTCCATTGGTCTCCCAGAAGGAAAGGCTTTGACCTACCCTCATCATCTTCCTCATTATCAGGCTCAGTAACTGATATGGACTGGGAATCCAGATCATCTTCATCATCAAGTTCATCTGCAAAGAAAGGCAGGGCAGAACAGCTCCCGTGACACTGCTGAAAATTCTCCTTCAGGCTGGAGTGGCAGTGAGTGCACCTGGGTGACTGGTGCCCTCCAAGGCACTCCCTCATCTCTGCCTTGCACTCCGGAGCAGGAGCAGGGGGACCACGTGCCTGCAGTGGGCCCACACTGGGATGGAAAGAGCCCCTTGCATGGCAGTCAGGAGAGGAAGGACTCCCTGGAGCTGCCAGCAGCTCTGAACTGAGCCCCAGGCAGGGCCAGGGCTTGGCAGCAGCAGTGGGAGCAGCTCAGGCTCCCTGGGGCTGGCAAAGGAGCCACACAAGGCACAGCCCTGGGGCACAGCCCTGGGCCTGGCCCCTTCCCTCTCTGCTCCTCTCCGTGGCTGCACAGAGCACATGGAAGGAGACACTGGCATTGCACACGGGAAGAAAATTGACAGCTAAATGCTCCTTCCTCCCACTGACAGCAATGCTGTGGGATCACTCAGGGCTCCAGAAGGGAGCAGGGCGACATTTCCAGAATCCATCAACCTTCAGACTCTTAAGGGAAATGGAACGTGAGAGTGCTCTTGCCACATTGACACTGATTATTCTGTGTGGAAAGGGACATAGAGAACTTGCCTCCAGCGTCTGGCAAGGTCTTCAAACCACCATTAACCAGCACTTTCAGATAATCCATGTCATGGTCCCAATCTAGAAGGCAGCACACATCAGAACCATTCCATGGTGTGCTGAGATCCCCTTCTGCCTTAGGGAACTGGGCACTGCAAGGGGTTTGGGTAAGGCTGTGGGAGCCAGATGTCAATGGACATGGCCAAAGCTGCAGAGGGGCCTGGGGAGCTCTGGGCTGGCTCTGGTTACTCTCAATACCCTTTCCATGCTCTGTGCAACATCCCTGAAGGGCAGGCACAGCCAAGCAGCAGAGATGGCAGCTCAAGCCTCAGCAGGGCTCAGGCCCAGAGGCACAGCAATTACCTCCTGTGACTGTGCCTGGCATGGCCTCCCTTCCTGCAGCAGAGGCTGCCCATGGGCCACTGCTTCCTCCGGGAAACGCCGCCTTCAGCAGAGCTTTTTGATCGTTCTCTGGAGAAAGGAAAAGGCACAGGTGGATCAGATGGAACTGAGAGTAAAAGGTCTTAAAATCTTAGAAAATCTGGGGACTTAGAAAGTTGGGTTTGGAAAGACGTGGGACAAGAAGGCCCTGGGAAATGTTAGGCCTTGTGCTTGCTAAAGATCATGTGAAACTGCACCTGTGTAATCAATATATGATAAATGACACAATTGTTAGATGTGATTAGATATAATTATTGTTTAAAGAACATGAGGAACAATGTTAGGAAGCTGGGGGGGATCACGAGAAATCCATGCTTGGGCAAAAACAATGCATACAATAGAACAATGTAAGTTTAATTGTTAATATCTAAGTTGTATAACGATAGAGTATAAAACATGTTCAGCTCAAAAGCAAGATGGGTCAGATTTGGGTCTGTGTACCCCTGACACCCAGAGCTCTTCAATGAAGCACCTTCATATAATCATTCTGTGATGATGTGTGTTCCTGAGCACTAATTTCATCAGATTTTACTGGAATTTTGTGGATTTCTCTTGAATTTTGTGGACTTTTGTGGACATTGTGTGGGATATTTCCAGAATTTGGTAGAGTTTTGAGAAGATTTAGGGAATTTTGTGGGATTTTTTTCTGGAATTTTGAGGGGCTTTTCAAAAATTTTTTGGGGTATTGAGGAGATTTATGGAATTTTGTGGGATTTTTCTGGAATTTTGAGGGGCTTTTCAGGAGTTTTGTGGGATATTGAAGAGATTTTTTGGGATGTTTCTGGAAATTTGTGGGATTTTTGTAAGATTTTGAGGAGACTGGAAGAATTTTGAAGGATTTTTCTTAGATTTTGAGGGAATTGGTGGAGATTTTGTGGCATGTTTCTGGAATTTGGCAGGGTTTTGAGAAGATTTAGGGAATTTTGTGGGATTTTTCATGAATTTTGTGGACATTTGTGGACATTTTGTGGGATGTTGCTGGAATTTTGAAGGGTTTTGAGAAGATTTAGGGATATTTTTTTATTCTTCTGTAATTTTTGGGATTTTGCTGGAATGTTGTGGAATTTTATGGAATGTTTTAGAATTTTCTGGAATTTTGTGGGATTTTGAAAAGAGTTGAAGAATTTTGAGGTATTTTTCTTAGATTTTGTGTTAATTTGTAAAGATTTTGTGGGATGTTTCCTGACTTTCGTGAAGTTTTGAGAAAATTTAAAAAATTTTTGGGGATTTTTCTGGTATTGTGTGGGGCTTTTTTTGAATTTTGTGGAAATTTGTGGACACTTTGTGGGATGTTTGTGGAATTTTGTGGGATATTGAGAAGATTTAGGGAATTTTGTGGCATTTTCCTGGAATTTTGAGGATTTCTCTTGAATTTTGTGGGATTTGGAAGAGACTTAAAGAATTTTGAGGAATTTTTCTTAGATTTTGTGGAAATTGGTAGAGATTTTGTAAGATGTTGCAGGAATTTGGTTGGGTTTTGAGAAGATTTAGGGAATTTTGTGGGATTTTTCTGGAATTTTGTGGAAATTTGTGGACATTTTGTTGGATGTTTCTGAAATTTTGTGGGATATTCAGGTGATTTATTGAATTTTTTTGGATTATATTGGAATTTTGTGGAATTTATCTGGAATTTTGTGGGATATTGAGGAGATTTTGTGGGATGTTTCTGGAATTTTATGGGATTTTTGTGTGATTTTTGTGGATTTTGAAGAGACTTGAAGAATTTTGAGGAATTTTTCTTAGATTTTGTGGGAATTAGAGATTTTGTTGGATGTTTCAGAAATTTGGTAGGGTTTTGAGAAGCCTTCAGGAGTTTTGTGGGATTTTTCTTGAATTTTGCAGAAATTTGTGGGATGTTTCTGGTATTTTGTGGGATATTTGTTGTCTTTTAAGCAAGGCAGACACCCTGGTTCCAGGAACAGCACGGTGGCCAGCATCTTTGGCCACTCGGTCCATTACCCACGACACCAATGTGATGGATGGCAGAATGGCGTTTATTGCTGGAGAATTTGACATTTTATAACCGAGGGTCACTATGTCAGTCCCATCTGCTTTCATCACAGCCAGGTGCTGTTGGCCAATTGCAGGGAGCATTACCATGCTCTGTGGAGGAGGGGGGGTTACTATCTTTCCGTTACATCCCGATATCTTCCGAGCGCTGGGCCTTAGCTTCCACACAACATCCCACAAAATATCCACAAATGTCCACCAAATTCAAGAAAAATCCCACAAAATTCACTAAATCTCCTCAATATCCCACAAAGTTCCGGAAACATACCACAAAATTCAACAGAAATTCTACAAAATTCAAAAAACATCATACAAAATTCTGGAAAAGCCCCACAAAATTCCAGAAAAATCCAACAAAAATCCCTAAATCCCCTCAAAACCCAACCAAACTCCTGCAACATCTCACGAAATCTCCACCAATTCCCACAAAATCTAAGAAAAATCCCACAAAATTCTTCAAGTCTCCTCTAAATGCCACAAAATTCTAGAGAAACTCCACAAAATTCCAGGAAAATTCCACAAATTTCCAAGAAAATGTCACAATATTCCTTAAACCTTCTCAAAATTCTTTCAAATTCATGAAACATCCGACAAAATCTCCAATTCCCACAAAATCTAAGAAATATTCCGCAAAATTCCACAGAAATTCCACAAAATTGCAGAAGAATCCCACAGAATTCCTTAAATCTTCGCAAAACATTACCAAATTCCAGAGACATCCCATAAAATGTCCACAAATGTCCACAAACTTCAAGAAAAATCCCACAAAATTCCATAAATCTACTCAATATCCAACAAAATTTCAGAAACATCCCACAAAATCTCCACAAATTTCCACAAAATTCAAGAAAAATTCCACAAAATTCAAGAAAAGCCCCACAGAATTCCAGAAAAATGCCACAAAATTCCCTAAATTTTCTCAAAACCCTTCCAAATTCCAGAAATGTCCAACAAAATCTCTAATTCATATAAAATTCAAAAGAAATAAAAATAAACTTTTGAAAATCCTACAAAATTCCACAAAAATCTCACAAAAATCCCTAAATCTCCTAAAGACCCAACCAAATTCCTGCAACATCTCACAAAATATCCACAAATTTTCACAAAATCTAATAAAAATCCCTCAAAATTCTTCAAGTATCCTCCAAATATGAAAAAATTCAAGAGAAAATTCCTCAAAATTCTACAACAATCCCACAAAATTCCCTAAATCTTCTCAAAACCCAACAAATTCCAGAAACATCCCACAAAATATCCACAAATTTCCACAAAATTCAAGAAAAATGCCACAAAATTCTTGAAAAGCCCCACAAAATTCCCGAAAAATTGCCTCAAAATTCCCTAAATCTCCTCAATATCACACAAAATTCCAGAAACCTCCCACAAAATCAGTACAAATTTCCACAAAATTCAAGAAAAATCACACAAAATTCCCTAAATATCCTCAAAACCAAACCAAATTCTAGAATCCTCCCACAAAATCTCCATAAAATCTAAGGAAAGTCCCTCAAAAGTCATTAAAAGCCCCACAAAATTCCAAAAAAAATCCCACAAAATCTCCTAAATCTTCTCAAAACCCTACCAAATTTCAGAGACATCCCATAATATCTAAACCAACTCCCATAAAATCTAAGAAAAATCCTTCAAAATTGTTCCACTCTTTTCAAAATCCCTCAAAATTCTTGAAAAGCCTCACAAAATCTCCAGAAAAATCCCACAAAATTCCCTAAATCTTCTCAAAACCTGACCAAATTCCAGAAACATCCCACAAAATCTCTACAAATTTCCACAAAATCTAAGAAAAATCCCTCAATATTCTTCAAGTCTTCTCAAAATCCCACACAAAATCCCCCGAAATTTCAGAGACATCCCACTGAATTCTTAAAATTTTCTCAAAATATCAAAAAATTCCAGACAAATCCCACAAAATTCACTAAATCTTCTCAAAATCCCACAAAATTCCAGAAACACCCACAAAATTCTGAAAACCCCTCAAAATCTCACAAATTTCTTGAAAAAACCCATAGAATTCCCTAAATCTTTTCGAATACCTGTCAAATTTTAGAAACATCTCACAAAATCTCCATCAATTCCTACAAAATTCCAGAAAAATCCCTCAAAATTCTTCAAGTTTCCTCAAAATCCCACAAATCTTAGAAAAATCTCACAAAATTCCGTAAATATCACACAAAATCTACTCAATATCCCACAAAATTCCAGAAACATCAAACAAAATTCCAGAAACATCTCACAAAATCTCCAATTCTTTCAAAATGTAAGAAAAATCTCTTAAAAATCTTCAAATTTCCTCAAAATCCTACAAAATTTCAGAAAATTTCACAAAATTCCAAAAAATCCCACAAAATTCCAGAAGCATCACAGAAAATTCTTTAAATTTTCTCAAAGTCCCACAAATCTCCAGAATAATCCCACAAAATTCCTGAAATCTTCTCAAAACCCTACCAAATTCTAGAAGCATCCCACAAAAGCCCAACAAATTTCCACAAAATCTAAGAAAAATCTCATAAAATTCTTCAAGTCTCCTCCAAATCCCACAAAATTCCAGAAAATCCCACAAAATTCCAGTAAAATCTGATGAAATTGTTGGCATTCAGGAACACAGATGATTTTTCCCCATGGCTGCTGTGGGGAGTGTGGCCATTATCTGAGCACAAAGCTGCAAGCTGCTATCTTTCCCTGCCTTTAGTGGCAGCCTGTGGTGAAACTGAGCAGCGGCACAAAGTGCAGGCCAGGCAGGGAGCGGCCTGGCCCGGCAGCCCCGCTGTGCAAGGCCCAGCCAAGCCTCTGAGAAGGGGCTCCTGGCACTTGCCAGTCTCCATCCTCCCCGGGAAGCGCAGAGCTGCGGCCAGCCCCGCTCCCCTCCTGTGGCCTTGGCTGGCCTGGGGGGAAGGAGGCTGAAGCTGAGCCCTGCTACCTCTTCAAAAGGCGCAAAGCAAAGAGAGCCAAGAGAAATTGCCGGCCTTAGGGCTTCAAGTGCTGTTCCCAGCTTGATGGCACTTTGCAATGGGCAAAACTGCTGGCACTTCTCAGCAATGGCCTCTTATGGGCCAGGAGAAAAACTCCTCTCAGCCTCCAGCAGCTTCAACTTCCTTAGGTGCTTCTCTTTGTTTTCTGAAGTGTCAGTCCATCAGACGTGGCATTTTGGGAAAATGTAGGAAATTTTGTGGGATTTTGGTGGAATTTTGTGGATTTTTTCTGGAATTTTGTGGGATTTTGATGAGATTTAGGTAATTTTGTAGAATTTTTCTGGAATTCTAGAGGATTTTGAGGAGATTTCAATAATTTTGTGGGATTATTCTGGAATTTTCTGGAATTTTGAGGAGGTGTATGGCATTTTGTAGAAGTTTTGTGGAATTTTGTGGGATCCATCTGGAATTTTGCAGGATTTTGGGGAGATTTAAATAATTTTGTGGGATTTTGAAGAGGTTTAGGGAATTTTGTAAGATTTTTGTGGAATCTTATGGGATTTTGAGGAAATGTATGGAATTTTGGGAATTTTTCTAGATTTTTGTGGAAATTTTCTAGATTTTTGTGGAAATTTTGAGGATATTTAAATGATTTTGTGGGATTTTTGTGGAATTTTGCGGAATTTCTCTGGAATTATTTTGGATTTTGATGGAATTTTGTGGATTTTTTCTGGAATTTTGTGGGATATTGAGAAAATGTAAAGTATTTTGTGGGATTTTTTCTGGATTTTTGTAGATTTTATGAAAATTTGAAGAATTCTGTGGCATTTTTGTAGAATTATGTGGGATTTTTGTGGAATGCTTGGGATTTTGGTGTCATTTTATCAGATTTTGCTGCAATTTTGTAAAATTTTTCTTGAATTCTGTGGGATTTTTGAGTAATTCTGTCAGATTTTACTGCAATTTTGTGGATTTTTTTGTGGAATTTTGAACAATTTTTGTGGAATTTTGTCGGAATTTGAAGAGACTTAAGGAATTCTGTGAGATTTTCCTGGATTTTTGTGGACTTTTGTGGGATTTTTGTGGAATTTTTCTGGAATTTTGTGGAATTTTGAGAAAATTTCAATATTTTTGTGGAATTCTTTTGGAATCTTGTAGGGTTTTTTTGAATTTTATGCAATTTTGAGAAAATTTAGGGAATTTCCAGGCAATTTGGGAAACCGTGAGATTTTTCTGAAATTTTGTAAGGATTTTGAGGAGATTTAGGGAATTTCATGGAATTTTTTCTGGAATTTTGTGGGATTTTTGTAAAGGTTTGGGGAACTTAGTGGGATTTTTGTGGGATTTTTTCTGGAACTTTGAAGGATTTTTCTTGAATTTTGTGGATTTTTTCTTGAATTTTGTGGGTTATTTCTGGCCGTCTGTGGAAACGAGGAGATTTTGTGGTATAGTTCTGGAATTTGCTGGGATTTTGAGTAGATCTAGGGAATTTTGTGGAGTTTTTCTGGAATTTTGCGGTAATTTGAGGTACGTTAGAGAATTTAGTTAAGTTTTTGTGTAGAATTTTGTGGATTATTTGTGGAATTTTTTGAAAGTTTTCAGGAATTTTGTGAGTTCTCTGAAACTTTGTGGGTTATTTCTGGCCATCTGTGGAAACTGGAGGAGATTTTGTGGTATAGTTTTGTGGAATTTGGTAAATTTTGAGTAGATTTAGGGAATTTTGTGGGATTTTTTCTGGATTTTTGTAGATTTTATGAAAATTTGAAGAATTCTGTGGCATTTTTGTAGAATTACGTGGGATTTTGTGGAATTCTTGGGATTTTTGTGTCATTTTATCAGATTTTACTGCAAATTTGTGGAATTTTTCTTGAATTCTGTGAGATTTTTGTGTAATTTTATCAGATTTTACTGGAGTTTTGTGGATTTTTTTCTAAAATTTTGAACATTTTTTGTGCAATTTTGTAGAATTTTGAAGAGACTTAAGGAATTCTGTGACATTTTCCTGGATTTTTGTGGACTTTTGTGGGATTTTTGCAGAATTTTTCTGGAATTTTGTGGAATTTTGAGAAAATTGAAATATTTTTGTGGAATTCTATTGGAATTTTGTAGGGTTTTTTTTAATTTTATGCAATTTTGAGAAAATGTAGGGAATTTTGAGGCGATTTGGGAAATTGTGAGATTTTTCTGAAATTTTGTGGGATTTTGTAAAGATTTGGGGAATTTAGTAAGATTTTTGTGGGATTTTTCTGGAACTTTGAAGGATTTTTCTGCAATTTGGTGGATTTTTTTCTGGAATTTTGTGGGTTATTTCTGGCCATCTGTGGAAACTGGAGGAGATTTTGTGGTATAGTTCTGGAATTTGCTGGGATTTTGAGTAGATCTAGAGAATTTTGTGGAGCTTTTCTGGAATTTTGCGGGAATATGAGGTAATTTAGAGAATTTAGTTAAGGTTTTTTGTAGAATTTTGTGGATTATTTGTGGAATTTTTTGAACGTTTTCAGGAATTTTGTGGAATTTTCTGAAATTTTGTGGGATTTTGAGGAGATTTCAAGAATTTTGAGGGATTTTTGTTGGATGTTGTGGGAAATTGAGGAGATTTAGGGAATTTTGTTGGTTTTTTGTGGAATTTTGTGCATTTTTTCTAGAATTTTATGGGATTTAAAGAAAAATTAAAGAATTATGAGATTTTTCATTAATTTTTATGGAATTCTGGAATTTTGTGGATTTTTTTCTGCAATTTCATGGATTTTTTCTGCAATTTGTGGGATTTTAACAAAATTTAGAGAATTTTGTGGGATTTTTGTAGGAATTTTGTCAGATTTTACTGGAATTTTGTGGGATTTTTTTATTAATGGAGAAGACAATGAATATTTTGCCAAACCTCCTTTCAAACAACAAAACTTGGGGCAGCACGACAGAAAAGAAGAAAAGAAAATCTTCCCCAGTTAGAACAGAGCCAGAGTCCCACCATTTTCCCCTCCACTTTCATTTCTTTTCTACATTTAGAGGCAAACCTTCCATCTCCAAAAGCTTCCATCTCTCACTTCCTGATGCCGTTTGCCACCCGTTAGCCTCGACCCCCACGGATCTGAGTGCTGTCCATGTGGGGCTGGGGATGCTCAGCCTGGAAAGAGAAGGGGCTGGGGAGGCCTCCCTGCAGCTCTAGGAAAGATGGGCACAGAGAGGAGAAGGCTTTCAACTGCAGAAGTGAGATTGAAGTTGGATCTAATGCAGCTGCTCTTTTCCACTCAGGCTGCTGGGCCACTGGCCCAGGCTGGGCACAGAGGCTGGGGATGCTCCATCCTTGGCAACATCCAAGGCCAGCTGGGAGCAGGGCTCTGAGCAACCTGTTCTGGGGGAAGATTGCTCAGCTTGGAACAAGATGGTCTTTAGGGTCCCTTCCAAGCCCAAGCACCCAGGGATTCCATCATTCTAGCATCTCCCTTGTCCACTTCAGCCTGGGCCTGGGCTCCTGGCACTGATGTCACAGTGCACGCTCCAGCTAGAACTTCCAGCATCCAGCAACGGCCACAACACAACCCTTGGCTCCTTGTGTCAGCACGCTCTTCACCCTGCTCCAGGCCTACCCCTGTCACCTTGTTGTCACCTGCTCCCTCATACCCCCAGCAGTCCCAAAAGCTCCCCGTTGAGTGCATTTTGCTCTCCATCCCTGCAGGATGTCTGCATTTGCTCCAAAGAAGGTATGGTACTATTCCACGGAGGTGGACACCCCGCAGCTGCCTGGCTGGGCTGGAGCTCTGTGGGATAGTGTGGGAAAGGGACCCCACTGGGAGATTTTGCTACCTCTGCAGGCTGTCACAGACACAGAGGAGGAGATGGAGATGGATGTGAAAGAGATGGAGGAAGAGATGGAAGTGGATTCACAGATTGATACAGAAGAGGACATGGAAGTGGATGGACAGGAGACGGGAGAGGAAGAAATGGAGGTGGACATGGAAGAGCACATTGAGGAGATGGATATTGATATGGAAGACGAGGAGGAGGACATGGTGTTGGGATGAAGACCCATGCCAGCAGCAGAACAGGCAGGTGCTCCCCACAGGCAGAGTGGGTCCCCTGCTGCCACGCTGGGGCTGGGCTGGGCACTCCCTGCTCAGGGACACGCTAGCCCATGCACTGGATTCTGCTGGCCATCCCTGGCCTGGCCTGGGCTTGCTTTGGGCCACACAAGCCCTGTTCCAGTGCCTGGGCCACAGCCCCCAGCCCCAGCCAGCCTCACTTCTGGCAGCAGAGTCCCACTGTGCCAGTGTCCCAGCCTGGCAGCACATGGAACACCCCTCCATGCCTGACTGCACTGACCGTGCTACTTGTTTTTCTTCCAGGACTGAGGCACATCCCGGACACAGATGCCACCCTGCTGTATATACGTTTTACAGTTGTTGTGTTCTGATAGACGTTTTGGAGTTTGCTGTAGTGTTCTGTAAATACGTTTCATGTAGTTTTGTTAGATATGTTCTTAGGCAAATAGGTTCTATAGTTCATTGTTGTTGGTTTTGTTACCAAGGCTTGGATGTCCCTGCAGGAGCTGGCACAGCCACCCCAGGAGTGGGCTCCCTGTGCACAGGGGGTCCCACTGACAGAGCTCACCCTCTCCTTGCAGTTTCTCTGCACACACTTGGTAGCTGGAGGGGCAAATCCCAGTGGGCCCTGACCCATGGCATCCCACATGGGAGCAGGGCTCAGCCTCATCCATGGCTCTTCCCTGGCTAGCCCCAGGGCTAAGGAGGCTGCACTGGGCTGCAGGCAGCCTGCTTCCTGGGCACCCTGAGCGGCTGGAGCCAGCCTGGAGGGAGCCTCAGCACAGGGGCCTCTGGCCCACATGCACCAAGATTTCCTTTGGAAACCCCCTCTCTCACCACACTCTGCTACAAGCACAACATCAATTGTTCCTCCTAGTTAAAGGGGAGACCTTAATTGGCACAAATTTGTCCCTTGGACTTTCTAGCCCAGCAAATGTCAGCACTTGTAATCCCTGTTCTGCACTCCCTGCTCGGGCACCAAAACATTGGAACCTGCCAGAACATCTTGAATTAGCACCAACCTGCAGAGAGCTACAGGGGGAGAACAACCCCCAACCACACAGGGACATTGATGGGCTGGGGCAGAGCTGAAACTAAAGTATTTTAATGCCAAGAGACAGGATTTTTTATTGCTGAATTCATTCTCCCAGGACAAGAATGAAAGCTTTGTCTCCTCACCTGCCACACGTCTATTGCCAAGGTTTGCTTCTGAGTTATGACTGATTTTCACTAATCTGTTCAGAACTCTGATGCTCTTCCTGCCCTAGGTGCAGAGATGATATTTCAGCTATTTCAGAGCCAGGTGAGCTCAGCACAGCTTGTGCAACACGCAGAATTTCCAGACCCACAGATTCAGGCCATGCAAACTGATACTTTTTCATCTCTGTGCAAAGATCACTGCAAGGATGTCAGTGATGTACCACACACTGCTCAGAGCTGTCCCTTCTATCCAGCTCTCCCCAGTCACTTCACACACTTCACTCCAAGCACTTTCTGATAGAGTTCAGTAGCACATGGGATTTCATCCTGGCTTTTCTTCCTTTTCTCCTGAGCTGTCTCCAGACACAGTGTGTGGGCACTGCAGCAGCATGAACGTGGCACCTCCCTGACACTGAGATTCATGTCACAACTTTTCATCCAAAGCAGCAAAGAAATGATTCCCACTGGCTCCCACACGGCTCCCTGGCAACTTTGTGCTGCTGCAGCTCCAGCACCAGCCCTGGTGCACAGCAATTTCAGGAGGAGACACACCAAAGGAATCAGCCATTCTCAGAAAAGAAACATCTGTTTGCATGGCCCAAATCCCCACAGCACTGCAGACTGTGCTGACCCTGCACACTCTGCATTTGCACTTCAGCCTCTGTGCCTCACTTTTCCTCTCACTAAAGTCCCCCCAGTTTCCCTCATGCTCACATTCCCAAGAGAATTCAAAGCAGCATTAGGAGCAGGGAGTGATGATGGGAGCTGTCCCAAGGCTCAACAAAATTTCTCAGGCCTGACAATTCTAGCCAAGGACAGAGGAAAAACCTGCATGGAAGAGGTGTGAAATCAAAGCAGTCATCAAATTTAGGTAGAATGAGAGAAGCTGAAGAGGTTTTCAGTGTTTGCAACAAGATTAGCAGCTCCAGGCACAGGAGGGATGGGACATTTTCCCCACTGTAACAACTCTGGGATGCAAATTGCATCTCAAATCCCTCTCCCCAGCTCTGGGACTTGTTCAGCCACCAACTTGGTGCTGAATTTTTCAAGCAAAGTGGAAGCTGGTCAGAGAGGTGGCTTGCAAATCCAAATCACAGAGGACAGCTTGGAAGCAGCAGCCAGAGCCAAGAGAGGCAGAGCCTGGTCCTGGGGTGCAGCACAGCCACACAACACATGCCTGAAACTCTGAGAAATGAAAGAATTTGCCACAGGAGATACAGAAGGTACTTGATGGAATCCCTGCCTCCTTCATGATGCATCAGCATGCAGGAGAACACAAGGATGAAGATGACAGCACCTTCTGCTGCTGCTGCTTCCATCTCCTGAGTGAAGTCTCACCAAAATCTCTCACTCTTGGGCATTCCCAAAGCCTCAGATTCCCTCAGTCCTTGCAGGATTTCAGTGCTGAGGAACATGATGGGAGATAAAGGCACTTGCAGACACCAGAGATGCATTTTCTGCCTGAGGTGCATTTCACTGCCCAGCGTAGCTCCTCTAAAACCATTCCAATCAGCCCCTTGGACAGCACCAAGCCAGCAGCAGAACATCAGCGCCTGAAAATGCTTGGAAATGCCATTCTTTGAGATTTCTCTCCAGCTCTCCCATTTCATGGTGCCATTGCAGGGCTTTATCCCATCATTCAGCACTTGCAGCAAGTCTTGGCAACCAGCTTCAAATGGATTTGTAGTGCTGAGCAAATAAGAGGCAATTTGACTTTGTCTCCGGTGAATGAAATTTCACCTCAATCAGATGATCTCTGTGTTCTGTGATTGGCCACGTATAGAGCAATGGCTAGCTAGCAAAGGTCATGTTCCCATGCAGCAATTAGCTGAGAAAGAATTAAATAACAATAGAGTACCGTTGGTTTGAGATGTTGGAAGGTCAGAAAGATCTTGGTGATAACTGTGAACTGAGAACAGGACACTGTGATCAGAAGAATGAGAATTCAGCACAGATGAGAGACCACAAGAATGTGGGACTAGGTGGAGTCAACCTTAAATGAAATATCCAAGAATGAGCTTGCTTTTGCACTATGTATGAGCCTAATTATTGATGCTATATAAGTGGTTTTAGAGTTATCAATAACTGAGACTTGCTGATCATTCATATTGAGTGCTGCATTTCTCCCGCCGAACTCATCAAATGGCGCCCGAACAGCAGGGACCTTTGGGACCTTTGGGACCTTTGGGACCTTTGGGACCTTTGGGACCTTTGGGACGTTTGGGACATTTGGGACCTTAAAAAAGAGTTGGGAGTCGGCCATGGGAGTCGGCGACAGAGGACGGGTCCTCTGCAGCAAGGACAGTGAAACGCAACAGCTGTGCCGCGTTCCAGGCAACCTCACAGGAGAGTCCTGATCACACAGCAACGGTGCCGTGCCCAGGCGACCTCAGAGGAGAGTCCTGCCGTAACGTGCTGCCGAAACCTTGTAGGGGCTGCAACAGCGCTGACGGTAAGATGGAAAGGCAAGCAGCATATGATTTATTTACCTGCTTTTTAGAATAGCGACAGGTTAAAGATTTTGATTTGCTCAAGGAGCTCCCTGGACTTCTTGCTTATGGGTATGCTCAGGGTTGTTTTCAGAATCCCCATACAGTCCATGAATTAAGTGAGTGGCGAAAGTTTGGAGATAAATTGTGGGAAGCTACTTTAGATGATGATAAAACTGCTAAAAAATTGAGAAAACTGTGGCAGACAGTTCATAATGTTCTTTTGCAGTATCAGGCTGAACAGGCAGCTGCTACAAAGGCATCTGCAGCATGTCAAAAAATAGATTATTAGAGGGAATTAATGAGTGTCCATTGCCACCCGCCACGAACACAGTAATCTTGACCCCCCCCACGCAGTCACTGACCCCTGCTGCCGCTGCTAATCCTTTTGTGCCATCTCCAATTCCTTCACCCACTAACCTTGATTCTGGAACGGAGCCTTCGGCACCGTTACCATCCTCCCCTATGGGAAATAAATCTGTCCCTGGGGTAGGGCATGACTTAGGTGAGGCTATTGCACGGGAAAGAAGGGAGACATGGGCTGCATTAGCACGGAATATTTTGCAAGAAGGAGATCAGGAAATAGCAGATGCTGTATTGGAAGTAGCATGTCCTGTAACCTTTGCACCGATGCAAGGGGGAGGAATACAAGCTCAAATTACAGCTTTAGATTGGAAATGGTTATCACAGTTGTGATCTACAGTCAGTCAGTTTGGAGTGACCAGTGAACCGGTTAGACAGATGATTGATTATTTGTGGGGTACACAGATTTTGTTGCCTGCAGATTGTAGGAGTATTATGAAATTGATTCTTAGTCAGCATCAGCAGTTGTTGTTTAATGCACACTGGCAAACTTATTGCCAAGAAAGTGTAAATGTGCAAAGACAGGCAGGTGATCCACTGCATGGGCTAACTTTGGAAGAACTTAGGGGATTAGGAGCATATAGTCAAGTGGAAGCACAAGCTATTTTGGGACCAGATAAGTTGAGAGAAGGAATGTGGTTAGTGCGAGCTGCATTTGATCGGATTAAGGAGCCAGGAGGTATTCCATCTTATATGGGTATTAAACAAGGGCGAGATGAGCCATTTGGAGCATTTATTGATAAAGCAGCTGCAGCTATAGAACAGGCAGGTGTTCCTGAATATATGAGGGGAGCATTATTAAAACAATGTGCATTACAGAATTGTAATCCAGCAACCAGGTCAGTTTTAAATTCCCTAAATGCTAATTGAACTATTGAAGAGGCATTAGAAAGGATGTCTAATATACCGGTGGGCTCACAGGCAATGTTAGCCCAGGCAATTAAAGAACTAGCATCAAATCAGAGTCAGGTTTTAGCAGCTCTTGCACCCCTACAAGCAGCTACAACCAACAATGGCAGGATTCCAGCCTCCCGACTCAAATGTTTTTGCTGTGGCAACCTTGGACATATTCGAAAGGAATGTACTGTACCATCTGTTTGGTGCAATCAGTGTCGCTCCAATACCCACACTGATAGTGTTTGCCGCCGGAGATCGGGAAACGGGAAGGTCAGCGCGAGAAGCCGCCACGCCAGGACACAAATAGCAGCTGCCAGAACATCAGTGCAACTTCCCTCCAGCCTGCCACAGCAGGGAGCCTCGGCCTGGACCTGGCAGCCTCAGTGACTGTGGATTTATTGACATCTCAGCCCTACAAGATTCCCACGGGAATTATGGGACCAGTGATAATAAATGGAAAAGCTGTGGGTGCAATAGTGTTGGGACGTTCATCTGCTAGTCTAATGGGATTGTTTATTTTACCTGGAGTAATTGATGTGGACTATTCTGGTGAAATATATATCATGGCATATACACTGGCACCACCAGCCAGAATTGATAAGGGACAGCAAATTGCACAACTGGTGCCAGTACCACAATATACCCATCAATTGACACCATTGAAAAATCAATTACAGGGTACAGGTGGATTTGGTTCTACAGGAGGACTTACATTGCTTACCCTGGGCTTAAACACTTGACCCAAGCGAAAAGTTGTTCCCAATTATAACGGAGAATCCCACCAATTAGAAGGACTATTGGATACTGGAACAGACTCAAGTATTGTTGCTCCACAGTACTGGCCCCAGGAATGGCCTTTGTTGTCCAGTATGGTTACTGTTACAGGGGTGGGAGGCTTAACTTTGGCAAAAAGGTCTCCTCAAATCCAGACTCAATTAGATGGGAAGGTCATCAATTCTGTTTTGTCAATTGTTCCATTACCAGACAAGGTCCAATGTCTAATAGGGTGAGATATTTTGTCCCAACTTGGTGTTATTTTGACCAATGAGCACCCTTTAGAGTAGAGGCCATTGTTTGGACTTTCCCACTCCCATTTAAATGCATAATTCAGGAACCAGTATGGGTTGAACAGTGGCCTTTAAAAAGGGAAAGTCTGCAGCTAGCTCATCAATTAGTGCTGGAACAATATCAACAAGGACATTTAAAGTTGTCAACAAGTCCTTGGAATGCCCCTATTTTTGTAATTAAAAAGAAATCTGGGAAATATCGATTGCTGCACGACTTACGTGCAGTAAATGAACAAATGGAGCCAATGGGGGCACTGCAATCTGCTTTGCCCAATCCTGCAATGTTGCCAAGAGATTGGCCCTTCTTAATAATTGATTTAGAGGACTGTTTTTTCACCATCTCACTGCATGAACAGGATACTTGCAGATTTGCTTTTACCTTGCCCTCATTAAATCGAGCAGAACCAGACAAGAGATTTGAATGGACAGTTTTACCACAGGGTATCCGTAATTGTCCTACCTTGTGCCAGCTTTATGTTGATAATGCTTTGCAGCCACTACGTGTTCGATGGCCTACAACCATTATTTATCACTATATGGATGACGTTCTTTTTGCTCAGTCACAACCTTTTGCCGATAAACAAGTTACAGACATTCAAACACAACTACTTCAGAATGGACTGGTTGTTGCATCTGAGAAAATACAGCAGTCATCCCCATGGAAATATTTCGGGGGGACTTTAACTGAGCAGTATGTTGCCCCTCAGAAACTGTCATTGAACATGTCACTTCATACTGTTCATGATGCTCAGCGATTGCTGGGGGATTTGCAATGCCTTAAACCTGTTGTGGGTATTCCTAATGAACTTTTACAACCCTTATGACCTTTGTTAAAAGGTACTGATCCTACAGCACCTATACAGGTCACCAGTGAACAACAAGAAGCTCTCAATAAAATAATGGACTGTATCCAGACAGGTGTTGTTTGTAGGCGAGATCCAGACTTGGACATTAACCTTTCTGTATCGTTTGGACCTCAACATCTCATCGGTGCCTGAATGCAACAACAAAAGAAAACGGGAAATATGGGTATTAGAGTGGTTGTTGCCACCACTACAACAGAGACATACCTTAATTCAAAAAATTGAAATTTTAGCAGATTTAATAAAACAAAGGTAGAAGCGATTGTGACAAATTATGGGTGCAGATCCAGCTGTAATTCAGATACCAATAAAAAAGGACACTTTAGACTGGTATTTAATTCACAGCTCCACACTGCAAGAAGCATTGCTTGACAACAGCAGTGTGGTCAGTACTGAGGAGGTGCCTCGAATACCACTACGATGGATAGGCCAGCAGAATTGGATTGAAAAGCCCAAACAATCATTTGTGCCGTTACCAGGGGCATCAACGGTGTTCACTGATGCTGGAAAGAAATCTCGCACAGCTGCTGCTACATGGCAAGATTCAGAAGGACAATGGAATCATCATATTATTCCAGCTCAAAAGGAGGACACATTACAAACTCTGGAATTAGTCGCTGTTGTTTGGGTTTTGGTGCAGTTTAAGGGTCCTGTTAATGTGGTAACTGATTCTTTATATGTTGCAGGAGTGAGTGAACGTATTGAAAATGCAGACATAAAGGAAGTAAAAAACCCGCCTTTATATGAACTGTTTTTGCAGCTTCAAAGAGCAGTAAAGTTGAGGACTGCTGCCTTTGCTATTATCCATATTCATAGCCAGAAATGGGATGTGGGTTTAGGAGAAGGAAATGCCAGGGCAGACCGATTGGTTTCATTGACACAAAATAGTCCTGTCCTACCACAGACATTAGCTAGAGAAGCTCATGCCATCTTTCATCAAAATGCAAATGGTCTCCATCGGGAGTTTCAGATACCTTTGGAGGAGGCTCGGGCTATTGTCAAAACATGTCCTATTTGTAGTTTTCAAAATCAAGGCAGTGGATTGGGTCTTGGGGTAAACCCTAGAGGATTACAGGCTAATGAGTTGTGGCAAATGGATATTACTCATGTTGCAGAATTTGGGAGAGTTAAGTATGTACATGTCACCATTGATACTTACAGTCATTACATCTGGGCCACAGCTCAATCTGGTGAGAAAGCACGGAATGTTGAGCGACATTTAGTAAGTTGTTTTGCAGTCATGGGAGTTCCACGTTCTATCAAAACAGACAATGGGCCTGCTTATTGTAGTAGTAGAATTAAGCAGGTGATGCAATCATGGGGAATCAGACACATAACAGGGATTCCTCATTCCCCCACAAGTCAGGCAATAGTAGAATGAGCTAATGGTACTTTAAAGCAATATCTGAACAAATTTAGAGAGATCAAAGATCCACAAGAATGATTATTGCATTGTTTGTTTAAAATTTTCTGTGTATTTTCGGAAACAGTGATTTGCCTGCAGCAATACGTCATAGTGCACCTGAAACAGAGAAAACTCAAGGTCTAATATGGGTTTGCTATAAGGATCCAAAAACAGGACTGTGGGGAGGTCCCAGCAAGGTACTGTATTGGGGACATGGTTATCTTTGTGTGTCTACCCCCACAGGGCCTGTCTGGGTGCCGAGCCGATGGACTAAACCTGCTGATCCCAGGGATTTATCTTCAGCTGATCCAGAAAATTCTGCAGATACTTCTCGCTCTCTGCCAGCAACATAGAGACGGGATCTGATGAACCCTCACATGAAAATCTTGTGTACAGTACCAGAGTGTGAATGTTATCCTTTTGTATTTTATATTTGTAAAGTGTGTAAAGAAAAGTGGTGGGCACATTCTAAGTGGGGTTGATCCCCAAGAGGGATTTGTACAGAGTGTTACAACTTTGAAAGAAATTTCAGTGAGGTTGCATTACAGGAAGGTATACAAACAGGACAATTTGAAAAAGGATCTGATAGATGGTGGGAGATTTATGCTTTTGGGATAAACCCAGAAAATTATTGTTATCATCCTAATACCCCTTTGCCATATATTATTGAAGTAACCACAATCCGCTGTCATAAAACACTTATAGAGGTCAGGTGTGATATTCCAGGGATAAAAAATAAAAATTGGGAGCAATTCTTAAAACGGCAGTCTCGAGAGAAAGGGTCTTTCCCTGAAAGTTATCCCTGCTGCCGAGAAGATGGAACACCCCGTGGTTCGAAGCAACCGAATCGACGGGCCAGGCAGAGGGGTAAAAGAAAAGGGAAGCAAGATCTCCCATGGGATCCAGCCAAGATGCTGGCTGAACTGCCACAATCTTTTTAAAGTCCTTAAGAGACTATCTCTGATTCGGTTGTTGTAGTGGTTTACCATGATAAAGGGAAATGAAGGGTTTTTGATTGACATGGATGAGAGACAAAATATGTGGATAATGTGGGCCAATCAAACTGGACAAGATAATTTTTGCCTTTCAATGGCCACCCCTTCAGATCCTTTTCGAACTTGTTTAGTGGGAGCACCTTTAGAGGATTCACTCAATGCCACAATGTTTAAAAAATGGACAAAGAATTGGAAAATGCCCGAAGAAGCAAACAAAACATTATGTGAAATCACATCAGGTAAATTCACGATCAGTATTTGTGATACAGGTTTAATCCCAGCAAATCCCATTGGTGCTCAAAATTAGTACGTTGCTACAGGTTTAAATGTTACCGGGTCAGAGCCACGAGAGTTAAGACTGTTAGGCTCAGCCCCTAGCAATTATTGTTTAACTTTTGTCAATTGGGCTAGGAACAATCATGCAAAAAGGTCTCATGGGCCAAATGGTACAAATGTTTCTCCACAAAATTTACTATATTTGCAAAATAATGATGCATACTGTGGCAATTGGTCTCACAAGATAAATTCTAGCAGTTCACCTCTACAATTACCACCTGGTATTTTTCTAATCTGTGGAGATCGTGCATGGCAAGGACTGCCAGCAAACATTTATGGAGGGCCTTGTTATTTTGGTAAACTGACATTGTTTGCACCCACTATACAGCAACTATTAAGAGCCAATAGAACCAGGTTACGAACAAAGAGAAGTGTGTTCCAATTGGGGCCAGAATGCAAGGATCAGGTTGAACTTTGGGAACGTCCTACAGTGATTGTGTCATCTGTTTTTACACCTGGAGTATCTAGTGCTCAAGCCTTAACACAGTTACGACGACTGGCATGTTGGACAGGAAAACAGTTTAATATTACATCAAAGGTTTTGTCCGATTTGCTTTTGGATATGAAGAGTGTTAGGCATGCTGTATTGCAGAATAGAGCTGCTATTGATTTTTTGCTATTAGCACAGGGCCATGGCTGTGAAGACTTTGATGGGATGTGTTGCATGAATCTTTCTGACCATTCAGTGTCTATTCATGCTCATCTCCGACAACTACAGAAGAATATGAAAATATTAACCATGGAAACAAATCCATTAGAGGAATGGTTTCAATCCCTAGGTCTCACAGGATGGTTAAAATATTTGGCACAAATGGCAATTGTTGTTATATTGATCATTGTGATTGTGCTACTGTTTATTCCTTGCATACTGCAATGCTTGCAAAACATGATGAAAAGGGCTACTTCTACAGTTTCGGTAGTACAAAAAGAAAACAGGGGAATTGTAGAGGAATGGCTAGAGAGCAAAGGTCATGTTCCCATGCAGCAGTTAGCTGAGAAAGAATGAGACAATAGAGTACAGTTGGTGTGAGATGTTGCAAGGTCAGGAAGGCCTTAGTGATAACTGTTAACTGAGAACAGGATGCTGTGATCAGAAGAATGTGAATTCAGCATAGATGAGCGATCACAGGAATGTGGAATTAGGTGGAGTTGACCTTAAATAAAAATATCCAAGAATGAGCTTGCTTTTGCACTATGTATGAGCCTAATTATTGATGCTATATAAGTGGTTTTAGAGTTACCAATAAATGAGACTTGCTGATCATTCATATTGAGTGCTGCATTTCTCCCGCCGAACTCATCATTTAGGTCCAAGTTTCAAACTGCAAATTTTTACACTCAAGACACAGTCATGAAGAACATGTATTTCAATTTCCTATTCCTTTAACTGCAGTGTAAAATATCTTAATATTGGAAAACATCCATAAAATCTCTCAAAGAAGGCAGCTAATGGATTCTTTTCACTAGCACGGGTACAAACTAAGAACTAAAATCAAAGCTGAGTTCTCTTCTTCAAAAGATCAGTTACCTCTTTCTTACTCCAGTGTTATAGAAGATTTTTCACTACACACTTGGGGGTAATTTTTATCTTTCATATTTTTGGGGGTTTTTTTTTGTTTGCTTTTGATGTTTTTGTTGGTTTTTTTTACAGAAAACATGTCCTAGAAAAGGCATGTCCTTTGCTCCTGGTTCCCGTGTGGAGCAGCTCCCTTCCCGCTGGCTGAGCTGCTCAGGCAGAGCCCGGCAGCTCCTGGCCCTGCAGGGCTGAGGCTTTTCCCCGTTGCTGGGCACAGACTGATGGAGCAGCAGTGCTGAACACGGGCACACGCAGAGGGAGCAGAGCAGCTGCCTTTGCCCACCTGAAGCTCCAAGGCCAAACTCTGAGCAGGCACGGCTGCAAGAGACTCGCAGGCTCCCTGTTGGCTCTGCTGCCCCACTTGTGCCCGGCCCAGCTCTGTGGGAGGCAGAGGGAGAACAAGGGGCAGCTCCCTCCCAGCCCCAGCCCAGGGACCCCTCCAGCCCCGGGCCTTGGGCCACTGTCAGCACCCGGTGCTCCAGCCACGGCTTCTGCTGACACTGACAGCAACAACCAAACTGGGGCTGGTCCCGAGGGAGCAGCAGCAGTGCCTGGATCTGATCCCTCAGTCTGGGGCAGCCCCCTGGGGGAACAGAGGGCACAGCAAGAGGGACAAAACCAGTCAAGGTCAGAGACTGGGAAGAGCCAGAGCTGGGAGCAGGAACAGCTGCTTCATTGAATCCTGGAGAAAGCTCTTGGCTGGTTCAAAGCACTGAAAGTGTGAAGAGCAGAAGAGGAGGCCACACCAAACAATGCTCCTGTTTTCACATTTCCCCTCTCCGTGTCCCAGAAGGAATTGAATGAACTTATTCTTCTCTCCGAGTGGTCTCCTTCAGCTTGAGCAGCTCAGCACCAGGAGCTGAAGGAGCTGAAGCCTCAGGCCACAAGAGCTGAGCAAGATGGGGCTTTTGGACTAAAGTAATGTTGCTAAGTAATGGACCTAGCTGAATGCAGCAGATAGAATCCTGGTATTATAGAATCCATTCTGCTGGAAAAGACCTCTGAGCTCATCCAGTCCAGCCAGTCACCCAGCAGTGTCAAGCCCCCCACTAAACCTCGTTTCTGAAGTGCCAAGGTCTGCAAAACAGGCCCTGAGTGAGGCCTGAACAACAGGCCCTGAGCCAAAGGTGATCTCTGGATGAACCTTCCAACCAAGGGTTATCTGTCCATCTGCTCATTACTGAAATATGCATGGTCATGAACACTGTGATAGATGTATCCACTCATCAATGAAACATGGATTGACCTTTCTGTGTTTAGAAGCCAGACAAGGCCATGAAATCCAACATCTGGCCTTGTTTGGGGTGTATGGTCAGGGTCGACTCCCTTGGTTCCTCCTTGAGGCCTGGCCAGGCTTTGGCAGGGACCCAAGAGGAGGATGAAACCAGATATTCCCACACCAGAAGTGCTGTCAGTTTGTTTATTCAGCACTATCAAAGCTGGGCCCTCTCTCACAGCGGGGTTGGAGCCTCATCTGTGGCTGGAGGCACCTGCAGGAATTCCCAGTGTCTGGAGTGGCTCTCCAGCCCTTGGCTGTGACAGCTTCCCCAGCTGATGGGTGGATCTGGGGATGGCAAAGTCTGAGGGGAACTGGTGCTGGATCTTTGTTAATCCCTGCAGGCAATCTTTGGCACTGATGATTGGATTCATTGCTGAGCTGCTCCTTTTGTCATCCTTTGCTGCTTGGAGCTGCAGTAAGTGACACTGATTCCTTCAGGTGGAGTTTGTGCCTTTGGTGCTGACTCTGCCCGCTGCTGAAACAAAACTGGCAAAGTCTAGCCAGATCACAACAAAATGTCACTTTTAAAATGTAAATGTAAGGAATCAGTCCCATCTGTAATTCCCAGAAAGGAAGCTCTCCCCGGAGTTCGCTGGCTCTGGAGTGGGGCTGAGGTCGGAGCACCGTGCGAGCAGTGGGGCAGTCGGTTAAAAGAGGCTGAACCGCTGGATGTCTTAAAATGCATCCAGACATTGCATATGGGAAAATGAAAAGAACTCATGGGTTTGGGAAGACGAGGATGGATTTTGTTAACAGCACAAAGAGAAGGAACAATTGTTTTCGGAATGCTCCCACGTGGAGTGACAGAAGAAGGTTTTAGTCTTTAGCTCAGGTTTGTTTGTCCAAGTAAAATAATAATAACAATAACAATAATAATAGTAATAATAACACAATAATATATATTTATATATATAACTAAAAATCAAAAATGTGAAATAATGTTGACAATTCCAATTTGTTAGCTTTGGCTGCTCACTGTAACACTAAAATACCCTACAAAAAAGGACTAGCAAAGACCCAAATGTCAATGGTAAACTTTGTGAATTGTATACAAGGAATAAAGGAGGAAGGGATAAAACTGGCTATTTTTATAGGGTTTGCCGATGCTGTGATGTGGAATGCTTTGTCTGTTCCTGGGAAAAACACAGTGATTAAGACTGCTGGGTATTTCATGTAACACACTATCTACAAGTTGCAGGATTGGTTGAACAATTGTTAAAAGAGCAGTTGATAAAATGAGGAGATGGGAACCTGTCCCGGTGGAGAACCCATCTCCCAGATGGGCTCCATGCCCTTAACAATGGGCCCACTGGGAAATGGAAACCCCTGGGTGTGCACGGCTGCACCCAATTTGCAAACACAGCCATGGACAGTGAGACTTGGACTGCCTGGGAAATTGTTCTGGCTGTGATGGCCCCTGCCAGGGCCACCCCAGAGGCTGCAGGGCTGGACCTTCATGCACCGGAATTCATTAGGAGAAATCAGAAGCAAATGAGAGCTTACAATGCAGGAATAAGAATTCAGATGCCTCCAGGACACTTTGGTTTGATAACTGCTCACTGGAGCTTGGCCTTGCAAAGGGTTCATGTCATGGGAGGAGGAATTGATGCAGATTATCAAGGAGAAATTGAAGTAAGTCTGTTAAACAATAATGAACAAGATTTGATTGTTCAACCCCATGACAAGGTAGAAGAAATATTGATATCGCAATTGAAAAAATAATTGTGAAGAAAGAATATCCACTTCAAATTGCCTCCATTTGTGGATAAAAAGAGTTTGGACCCAGCAGTCCTAATAAAGGAGCCAGAGTGTGGGTCCAGAGGCCAAATGGCCTTCCCGAGCCAGCTGAAGGAACAGCTCTGGGCAAAGACAACACTGTTGGAATCCTGAGACCTGGGCAGGAACAATGGGAATATGTCCCTGCAGCCAAGTGTTCTCTGCCAGAACAAGTCGATGGGATGGGATATTGTTTTACAGACCCTGCCAGACCAAATCTCCCTGTTTGCCCCAACGGCCCCTTTGGAAAATGCTCAGATCCACGGGGCTCCATGTGAAGGCTGATGTGACCCTGAGGGACTTCCACACCAATTCCAGCCAGGAGCCTGGCTGTCCCTCAGGGACTGGGACCCGGCACCTCTCCAGCCGAAGGGAAAAGGACCCCAGCAAGCCTTGTTAGCCACAGACAGCGCGGTAAAGCTGAACAGCAAAGGACCTTGGGGACATTATTCTGGAATTCAAAAGGTGCCAGCTCCATGGACAACAGAATTATTGTTCCTAACGTGAATGAGGGTGAGGAAAAAGAATGAGTAAGCTTGTGATGGTAAAGCACAGAAATCCTTTCACATTGTGGCCTCCAACTAGAACAGGGCTTGGTTTCTCCGGAAGGGAAATCTCAGTCAATCCTGTAAAACTGATAATTGCATTCCTGTGTTCCACAGCACAGTTTTCTGTCAGTGTCCCTGCACTGGATCCGTTACAAGTCAGAGCCCATTGACAGAGTTTTGGGCACCCCACAGGGTGAGCCCTCCGAGGGAACCCCATTCCTCCCAACCTGAGCTGAGAACATACCCAGCAATTAGTTACATTGAGTATTTTGGCTACTTTGATCTTTAAATTTTCAAAATAATTTTGATGACTAATGCCTTGATTAAACTTCAGAGGTGTTTCTGGCAAACAAAGATCCTGGCTGACTCTCAAGATACAACTTACAGGTGTTGGGGGTTAGGTGTCCTTTATTTTCTATTTAGTTCTGGCTTGCCTGTGGAATTTTTACTCATGACTTGCAGGGAAAACTTAACTGCGGGTACTTGGTGGGTGCTTGAGGAAAGATAAAGAGTTTGGCTGGGCCCAGGGGGGGAAGGGGGCAGGAAAAGGGGAGGGTGGGGACAGTTTGGTGGCTTCTTCAGCTTCGGAGAAGAACACTTTGGGTGCAGAGCTGTTGTGGTGGGGAGAAGGGAATTTCGCCATCACCCAGATGGAGCTGCTGCTTCTTCTCCTTCTTCCCTCTTCATTGGTGGCCTCGCACCCCCTGTCCTGCCGGGACGTGTGGCAGTGCCAGCCATCGCCACGGAGCTGCTGATCCACCTCAGCCACTGGCCCGGGATCTCAGCTCATCCCTGCTGTTCCAGCTGAGTGTTCCTCAGAGCCCTGCAGGAGCACCAGCACTGACTGCCAACCCGAGGGGGTTTGTGAAACAAAGCCTCTCCTCCATCCTTTCCCGTCTCAGCCCAGAAAGCTGTCACGGGGTCCCTGGCTCTGTTTTCTTGCTAATGCTGTAGTTATTGTTGTTTGTTTGCCTGGTTATAAATACTAGTGAAGAACTGTCATTCCTATCCCCAGATCTCTGCCTGAGAGCCCCTTGATTTCAGGATTATCATAATTCGGAGGGAGGGGGTCCACATTTTTCATTCCAAGGGAGGCTCCTGCCCTCCCTAGCAGACACCTGTCTCCAAAAACCGAGACATTTGCATGAGAAAATTTTACAAAGTTTTCAATAAAATTCTTATTGATAAATTTGACTCCATTTCTAACAAGCTGTTCCTAAAGATCCCGTCAGGCTGTCTTAGACACTTTGGGCAAGGGATTCCTTCCAAGCTGGGCCACTTGGGGGGGGATGGGGGCGGCCCCAGGGCGGAGGGCAGGGTGTGCAAGGGCCCTTTGTGACACGCTGCAGCACGGTCACCGTGGGATGGTGGCAACGGGAGCAGATGTCAAAGGGCCCTTTGTGACACGTGCTGCCATAGGAGCTGGCGGTGACAGGGCCACGCCACAGTGCTCGGTGCACGCGACGGGTCAGGACGCGCCAGAGCGGTGCTGTGAGGAGCCCCCGCACAGCGCACTCCTTTGTGTCGGACCTGGAGCTTTTCTGAAGCACTATTCCTACAGGTGACCTCGAGGCCAGACCACAGGTCTTGCTGACTTGTGGCCTTCCCGAGGCTTCCTTCTTAAGGTTCTCTTGAGGGCAGACCATGGGACTTGGTGACCCGGAGCTTTTCCGACGTGTTGCCCATCCCTGCAGTCTCTGCCCTTGAGACCAGACCACAGTCCCTGTCGAGGAGCCTCCTGTCCTTGTGGCAGGAGCCCTCAAGACCCAAGTGCAGGACTCGCTGTCTTGCAGTCTTGCCAGGACTTGAGTCTTGCAGGTGCCTTCCAGGCACGACTGCAGGACTTGCTGACTCCGACCTTTTCCGAGCCATCTCTCCTGCAAGTAGCCAGAAATCCAGTCACTGCCATGGAGCAGCGACCCCCAAGAGTGCCCAAGTTGGCCTGGCTTGAGGAGCAGGAAGAAGAAGGCTCTGAAGCTGTCCTGGCACAGGAGTCTGAAGAGGTGCAGGAGTTCCAGGCACCACAGGAGGGTGAGTTGCAGAGCTCGGCCTTAGGGCTAGTGCCTGTTGCCAGCTTGGCCCTATCCCATTCCATGCCATGCCATCCCCTGGTGCTGTTCCTATGGAAAGGATTGGAGAGTCTGGAGGAAGATATGGAGCAGCGACCCCCAAGAGTGCCCAAACTGGCCTGGGTGGAGGAGGAAGAGGAGGAGGTCGAGGAAGAAGGCCCTGGAGCTGCCCCAGCACCAGAGACCGAAGAGGTGCAGCAGTTGCAGCCGCTGGAGGAGGGTGAGTGGCAGAGCTGGGCCCCAGGGCTGGTGCCTGCGGCCATCTTGGCCCCATCCCATCCCATTGCATCCCATCTCATCCCATCCCACACTGTCCTGTGGACACACACCCATGGACAGCACAAAAAAGGGGCTGGGGATGCCCCCACAGCAGTGGCCGTGCTGCATCCCCTGGGGCATCCCGGGACTGTCCCTGCCTGGGGAACGCAGGGCTGGGCTGTGCTCTCCCGCCTCTCCTGCAGCCCCTCAGCTCTGGCTGCTCTTTGCCAGATGCAGCCATGGACGGCGCACAAGAGCAGGACACCGCCCGTGGCCGCTTCCGCAGAGCAGCGCAGGTACCTGCAGCCATCCCCACCTGCGCTGGACCTGCTGGCACTGCTCAGCCCAGCACCGCACTTGGAGCACTCCATGCAACTTCCCTGCCTTCCTGCCCTTCTCCTACAGTTTCTTTACCAATACATCAAGAGGATTGGCAAGGAAGAGACCAGTCCCATGGACACTGAGATCAAAGCATCCTCAGAGGTCTTGGTAGAAGAAAGCAGCGCTGCCCAGCTGGATCTACTTGTAGAGACGGCTCTTTTCAATCCAGAGCAAGTAAGCAGCCTGTTGCCAACCTTTGATCCTCCAGCAATTGCTTGGCTTTCCCAAGCCACGCCTGCTGCTCACTTGAAGCTTTTGAGGCCATGGCAGCGTGCTGGAAGAGAAGCACTTGTCTGGGGAAGAAGCTGGGCACATTGCTGACTCCCTCTGCTAGCATTCCAAGTCTCCCTGTGCCTTCTCCAGGTGCCCGGCGTGGTGAGGTACATCCACCAGTGGCTCATGGCCAATGAGGCTGCTGAGCACAGGATGGACTGGGCCCTGATGCAAGTGGCCGAGGCAGAGCCTGATGATGTGGCCATCACTCTCCTGCGGGTGGCCCCAACGTGTGACAGGTATGGGGCCCAGCTGCCCCGAGGCCTCAGGGCTCCCCAGCCCATCACCCTGTACAGCCCGGCCCAGGGCTGTGAGCAACACAGACTTCCAGGGCCCTCTGGCTGCTCCCTTTGCCAGCCCTGCTACAAAGTCGGCCCCCGAGCCTGCTGCCGTGCTGCCAGCCTGCCCCTCAGGGGCCTGTCCCCACAGGGCTGGGCTGCCTGGCTGCTGCTGCCGCTCAGGGCCAGTGGGCACAGGCAGAGCTGGCGGCCAGCTCAGCTCCCCGCTGCTGCCCAGCCCACGGTGCTGTGTCTGACCCCGCAGAGCTGCTATGGCCATGTGGACGACCATCTTGCTCTCGCCCTGGATTTCAGAGGAAGTGACACCGCTCCTCGTCAATGTGGTGGGGAGCTGGCCGCAGAAAAACCTGGGCACCTCTGATGGGGACAAGACGGCTGTCTTTTCCCTGACTGTAAGTTTCTGGAGCTGGCCTTTGCTCACCGCAAGGCCGGCCGCCTCTCCAGCAGCTCTGTTGCCTCCTTCCCCCACTGCATCTCCCTGCTTCAGGCACTGGCCACAAACCTGGCCTAGGGGCAGCTTCAGGGCCACCAGGCCCGCTGCTCCCCCTGCGTCTCCCCCGGCCTCTCCCTGCCACGCTCAGGCCCTGCCACACGGACGCCCCGGCACTGAGCGCTGTCTCGGGCTGCTTTGTCCTCTGCAGGCAACTCTGGTGATGTGGAAGATCCTCCAGGGGCCCTGTTGCCCACAGATCCTCACAGTCTATTTCCCCCGCCTCTTCGTGCATCTGCTCTTCCAAACGTACTTCAGTACTTTGTATATGACAGAGGACGTCCATACCTTCTGGAAGGAATGCCAGGAGCAACACGGCCTCTCCACCAGCCCCAACAGGTGCTCCATGCCACTCCTCCTGTCCCTGCCACTTCCCGAGCCTCGGAGCCAGCGCTCCCAGCGTCACCTGGGCTTTGCTGTGCACACAGGTTTGCAGTGCAGACCCTGAAGGCCCTGCTCTGCAGTCTCCACTTGGAGCATGTGGTGGTGGCAATGGAACGCAAGCGTGGCTGGGACACGCTGCTCTGTGCTGACACCCACCACTATGCCGTGGGTCTGCTGGCCAGGTGAGTCCCCCTTCTCCCCACAGCCTCCGACATTTGTGCCCCCTGCCCGGGATGCCCCCCACAGTCCCCGTGGCCATGGGCCTGAGGGCCTCGTCACCGAGGGATGGCCAAGGAGACTGCAAAAGGCTGTGAGAGGAGGGTGCCCAGGAGCAGCCACATCTCACGGGCCCACATCCCCTCACAGGGTGCTGGGGCAATAGGACAACTGTGTCCATCAGTCCTGGGAGAGGTTTTTCGCACCCTTGCTGAGACTCTTTGTGCCATTTTCTGCCTTCCAGGGTAATGCGCCGTGCATCCGCCCACTTGTGTAAAGGCATTTTAAGCTACCTGCTTGAGGTGCTCAGCAAACCGTTGCCACTCTGGGATGTCTCTGCCATGGCATTCCTTGTGGAGGTGAGTCTGATGGCCAGCACTACCTTGCTCAGCTCCCTGCCAGCCCTGTCCCCTTGCATAGCCACAGCTGCCTGCGACGGCACCCGCGCCCTGTGCTGCTGCCTGGGCCCAGCCCTGCGCACTTCCAGGCTCCTGCGGCCGGCTCCCCTCTCACTGCCCTGTGCCTTTCAGCTCCTAGATTGCCTGGACTTGAGTGACTGTGGTGACAGCCTAATGGACATCTTGTATAAGTACCTGTGGTACAATTCCACAGACATGTATCACCAGGTGCTCAGGGCTCTCCTCCTGCTAAGGGACCGTCCCTCCATGGTGAGAAGGGGGCAGCAGCTGAAGCCGTGTGGGCAGCATGAGGCTGGGCAATGCTGTCACTTGGCCTTGGCTGGCCTTTGCCTTGGGCGCTGAGGCAGCTCCTCCCAGCTCTCCTGCCTCCTGCTTCAGCTGCCCGAGTGCTTTGGGAAAGGGCTTTGGCCTCTGGGCCCTGCAGCAGCTGCCCGGGCTTTCACACCCTTGTGTTCTGCACAGGCCGAAAGAATTCAGAGCCTGACAGGAAGACTAGTGCACCTCCTGTGGGACTTGGACAGTGACGTGGCCAGGATGAGCATTGCTCTCCTGAGCTATATTTTCCTGGATGAAGACACCCCAATATCCTGGCGCAGGGCCCTGCAGCTGGCTGAGCCGCTCCTGAAACTCCTGGACAATGTAAGGCTCTGTGCCCCAGCCACGGCCACTGCCTGCTGCCCGGACACTTTGTGCCCTGTGCATTTGCAGGCCTGCGCCAATGTGGGCCACAAGAAGCCAATGATGAGGTCATTTTTCCTTCCTTCCTTCCTTTCATACAGCCTGATAGCCAGGTGCAGCTGCTCTCCATGTCTCTCCTTCGAAGAGTGATGTCTTCAGCAGAAGAAGAAGGAAGAAAGCCCCTGAAGGAACGAGTGTACCAGAGCCTGCTCCCACTCTTTTTCCACTGCCAAGATGAGAATCGGCATGTGGCAGAGGTGAGGACTCCTGGGCTGCTGCTGCGCCTTGGCAGGGGGCTCAGCTGCCTCCTGCCCTGACGCAGGCTTGCAGGCTGCAGCCTCCTCCAGCCCTTGGCACTGGGACACTCCTGTGCCCTGGCTTGTGGGGCCATTTGCGGCTCTCTGCTGCTCCCCAGGCCTCTCGGACAACGCTCCTTCGCGCGGCTGGCTTTCTGAAGAGGCCAGACCTGGAAAAACCTGTGAGGAAGGAGAAACTGTGGAAGTTTGCCAAGCTCGTGGTAAGGGCAGTCTGCAAGTGCCAGCCAAAGGCTAGAGAAGCCCCCTGGCCCCGGTGCTCAGTGTGTGGGGCTGGCAGCTGTGCCCTTGCCCACTGCTGCACCCGGGCGCCGCACGGCTTCTCAGGGCTGGCCGGGCACGGGAGGCCGGGACTGGCCGCAGGCTGCAGCGCCCGGCCGAGGGGCAGAGCCCGCGCCAACCCTTCCCTCCTGCCGCTTTCTCCAGCTGGCCGACCACAGGATCCCCTTGGCCGAGCACCTGCGCCGGGCCCTGCAGTACCTGCAGGACCCACAGGAGACCCTGCGAGCGGCGGCCATCAGGGTCATCGGTGAGTCCCGAGCCCGGGCTCCCTCCCCGCCCCGCCGCAGCTCGGCCCCAGCCCCGGCTGCTGCGCCGGCAGCGGCACCCGGGCCCGGCGCCCTGGAGCCCCGGCTGCCCTCGGGGCTGCTGCTGCCGGCCTCTGGCAGCCGTGCCCTTGGGCTGAGTCAGGGTGCGGCAAGGGCCCGGGCTGATCCCTGCCGGGGCAGGAGGCCGTGTGGCCACAGGGCTGGCAGCGTCGCTGGCAGGGATCTGTGCTGCTGGGACCCTGACAGGCTCTGTGTTCTCAGGGATGGCCGGGGAGCAGCTGAGGGGGCAGCAGGCAGAGCTCCAGGTGTTGTGCAGAGGTGAGCCAGGACAGCGGGCTGACAGCGGTGGCTGTCGGGGGCAGCTGCAAGCCCTGGCCAGGCTGTGGAGGGCTCTGCTCCCTGTCCCGATGAGGGGCGGCGTGGGCAGAGCACAGTGAGATTTCAGGGCCACGTGGGGCATTTGTGGCCAGCAGCTTCGGGCTGACCCCCTTGGTCCCTGCTCCCTCCTGGCCAAGGCAAGAGCCGGCTGGCATGGCCCTGGCAGGGGGCTCTCGCTGGGCCCCCACAGCTCTGGGGTGTGACCGTGGCTCTGTTTGTCTCTCTTGCAGCCCTCGAACGCCTGACGGAGGACAGAAGCGGTGCCGTGTCAGACCTGGCACTTGAGACGCTGTATGTCCTCCGGGCCATCCAGAGTGCCCGATATTCCATCGTGCAGAGGATGCAAGACCAAATCCTCAGGGCATGGAGGACACGGCCTCGTCTGTCGGGCTTGGGCTGGCTGCACTGCTGGAGATGTGCTCAGAGATGATTTGGGACGTTCTGTTTGCTGGGGCCACCTGGGCAAGCCAGGATTTTTAATTTCATAAGAATTGTTTTCTTCTGTTTTTTTCTTTTTAGTATGTAAATAATATAGGATATGTTAGGGCTGAGAGGCTCTATCTTCTGGGGCCACATGGGCCATCTGTTATTTTTTTTTTCATAGAGATTGTTCTTTTCTTCGTTTCGTTTCCATCTAGTATGTAAATAATATAGGATATGTTATAAACCACAAGAGTCCCAAGACCTTTCTTTTGCTGCCCAGGGTGTGAGGGGCATAGGGGAAGAGAGGGAAAAGGGTTCTTGTGTTCAGCAACCTGCCGGGGCGTGCAGTGGCGCAGGGGAAATGGCCAGAAGCCCCTTGGCCTTTGGTGGTTGTGCTGAAGCCACAAGCCCTGTGGCAGGCAGGAAGCGCCATCTGTGTCCTGCTGCCCGTGTGTTGCTGCCGTGATGGCTGAGGAGCTGCTGGAGCTCCTGTGGGGCTGCAGCGCTGCTGCCGGGCCAGGCTGGGGGAGCCCCTGAGGGCACGGGGTGCTGGGCGGCCGTGAAGGGATGAGGGGCTGCAGAGGCCCAGACGGGACAAGGCAGTGGGAAGGCACGAGGGGGATATGTGAGGGAGTGGGTGGCAGGAGGTTCCAAGGGGACAGAAGGCCCTGGAGGAGCCGGGGTGGTGGGAAGCCCTGAGGAATTGGGTGTCAGAGGGCCATAAGCAGCCCCCGGGCAGCCGCCTGGTCCCTGACACCCGGCTGCTCCGGTGCTGCCCCAAAATGTCCCCCAGGCCTGCAGCAGAAGGCCTGGAGGCTGGGACACCACCCCAGCGGGAGGGTGGGGACAGCCCGAGGTGCCCAGGCTGGGCTGGCTGGGGACATGGAGGGCAGGGGGGTGCTGCCAGGCCACGGCCACTGGGTGCCTCCAGGAAGGGGCAGTGGGCAGTGGCAGGACTGGCGGCCAGTCCGGGCCCTCGCGGCTGCCCAGGCCACGCTGCTGTGACCGAGGCCCCCCTGACACAGAGCTCGGGGCCCACAGAGCTGCTTCCACCATGGGGAGGGTGGCGATGTCTCCTCCAGCAGGGCTGCCCAGTGGCTGCTGCCCAAGCGGCTCTGGAGCCCACAGAAACAGCAGCAGAGTGTGCCCAGGAACAGCAGCAGCCCCAACGTCGGCACCTGCGCACTGAGGCGTCCGCAGCAGCCGGGTGCCAAACAGGGGGAGGCTGTGGGCACAATTGCCTTTGCTTTGGCAAAAGGCTTCAGCAGAGTTGGCCACAATGGCTTTCTCTTCACTTGCAGCCTCACAGCAACACTTGCCAGCTTCAGCTGCAGCCTGTGCCCGTGACTGACTTGGATGGCCGTGCTTGAGGGCGAGCTCGCCTTCCACACTCAGGTGTCCCAAGGCAGTGGCATTGGCACCATCCTGAGTGAGAGAGAGAGAGAGAGAGAGAGAGAGAGAGAGAGAGAGTCTGATGGGGCAGCTGCCCTCCCTCTCATCTGTCCAGGCACCTTAAAGACACATGAAACCAAATCCTGGACTTGCTTGGAACAAAGGAAGAAGCAGCATGCGCTGAAAAAAAGCAGGGACTTACACGGCTCAGTTTTGCTCTCCACTTGGGCAATCCCAGAATCCCTGAGCACTTGGTGTTGCAAAGTAGCATCAACATCATCCAGTCTCCAGCCACCCTGCCATGGGCACAGGTGGTATGCAGGCACAAGGTGTCACTAGAATTGGGAGAACACTTTTCCATGTTGACCTTTTCCTCTCCTGGATTTCAAGCAAAGATGAAAGAATCATCTGGTGAATGACAGGTGAATAGTGTAGCTCACAGAACTAGGAGTAGGAGTCTCCAGTGGCCCATGGTGTGTCCATTCAACCCTTGTTAGATTGTCCAGTTGGAGCTCAGCGCGGTGCAGCCCGGGCACTGGCACCAGGCTGGTCCATTTCAGCATCCCAAAGCCTTGGTGGCTCCCTGTGCACCCATTGTCTCCTGAATCCATTCTTGAATTCCCAGTTACTGCTGTGCCGGACATGAGAACACAGGAACAGCTTGTTTGGCTCATTCTTGCCTTTGCTGCTCCTGCCTAAGGGAATCATCAGGACTATATGCTGATGGAATGGGATCACCGAACAGCAGGGACTTTGTCTGTAGTGTCTAAAACTAAAACCTTGTCTGACTGTTCAGACACTCTAAAATCCAGGGTGAGAATGACAGCTTTGGTATGGAAGAATCCTAGAAATCTTGACTTGTGATTTATCTAGTCAAGGATTTGAATGCCAATGTGGAAACTACAAAAATATTCAAACTTGTTTTCATTGGCAACCCCTTTGAAATGGCATCAGCAGACCTCCAGGGGACAGGGTATGACAGTGGGGACAGTACTTGGCAGCTCATGGCTTCAGATGTGGGAGGTAAATATTTTGCCTAGGTACACATTTAAGTTCAAGTTTTCCCAGGGTTTGGATTGACTCGTCATTGCAGGTAACTTTAATCAATGCAAAAGGATGTAAAAGCAGAGTTTCTGGAGAATGTGCACTAGGGAGGAAATAGGGAGAAAACCTTGAACACAGCCAGCAGGCTCTGGAAAAATTTATAAAAGTTACAGTTAAAAACAGGTGTAGCTCTGTGACTGTTCAGGCAGGACTCTTTGTATCTGGAGGTGATCGTAAAACATTTTAAAATCTTAGGAAATTCGGGAACTCAGAAAGAAAGTTAGGCTTGACAAGCCCTGGGAAAAGTAGGCCCTGGAAATGTTAGGCCTTGTGCTTGCTAAAGATCATGTGAAACTGCACCTGTCTAATCAATATATGATAAATGATAGAATTGTTAGATGTGATTAGATATAATTATTGTTTAAAGAACATGAGGAACAATGTTAGGGGGTTGAGAGGGGAACACGAGAAATCCATGCTTGGGTAAAAACAATGCATACAATAGAACAATGTAAGCTTAATAATTAATATCTAAGTTGTATAACGATAGAGTATAAAACATGTTCAACTCAAAACCAAGATGGGTCCGATTTTGATCTCTGACACCCAGAGCTCTTCAATAAAGCACCTTCATATAATCATTCTGTGATGATGTGTGTTCCTGAATGCTAACAATTTCATCAGATTTTCCTGGAATTTTGTGGGATTTTGTGAAATTTTGTGGACATTTTTGGATATGTTGTGGATGTTGCTGGAATTTGGTAGAATTTTGAGAAGTTATAGGGAATGTTGTGGGATTTTTCTGGAATTTTTTGAGGCTTTTCCAGAATTTTGTGGGATATTGAGGAGATTTTGTGGGATGTTTCTGGAATTTTGTGGGATTTTTGTGGGATTTGGAGGAGACTTGAAGAATTTTGAGGGATTTTTCTTAGATTTAGTGGGAAATGGTGGAGATTTAGTAAGCTTTTGCAGGAAGTTATTTTTCTTAGTGACCCAACGACCCAACACCTGTGTGCTGCACTACGGTATTTTCTATCCAATCACCTCCTACTACCCAAAAACCCCTAGGAGAAGAACATGAAGAAGAAAGAAAAAGGACAAGAGAAAAACCCTAAATCCTCCATCTTGTCTCTTGTTCTCTAAACTACTTTTTCACCCAGTGATTTAGAAAACTTTCTAATCTACACACTCACACTTTTCCTATCTAACTTTAACATTTGTTTTCATGTATCACCATGAAAACATGCTCATGAATTTCGTATTGTATGAAATTCAGTGTTTCTTTGAATCCTAGAAGTAAGTATTAAAAACAAGGGGACACACTCAGACTCCAACATGTTATCTACCTTTGACTGATCCAAGGAGCTATTAATCATAATGCTGCCTTAATAGGATTAGTCACCCAAGTCTCAGGCTAGATAGTGAAGACACAGGCAAGCAGCTTAGCAGAAGGTTTTCTAGGAACATAAAGAAGGAATCCAGGACATTGTCCTGTATTTTCCTTTAAAACAGCTCTGAGAAATCCCCAGGATACTCATGTTAGGAGAAAAGTCCTACATGATTTACATGACCCTGCTGAGCTTCCGAGATCAGGCGGGATCGGGCGCTCTCAGGGCGCTCTGGCCGTAGGCGCTGCTTCCCCTCTCAGGAGCGCTCACCTTCCTGCCCTGCCCCGCAGCCTCACCAACACAGCCCAGACACGCAGAGCACACAGCCCGGCCACCAGGGCTGCCTATGGCCACAGCGGACTCGGAGCCACAGCCAGCAGCACACAGGCCACACAAAGCACAAAACCCACACCAGGCCAGGCACACAAGGCACACAAAGCACACCAGCCACCTGTGCCCACAGGCTCCTGCCCCTCGCCAAGGCTGCCCAAGGAAAACAAGGCACCTGCCGGGACCTGTGCTACTGTTCAAAGTTATTAGTCTCTGCCATATAACAGGAATAGATGGTCCAAAATTAAATGGCCTCAATGTCACCAGGAGTTCTTCACACAGTGCAGGTGTGACATTTGAAAGCAGACAGACTACAGTCCTTTTTTTCTGTGTAACTTCTGGCTGCAAGTCTGTGGCCATAGGGAGATGCCACAATGTGTCATTTAAAAATCATCATTTTTAAAAGCCCAAACAACCAACCACAGCTTCATCTTTCTTGGAGGACTTCATCAGTTTATTCCATAACAGGAGCACAATCTAACCAAGAGAACACCGAACTGTCATTCCAAATACATGGGCTATGCCCCTTCCACTTGGGCTAAGGGGCTGGATTTCCATCAGTGACCACAAGCCAGGACTTTCAACAGTGTTTGCTGCCTTTTTCTCTAAGGCATCATTTGGGATATTTTATGGCCTTTAATTAAATGCAAAAAAATGCTACCTTTTCAAATACTTTGTAAGGAACTGAAAAGACAAACTTTCCACAGCCAAACAAAAATAGTGTGCATGTCTCTAGATGCATATATGGAGGTGGAAAAAGACAAGAGGATGGAAGATAAGAAAAAATAGGATTTTTTCTTAATAGGATTTTTCTTAAAATAGGATTTTTCGTCTGGGACTGGGGGGAGGAGAGGAGGGAGGGGCAGGAATGGGACAGTGCTCCAGGGTCTGTGGCAAACAGTAAAGAAAAATATGGAGAGGTGTCAGAGAAGTAGAGGTGTCAGAAAATTAAAGGTGTCTCCAATAACATAACTATTTGAATTTTAAGATGGAGTGTCTGTAGGCAGCTAAGCAGGGAGATGACAAGGATGGGAGTGTGAAAGAGTTAAGGATCAAAGGAATTGCTCGGGATGGATCTATCTGTGAATAGCACTAACACAAGTTTGCTGCCATTTTAAGCACCAAGTGCTCCACTCAGCCATACTTTGAGATCAAGTTCCTGTAAAAGTATATATTTAAGTTACGTATGAGGGCATTTCTTCACACAGGAACAATTTGAGCTATTCCTGCAAAGGCAGGCAGCTCAATATTTGAGATATAGAGTGGTTCTGCAAGGAGATCTGTTTTCTTAGACTGATGGACTTGGAATACAAATATGAGTCCGATGTTTCTTGTGACACCCATGTCTGGAAGTTTACAGTAACCCTGAGGTGATGGCCCTGCTTCAAATTCATGCATTATGTCAATGAAGAACTGTGCACGGACTGGAAAAGCTGCTTAGCCGTATTTTCCCAGGAGACTGAGCTGTGTGAAATCATCTAAGATGAGTGTTTCATGGGGCTTTCCATTTCTGTTCCTGTTGGGAAGGCAGATTGCCTCAGTGAGCTGAGCAGTGAGTCATGAAGGTCACACAACCAAAAAAAAGTGGAAAAAACTATTTCAGTTGGAAGAGTCCAACACCAGTCATAGAATGACAGAATCATAGAATGGCTTGGGTTGAAAGGGACTTTGAAGATCATCTAGTTCCAATCACGCTGCCACGGGCAGGGACACCTTCCTCTAGAGCAGGTTACTCCAAGCCTTGTCCAGCCTGCTCTTGAACACTTTCAGGCACGGAGCACCCACGGCTTCTCTGGGCAGCCTGTTCCAGTGCCTCACCAGCCTGACCCTAAAGAATTTCTAACATTTCATCTAAATGTACTTTCTTTTGGTTTCAAGCCATTTCCCCTTATCCTATCACTACATGTCCTTTAAAAGTCTCTCCAGCTTTCTTGGAGCCCCCCTTTCAGGTGCTTTAAGGTTGCCCCAGAGCCTTCTGTTCTCCAGGCTGAACAAACCAAACTCTCTCAGCTTGTCATCGTAGGAGAGGTATTCCAGCCCTCTGATCCTATCCATGGTCTCCAGCAGTCCCATGGCCTCCTTCAGCTGCTTGAATCAATTCAGGGCTGAGCAAAATGTTAAGAATGTTATTCAGCTCATTGTCCAAGTACCTCTCAAACAGACAGGCTTGGAACCATCAATCATCTCTTTAGGAAGCCTGTTAGGAAGTGTTTGACCCATGTCTATTGATAAAAATGCTTGCTAAACCTCATCTAGCTCAGTTTGGAACCATTCCCATCTGTCTTATCACTGGATACCGGGGAGAAGAGATCAGCACCTTGCCTTCCTCAGGTGTTTGGAGAGAGCAAAGAGTTTGCTGCTCAGCCTCATTTCCCCCAGCTGCCAGCACTGCTGGGTAATTCCCCCTTTTGACCAATTAATGATGCTGTGTTTCATTTGCCCCAGCATGACGTTCCCTGGGGGCACACTGCTGACTCCTCTTTAGCCAACACCCCCAGATCCTTTTCTGTAGGGCTGCTCTCCCCCCACTTCTGTCCAAACCTATACTTGTGTCCAGCTTGACTTTTTTCTTAGTGTTGACCTCTACAATTCTGCATCACCAGCAGACTCTGCTGATTATGTCCTCACATGCTTCTGCTAAATTTATTTGGCCTATCTCAGCTTTTATCCGTGTATCTACTTGTCCAAATTAGAGGATACATATGAAAATATTTCCCAGCCTTGTTTGTGCATTTATCACGGTCAAATACATCCATTGCTTTGAATTGAAGAAGTATTTCAATAGGTGAATGAAAACTATCAGCAATATACAAGGCAAGGTAGAAATGCAAATTAGAGGGAGAAGTTGGTTTTAAAGACACAAGCGATTAGGGCCAGTCACATCGGTTAGTTTTGATTGCAAGGCCACAACTTAGACCTAGTGCTTGGGATTTTCCACAGAAGCATTCAGTCTGGCTTTGATGACATTGAGTTATGAGGCATCTACTCTTTTCTTCATGTTTTGATTTACTGGCCATTCACTCCACATTAAAAAAAAAAAAAAAATAATAAAAAAGTTTGATAAGTATTTTCTCCTGAATTTTTGTATCTTTTGTACCCATAGTATTGTTTGCTGCTAGATGAAACAGTTATTTCATATCCTGTACTTTTACCCTGAGAAGGCAGTTAGAAACTATGATCAAATAACCCCTCAGTCCTCTTTTTGATATTGATCTCTAAAAGATCTATTTAAAGAGTAAAACTGGGGGGGAGAGGGCAATGATCATTTTACTTGCATGCTCCTGTAATTACTGATGCCATGGGAAAGATATTTATTACAACAATATGTCTGGAACTGTACAACATACAGAGAAATGTGTGCTCTCCAAATTTACTTGGATTATCTCAAGGTTTTTCCTAAGACTGCATTTATCTTGCATTGCCTTGACTGTCAATACATCATTGCTTTTATGTTCTTAGAGGAGCAGGAAGGAAGACACTCTGAAATGGTATTAGAATTCCAACCGGGATTTCTTCCAGTGCTGTTCAGCATAAGTAATTGAAACCCAATATTGTATTTTTATATACTCTGGAGCATTTCTTCCAAGGGGCAAATTTCTACTCAATTACTGTTGTGTAGGTTATAAATGACATTGTGCATTTCTCCGGATCCATTCTTTTAGCCTGGGATTGAGATTTTCTGAGGTGGAACAAGCCCTTTGGAGTTGGGATTGAGCCCTTTTAGGGTCAAATGGAGCTGTTTTGCGTGGGATTGAGTTGTTTTGAGGTGACAGATGGATCCCTCCTGGCTTTTGGAGTGCAAAGAGATGGAGATGAGAAGCAAACTGTGGCCAAAGGAGAAGGATAAGCAGCCAGGTGTATTGCCAAGGTGGATTCCAGGAATGTGCCCAAGGTGGCTCCTCCAGTGAGGGATGGAGCTGCAGCAGCGCACGAAGCTCTTCCCGCACTCGGGGCACTCGCAGGGCTTCCCTTCCGTTGGTGTCGGGTCAAGTGAGAGCTCTGTGAGAAGCTCTTCCCACACTGGGAACACTCGTGGGGCCTCTCCCCGCTGTGGATGCGCCGCTGCTTGACCAGGTTGCTGTTGTGCTTGAAGCCCTTCCCGCAGTCGGGGCAGCGGAAAGGCCTCTCATCCCTGTGAATCCGATAGTGCTGGAAGAGAATGGATCTGTTGGGAAACCTCTTCCCACACTGAGAACACTCGGAGATCCCTGTTCTGCTCTGGGAGCGCTCCTGGTGTTGATCCCAGTCCCTGTGCTGGCCTCGCTCTCAGTCTCGGAGCAGTCCCGGGGCACTCCCGGAGCCGATTCCGGTCCCGGTGTCGATCTCAATGGCGCAGCGGTGCCGGTCCCGGTCTCAGTCCCGGTCCCGGAGCGGTGCCGCTCTCGGTGCCGGTGCCGGATTCAGTCCCAGTCTCAGGCCCGCTCTAGGCCTCAGTCTCGGTCTCGGTCTCCATCTGGGTCTCGCTCCCAGTCCCGGTGCCGCTGGAACCGAGCCTTTTTCAGGTGATTTCAGGTCCCTTTTGGGCGTTTCAGGCCACTTTGGCTGATGTTGGGGCCTTTTGGGTGATTTGAGGCAAAACCAGCGACTTTCAGGGTGGACCTTGCACCCATTTGGGAGATCCCAGGGTGATTTTAGGCCATTTGGAGTGGGTTTGACACCGCTTTGGGCATTTTTATGCCCTGGTGGTTGCACTTGGGACTCCTTGGGATGATTTTAACCCCATTTGGCTGATGTTAGGCCAAACCATGCGGATTTAGTGCGCAGTTTAGGTCCCTTTATATGATTTTGCTTTTCTCCTTTGTTTATTGAAATTTCAGCAGTTTTAACACTTTTTTCCCCACTTTTTTATCAAAATCTTCATAAAAATTGCCCCAATTGTTCTCAAAATCCTACAAAATTCCAGAAAAACTCCACAAAATTCCACAAAAATCCCACAAAACCTACTGAAATTCCCACAAAATTCCAGAAAAATACCATCAAATTCACCAAACAGATTCAAAATCCTGAAAATTCCAGAAATATCTCACAAAATTATAGAAATATCCCACAAAAATCCCTAAAGCTTTTAAATATCCCACAAAATTCTTTAAAAAATTCACAAAATTCCACAAAACCCCCAGAAATTACAGAAAAATCTGATGCAATTACACAAAATTCCACTAAATTCCAAAAATATCTCAAAAATCTAATTTGAAAAAACGCCAGAAATATTCCAGAAAAAAATCCAGTGAAACACCACAAAATTCTTCACGTTTTCTCAACATACACAAAATTCAAGAAAAATCCCAGGAAATTGCACAAAAATACAAAAAATTCCCTGAAACTTCTCAAACCCCAACCAAATTCCAGAAACATTTGATAAAATCTCCACAAATTCCAAAAAAATTTAAGAAAAAACCCACAAAATCCCCTAAATTTTTTTCAAAACCCCACCAAATTCCTGCAAGATCTCACAAAATCTCCACCAATTTCCGAAAAACCCAGGAAAAATCCCTCACAATTTTCCGACTCTCCTCCAAATCCCAGAAAAATCCCACAAAATTCCAGAAACATCCTACAAAATCTCATCAATATCACAGAAAATTCTAGAGAAAGTCCACAAAATTGCAGAAAAATGCCACAAAATTCCCTAAATCTTCTCCAAACATTACAAAATTCCAGAGACGCCTCACAAAATCTCCACCAATTTCCTCAAAATCTAAGAAAAATCCCTCAAAATTCGTCAAGACTCCTCCAAATCCCACAAAATTCAAGAGAAATCGTCAAAATTCCAGGAATTGCCAGAAAATTCCCTAAATCTTCTCAAAACCCAACCAAATTACTGCAACATCCCACAAAATCTCCACAAATGTCCACAAAATTCAAGAAAAATCCCACAAAAATCACTAAATTTCCTCAATATCCCACAAAATTCCACAGACATCTCACAAAATCTCCACAAATGTCCCACAAAATCTAAGAAAATTCCCTCAAAATTCTTCAAGTCTCCTCCAGATTCCAAGAAATTCAAGAGAAATCCTCAAAATTCCAGGAAAATGCTACAGAATTCCTTGAATCTTCTCAAAACCCTACCAAACTCCAGCCACATCCCACAAAATGTCCACAAATTGCCACAAAATTCAAGAAAAATACCACAAAATTCTTCAAGTCTCCTCAAAATCCCACAAACATCCCACAAAATCCCACAAAATTGCAGAAAAATCTCAAAAATTCCCCAAATTTACTCAAAACCCAACCATATTCCTGCAATATCCCACAAAATCTCCACAAATGTCTAGAATATCTAAAAAAATTCCCCCATAATTCTTCAAGTCTCCTCAAAATCCCACAAACATCCCTCAAAATCTCCTCAATATCCCACAAAATTCTAGAGAAATTCCACAAAATTGCAGAAAAATGCCACAAAATTCCCTAAATCTTCTCCAAACATCACAAAATTCCAGAGACGTCTGACAAAATCTCCACCAATTTTCACATTATCAAAGAAAAATCCCACAAAATTCTGGAAAAGCCCCACACAATTCCCTCAATCTTCTGAAAACCTTACCAAATTCCTGTAACATCCCACAAAATGTCCACGAATGTCCACATCATTCAAGAAAAATCCCACAAAATTAACTAAATTTCCTCAATATCCCACAAAATTCCAGAACCATCTCACAAAATCTAAACAAATTTCCACAAAATTCAAGAAAACTCCCACAAAATTATTGACAAGCCCCTCAAAATTCTGGAAAATCCTCACAAAATTCCCTAAATCTTCTCAAAACATTACAAAATTCCAAAGACATCTCACAAAATCCCCACAAATTTCCACCAAATCTAAGAAAATTCCCTCAAAATTCTTCAAGTCTCCTCCAGATTCCAAGAAATTCAAGAGAAATCCTCAAAATTCCAGGAAAATGTTACAAAATTCCTTCAATCTTCTCAAAATCCTACCAAACTCCAGCAACATCCCACAAAATCTCCAACAATTTCCACAAAATCTAGGAAAAATCCCTCAAAATTCTTCAAGTCTCCTCAAAATTCCACAAACATCCCACAAAATTCTAGAGAATTTCCACAAAATTCCAGAAAAATCCCACAAAATTCCCTGAATCTTCTCAAAACACAACCAAATTCCTGCATCATCCTACAAAATCTCCACAAATGTCCACAAAATTCAAGAAAAATCCCACAAAAATCACTAAATTTCCTCAATATCCCACAAAATTCCACAGACATCTCACAAAATCTCCACAAATGTCCCACAAAATCGAAGAAAATTCCCTCAAAATTCTTCAAGTCTCCTCCAAATCTCACAGAATTCGAGAGAAATCCTCAAAATTCCCACAAAATGCTACAGAATTCCTTGAATCTTCTCAAAACCTGACCAAACTCCAGCCAAATCCCACAAAATGTCCACAAATTGCCACAAAATTCCAGAAAAATCCCACAAAATTCTTCAAGTCTCCTCAAAATCCCACAAACATCTCACAAAATCTCCTCAATATCCCACAAAATTCTAGAGAAATTCCACAAAATTCCAGGAAAAATCCCACAAAATTCCCTCAATCTTCTCAAAACACAACCAAATTCCTGCACCATCTCACAAAATCTCCAACAATTTCCAGAAAAATCTAAGAAAATTCCCTCAAAATTCTTCAAGTCTCCTCCAGATTCCAAGAAATTCAAGAGAAATCCTCAAAATTCCAGGAAAATGTTACAAAATTCCTTCAATCTTCTCAAAATCCTACCAAACTCCAGCAACATCCCACAAAATCTCCAACAATTTCCACAAAATCTAGTAAAAATCCCTCAAAATTCTTCAAGTCTCCTCAAAATTCCACAAACATCCCACAAAATCTATTCAATATCCCACAAAATTCTAGAGAATTTCCACAAAATTCCAGAAAAATCCCACAAAATTACCTGAATCTTCTCAAAACACAACCAAATTCCTGCATCATCCTACAAAATCTCCACAAATGTCCACAAAATTCAAGAAAAATCCCACAAAAATCACTAAATTTCCTCAATATCCCACAAAATTCCACAGACATGTCACAAAATCTCCACAAATGTCCCACAAAATCTAAGAAAATTCCCTCAAAATTCTTCAAGTCTCCTCCAAATCTCACAGAATTCGAGAGAAATCCTCAAAATTCCAGGAAAATGCTACAGAATTCCTTGAATCTTCTCAAAACCTGACCAAACTCCAGCCACATCCCACAAAATGTCTATAAATTGCCACAAAATTCAAGAAAAATACCACAAAATTCTTCAAGTCTCCTCAAAATCCCACAAACATCTCACAAAATCTCCTCAATATCCCACAAAATTCTAGAGAAATTCCACAAAATTCCAGGAAAAATCCCACAAAATTCCCTCAATCTTCTCAAAACACAACCAAATTCCTGCACCATCTCACAAAATCTCCAACAATTTCCAGAAAAATCTAAGAAAAATCCCTCAAAATTCTTCAAGTCTTCTCCAAATCGCACAAAATTCTGGAAAAGCCCCACACAATTCCCTAAATCTTCTCAAAACCCTACCAAATTCCTGCAACATCTCACAACATCTCCACGAATGTCCACAAAATTCAAGAAAAATCCCACTAAAATCACTAAATTTCCTCAATATCCCACAAAATTCCAGAACCATCTCACAAAAATCTCAACAAATTTCCACAAAATTCAAGAAAACTCCCACAAAATTCTTGAAAGCCTCTCAAAATTCCAGAAAAATCCCACACAATTGCCACAATCTTCTCAAAACATTACAAAATACCAGACATCTCAAAAAATCTCCACACATTTCCACAAAATCTACGAAAATTCCCTCAAAATTCTTCTGGTCTCCACCAATTTCCACAAAATTCAAGAAAACTGCCACAAAATTCTTGAAAAGCTCCTCAAAATTCTAAAAAAATCCCACAAAATTCCCTAAACCTTCTCCAAACATTGCAAAATTCCACAGACATCTCACAAAATGTCTACAAATTTCCACAAAATCTAAGAAAATTCCCTCAAAATTCTTCAAGTCTCCTCGAAATCCCACAAAATTCAAGAGAAATCCTCAAAATTCCAGGAAAATGTTACAAAATTCCTTCAATCTTCTCAAAACCCTACCAAACACCAGCCACATCCCACAAAATGTCCACAAATTGCCACAAAATTCAAGAAAACTCCCACAAAATTATTGACAAGCCCCTCAAAATTCTGGAAAATCCTCACAAAATTCCCTAAATCTTCTCAAAACATTACAAAATTCCAAAGACATCTCACAAAATCCCCACAAATTTCCACCAAATCTAAGAAAATTCCCTCAAAATTCTTCATGTCTCCTCCAAATCTCACAGAATTCAAGAGAAATCCTCAAAATTCCAGGAAAATGCTAAAAAATTCCTTGAATCTTCTCAAAACCTGACCAAACGCCAGCCACATCCCACAAAATGTCCACAAATGTCCACAAAATTCCAGAAAAATCCCACAAAATTCTTCAAGTCTCCTCAAAATCCCACAAACATCCCACAAAATCCCACAAAATTGCAGAAAAATCTCAAAAATTCCCCAAATTTACTCAAAACCCAACCATATTCCTGCAATATCCCACAAAATCTCCACAAATGTCTAGAAAATCTAAAAAAATTCTCCCATAATTCTTCAAGTCTCCTCAAAATCCCACAAACATCTCACAAAATCTCCTCAATATCCCACAAAATTCTAGAGAAATTCCACAAAATTCCAGCAACATCCCACAAAATTCCCTGAATCTTCTCAAAACCCAAACAAATTCCTGCAACATCTCACAAAATCTCCACCAATTTCCACAAAATCTAGGAAAAATCGCACAAAATTCTTCAAGTCTCCTCCAAACCCTAGAAAAATCCCACAAAATTCCAGAAGCATCCCACAAAATCTCCTCAATATCACAGAAAATTCTAGAGAAATTCCACAAAATTGCAGAAAAATGCCACAAAATTCCCTAAATCTTCTCCAAACATCACAAAATTCCAGAGACGTCTCACAAAATCTCCACCAATTTTCACATTATCAAAGAAAAATCCCACAAAATTCTGGAAAAGCCCCACACAATTCCCTCAATCTTCTGAAAACCTTACCAAATTCCTGTAGCATCCCACAAAATGTCCACGAATGTCCACATCATTCAAGAAAAATCCCACAAAATTAACTAAATTTCCTCAATATCCCACAAAATTCCAGAACCATCTCACAAAATCTAAACAAATTTCCACAAAATTCAAGAAAACTCCCACTAAATTATTGACAAGCCCCTCAAAATTCTGGAAAATCCTCACAAAATTCCCTAAATCTTCTCAAAACATTACAAAATTCCAAAGACATGTCACAAAATCCCCACAAATTTCCACCAAATCTAAGAAAATTCCGTCAAAATTCTTCAAGTCTCCTCCAGATTCCAAGAAATTCAAGAGAAATCCTCAAAATTCCAGGAAAATGTTACAAAATTCCTTCAATCTTCTCAAAATCCTACCAAACTCCAGCAACATCCCACAAAATCTCCAACAATTTCAACAAAATCTAGGAAAAATCCCTCAAAATACTTCAAGTCTCCTCAAAATTCCACAAACATCCAACAAAATCTCTTCAATATCCCACAAAATTCTAGAGAATTTCCACAAAATTCCAGAAAAATCCCACAAAATTCCCTGAATCTTCTCAAAACACAACCAAATTCCTGCATCATCCTACAAAATCTCCACAAATGTCCACAAAATTCAAGAAAAATCCCACAAAAATCACTAAATTTCCTCAATATCCCACAAAATTCCAGAACCATCTCACAAAATCTAAACAAATTTCCACAAAATTCAAGAAAACTCCCACTAAATTATTGACAAGCCCCTCAAAATTCTGGAAAATCCTCACAAAATTCCCTAAATCTTCTCAAAACATTACAAAATTCCAAAGACATGTCACAAAATCTCCACAAATGTCCCACAAAATCTAAGAAAATTCCCTCAAAATTCTTCAAGTCTCCTCCAAATCTCACAGAATTCGAGAGAAATCCTCAAAATTCCAGGAAAATGCTACAGAATTCCTTGAATCTTCTCAAAACCTGACCAAACTCCAGCCAAATCCCACAAAATGTCCACAAATTGCCACAAAATTCAAGAAAAATACCACAAAATTCTTCAAGTCTCCTAAAAATCCCACAAACATCTCACAAAATCTCCTCAATATCCCACAAAATTCTAGAGAAATTCCACAAAATTCCAGGAAAAATCCCACAAAATTCCCTCAATCTTCTCAAAACACAACCAAATTCCTGCACCATCTCACAAAATCTCCAACAATTTCCAGAAAAATCTAAGAAAAATCCCTCAAAATTCTTCAAGTCTCCTCCAAATCGCACAAAATTCTGGAAAAGCCCCACACAATTCCCTAAATCTTCTCAAAACCCTACCAAATTCCTGCAACATCTCACAAAATCTCCACAAATGTCCACAAAATTCAAGAAAAATCCCACTAAAATCACTAAATTTCCTCAATATCTCACAAAATTCCAGAACCATCTCACAAAAATCTCAACAAATTTCCACAAAATTCAAGAAAACTCCCACAAAATTCTTGAAAGCCTCTCAAAATTCCAGAAAAATCCCACACAATTCCCACAATCTTCTCAAAATATTACAAAATACCAGACATCTCAAAAAATCTCCACACATTTCCACAAAATCTTCGAAAATTCCCTCAAAATTCTTCAGGTCTCCACCAATTTCCACAAAATTCAAGAAAACTGCCACAAAATTCTTGAAAAGCTCCTCAAAATTCTAAAAAAATCCCACAAAATTCCCTAAACCTTCTCCAAACATTACAAAATTCCACAGACATCTCACAAAATGTCTACAAATTTCCACAAAATCTAAGAAAAATCCCTCAAAATTCTTCAAGTCTCCTCGAAATCCCACAAAATTCAAGAGAAATCCTCAAAATTCCAGGAAAATGTTACAAAATTCCTTCAATCTTCTCAAAACCCTACCAAACTCCAGCCACATCCCGCAAAATGTCCACAAATGTCCACAAAATTCAAGAAAAATCCCTCAAAATTCTTCAAGTCTCCTCAAAATCCCACAAACATCCCACAAAATCCCACAAAATTGCAGAAAAATCTCAAAAATTCCCCAAATTTACTCAAAACCCAACCATATTCCTGCAATATCCCACAAAATCTCCAGAAATGTCTAGAAAATCTAAAAAAATTCCCCCATAATTCTTCAAGTCTCCTCAAAATCCCACAGACATCCCACAAAGTCCCACAAAATCTCCTCAATATCCCACAAAATTCTAGAGAAATTCCACAAAATTCCAGCAACATCCCACAAAATTCCCTGAATCTTCTCAAAACCCAACCAAATTCCTGCAACATCTCACAAAATCTCCACCAATTTCCACAAAATCTAGGAAAAATCCCACAAAATTCTTCAAGTCTCCTCCAAATCCTAGAAAAATCCCACAAAATTCCAGAAACATCCCACAAAATCTCCTCAATATCACAGAAAATTCTAGAGAAATTCCACAAAATTGCAGAAAAATGCCACAAAATTCCCTAAATGTTCTCCAAACATCACAAAATTCCAGAGACGTCTCACAAAATCTCCACCAATTTTCACATTAACAAAGAAAAATCCCACAAAATTCTGGAAAAGCCCCACACAATTCCCTCAATCTTCTGAAAACCTTACCAAATTCCTGTAGCATCCCACAAAATGTCCATGAATGTCCACATCATTCAAGAAAAATCCCACAAAATTAACTAAATTTCCTCAATATCCCACAAAATTCCAGAACCATCTCACAAAATCTAAACAAATTTCCACAAAATTCAAGAAAACTCCCACAAAATTATTGACAAGCCCCTCAAAATTCTGGAAAATCCTCACAAAATTCCCTAAATCTTCTCAAAACATTACAAAATTCCAAAGACATGTCACAAAATCCCCACAAATTTCCACCAAATCTAAGAAAATTCCCTCAAAATTCTTCAAGTCTCCTCCAGATTCCAAGAAATTCAAGAGAAATCCTCAAAATTCCAGGAAAAAGTTACAAAATTCCTTCAATCTTCTCAAAATCCTACCAAACTCCAGCAACATCCCACAAAATCTCCAACAATTTCCACAAAATCTAGGAAAAATCCCTCAAAATTCTTCAAGTCTCCTCAAAATTCCACAAACATCCCACAAACATCCCACAAAATCTCCTAAATATCCCACAAAATTCTAGAGAATTTCCACAAAATTCCAGAAAAATCCCACAAAATTCCCACAATCTTCTCAAAACACAACCAAATTCCTGCATCATCCTACAAAATCTCCACAAATGTCCAAAAAATTCAAGAAAAATCCCACTAAAATCACTAAATTTCCTCAATATCCCACAAAATTCCACAGGCATCTCACAAAATCTCCACAATTGTCCCACAAAATCTAAGAAAATTCCCTCAAAATTCTTCAAGTCTCCTCCAAATCTCACAGAATTCGAGAGAAATCCTCAAAATTCCAGGAAAATGCTACAAAATTCCTTGAATCTTCTCAAAACCTGACCAAACTCCAGCCACATCCCACAAAATGTCCACAAATTGCCACAAAATTCAAGAAAAATACCACAAAATTCTTCAAGTCTCCTCAAAATCCCACAAACATCTCACAAAATCTCCTCAATATCCCACAAAATTCTAGAGAAATTCCACAAAATTCCAGGAAAAATCCCACAAAATTCCCTCAATCTTCTAAAAACACAACCAAATTCCTGCACCATCTCACAAAATCTCCAACAATTTCCAGAAAAATCTAAGAAAAATCCCTCAAAATTCTTCAAGTCTCCTCCAAATCGCACAAAATTCTGGAAAAGCCCCACACAATTCTCTAAATCTTCTCAAATTTCTACCAAATTCCTGCAACATCTCACAAAATCTCCACGAATGTCCACAAAATTCAAGAAAAATCCCACTAAATTCACTAAATTTCCTCAATATCCCACAAAATTCCAGAACCGTCTCACAAAAATCTCAACAAATTTCCACAAAATTCAAGAGAACTCCCACAAAATTCTTGAAAGCCTCTCAAAATTCCAGGAAAATCCCACACAATTCCCACAATCTTCCCAAAACATTACAAAATACCAGACATCTCAAAAAATCTCCACAAATTTCCACAAAATCTACGAAAATTCCCTCAAAATTCTTCAGGTCTCCACCAATTTCCACAAAATTCAAGAAAACTGCCACAAAATTCTTGAAAAGCTCCTCAAAATTCTAAAAAAATCCCACAAAATTCCCTAAACCGTCTCCAAACATTACAAAATTCAACAGACATCACACAAAATGTCTACAAATTTCCACCAAATCTAAGAAAATTCCCTCAAAATTCTTCAAGTCTCCTTGAAATCCCACAAAATTCAAGAGAAATCCTCAAAATTCCAGGAAAATGTTACAAAATTCCTTCAATCTTCTCAAAACCCTACCAAACTCCAGCCACATCCCACAAAATGTCCACAAATGCCCACAAAATTCAAGAAAAATCCCTCAAAATTCTTCAAGTCTCCTCAAAATCCCACAAACATCCCACAAAATCCCACAAAATTGCAGAAAAATCTCAAAAATTCCCCAAATTTACTCAAAACCCAACCATATTCCTGCAATATCCCACAAAATCTCCACAAATGTCTAGAAAATCTAAAAAAATTCCCCCATAATTCTTCAAGTCTCCTCAAAATCCCACAAACATCCCACAAAATGTCCACGAATGTCCACATCATTCAAGAAAAATCCCACAAAATTAACTAAATTTCCTCAATATCCCACAAAATTCCAGAACCATCTCACAAAAATCTCAACAAATTTCCACAAAATTCAAGAAAACTCCCACAAAATTCTTGAAAGCCCCTCAAAATTCTGGAAAATCCTCACAAAATTCCCTAAATCTTCTCAAAACATTACAAAATTCCAAAGACATCTCACAAAATCCCCACAAATTTCCACCAAATCTAAGAAAATTCCCTCAAAATTCTTCAAGTCTCCTCCAGATTCCAAGAAATTCAAGAGAAATCCTCAAAATTCCAGGAAAATGTTACAAAATTCCTTCAATCTTCTCAAAATCCTACCAAACTCCAGCAACATCCCACAAAATCTCCAACAATTTCCACAAAATCTAGGAAAAATCCCTCAAAATTCTTCAAGTCTCCTCAAAATTCCACAAACATCCCACAAACATCCCACAAAATCTCCTCAATATCCCACAAAATTCTAGAGAATTTCCACAAAATTCCAGAAAAATCCCACAAAATTCCCACAATCTTCTCAAAACACAACCAAATTCCTGCATCATCCTACAAAATCTCCACAAATGTCCACAAAATTCAAGAAAAATCCCACAAAAATCACTAAATTTAATCAATATCCCACAAAATTCCACAGGCATCTCACAAAATCTCCACAAATGTCCCACAAAATCTAAGAAAATTCCCTCAAAATTCTTCAAGTCTCCTCCAAATCTCACAGAATTCGAGAGAAATCCTCAAAATTCCAGGAAAATGCTACAGAATTCCTTGAATCTTCTCAAAACCTGACCAAACTCCAGCCACATCCCACAAAATGTCTACAAATTGCCACAAAATTCAAGAAAAATACCACAAAATTCTTCAAGTCTCCTCAAAATCCCACAAACATCCCACAAAATCCCACAAAATTGCAGAAAAATCTCAAAAATTCCCCAAATTTACTCAAAACCCAACCATATTCCTGCAATATCCCACAAAATCTCCACAAATGTCTAGAAAATCTAAAAAAATTCCCCCATAATTCTTCAAGTCTCCTCAAAATCCCACAGACATCCCACAAAGTCCCACAAAATCTCCTCAATATCCCACAAAATTCTAGAGAAATTCCACAAAATTCCAGCAACATCCCACAAAATTCCCTGAATCTTCTCAAAACCCAAACAAATTCCTGCAACATCTCACAAAATCTCCACCAATTTCCACAAAATCTAGGAAAAATCCCACAAAATTCTTCAAGTCTCCTCCAAATCCTAGAAAAATCCCACAAAATTCCAGAAACATCCCACAAAATCTCCTCAATATCACAGAAAATTCTAGAGAAATTCCACAAAATTGCAGAAAAATGCCACAAAATTCCCTAAATGTTCTCCAAACATCACAAAATTCCAGAGACGTCTCACAAAATCTCCACCAATTTTCACATTATCAAAGAAAAATCCCACAAAATTCTGGAAAAGCCCCACACAATTCCCTCAATCTTCTGAAAACCTTACCAAATTCCTGTAACATCCCACAAAATGTCCACGAATGTCCACATCATGCAAGAAAAATCCCACAAAATTAACTAAATTTCCTCAATATCCCACAAAATTCCAGAACCATCTCACAAAATCTCAACAAATGTCCCACAAAATCTAAGAAAATTCCCTCAAAATTCTTCAAGTCTCCTCCAAATCTCACAGAATTCGTGAGAAATCCTCAAAATTCCAGGAAAATGCTACAAAATTCCTTGAATCTTCTCAAAACCTGACCAAACTCCAGCCACATCCCACAAAATGTCCACAAATTGCCACAAAATTCAAGAAAAATACCACAAAATTCTTCAAGTCTCCTCAAAATCCCACAAACATCTCACAAAATCTCCTCAATATCCCACAAAATTCTAGAGAAATTCCACAAAATTCCAGGAAAAATCCCACAAAATTCCCTGAATCTTCTCAAAACACAACCAAATTCCTGCACCATCTCACAAAATCTCCAACAATTTCCAGAAAAATCTAAGAAAAATCCCTCAAAATTCTTCAAGTCTCCTCCAAATCGCACAAAATTCTGGAAAAGCCCCACACAATTCTCTAAATCTTCTCAAATTTCTACCAAATTCCTGCAACATCTCACAAAATCTCCACGAATGTCCACAAAATTCAAGAAAAATCCCACTAAAATCACTAAATTTCCTCAATATCCCACAAAATTCCAGAACCGTCTCACAAAAATCTCAACAAATTTCCACAAAATTCAAGAAAACTCCCACAAAATTCTTGAAAGCCTATCAAAATTCCAGAAAAATCCCACACAATTCCCACAATCTTCCCAAAACATTACAAAATACCAGACATCTCAAAAAATCTCCACACATTTCCACAAAATCTACGAAAATTCCCTCAAAATTCTTCAGGTCTCCACCAATTTCCACAAAATTCAAGAAAACTGCCACAAAATTCTTGAAAAGCTCCTCAAAATTCTAAAAAAATCCCACAAATTTCCCTATACCTTCTCCAAACATTACAAAATTCCACAGACATCTCACAAAATGTCTACAAATTTCCACCAAATCTAAGAAAATTCCCTCAAAATTCTTCAAGTCTCCTCGAAATCCCACAAAATTCAAGAGAAATCCTCAAAATTCCAGGAAAATGTTACAAAATTCCTTCAATCTTCTCAAAACCCTACCAAACTCCAGCCACATCCCACAAAATGTCCACAAATGTCCACAAAATTCAAGAAAAATCCCTCAAAATTCTTCAAGTCTCCTCAAAATCCCACAAACATCCCACAAAATCCCACAAAATTGCAGAAAAATCTCAAAAATTCCCCAAATTTACTCAAAACCCAACCATATTCCTGCAATATCCCACAAAATCTCCACAAATGTCTAGAAAATCTAAAAAAATTCCCCCATAACTCTTCAAGTCTCCTCAAAATCCCACAGACATCCCACAAAATCCCACAAAATCTCCTCAATATCCCACAAAATTCTAGAGAAATTCCACAAAATTCCAGCAACATCCCACAAAATTCCCTGAATCTTCTCAAAACCCAACCAAATTCCTGCAACATCTCACAAAATCTCCACCAATTTCCACAAAATCTAGGAAAAATCCCACAAAATTCTTCAAGTCTCCTCCAAATCCTAGAAAAATCCTACAAAATTCCAGAAGCATCCCACAAAATCTCCTCAATATCACAGAAAATTCTAGAGAAATTCCAAAAAAATTGCAGAAAAATGCCAAAAAATTACCTCAATCTTCTCCAAGCATTACAAAATTCCAGAGACGTCTCACAAAACCTCCACCAATTTTCACATTATCAAAGAAAAATCCCACAAAATTCTGGAAAAGCCCCACACAATTCCCTAAATCTTCTGAAAACCTTACCAAATTCCTGTAACATCCCACAAAATCTCCACGAATGTCCACGTAATTCAAGAAAAATCCCACAAAATTAACTAAATTTCCTCAATATCCCACAAAATTCCAGAACCATCTCACAAAATCTCAACAAATTTCCACAAAATTCAAGAAAACTCCCACAAAATTATTGAAAAGCCCCTCAAAATACTGGAAAATCCTCACAAAATTCCCTAAAACTTCTCAAAACATTACAAAATTTCAAAGACATCTCACAAAATCCATACAAATTTCCACCAAATCTAAGAAAATTCCCTCAAAATTCTTCAAGTCTCCTCCAGATTCCAAGAAATTCAAGAGAAATCCTCAAAATTCCAGGAAAATGCTACAAAATTCCATGAATCTTCTCAAAACCTGACCAAACTCCAGCCACATCCCACAAAATGTCCACAAATTGCCACAAAATTCAAGAAAAATACCACAAAATTCTTCAAGTCTCCTCAAAATCCCACAAACATCTCACAAAATCTCCTCAATATCCCACAAAATTCTAGAGAAATTCCACAAAATTCCAGGAAAAATCCCACAAAATTCCCTCAATCTTCTAAAAACACAACCAAATTCCTGCACCATCTCACAAAATCTCCAACAATTTCCAGAAAAATCTAAGAAAAATCCCTCAAAATTCTTCAAGTCTACTCCAAATCGCACAAAATTCTGGAAAAGCCCCACACAATTCTCTAAATCTTCTCAAATTTCTACCAAATTCCTGCAACATCTCACAAAATCTCCACAAATGTCCACAAAATTCAAGAAAAATCCCACTAAATTCACTAAATTTCCTCAATATCCCACAAAATTCCAGAACCGTCTCACAAAAATCTCAACAAATTTCCACAAAATTCAAGAGAACTCCCACAAAATTCTTGAAAGCCTCTCAAAATTCCAGGAAAATCCCACACAATTCCCACAATCTTCCCAAAACATTACAAAATACCAGACATCTCAAAAAATCTCCACAAATTTCCACAAAATCTACGAAAATTCCCTCAAAATTCTTCAGGTCTCCACCAATTTCCACAAAATTCAAGAAAACTGCCACAAAATTCTTGAAAAGCTCCTCAAAATTCTAAAAAAATCCCACAAAATTCCCTAAACCGTCTCCAAACATTACAAAATTCCACAGACATCACACAAAATGTCTACAAATTTCCACCAAATCTAAGAAAATTCCCTCAAAATTCTTCAAGTCTCCTTGAAATCCCACAAAATTCAAGAGAAATCCTCAAAATTCCAGGAAAATGTTACAAAATTCCTTCAATCTTCTCAAAACCCTACCAAACTCCAGCCACATCCCACAAAATGTCCACAAATGCCCACAAAATTCAAGAAAAATCCCTCAAAATTCTTCAAGTCTCCTCAAAATCCCACAAACATCCCACAAAATCCCACAAAATTGCAGAAAAATCTCAAAAATTCCCCAAATTTACTCAAAACCCAACCATATTCCTGCAATATCCCACAAAATCTCCACAAATGTCTAGAAAATCTAAAAAAATTCCCCCATAATTCTTCAAGTCTCCTCAAAATCCCACAAACATCCCACAAAATGTCCACGAATGTCCACATCATTCAAGAAAAATCCCACAAAATTAACTAAATTTCCTCAATATCCCACAAAATTCCAGAACCATCTCACAAAAATCTCAACAAATTTCCACAAAATTCAAGAAAACTCCCACAAAATTCTTGAAAGCCCCTCAAAATTCTGGAAAATCCTCACAAAATTCCCTAAATCTTCTCAAAACATTACAAAATTCCAAAGACATCTCACAAAATCCCCACAAATTTCCACCAAATCTAAGAAAATTCCCTCAAAATTCTTCAAGTCTCCTCCAGATTCCAAGAAATTCAAGAGAAATCCTCAAAATTCCAGGAAAATGTTACAAAATTCCTTCAATCTTCTCAAAATCCTACCAAACTCCAGCAACATCCCACAAAATCTCCAACAATTTCCACAAAATCTAGGAAAAATCCCTCAAAATTCTTCAAGTCTCCTCAAAATTCCACAAACATCCCACAAACATCCCACAAAATCTCCTCAATATCCCACAAAATTCTAGAGAATTTCCACAAAATTCCAGAAAAATCCCACAAAATTCCCACAATCTTCTCAAAACACAACCAAATTCCTGCATCATCCTACAAAATCTCCACAAATGTCCACAAAATTCAAGAAAAATCCCACAAAAATCACTAAATTTAATCAATATCCCACAAAATTCCACAGGCATCTCACAAAATCTCCACAAATGTCCCACAAAATCTAAGAAAATTCCCTCAAAATTCTTCAAGTCTCCTCCAAATCTCACAGAATTCGAGAGAAATCCTCAAAATTCCAGGAAAATGCTACAGAATTCCTTGAATCTTCTCAAAACCTGACCAAACTCCAGCCACATCCCACAAAATGTCTACAAATTGCCACAAAATTCAAGAAAAATACCACAAAATTCTTCAAGTCTCCTCAAAATCCCACAAACATCCCACAAAATCCCACAAAATTGCAGAAAAATCTCAAAAATTCCCCAAATTTACTCAAAACCCAACCATATTCCTGCAATATCCCACAAAATCTCCACAAATGTCTAGAAAATCTAAAAAAATTCCCCCATAATTCTTCAAGTCTCCTCAAAATCCCACAGACATCCCACAAAGTCCCACAAAATCTCCTCAATATCCCACAAAATTCTAGAGAAATTCCACAAAATTCCAGCAACATCCCACAAAATTCCCTGAATCTTCTCAAAACCCAAACAAATTCCTGCAACATCTCACAAAATCTCCACCAATTTCCACAAAATCTAGGAAAAATCCCACAAAATTCTTCAAGTCTCCTCCAAATCCTAGAAAAATCCCACAAAATTCCAGAAACATCCCACAAAATCTCCTCAATATCACAGAAAATTCTAGAGAAATTCCACAAAATTGCAGAAAAATGCCACAAAATTCCCTAAATGTTCTCCAAACATCACAAAATTCCAGAGACGTCTCACAAAATCTCCACCAATTTTCACATTATCAAAGAAAAATCCCACAAAATTCTGGAAAAGCCCCACACAATTCCCTCAATCTTCTGAAAACCTTACCAAATTCCTGTAACATCCCACAAAATGTCCACGAATGTCCACATCATGCAAGAAAAATCCCACAAAATTAACTAAATTTCCTCAATATCCCACAAAATTCCAGAACCATCTCACAAAATCTCAACAAATGTCCCACAAAATCTAAGAAAATTCCCTCAAAATTCTTCAAGTCTCCTCCAAATCTCACAGAATTCGTGAGAAATCCTCAAAATTCCAGGAAAATGCTACAAAATTCCTTGAATCTTCTCAAAACCTGACCAAACTCCAGCCACATCCCACAAAATGTCCACAAATTGCCACAAAATTCAAGAAAAATACCACAAAATTCTTCAAGTCTCCTCAAAATCCCACAAACATCTCACAAAATCTCCTCAATATCCCACAAAATTCTAGAGAAATTCCACAAAATTCCAGGAAAAATCCCACAAAATTCCCTGAATCTTCTCAAAACACAACCAAATTCCTGCACCATCTCACAAAATCTCCAACAATTTCCAGAAAAATCTAAGAAAAATCCCTCAAAATTCTTCAAGTCTCCTCCAAATCGCACAAAATTCTGGAAAAGCCCCACACAATTCTCTAAATCTTCTCAAATTTCTACCAAATTCCTGCAACATCTCACAAAATCTCCACGAATGTCCACAAAATTCAAGAAAAATCCCACTAAAATCACTAAATTTCCTCAATATCCCACAAAATTCCAGAACCGTCTCACAAAAATCTCAACAAATTTCCACAAAATTCAAGAAAACTCCCACAAAATTCTTGAAAGCCTATCAAAATTCCAGAAAAATCCCACACAATTCCCACAATCTTCCCAAAACATTACAAAATACCAGACATCTCAAAAAATCTCCACACATTTCCACAAAATCTACGAAAATTCCCTCAAAATTCTTCAGGTCTCCACCAATTTCCACAAAATTCAAGAAAACTGCCACAAAATTCTTGAAAAGCTCCTCAAAATTCTAAAAAAATCCCACAAATTTCCCTATACCTTCTCCAAACATTACAAAATTCCACAGACATCTCACAAAATGTCTACAAATTTCCACCAAATCTAAGAAAATTCCCTCAAAATTCTTCAAGTCTCCTCGAAATCCCACAAAATTCAAGAGAAATCCTCAAAATTCCAGGAAAATGTTACAAAATTCCTTCAATCTTCTCAAAACCCTACCAAACTCCAGCCACATCCCACAAAATGTCCACAAATGTCCACAAAATTCAAGAAAAATCCCTCAAAATTCTTCAAGTCTCCTCAAAATCCCACAAACATCCCACAAAATCCCACAAAATTGCAGAAAAATCTCAAAAATTCCCCAAATTTACTCAAAACCCAACCATATTCCTGCAATATCCCACAAAATCTCCACAAATGTCTAGAAAATCTAAAAAAATTCCCCCATAACTCTTCAAGTCTCCTCAAAATCCCACAGACATCCCACAAAATCCCACAAAATCTCCTCAATATCCCACAAAATTCTAGAGAAATTCCACAAAATTCCAGCAACATCCCACAAAATTCCCTGAATCTTCTCAAAACCCAACCAAATTCCTGCAACATCTCACAAAATCTCCACCAATTTCCACAAAATCTAGGAAAAATCCCACAAAATTCTTCAAGTCTCCTCCAAATCCTAGAAAAATCCTACAAAATTCCAGAAGCATCCCACAAAATCTCCTCAATATCACAGAAAATTCTAGAGAAATTCCAAAAAAATTGCAGAAAAATGCCAAAAAATTACCTCAATCTTCTTCAAGCATTACAAAATTCCAGAGACGTCTCACAAAACCTCCACCAATTTTCACATTATCAAAGAAAAATCCCACAAAATTCTGGAAAAGCCCCACACAATTCCCTAAATCTTCTGAAAACCTTACCAAATTCCTGTAACATCCCACAAAATCTCCACGAATGTCCACGTAATTCAAGAAAAATCCCACAAAATTAACTAAATTTCCTCAATATCCCACAAAATTCCAGAACCATCTCACAAAATCTCAACAAATTTCCACAAAATTCAAGAAAACTCCCACAAAATTCTTGAAAAGCCCCTCAAAATACTGGAAAATCCTCACAAAATTCCCTAAAACTTCTCAAAACATTACAAAATTTCAAAGACATCTCACAAAATCCATACAAATTTCCACCAAATCTAAGAAAATTCCCTCAAAATTCTTCAAGTCTCCTCCAGATTCCAAGAAATTCAAGAGAAATCCTCAAAATTCCAGGAAAATGCTACAAAATTCCATGAATCTTCTCAAAACCTGACCAAACTCCAGCCACATCCCACAAAATGTCCACAAATTGCCACAAAATTCAAGAAAAATACCACAAAATTCTTCAAGTCTCCTCAAAATCCCACAAACATCTCACAAAATCTCCTCAATATCCCACAAAATTCTAGAGAAATTCCACAAAATTCCAGGAAAAATCCCACAAAATTCCCTCAATCTTCTCAAAACACAACCAAATTCCTGCACCATCTCACAAAATCTCCAACAATTTCCAGAAAAATCTAAGAAAAATCCCTCAAAATTCTTCAAGTCTCCTCCAAATCGCACAAAATTCTGGAAAAGCCCCACACAATTCTCTAAATCTTCTCAAATTTCTACCAAATTCCTGCAACATCTCACAAAATCTCCGCGAATGTCCACAAAATTCAAGAAAAATCCCACTAAAATAACTAAATTTCCTCAATATCCCACAAAATTCCAGAACTATCTCACAAAAATCTCAACAAATTTCCACAAAATTCAAAAAAACTCCCACAAAATTCTTGAAAGCCTCTCAAAATTCCAGAAAAATCCCACACAATTCCCACAATCTTCTCAAAACATTACAAAATACCAGACTTCTCAAAAAATCTCCACACATTTCCACAAAATCTACGAAAATTCCCTCAAAATTCTTCAGGTCTCCACCAATTTCCACAAAATTCAAAAAAACTGCCACAAAATTCTTGAAAAGCTCCTCAAAATTCTAAAAAAATCCCACAAATTTCCCTATACCTTCTCCAAACATTACAAAATTCCACAGACATCTCACAAAATGTCTACAAATTTCCACCAAATCTAAGAAAATTCCCTCAAAATTCTTCAAGTCTGCTCCAGATTCCAAGAAATTCAAGAGAAATCCTCAAAATTCCAGGAAAATGCTACAAAATTCCATGAATCTTCTCAAAACCTGACCAAACTCCAGCCACATCCCACAAAATGTCCACAAATTGCCACAAAATTCCAGAAAAATCCCACAAAATTCTTCAAGTCTCCTCAAAATCCCACAAACATCTCACAAAATCTCCTCAATATCCCACAAAATTCTAGAGAAATTCCACAAAATTCCAGGAAAAATCCCACAAAATTCCCTCAATCTTCTCAAAACACAACCAAATTCCTGCACCATCTCACAAAATCTCCAACAATTTCCAGAAAAATCTAAGAAAAATCCCTCAAAATTCTTCAAGTCTCCTCCAAATCGCACAAAATTCTGGAAAAGCCCCACACAATTCTCTAAATCTTCTCAAATTTCTACCAAATTCCTACAACATCTCACAAAATCTCCGCGAATGTCCACAAAATTCAAGAAAAATCCCACTAAAATCACTAAATTTCCTCAATATCCCACAAAATTCCAGAACTATCTCACAAAAATCTCAACAAATTTCCACAAAATTCAAAAAAACTCCCACAAAATTCTTGAAAGCCTCTCAAAATTCCAGAAAAATCCCACACAATTCCCACAATCTTCCCAAAACATTACAAAATACCAGACTTCTCAAAAAATCTCCACACATTTCCACAAAATCTACGAAAATTCCCTCAAAATTCTTCAGGTCTCCACCAATTTCCACAAAATTCAAGAAAACTGCCACAAAATTCTTGAAAAGCTCCTCAAAATTCTAAAAAAATCCCACAAATTTCCCTATACCTTCTCCAAACATTACAAAATTCCACAGACATCTCACAAAATGTCTACAAATTTCCACCAAATCTAAGAAAATTCCCTCAAAATTCTTCAAGTCTCCTCCAAATCCCACAAAATTCAAGAGAAATCCTCAAAATTCCAGGAAAATGTTACAAAATTCCTTCAATCTTCTCAAAACCCTACCAAACTCCAGCCACATCCCACAAAATGTCCACAAATTGCCACAAAATTCAAGAAAAATCCCACAAAATTCTTCAAGTCTCCTCAAAATCCCACAAACATCCCACAAAATCCCACAAAATTGCAGAAAAATCTCAAAAATTCCCCAAATTTACTCAAAACCCAACCATATTCCTGCAATATCCCACAAAATCTCCACAAATGTCCAGAAAATCTAAAAAAATTCCCCCATAATTCTTCAAGTCTCCTCAAAATCCCACAAACATCCCACAAAATCCCACAAAATCTCCTCAATATCCCACAAAATTCTAGAGAAATTCCACAAAATTCCAGCAACATCCCACAAAATTCCCTGAATCTTCTCAAAACCCAACCAAATTCCTGCAACATCTCACAAAATCTCCACCAATTTCCACAAAATCTAGGAAAAATCCCACAAAATTCTTCAAGTCTCCTCCAAATCCTAGAAAAATCCTACAAAATTCCAGAAGCATCCCACAAAATCTCCTCAATATCACAGAAAATTCTAGAAAAATTACACAAAATTGCAGAAAAATGCCACAAAATTCCCTAAATCTTCTCCAAACATTACAAAATTCCAGAGACGTCTCACAAAACCTCCACCAATTTTCACATTATCAAAGAAAAATCCCACAAAATTCTGGAAAAGCCCCACACAATTCCCTAAATCTTCTGAAAACCTTACCAAATTCCTGTAACATCCCACAAAATCTCCACGAATGTCCACGTAATTCAAGAAAAATCCCACAAAATTAACTAAATTTCCTCAATATCCCACAAAATTCCAGAACCATCTCACAAAATCTCAACAAATTTCCACAAAATTCAAGAAAACTCCCACAAAATTATTGAAAAGCCCCTCAAAATACTGGAAAATCCTCACAAAATTCCCTAAAACTTCTCAAAACATTACAAAATTTCAAAGACATCTCACAAAATCCATACAAATTTCCACCAAATCTAAGAAAATTCCCTCAAAATTCTTCAAGTCTGCTCCAGATTCCAAGAAATTCAAGAGAAATCCTCAAAATTCCAGGAAAATGCTACAAAATTCCATGAATCTTCTCAAAACCTGACCAAACTCCAGCCACATCCCACAAAATGTCCACAAATTGCCACAAAATTCAAGAAAAATACCACAAAATTCTTCAAGTCTCCTCAAAATCCCACAAACATCTCACAAAATCTCCTCAATATCCCACAAAATTCTAGAGAAATTCCACAAAATTCCAGGAAAATCCCACAAAATTCCCTCAATCTTCTCAAAACACAACCAAATTCCTGCACCATCTCACAAAATCTCCAACAATTTCCAGAAAAATCTAAGAAAAATCCCTCAAAATTCTTCAAGTCTCCTCCAAATCGCACAAAATTCTGGAAAAGCCCCACACAATTCTCTAAATCTTCTCAAATTTCTACTAAATTCCTGCAACATCTCACAAAATCTCCGCGAATGTCCACAAAATTCAAGAAAAATCCCACTAAAATAACTAAATTTCCTCAATATCCCACAAAATTCCAGAACTATCTCACAAAAATCTCAACAAATTTCCACAAAATTCAAAAAAACTCCCACAAAATTCTTGAAAGCCTCTCAAAATTCCAGAAAAATCCCACACAATTCCCACAATCTTCCCAAAACATTACAAAATACCAGACTTCTCAAAAAATCTCCACACATTTCCACAAAATCTACGAAAATTCCCTCAAAATTCTTCAGGTCTCCACCAATTTCCACAAAATTCAAGAAAACTGCCACAAAATTCTTGAAAAGCTCCTCAAAATTCTAAAAAAATCCCACAAATTTCCCTATACCTTCTCCAAACATTACAAAATTCCACAGACATCTCAAAAAATGTCTACAAATTTCCACAAAATCTAAGAAAATTCCCTCAAAATTCTTCAAGTCTCCTCCAAATCCCACAAAATTCAAGAGAAATCCTCAAAATTCCAGGAAAATGTTACAAAATTCCTTCAATCTTCTCAAAATCCTACCAAACTCCAGCCACATCCCGCAAAATGTCCACAAATGTCCACAAAATTCAAGAAAAATCCCTCAAAATTCTTCAAGTCTCCTCAAAATCCCACAAACATCCCACAAAATCCCACAAAATTGCAGAAAAATCTCAAAAATTCCCCAAATTTACTCAAAACCCAACCATATTCCTGCAATATCCCACAAAATCTCCACAAATGTCCAGAAAATCTAAAAAAATTCCCCCATAATTCTTCAAGTCTCCTCAAAATCCCACAAACATCCCACAAAATCCCACAAAATCTCCTCAATATCCCACAAAATTCTAGAGAAATTCCACAAAATTCCAGCAACATCCCACAAAATTCCCTGAATCTTCTCAAAACCCAACCAAATTCCTGCAACATCTCACAAAATCTCCACCAATTTCCACAAAATCTAGGAAAAATCCCACAAAATTCTTCAAGTCTCCTCCAAACCCTAGAAAAATCCTCAAAATTCCAGAAACATCCCACAAAATCTCCTCAATATCACAGAAAATTCTAGAGAAATTCCACAAAATTGCAGAAAAATGCCACAAAATTCCCTAAATCTTCTCCAAACATTACAAAATTCCAGAGACGTCTCACAAAACCTCCACCAATTTTCACATTATCAAAGAAAAATCCCACAAAATTCTGGAAAAGCCCCACACAATTCCCTAAATCTTCTGAAAACCTTACCAAATTCCTGTAACATCCCAACAAAACGTCCACGAATGTCCACATCATTCAAGAAAAATCCCACAAAATTAACTAAATTTCCTCAATATCCCACAAAATTCCAGAACCATCTCACAAAAATCTCAACAAATTTCCACAAAATTCAAGAAAACTCCCACAAAATTCTTGAAAGCCCCTCAAAATTCTGGAAAATCCTCACAAAATTCCCTAAATCTTCTCAAAACATTACAAAATTCCAAAGACATCTCACAAAATCCCCACAAATTTCCACCAAATCTAGGAAAAATCCCTCAAAATTCTTCAAGTCTTCTCCAGATTCCAAGAAATTCAAGAGAAATCCTCAAAATTCCAGGAAAATGTTACAAAATTCCTTCAATCTTCTCAAAATCCTACCAAACTCCAGCAACATCCCACAAAATCTCCAACAATTTCCACAAAATCTAGGAAAAATCCCACACAATTCTTCAAGTCTCCTCAAAATTCCACAAACATCCCACAAACATCCCACAAAATCTCCTCAATATCCCACAAAATTCTAGAGAAATTCCACAAAATTCCAGGAAAAATCCCACAAAATTCCCTGAATCTTCTCAAAACACAACCAAATTCCTGCATCATCCTACAAAATCTCCACAAATGTCCAAAAAATTCAAGAAAAATCCCACTAAAATCACTAAATTTCCTCAATATCCCACAAAATTCCACAGGCATCTCACAAAATCTCCACAAATGTCCCACAAAATCTAAGAAAATTCCCTCAAAATTCTTCAAGTCTCCTCCAAATCTCACAGAATTCAAGAGAAATCCTGAAAATTCCAGGAAAATGCTACAAAATTCCTTGAATCTTCTCAAAACCTGACCAAACTCCAGCCACATCCCACAAAATGTCCACAAATTGCCACAAAATTCCAGAAAAATCCCACAAAATTCTTCAAGTCTCCTCAAAATCCCACAAACATCTCACAAAATCTCCTCAATATCCCACAAAATTCTAGAGAAATTCCACAAAATTCCAGGAAAAATCCCACAAAATTCCCTCAATCTTCTCAAAACACAACCAAATTCCTGCACCATCTCACAAAATCTCCAACAATTTCCAGAAAAATCTAAGAAAAATCCCTCAAAATTCTTCAAGTCTCCTCCAAATCGCACAAAATTCTGGAAAAGCCCCACACAATTCTCTAAATCTTCTCAAATTTCTACCAAATTCCTGCAACATCTCACAAAATCTCCACGAATGTCCACAAAATTCAAGAAAACTCCCACAAAATTCTTGAAAGCCTCTCAAAATTCCAGAAAAATCCCACACAATTCCCACAATCTTCCCAAAACATTACAAAATACCAGACTTCTCAAAAAATCTCCACACATTTCCACAAAATCTACGAAAATTCCCTCAAAATTCTTCAGGTCTCCACCAATTTCCACAAAATTCAAGAAAACTGCCACAAAATTCTTGAAAAGCTCCTCAAAATTCTAAAAAAATCCCAAAAATTTCCCTATACCTTCTCCAAACATTACAAAATTCCACAGACATCTCACAAAATGTCTACAAATTTCCACCAAATCTAAGAAAATTCCCTCAAAATTCTTCAAGTCTCCTCCAAATCGCACAAAATTCTGGAAAAGCCCCACACAATTCTCTAAATCTTCTCAAATTTCTACTAAATTCCTGCAACATCTCACAAAATCTCCGCGAATGTCCACAAAATTCAAGAAAAATCCCACTAAAATAACTAAATTTCCTCAATATCCCACAAAATTCCAGAACTATCTCACAAAAATCTCAACAAATTTCCACAAAATTCAAAAAAACTCCCACAAAATTCTTGAAAGCCTCTCAAAATTCCAGAAAAATCCCACACAATTCCCACAATCTTCCCAAAACATTACAAAATACCAGACTTCTCAAAAAATCTCCACACATTTCCACAAAATCTACGAAAATTCCCTCAAAATTCTTCAGGTCTCCACCAATTTCCACAAAATTCAAGAAAACTGCCACAAAATTCTTGAAAAGCTCCTCAAAATTCTAAAAAAATCCCACAAATTTCCCTATACCTTCTCCAAACATTACAAAATTCCACAGACATCTCAAAAAATGTCTACAAATTTCCACAAAATCTAAGAAAATTCCCTCAAAATTCTTCAAGTCTCCTCCAAATCCCACAAAATTCAAGAGAAATCCTCAAAATTCCAGGAAAATGTTACAAAATTCCTTCAATCTTCTCAAAATCCTACCAAACTCCAGCCACATCCCGCAAAATGTCCACAAATGTCCACAAAATTCAAGAAAAATCCCTCAAAATTCTTCAAGTCTCCTCAAAATCCCACAAACATCCCACAAAATCCCACAAAATTGCAGAAAAATCTCAAAAATTCCCCAAATTTACTCAAAACCCAACCATATTCCTGCAATATCCCACAAAATCTCCACAAATGTCCAGAAAATCTAAAAAAATTCCCCCATAATTCTTCAAGTCTCCTCAAAATCCCACAAACATCCCACAAAATCCCACAAAATCTCCTCAATATCCCACAAAATTCTAGAGAAATTCCACAAAATTCCAGCAACATCCCACAAAATTCCCTGAATCTTCTCAAAACCCAACCAAATTCCTGCAACATCTCACAAAATCTCCACCAATTTCCACAAAATCTAGGAAAAATCCCACAAAATTCTTCAAGTCTCCTCCAAACCCTAGAAAAATCCTCAAAATTCCAGAAACATCCCACAAAATCTCCTCAATATCACAGAAAATTCTAGAGAAATTCCACAAAATTGCAGAAAAATGCCACAAAATTCCCTAAATCTTCTCCAAACATTACAAAATTCCAGAGACGTCTCACAAAACCTCCACCAATTTTCACATTATCAAAGAAAAATCCCACAAAATTCTGGAAAAGCCCCACACAATTCCCTAAATCTTCTGAAAACCTTACCAAATTCCTGTAACATCCCAACAAAACGTCCACGAATGTCCACATCATTCAAGAAAAATCCCACAAAATTAACTAAATTTCCTCAATATCCCACAAAATTCCAGAACCATCTCACAAAAATCTCAACAAATTTCCACAAAATTCAAGAAAACTCCCACAAAATTCTTGAAAGCCCCTCAAAATTCTGGAAAATCCTCACAAAATTCCCTAAATCTTCTCAAAACATTACAAAATTCCAAAGACATCTCACAAAATCCCCACAAATTTCCACCAAATCTAGGAAAAATCCCTCAAAATTCTTCAAGTCTTCTCCAGATTCCAAGAAATTCAAGAGAAATCCTCAAAATTCCAGGAAAATGTTACAAAATTCCTTCAATCTTCTCAAAATCCTACCAAACTCCAGCAACATCCCACAAAATCTCCACAAATGTCCAGAAAATCTAAAAAAATTCCCCCATAATTCTTCAAGTCTCCTCAAAATTCCACAAACATCCCACAAACATCCCACAAAATCTCCTCAATATCCCACAAAATTCTAGAGAAATTCCACAAAATTCCAGGAAAAATCCCACAAAATTCCCTGAATCTTCTCAAAACACAACCAAATTCCTGCATCATCCTACAAAATCTCCACAAATGTCCAAAAAATTCAAGAAAAATCCCACTAAAATCACTAAATTTCCTCAATATCCCACAAAATTCCACAGGCATCTCACAAAATCTCCACAAATGTCCCACAAAATCTAAGAAAATTCCCTCAAAATTCTTCAAGTCTCCTCCAAATCTCACAGAATTCAAGAGAAATCCTGAAAATTCCAGGAAAATGCTACAAAATTCCTTGAATCTTCTCAAAACCTGACCAAACTCCAGCCACATCCCACAAAATGTCCACAAATTGCCACAAAATTCCAGAAAAATCCCACAAAATTCTTCAAGTCTCCTCAAAATCCCACAAACATCTCACAAAATCTCCTCAATATCCCACAAAATTCTAGAGAAATTCCACAAAATTCCAGGAAAAATCCCACAAAATTCCCTCAATCTTCTCAAAACACAACCAAATTCCTGCACCATCTCACAAAATCTCCAACAATTTCCAGAAAAATCTAAGAAAAATCCCTCAAAATTCTTCAAGTCTCCTCCAAATCGCACAAAATTCTGGAAAAGCCCCACACAATTCTCTAAATCTTCTCAAATTTCTACCAAATTCCTGCAACATCTCACAAAATCTCCACGAATGTCCACAAAATTCAAAAAAACTCCCACAAAATTCTTGAAAGCCTCTCAAAATTCCAGAAAAATCCCACACAATTCCCACAATCTTCCCAAAACATTACAAAATACCAGACTTCTCAAAAAATCTCCACACATTTCCACAAAATCTACGAAAATTCCCTCAAAATTCTTCAGGTCTCCACCAATTTCCACAAAATTCAAGAAAACTGCCACAAAATTCTTGAAAAGCTCCTCAAAATTCTAAAAAAATCCCAAAAATTTCCCTATACCTTCTCCAAACATTACAAAATTCCACAGACATCTCACAAAATGTCTACAAATTTCCACCAAATCTAAGAAAATTCCCTCAAAATTCTTCAAGTCTCCTCGAAATCCCACAAAATTCAAGAGAAATCCTCAAAATTCCAGGAAAATGTTACAAAATTCCTTCAATCTTCTCAAAACCCTACCAAACTCCAGCCACATCCCACAAAATGTCCACAAATGTCCACAAAATTCAAGAAAAATACCACAAAATTCTTCAAGTCTCCTCAAAATCCCACAAACATCCCACAAAATCCCACAAAATTGCAGAAAAATCTCAAAAATTCCCCAAATTTACTCAAAACCCAACCATATTCCTGCAATATCCCACAAAATCTCCACAAATGTCCAGAAAATCTAAAAAAATTCCCCCATAATTCTTCAAGTCTCCTCAAAATCCCACAAACATCCCACAAAATCCCACAAAATCTCCTCAATATCCCACAAAATTCTAGAGAAATTCCACAAAATTCCAGCAACATCCCACAAAATTCCCTGAATCTTCTCAAAACCCAACCAAATTCCTGCAACATCTCACAAAATCTCCACCAATTTCCACAAAATCTAGGAAAAATCCCACAAAATTCTTCAAGTCTCCTCCAAATCCTAGAAAAATCCTACAAAATTCCAGAAGCATCCCACAAAATCTCCTCAATATCACAGAAAATTCTAGAAAAATTACACAAAATTGCAGAAAAATGCCACAAAATTCCCTAAATCTTCTCCAAGCATTACAAAATTCCAGAGACGTCTCACAAAACCTCCACCAATTTTCACATTATCAAAGAAAAATCCCACAAAATTCTGGAAAAGCCCCACACAATTCCCTAAATCTTCTGAAAACCTTACCAAATTCCTGTAACATCCCACAAAATCTCCACGAATGTCCACGTAATTCAAGAAAAATCCCACAAAATTAACTAAATTTCCTCAATATCCCACAAAATTCCAGAACCATCTCACAAAATCTAAACAAATTTCCACAAAATTCAAGAAAACTCCCACAAAATTATTGAAAAGCCCCTCAAAATACTGGAAAATCCTCACAAAATTCCCTAAATCTTCTCAAAACATTACAAAATTTCAAAGACATCTCACAAAATCCATACAAATTTCCACCAAATCTAAGAAAATTCCCTCAAAATTCTTCAAGTCTGCTCCAGATTCCAAGAAATTCAAGAGAAATCCTCAAAATTCCAGGAAAATGCTACAAAATTCCATGAATCTTCTCAAAACCTGACCAAACTCCAGCCACATCCCACAAAATGTCCACAAATTGCCACAAAATTCAAGAAAAATACCACAAAATTCTTGAGGTCTCCTCAAAATCCCACAAACATCTCACAAAATCTCCTCAATATCCCACAAAATTCTAGAGAAATTCCACAAAATTCCAGGAAAATCCCACAAAATTCCCTCAATCTTCTCAAAACACAACCAAATTCCTGCACCATCTCACAAAATCTCCAACAATTTCCAGAAAAATCTAAGAAAAATCCCTCAAAATTCTTCAAGTCTCCTCCAAATCGCACAAAATTCTGGAAAAGCCCCACACAATTCTCTAAATCTTCTCAAATTTCCACTAAATTCCTGCAACATCTCACAAAATCTCCGCGAATGTCCACAAAATTCAAGAAAAATCCCACTAAAATAACTAAATTTCCTCAATATCCCACAAAATTCCAGAACTATCTCACAAAAATCTCAACAAATTTCCACAAAATTCAAAAAAACTCCCACAAAATTCTTGAAAGCCTCTCAAAATTCCAGAAAAATCCCACACAATTCCCACAATCTTCCCAAAACATTACAAAATACCAGACATCTCAAAAAATCTCCACGCATTTCCACAAAATCTACGAAAATTCCCTCAAAATTCTTCAGGTCTCCACCAATTTCCACAAAATTCAAGAAAACTGCCACAAAATTCTTGAAAAGCTCCTCAAAATTCTAAAAAAATCCCACAAATTTCCCTATACCTTCTCCAAACATTACAAAATTCCACAGACATCTCACAAAATGTCTACAAATTTCCACCAAATCTAAGAAAATTCCCTCAAAATTCTTCAAGTCTCCTCGAAATCCCACAAAATTCAAGAGAAATCCTCAAAATTCCAGGAAAATGTTACAAAATTCCTTCAATCTTCTCAAAACCCTACCAAACTCCAGCCACATCCCGCAAAATGTCCACAAATGTCCACAAAATTCAAGAAAAATCGCTCAAAATTCTTCAAGTCTCCTCAAAATCCCACAAACATCCCACAAATCCCACAAAATTGCAGAAAAATCTCAAAAATTCCCCAAATTTACTCAAAACCCAACCATATTCCTGCAATATCCCACAAAATCTCCACAAATGTCTAGAAAATCTAAAAAAATTCCCCCATAATTCTTCAAGTCTCCTCAAAATCCCACAAACATCCCACAAAATGTCCACGAATGTCCACATCATTCAAGAAAAATCCCACAAAATTAACTAAATTTCCTCAATATCCCACAAAATTCCAGAACCATCTCACAAAAATCTCAACAAATTTCCACAAAATTCAAGAAAACTCCCACAAAATTCTTGAAAGCCCCTCAAAATTCTGGAAAATCCTCACAAAATTCCCTAAATCTTCTCAAAACATTACAAAATTCCAAAGACATCTCACAAAATCCCCACAAATTTCCACCAAATCTAAGAAAATTCCCTCAAAATTCTTCAAGTCTCCTCCAGATTCCAAGAAATTCAAGAGAAATCCTCAAAATTCCAGGAAAATGTTACAAAATTCCTTCAATCTTCTCAAAATCCTACCAAACTCCAGCAACATCCCACAAAATCTCCAACAATTTCCACAAAATCTAGGAAAAATCCCTCAAAATTCTTCAAGTCTCCTCAAAATTCCACAAACATCCCACAAACATCCCACAAAATCTCCTCAATATCCCACAAAATTCTAGAGAATTTCCACAAAATTCCAGAAAAATCCCACAAAATTCCCACAATCTTCTCAAAACACAACCAAATTCCTGCATCATCCTACAAAATCTCCACAAATGTCCACAAAATTCAAGAAAAATCCCACAAAAATCACTAAATTTAATCAATATCCCACAAAATTCCACAGGCATCTCACAAAATCTCCACAAATGTCCCACAAAATCTAAGAAAATTCCCTCAAAATTCTTCAAGTCTCCTCCAAATCTCACAGAATTCGAGAGAAATCCTCAAAATTCCAGGAAAATGCTACAGAATTCCTTGAATCTTCTCAAAACCTGACCAAACTCCAGCCACATCCCACAAAATGTCTACAAATTGCCACAAAATTCAAGAAAAATACCACAAAATTCTTCAAGTCTCCTCAAAATCCCACAAACATCCCACAAAATCCCACAAAATTGCAGAAAAATCTCAAAAATTCCCCAAATTTACTCAAAACCCAACCATATTCCTGCAATATCCCACAAAATCTCCACAAATGTCTAGAAAATCTAAAAAAATTCCCCCATAATTCTTCAAGTCTCCTCAAAATCCCACAGACATCCCACAAAGTCCCACAAAATCTCCTCAATATCACAGAAAATTCTAGAGAAATTCCACAAAATTCCAGCAACATCCCACAAAATTCCCTGAATCTTCTCAAAACCCAAACAAATTCCTGCAACATCTCACAAAATCTCCACCAATTTCCACAAAATCTAGGAAAAATCCCACAAAATTCTTCAAGTCTCCTCCAAATCCTAGAAAAATCCCACAAAATTCCAGAAACATCCCACAAAATCTCCTCAATATCACAGAAAATTCTAGAGAAATTGCACAAAATTGTAGAAAAATGCCACAAAATTCCCTAAATCTTCTCCAAACATTACAAAATTCCAAAGACGTCTCACAAAATCTCCACCAATTTTCACATTATCAAAGAAAAATCCCACAAAATTCTGGAAAAGCCCCACACAATTCCCTCAATCTTCTGAAAACCTTACCAAATTCCTGTAACATCCCACAAAATGTCCACGAATGTCCACATAATTCAAGAAAAATCCCACAAAATTAACTAAATTTCCTCAATATCCCACAAAATTCCAGAACCATCTCACAAAATCTCCACAAATGTCCCACAAAATCTAAGAAAATTCCCTCAAAATTCTTCAAGTCTCCTCCAAATCTCACAGAATTCGAGAGAAATCCTCAAAATTCCAGGAAAATGCTACAAAATTCCTTGAATCTTCTCAAAACCTGACCAAACTCCAGCCACATCCCACAAAATGTCCACAAATTGCCACAAAATTCAAGAAAAATACCACAAAATTCTTCAAGTCTCCTCAAAATCCCACAAACATCTCACAAAATCTCCTCAATATCCCACAAAATTCTAGAGAAATTCCACAAAATTCCAGGAAAAATCCCACAAAATTCCCTCAATCTTCTCAAAACACAACCAAATTCCTGCAACATCTCACAAAATCTCCACGAATGTCCACAAAATTCAAGAAAAATCCCACTAAAATCACTAAATTTCCTCAATATCCCACAAAATTCCAGAACCATCTCACAAAAATCTCAACAAATTTCCACAAAATTCAAGAAAACTCCCACAAAATTCTTGAAAGCCTCTCAAAATTCCAGGAAAATCCCACACAATTCCCACAATCTTCCCAAAACATTACAAAATACCAGACATCTCAAAAAATCTCCACACATTTCCACAAAATCTACGAAAATTCCCTCAAAATTCTTCAGGTCTCCACCAATTTCCACAAAATTCAAGAAAACTGCCACAAAATTCTTGAAAAGCTCCTCAAAATTCTAAAAAAATCCCACAAAATTCCCTAAACCTTCTCCAAACATTACAAAATTCCACAGACATCTCACAAAATGTCTACAAATTTCCACCAAATCTAAGAAAATTCCCTCAAAATTCTTCAAGTCTCCTCGAAATCCCACAAAATTCAAGAGAAATCCTCAAAATTCCAGGAAAATGTTACAAAATTCCTTCAATCTTCTCAAAACCCTACCAAACTCCAGCCACATCCCACAAAATGTCCACAAATGTCCACAAAATTCAAGAAAAATCCCACAAAATTCTTCAAGTCTCCTCAAAATCCCACAAACATCCCACAAAATCCCACAAAATTGCAGAAAAATCTCAAAAATTCCCCAAATTTACTCAAAACCCAACCATATTCCTGCAATATCCCACAAAATCTCCACAAATGTCCAGAAAATCTAAAAAAATTCCCCCATAATTCTTCAAGTCTCCTCAAAATCCCACAAACATCCCACAAAATCCCACAAAATCTCCTCAATATCCCACAAAATTCTAGAGAAATTCCACAAAATTCCAGCAACATCCCACAAAATTCCCTGAATCTTCTCAAAACCCAACCAAATTCCTGCAACATCTCACAAAATCTCCACCAATTTCCACAAAATCTAGGAAAAATCCCACAAAATTCTTCAAGTCTCCTCCAAATCCTAGAAAAATCCTACAAAATTCCAGAAGCATCCCACAAAATCTCCTCAATATCACAGAAAATTCTAGAAAAATTACACAAAATTGCAGAAAAATGCCACAAAATTCCCTAAATCTTCTCCAAGCATTACAAAATTCCAGAGACGTCTCACAAAACCTCCACCAATTTTCACATTATCAAAGAAAAATCCCACAAAATTCTGGAAAAGCCCCACACAATTCCCTAAATCTTCTGAAAACCTTACCAAATTCCTGTAACATCCCACAAAATCTCCACGAATGTCCACGTAATTCAAGAAAAATCCCACAAAATTAACTAAATTTCCTCAATATCCCACAAAATTCCAGAACCATCTCACAAAATCTAAACAAATTTCCACAAAATTCAAGAAAACTCCCACAAAATTATTGAAAAGCCCCTCAAAATACTGGAAAATCCTCACAAAATTCCCTAAATCTTCTCAAAACATTACAAAATTTCAAAGACATCTCACAAAATCCATACAAATTTCCACCAAATCTAAGAAAATTCCCTCAAAATTCTTCAAGTCTGCTCCAGATTCCAAGAAATTCAAGAGAAATCCTCAAAATTCCAGGAAAATGCTACAAAATTCCATGAATCTTCTCAAAACCTGACCAAACTCCAGCCACATCCCACAAAATGTCCACAAATTGCCACAAAATTCAAGAAAAATACCACAAAATTCTTGAGGTCTCCTCAAAATCCCACAAACATCTCACAAAATCTCCTCAATATCCCACAAAATTCTAGAGAAATTCCACAAAATTCCAGGAAAATCCCACAAAATTCCCTCAATCTTCTCAAAACACAACCAAATTCCTGCACCATCTCACAAAATCTCCAACAATTTCCAGAAAAATCTAAGAAAAATCCCTCAAAATTCTTCAAGTCTCCTCCAAATCGCACAAAATTCTGGAAAAGCCCCACACAATTCTCTAAATCTTCTCAAATTTCCACTAAATTCCTGCAACATCTCACAAAATCTCCGCGAATGTCCACAAAATTCAAGAAAAATCCCACTAAAATAACTAAATTTCCTCAATATCCCACAAAATTCCAGAACTATCTCACAAAAATCTCAACAAATTTCCACAAAATTCAAAAAAACTCCCACAAAATTCTTGAAAGCCTCTCAAAATTCCAGAAAAATCCCACACAATTCCCACAATCTTCCCAAAACATTACAAAATACCAGACATCTCAAAAAATCTCCACGCATTTCCACAAAATCTACGAAAATTCCCTCAAAATTCTTCAGGTCTCCACCAATTTCCACAAAATTCAAGAAAACTGCCACAAAATTCTTGAAAAGCTCCTCAAAATTCTAAAAAAATCCCACAAATTTCCCTATACCTTCTCCAAACATTACAAAATTCCACAGACATCTCACAAAATGTCTACAAATTTCCACCAAATCTAAGAAAATTCCCTCAAAATTCTTCAAGTCTCCTCGAAATCCCACAAAATTCAAGAGAAATCCTCAAAATTCCAGGAAAATGTTACAAAATTCCTTCAATCTTCTCAAAACCCTACCAAACTCCAGCCACATCCCGCAAAATGTCCACAAATGTCCACAAAATTCAAGAAAAATCGCTCAAAATTCTTCAAGTCTCCTCAAAATCCCACAAACATCCCACAAATCCCACAAAATTGCAGAAAAATCTCAAAAATTCCCCAAATTTACTCAAAACCCAACCATATTCCTGCAATATCCCACAAAATCTCCACAAATGTCTAGAAAATCTAAAAAAATTCCCCCATAATTCTTCAAGTCTCCTCAAAATCCCACAAACATCCCACAAAATGTCCACGAATGTCCACATCATTCAAGAAAAATCCCACAAAATTAACTAAATTTCCTCAATATCCCACAAAATTCCAGAACCATCTCACAAAAATCTCAACAAATTTCCACAAAATTCAAGAAAACTCCCACAAAATTCTTGAAAGCCCCTCAAAATTCTGGAAAATCCTCACAAAATTCCCTAAATCTTCTCAAAACATTACAAAATTCCAAAGACATCTCACAAAATCCCCACAAATTTCCACCAAATCTAAGAAAATTCCCTCAAAATTCTTCAAGTCTCCTCCAGATTCCAAGAAATTCAAGAGAAATCCTCAAAATTCCAGGAAAATGTTACAAAATTCCTTCAATCTTCTCAAAATCCTACCAAACTCCAGCAACATCCCACAAAATCTCCAACAATTTCCACAAAATCTAGGAAAAATCCCTCAAAATTCTTCAAGTCTCCTCAAAATTCCACAAACATCCCACAAACATCCCACAAAATCTCCTCAATATCCCACAAAATTCTAGAGAATTTCCACAAAATTCCAGAAAAATCCCACAAAATTCCCACAATCTTCTCAAAACACAACCAAATTCCTGCATCATCCTACAAAATCTCCACAAATGTCCACAAAATTCAAGAAAAATCCCACAAAAATCACTAAATTTAATCAATATCCCACAAAATTCCACAGGCATCTCACAAAATCTCCACAAATGTCCCACAAAATCTAAGAAAATTCCCTCAAAATTCTTCAAGTCTCCTCCAAATCTCACAGAATTCGAGAGAAATCCTCAAAATTCCAGGAAAATGCTACAGAATTCCTTGAATCTTCTCAAAACCTGACCAAACTCCAGCCACATCCCACAAAATGTCTACAAATTGCCACAAAATTCAAGAAAAATACCACAAAATTCTTCAAGTCTCCTCAAAATCCCACAAACATCCCACAAAATCCCACAAAATTGCAGAAAAATCTCAAAAATTCCCCAAATTTACTCAAAACCCAACCATATTCCTGCAATGTCCCACAAAATCTCCACAAATGTCTAGAAAATCTAAAAAAATTCCCCCATAATTCTTCAAGTCTCCTCAAAATCCCACAGACATCCCACAAAGTCCCACAAAATCTCCTCAATATCACAGAAAATTCTAGAGGAATTCCACAAAATTCCAGCAACATCCCACAAAATTCCCTGAATCTTCTCAAAACCCAAACAAATTCCTGCAACATCTCACAAAATCTCCACCAATTTCCACAAAATCTAGGAAAAATCCCACAAAATTCTTCAAGTCTCCTCCAAATCCTAGAAAAATCCCACAAAATTCCAGAAACATCCCACAAAATCTCCTCAATATCACAGAAAATTCTAGAGAAATTGCACAAAATTGTAGAAAAATGCCACAAAATTCCCTAAATCTTCTCCAAACATTACAAAATTCCAAAGACGTCTCACAAAATCTCCACCAATTTTCACATTATCAAAGAAAAATCCCACAAAATTCTGGAAAAGCCCCACACAATTCCCTCAATCTTCTGAAAACCTTACCAAATTCCTGTAACATCCCACAAAATGTCCACGAATGTCCACATAATTCAAGAAAAATCCCACAAAATTAACTAAATTTCCTCAATATCCCACAAAATTCCAGAACCATCTCACAAAATCTCCACAAATGTCCCACAAAATCTAAGAAAATTCCCTCAAAATTCTTCAAGTCTCCTCCAAATCTCACAGAATTCGAGAGAAATCCTCAAAATTCCAGGAAAATGCTACAAAATTCCTTGAATCTTCTCAAAACCTGACCAAACTCCAGCCACATCCCACAAAATGTCCACAAATTGCCACAAAATTCAAGAAAAATACCACAAAATTCTTCAAGTCTCCTCAAAATCCCACAAACATCTCACAAAATCTCCTCAATATCCCACAAAATTCTAGAGAAATTCCACAAAATTCCAGGAAAAATCCCACAAAATTCCCTCAATCTTCTCAAAACACAACCAAATTCCTGCAACATCTCACAAAATCTCCGCGAATGTCCACAAAATTCAAGAAAAATCCCACTAAAATCACTAAATTTCCTCAATATCCCACAAAATTCCAGAACCATCTCACAAAAATCTCAACAAATTTCCACAAAATTCAAGAAAACTCCCACAAAATTCTTGAAAGCCTCTCAAAATTCCAGGAAAATCCCACACAATTCCCACAATCTTCCCAAAACATTACAAAATACCAGACATCTCAAAAAATCTCCACACATTTCCACAAAATCTACGAAAATTCCCTCAAAATTCTTCAGGTCTCCACCAATTTCCACAAAATTCAAGAAAACTGCCACAAAATTCTTGAAAAGCTCCTCAAAATTCTAAAAAAATCCCACAAAATTCCCTAAACCTTCTCCAAACATTACAAAATTCCACAGACATCTCACAAAATGTCTACAAATTTCCACAAAATCTAAGAAAAATCCCTCAAAATTCTTCAAGTCTCCTCGAAATCCCACAAAATTCAAGAGAAATCCTCAAAATTCCAGGAAAATGTTACAAAATTCCTTCAATCTTCTCAAAACCCTACCAAACTCCAGCCACATCCCACAAAATGTCCACAAATGTCCACAAAATTCAAGAAAAATCCCACAAAATTCTTCAAGTCTCCTCAAAATCCCACAAACATCCCACAAAATCCCACAAAATTGCAGAAAAATCTCAAAAATTCCCCAAATTTACTCAAAACCCAACCATATTCCTGCAATATCCCACAAAATCTCCACAAATGTCTAGAAAATCTAAAAAAATTCTCCCATAATTCTTCAAGTCTCCTCAAAATCCCACAAACATCCCACAAAATGTCCACGAATGTCCACATCATTCAAGAAAAATCCCACAAAATTAACTAAATTTCCTCAATATCCCACAAAATTCCAGAACCATCTCACAAAAATCTCAACAAATTTCCACAAAATTCAAGAAAACTCCCACAAAATTCTTGAAAGCCCCTCAAAATTCTGGAAAATCCTCACAAAATTCCCTAAATCTTCTCAAAACATTACAAAATTCCAAAGACATCTCACAAAATCCCCACAAATTTCCACCAAATCTAAGAAAATTCCCTCAAAATTCTTCAAGTCTCCTCCAAATTCCAAGAAATTCAAGAGAAATCCTCAAAATTCCAGGAAAATGCTACAAAATTCCTTCAATCTTCTCAAAACCTGACCAAACTCCAGCCACATCCCACAAAATGTCCACAAATTGCCACAAAATTCCAGAAAAATCCCACAAAATTCTTCAAGTCTCCTCAAAATCCCACAAACATCTCACAAAATCTACTCAATATCCCACAAAATTCTAGAGAAATTCCACAAAATTCCAGGAAAAATCCCACAAAATTCCCTCAATCTTCTCAAAACACAACCAAATTCCTGCACCATCTCACAAAATCTCCAACAATTTCCAGAAAAATCTAAGAAAAATCCCTCAAAATTCTTCAAGTCTCCTCCAAATCGCACAAAATTCTGGAAAAGCCCCACACAATTCTCTAAATCTTCTCAAATTTCTACCAAATTCCTGCAACATCTCACAAAATCTCCACGAATGTCCACAAAATTCAAAAAAACTCCCACAAAATTCTTGAAAGCCTCTCAAAATTCCAGAAAAATCCCACACAATTCCCACAATCTTCCCAAAACATTACAAAATACCAGACTTCTCAAAAAATCTCCACACATTTCCACAAAATCTACGAAAATTCCCTCAAAATTCTTCAGGTCTCCACCAATTTCCACAAAATTCAAGAAAACTGCCACAAAATTCTTGAAAAGCTCCTCAAAATTCTAAAAAAATCCCACAAATTTCCCTATACCTTCTCCAAACATTACAAAATTCCACAGACATCTCACAAAATGTCTACAAATTTCCACCAAATCTAAGAAAATTCCCTCAAAATTCTTCAAGTCTCCTCCAAATCCCACAAAATTCAAGAGAAATCCTCAAAATTCCAGGAAAATGTTACAAAATTCCTTCAATCTTCTCAAAACCCTACCAAACTCCAGCCACATCCCGCAAAATGTCCACAAATTGCCACAAAATTCAAGAAAAATCCCTCAAAATTCTTCAAGTCTCCTCAAAATCCCACAAACATCCCACAAAATCCCACAAAATTGCAGAAAAATCTCAAAAATTCCCCAAATTTACTCAAAACCCAACCATATTCCTGCAATATCCCACAAAATCTCCACAAATGTCTAGAAAATCTAAAAAAATTCCCCCATAACTCTTCAAGTCTCCTCAAAATCCCACAAACATCCCACAAAATCCCACAAAATCTCCTCAATATCCCACAAAATTCTAGAGAAATTCCACAAAATTCCAGCAACATCCCACAAAATTCCCTGAATCTTCTCAAAACCCAACCAAATTCCTGCAACATCTCACAAAATCTCCACCAATTTCCACAAAATCTAGGAAAAATCCCACAAAATTCTTCAAGTCTCCTCCAAATCCTAGAAAAATCCTACAAAATTCCAGAAGCATCCCACAAAATCTCCTCAATATCACAGAAAATTCTAGAAAAATTACACAAAATTGCAGAAAAATGCCACAAAATTCCCTAAATCTTCTCCAAGCATTACAAAATTCCAGAGACGTCTCACAAAACCTCCACCAATTTTCACATTATCAAAGAAAAATCCCACAAAATTCTGGAAAAGCCCCACACAATTCCCTAAATCTTCTGAAAACCTTACCAAATTCCTGTAACATCCCACAAAATCTCCACGAATGTCCACGTAATTCAAGAAAAATCCCACAAAATTAACTAAATTTCCTCAATATCCCACAAAATTCCAGAACCATCTCACAAAATCTAAACAAATTTCCACAAAATTCAAGAAAACTCCCACAAAATTATTGAAAAGCCCCTCAAAATACTGGAAAATCCTCACAAAATTCCCTAAAACTTCTCAAAACATTACAAAATTTCAAAGACATCTCACAAAATCCATACAAATTTCCACCAAATCTAAGAAAATTCCCTCAAAATTCTTCAAGTCTCCTCCAGATTCCAAGAAATTCAAGAGAAATCCTCAAAATTCCAGGAAAATGCTACAAAATTCCATGAATCTTCTCAAAACCTGACCAAACTCCAGCCACATCCCACAAAATGTCCACAAATTGCCACAAAATTCCAGAAAAATCCCACAAAATTCTTCAAGTCTCCTCAAAATCCCACAAACATCTCACAAAATCTCCTCAATATCCCACAAAATTCTAGAGAAATTCCACAAAATTCCAGGAAAAATCCCACAAAATTCCCTCAATCTTCTCAAAACACAACCAAATTCCTGCACCATCTCACAAAATGTCCAACAATTTCCAGAAAAATCTAAGAAAAATCCCTCAAAATTCTTCAAGTCTCCTCCAAATCGCACAAAATTCTGGAAAAGCCCCACACAATTCTCTAAATCTTCTCAAATTTCTACCAAATTCCTGCAACATCTCACAAAATCTCCGCGAATGTCCACAAAATTCAAGAAAAATCCCACTAAAATAACTAAATTTCCTCAATATCCCACAAAATTCTAGAACTATCTCACAAAAATCTCAACAAATTTCCACAAAATTCAAAAAAACTCCCACAAAATTCTTGAAAGCCTCTCAAAATTCCAGAAAAATCCCACACAATTCCCACAATCTTCCCAAAACATTACAAAATACCAGACTTCTCAAAAAATCTCCACACATTTCCACAAAATCTACGAAAATTCCCTCAAAATTCTTCAGGTCTCCACCAATTTCCACAAAATTCAAAAAAACTACCAAAAATTCTTGAAAAGCTCCTCAAAATTCTAAAAAAATCCCACAAATTTCCCTATACCTTCTCCAAACATTACAAAATTCCACAGACATCTCACAAAATGTCTACAAATTTCCACCAAATCTAAGAAAATTCCCTCAAAATTCTTCAAGTCTCCTCCAAATCCCACAAAATTCAAGAGAAATCCTCAAAATTCCAGGAAAATGTTACAAAATTCCTTCAATCTTCTCAAAATCCTACCAAACTCCAGCCACATCCCGCAAAATGTCCACAAATGTCCACAAAATTCAAGAAAAATCCCACAAAATTCTTCAAGTCTCCTCAAAATCCCACAAACATCCCACAAAATCCCACAAAATTGCAGAAAAATCTCAAAAATTCCCCAAATTTACTCAAAACCCAACCATATTCCTGCAATATCCCACAAAATCTCCACAAATGTCCAGAAAATCTAAAAAAGTTCCCCCATAATTCTTCAAGTCTCCTCAAAATCCCACAAACATCCCACAAAATCCCACAAAATCTCCTCAATATCCCACAAAATTCTAGAGAAATTCCACAAAATTCCAGCAACATCCCACAAAATTCCCTGAATCTTCTCAAAACCCAACCAAATTCCTGCAACATCCTACAAAATCTCCACCAATTTCCACAAAATCTAGGAAAAATCCCACAAAATTCTTCAAGTCTCCTCCAAACCCTAGAAAAATCCCACAAAATTCCAGAAACATCCCACAAAATCTCCTCAATATCACAGAAAATTCTAGAGAAATTCCACAAAATTGCAGAAAAATGCCACAAAATTCCCTAAATCTTCTCCAAACATTACAAAATTCCAGAGACGTCTCACAAAACCTCCACCAATTTTCACATTATCAAAGAAAAATCCCACAAAATTCTGGAAAAGCCCCACACAATTCCCTAAATCTTCTGAAAACCTTACCAAATTCCTGCAACATCTCACAAAATCTCCACGAATGTCCACAAAATTCAAGAAAAATCCCACTAAAATCACTAAATATCCTCAATATCCCACAAAATTCCAGAACCATCTCACAAAAATCTCAACAAATTTCCACAAAATTCAAGAAAACTCCCACAAAATTCTTGAAAGCCTCTCAAAATTCCAGAAAAATCCCACACAATTCCCACAATCTTCCCAAAACATTACAAAATACCAGACATCTCAAAAAATCTCCACACATTTCCACAAAATCTACGAAAATTCCCTCAAAATTCTTCAGGTCTCCACCAATTTCCACAAAATTCAAGAAAACTGCCACAAAATTCTTGAAAAGCTCCTCAAAATCCTAAAAAAATCCCACAAAATTCCCTAAACCTTCTCCAAACATTACAAAATTCCAGAGACGTCTCACAAAACCTCCACCAATTTTCACATTATCAAAGAAAAATCCCACAAAATTCTGGAAAAGCCCCACACAATTCCCTAAATCTTCTGAAAACCTTACCAAATTCCTGCAACATCTCACAAAATCTCCACGAATGTCCACAAAATTCAAGAAAAATCCCACTAAAATCACTAAATTTCCTCAATATCCCACAAAATTCCAGAACCATCTCACAAAAATCTCAACAAATTTCCACAAAATTCAAGAAAACTCCCACAAAATTCTTGAAAGCCTCTCAAAATTCCAGAAAAATCCCACACAATTCCCACAATCTTCCCAAAACATTACAAAATACCAGACATCTCAAAAAATCTCCACACATTTCCACAAAATCTACGAAAATTCCCTCAAAATTCTTCAGGTCTCCACCAATTTCCACAAATTTCAAGAAAACTGCCACAAAATTCTTGAAAAGCTCCTCAAAATTCTAAAAAAATCCCACAAAATTCCCTAAACCTTCTCCAAACATTACAAAATTCCACAGACATCTCACAAAATGTCTACAAATTTCCACAAAATCTAAGAAAAATCCCTCAAAATTCTTCAAGTCTCCTCGAAATCCCACAAAATTCAAGAGAAATCCTCAAAATTCCAGGAAAATGTTACAAAATTCCTTCAATCTTCTCAAAACCCTACCAAACTCCAGCCACATCCCACAAAATGTCCACAAATTGCCACAAAATTCAAGAAAAATCCCACAAAATTCTTCAAGTCTCCTCAAAATCCCACAAACATCCCACAAAATCCCACAAAATTGCAGAAAAATCTCAAAAATTCCCCAAATTTACTCAAAACCCAACCATATTCCTGCAATATCCCACAAAATCTCCACAAATGTCTAGAAAATCTAAAAAAATTCCCCCATAATTCTTCAAGTCTCCTCAAAATCCCACAAACATCCCACAAAATGTCCACGAATGTCCACATCATTCAAGAAAAATCCCACAAAATTAACTAAATTTCCTCAATATCCCACAAAATTCCAGAACCATCTCACAAAAATCTCAACAAATTTCCACAAAATTCAAGAAAACTCCCACAAAATTCTTGAAAGCCCCTCAAAATTCTGGAAAATCCTCACAAAATTCCCTAAATCTTCTCAAAACATTACAAAATTCCAAAGACATCTCACAAAATCCCCACAAATTTCCACCAAATCTAAGAAAATTCCCTCAAAATTCTTCAAGTCTCCTCCAAATTCCAAGAAATTCAAGAGAAATCCTCAAAATTCCAGGAAAATGCTACAAAATTCCTTCAATCTTCTCAAAACCTGACCAAACTCCAGCCACATCCCACAAAATGTCCACAAATTGCCACAAAATTCAAGAAAAATACCACAAAATTCTTCAAGTCTCCTCAAAATCCCACAAACATCTCACAAAATCTCCTCAATATCCCACAAAATTCTAGAGAAATTCCACAAAATTCCAGGAAAAATCCCACAAAATTCCCTCAATCTTCTCAAAACACAACCAAATTCCTGCACCATCTCACAAAATCTCCAACAATTTCCAGAAAAATCTAAGAAAAATCCCTCAAAATTCTTCAAGTCTCCTCCAAATCGCACAAAATTCTGGAAAAGCCCCACACAATTCTCTAAATCTTCTCAAATTTCTACCAAATTCCTGCAACATCTCACAAAATCTCCACGAATGTCCACAAAATTCAAAAAAACTCCCACAAAATTCTTGAAAGCCTCTCAAAATTCCAGAAAAATCCCACACAATTCCCACAATCTTCCCAAAACATTACAAAATACCAGACTTCTCAAAAAATCTCCACACATTTCCACAAAATCTACGAAAATTCCCTCAAAATTCTTCAGGTCTCCACCAATTTCCACAAAATTCAAGAAAACTGCCACAAAATTCTTGAAAAGCTCCTCAAAATTCTAAAAAAATCCCACAAATTTCCCTATACCTTCTCCAAACATTACAAAATTCCACAGACATCTCACAAAATGTCTACAAATTTCCACCAAATCTAAGAAAATTCCCTCAAAATTCTTCAAGTCTCCTCGAAATCCCACAAAATTCAAGAGAAATCCTCAAAATTCCAGGAAAATGTTACAAAATTCCTTCAATCTTCTCAAAACCCTACCAAACTCCAGCCACATCCCACAAAATGTCCACAAATGTCCACAAAATTCAAGAAAAATCCCACAAAATTCTTCAAGTCTCCTCAAAATCCCACAAACATCCCACAAAATCCCACAAAATTGCAGAAAAATCTCAAAAATTCCCCAAATTTACTCAAAACCCAACCATATTCCTGCAATATCCCACAAAATCTCCACAAATGTCCAGAAAATCTAAAAAAATTCCCCCATAATTCTTCAAGTCTCCTCAAAATCCCACAAACATCCCACAAAATCCCACAAAATCTCCTCAATATCCCACAAAATTCTAGAGAAATTCCACAAAATTCCAGCAACATCCCACAAAATTCCCTGAATCTTCTCAAAACCCAAACAAATTCCTGCAACATCTCACAAAATCTCCACCAATTTCCACAAAATCTAGGAAAAATCCCACAAAATTCTTCAAGTCTCCTCCAAATCCTAGAAAAATCCTACAAAATTCCAGAAACATCCCACAAAATCTCCTCAATATCACAGAAAATTCTAGAAAAATTACACAAAATTGCAGAAAAATGCCACAAAATTCCCTCAATCTTCTCCAAGCATTACAAAATTCCAGAGACGTCTCACAAAACCTCCACCAATTTTCACATTATCAAAGAAAAATCCCACAAAATTCTGGAAAAGCCCCACACAATTCCCTAAATCTTCTGAAAACCTTACCAAATTCCTGTAACATCCCACAAAATCTCCACGAATGTCCACGTAATTCAAGAAAAATCCCACAAAATTAACTAAATTTCCTCAATATCCCACAAAATTCCAGAACCATCTCACAAAATCTAAACAAATTTCCACAAAATTCAAGAAAACTCCCACAAAATTATTGAAAAGCCCCTCAAAATACTGGAAAATCCTCACAAAATTCCCTAAATCTTCTCAAAACATTACAAAATTTCAAAGACATCTCACAAAATCCATACAAATTTCCACCAAATCTAAGAAAATTCCCTCAAAATTCTTCAAGTCTGCTCCAGATTCCAAGAAATTCAAGAGAAATCATCAAAATTCCAGGAAAATGCTACAAAATTCCATGAATCTTCTCAAAACCTGACCAAACTCCAGCCACATCCCACAAAATGTCCACAAATTGCCACAAAATTCAAGAAAAATACCACAAAATTCTTCAAGTCTCCTCAAAATCCCACAAACATCTCACAAAATCTCCTCAATATCCCACAAAATTCTAGAGAAATTCCACAAAATTCCAGGAAAATCCCACAAAATTCCCTCAATCTTCTCAAAACACAACCAAATTCCTGCCCCATCTCAAAAAATCTCCAACAATTTCCAGAAAAATCTAAGAAAAATCCCTCAAAATTCTTCAAGTCTCCTCCAAATTGCACAAAATTCTGGAAAAGCCCCACACAATTCTCTAAATCTTCTCAAATTTCTACTAAATTCCTGCAACATCTCACAAAATCTCCACGAATGTCCACAAAATTCAAGAAAAATCCCACTAAAATCACTAAATTTCCTCAATATCCCACAAAATTCCAGAACTATCTCACAAAAATCTCAACAAATTTCCACAAAATTCAAAAAAACTCCCACAAAATTCTTGAAAGCCTCTCAAAATTCCAGAAAAATCCCACACAATTCCCACAATCTTCCCAAAACATTACAAAATACCAGACTTCTCAAAAAATCTCCACACATTTCCACAAAATCTACGAAAATTCCCTCAAAATTCTTCAGGTCTCCACCAATTTCCACAAAATTCAAGAAAACTGCCACAAAATTCTTGAAAAGCTCCTCAAAATTCTAAAAAAATCCCACAAATTTCCCTATACCTTCTCCAAACATTACAAAATTCCACAGACATCTCACAAAATGTCTACAAATTTCCACCAAATCTAAGAAAATTCCCTCAAAATTCTTCAAGTCTCCTCCAAATCCCACAAAATTCAAGAGAAATCCTCAAAATTCCAGGAAAATGTTACAAAATTCCTTCAATCTTCTCAAAACCCTACCAAACTCCAGCCACATCCCACAAAATGTCCACAAATGTCCACAAAATTCAAGAAAAATCCCACAAAATTCTTCAAGTCTCCTCAAAATCCCACAAACATCCCACAAAATCCCACAAAATCTCCTCAATATCCCACAAAATTCTAGAGAAATTCCACAAAATTCCAGCAACATCCCACAAAATTCCCTGAATCTTCTCAAAACCCAACCAAATTCCTGCAACATCTCACAAAATCTCCACCAATTTCCACAAAATCTAGGAAAAATCCCACAAAATTCTTCAAGTCTCCTCCAAATCCTAGAAAAATCCTCAAAATTCCAGAAACATCCCACAAAATCTCCTCAATATCACAGAAAATTCTAGAGAAATTCCACAAAATTGCAGAAAAATGCCACAAAATTCCCTCAATCTTCTCCAAACATTACAAAATTCCAGAGACGTCTCACAAAACCTCCACCAATTTTCACATTATCAAAGAAAAATCCCACAAAATTCTGGAAAAGCCCCACACAATTCCCTAAATCTTCTGAAAACCTTACCAAATTCCTGTAACATCCCAACAAAACGTCCACGAATGTCCACATCATTCAAGAAAAATCCCACAAAATTAACTAAATTTCCTCAATATCCCACAAAATTCCAGAACCATCTCACAAAAATCTCAACAAATTTCCACAAAATTCAAGAAAACTCCCACAAAATTCTTGAAAGCCCCTCAAAATTCTGGAAAATCCTCACAAAATTCCCTAAATCTTCTCAAAACATTACAAAATTCCAAAGACATCTCACAAAATCCCCACAAATTTCCACCAAATCTAGGAAAAATCCCTCAAAATTCTTCAAGTCTGCTCCAGATTCCAAGAAATTCAAGAGAAATCCTCAAAATTCCAGGAAAATGTTACAAAATTCCTTCAATCTTCTCAAAATCCTACCAAACTCCAGCAACATCCCACAAAATCTCCAACAATTTCCACAAAATCTAGGAAAAATCCCACACAATTCTTCAAGTCTCCTCAAAATTCCACAAACATCCCACAAACATCCCACAAAATCTCCTCAATATCCCACAAAATTCTAGAGAAATTCCACAAAATTCCAGGAAAAATCCCACAAAATTCCCTGAATCTTCTCAAAACACAACCAAATTCCTGCATCATCCTACAAAATCTCCACAAATGTCCAAAAAATTCAAGAAAAATCCCACTAAAATCACTAAATTTCCTCAATATCCCACAAAATTCCACAGGCATCTCACAAAATCTCCACAAATGTCCCACAAAATCTAAGAAAATTCCCTCAAAATTCTTCAAGTCTCCTCCAAATCTCACAGAATTCAAGAGAAATCCTGAAAATTCCAGGAAAATGCTACAAAATTCCTTGAATCTTCTCAAAACCTGACCAAACTCCAGCCACATCCCACAAAATGTCCACAAATTGCCACAAATTCCAGAAAAATCCCACAAAATTCTTCAAGTCTCCTCAAAATCCCACAAACATCTCACAAAATCTCCTCAATATCCCACAAAATTCTAGAGAAATTCCACAAAATTCCAGGAAAAATCCCACAAAATTCCCTCAATCTTCTCAAAACACAACCAAATTCCTGCACCATCTCACAAAATCTCCAACAATTTCCAGAAAAATCTAAGAAAAATCCCTCAAAATTCTTCAAGTCTCCTCCAAATCGCACAAAATTCTGGAAAAGCCCCACACAATTCTCTAAATCTTCTCAAATTTCTACCAAATTCCTGCAACATCTCACAAAATCTCCACGAATGTCCACAAAATTCAAAAAAACTCCCACAAAATTCTTGAAAGCCTCTCAAAATTCCAGAAAAATCCCACACAATTCCCACAATCTTCCCAAAACATTACAAAATACCAGACTTCTCAAAAAATCTCCACACATTTCCACAAAATCTACGAAAATTCCCTCAAAATTCTTCAGGTCTCCACCAATTTCCACAAAATTCAAGAAAACTGCCACAAAATTCTTGAAAAGCTCCTCAAAATTCTAAAAAAATCCCAAAAATTTCCCTATACCTTCTCCAAACATTACAAAATTCCACAGACATCTCACAAAATGTCTACAAATTTCCACCAAATCTAAGAAAATTCCCTCAAAATTCTTCAAGTCTCCTCGAAATCCCACAAAATTCAAGAGAAATCCTCAAAATTCCAGGAAAATGTTACAAAATTCCTTCAATCTTCTCAAAACCCTACCAAACTCCAGCCACATCCCACAAAATGTCCACAAATGTCCACAAAATTCAAGAAAAATCCCTCAAAATTCTTCAAGTCTCCTCAAAATCCCACAAACATCCCACAAAATCCCACAAAATTGCAGAAAAATCTCAAAAATTCCCCAAATTTACTCAAAACCCAACCATATTCCTGCAATATCCCACAAAATCTCCACAAATGTCCAGAAAATCTAAAAAAATTCCCCCATAATTCTTCAAGTCTCCTCAAAATCCCACAAACATCCCACAAAATCCCACAAAATCTCCTCAATATCCCACAAAATTCTAGAGAAATTCCACAAAATTCCAGCAACATCCCACAAAATTCCCTGAATCTTCTCAAAACCCAACCAAATTCCTGCAACATCTCACAAAATCTCCACCAATTTCCACAAAATCTAGGAAAAATCCCACAAAATTCTTCAAGTCTCCTCCAAATCCTAGAAAAATCCTACAAAATTCCAGAAGCATCCCACAAAATCTCCTCAATATCACAGAAAATTCTAGAAAAATTACACAAAATTGCAGAAAAATGCCACAAAATTCCCTAAATCTTCTCCAAGCATTACAAAATTCCAGAGACGTCTCACAAAACCTCCACCAATTTTCACATTATCAAAGAAAAATCCCACAAAATTCTGGAAAAGCCCCACACAATTCCCTAAATCTTCTGAAAACCTTACCAAATTCCTGTAACATCCCACAAAATCTCCACGAATGTCCACGTAATTCAAGAAAAATCCCACAAAATTAACTAAATTTCCTCAATATCCCACAAAATTCCAGAACCATCTCACAAAATCTAAACAAATTTCCACAAAATTCAAGAAAACTCCCACAAAATTATTGAAAAGCCCCTCAAAATACTGGAAAATCCTCACAAAATTCCCTAAATCTTCTCAAAACATTACAAAATTTCAAAGACATCTCACAAAATCCATACAAATTTCCACCAAATCTAAGAAAATTCCCTCAAAATTCTTCAAGTCTGCTCCAGATTCCAAGAAATTCAAGAGAAATCATCAAAATTCCAGGAAAATGCTACAAAATTCCATGAATCTTCTCAAAACCTGACCAAACTCCAGCCACATCCCACAAAATGTCCACAAATTGCCACAAAATTCAAGAAAAATACCACAAAATTCTTCAAGTCTCCTCAAAATCCCACAAACATCTCACAAAATCTCCTCAATATCCCACAAAATTCTAGAGAAATTCCACAAAATTCCAGGAAAATCCCACAAAATTCCCTCAATCTTCTCAAAACACAACCAAATTCCTGCCCCATCTCAAAAAATCTCCAACAATTTCCAGAAAAATCTAAGAAAAATCCCTCAAAATTCTTCAAGTCTCCTCCAAATTGCACAAAATTCTGGAAAAGCCCCACACAATTCTCTAAATCTTCTCAAATTTCTACTAAATTCCTGCAACATCTCACAAAATCTCCACGAATGTCCACAAAATTCAAGAAAAATCCCACTAAAATCACTAAATTTCCTCAATATCCCACAAAATTCCAGAACTATCTCACAAAAATCTCAACAAATTTCCACAAAATTCAAAAAAACTCCCACAAAATTCTTGAAAGCCTCTCAAAATTCCAGAAAAATCCCACACAATTCCCACAATCTTCCCAAAACATTACAAAATACCAGACTTCTCAAAAAATCTCCACACATTTCCACAAAATCTACGAAAATTCCCTCAAAATTCTTCAGGTCTCCACCAATTTCCACAAAATTCAAGAAAACTGCCACAAAATTCTTGAAAAGCTCCTCAAAATTCTAAAAAAATCCCACAAATTTCCCTATACCTTCTCCAAACATTACAAAATTCCACAGACATCTCACAAAATGTCTACAAATTTCCACCAAATCTAAGAAAATTCCCTCAAAATTCTTCAAGTCTCCTCCAAATCCCACAAAATTCAAGAGAAATCCTCAAAATTCCAGGAAAATGTTACAAAATTCCTTCAATCTTCTCAAAACCCTACCAAACTCCAGCCACATCCCACAAAATGTCCACAAATGTCCACAAAATTCAAGAAAAATCCCACAAAATTCTTCAAGTCTCCTCAAAATCCCACAAACATCCCACAAAATCCCACAAAATCTCCTCAATATCCCACAAAATTCTAGAGAAATTCCACAAAATTCCAGCAACATCCCACAAAATTCCCTGAATCTTCTCAAAACCCAACCAAATTCCTGCAACATCTCACAAAATCTCCACCAATTTCCACAAAATCTAGGAAAAATCCCACAAAATTCTTCAAGTCTCCTCCAAATCCTAGAAAAATCCTCAAAATTCCAGAAACATCCCACAAAATCTCCTCAATATCACAGAAAATTCTAGAGAAATTCCACAAAATTGCAGAAAAATGCCACAAAATTCCCTCAATCTTCTCCAAACATTACAAAATTCCAGAGACGTCTCACAAAACCTCCACCAATTTTCACATTATCAAAGAAAAATCCCACAAAATTCTGGAAAAGCCCCACACAATTCCCTAAATCTTCTGAAAACCTTACCAAATTCCTGTAACATCCCAACAAAACGTCCACGAATGTCCACATCATTCAAGAAAAATCCCACAAAATTAACTAAATTTCCTCAATATCCCACAAAATTCCAGAACCATCTCACAAAAATCTCAACAAATTTCCACAAAATTCAAGAAAACTCCCACAAAATTCTTGAAAGCCCCTCAAAATTCTGGAAAATCCTCACAAAATTCCCTAAATCTTCTCAAAACATTACAAAATTCCAAAGACATCTCACAAAATCCCCACAAATTTCCACCAAATCTAGGAAAAATCCCTCAAAATTCTTCAAGTCTGCTCCAGATTCCAAGAAATTCAAGAGAAATCCTCAAAATTCCAGGAAAATGTTACAAAATTCCTTCAATCTTCTCAAAATCCTACCAAACTCCAGCAACATCCCACAAAATCTCCAACAATTTCCACAAAATCTAGGAAAAATCCCACACAATTCTTCAAGTCTCCTCAAAATTCCACAAACATCCCACAAACATCCCACAAAATCTCCTCAATATCCCACAAAATTCTAGAGAAATTCCACAAAATTCCAGGAAAAATCCCACAAAATTCCCTGAATCTTCTCAAAACACAACCAAATTCCTGCATCATCCTACAAAATCTCCACAAATGTCCAAAAAATTCAAGAAAAATCCCACTAAAATCACTAAATTTCCTCAATATCCCACAAAATTCCACAGGCATCTCACAAAATCTCCACAAATGTCCCACAAAATCTAAGAAAATTCCCTCAAAATTCTTCAAGTCTCCTCCAAATCTCACAGAATTCAAGAGAAATCCTGAAAATTCCAGGAAAATGCTACAAAATTCCTTGAATCTTCTCAAAACCTGACCAAACTCCAGCCACATCCCACAAAATGTCCACAAATTGCCACAAATTCCAGAAAAATCCCACAAAATTCTTCAAGTCTCCTCAAAATCCCACAAACATCTCACAAAATCTCCTCAATATCCCACAAAATTCTAGAGAAATTCCACAAAATTCCAGGAAAAATCCCACAAAATTCCCTCAATCTTCTCAAAACACAACCAAATTCCTGCACCATCTCACAAAATCTCCAACAATTTCCAGAAAAATCTAAGAAAAATCCCTCAAAATTCTTCAAGTCTCCTCCAAATCGCACAAAATTCTGGAAAAGCCCCACACAATTCTCTAAATCTTCTCAAATTTCTACCAAATTCCTGCAACATCTCACAAAATCTCCACGAATGTCCACAAAATTCAAAAAAACTCCCACAAAATTCTTGAAAGCCTCTCAAAATTCCAGAAAAATCCCACACAATTCCCACAATCTTCCCAAAACATTACAAAATACCAGACTTCTCAAAAAATCTCCACACATTTCCACAAAATCTACGAAAATTCCCTCAAAATTCTTCAGGTCTCCACCAATTTCCACAAAATTCAAGAAAACTGCCACAAAATTCTTGAAAAGCTCCTCAAAATTCTAAAAAAATCCCAAAAATTTCCCTATACCTTCTCCAAACATTACAAAATTCCACAGACATCTCACAAAATGTCTACAAATTTCCACCAAATCTAAGAAAATTCCCTCAAAATTCTTCAAGTCTCCTCGAAATCCCACAAAATTCAAGAGAAATCCTCAAAATTCCAGGAAAATGTTACAAAATTCCTTCAATCTTCTCAAAACCCTACCAAACTCCAGCCACATCCCACAAAATGTCCACAAATGTCCACAAAATTCAAGAAAAATCCCTCAAAATTCTTCAAGTCTCCTCAAAATCCCACAAACATCCCACAAAATCCCACAAAATTGCAGAAAAATCTCAAAAATTCCCCAAATTTACTCAAAACCCAACCATATTCCTGCAATATCCCACAAAATCTCCACAAATGTCCAGAAAATCTAAAAAAATTCCCCCATAATTCTTCAAGTCTCCTCAAAATCCCACAAACATCCCACAAAATCCCACAAAATCTCCTCAATATCCCACAAAATTCTAGAGAAATTCCACAAAATTCCAGCAACATCCCACAAAATTCCCTGAATCTTCTCAAAACCCAACCAAATTCCTGCAACATCTCACAAAATCTCCACCAATTTCCACAAAATCTAGGAAAAATCCCACAAAATTCTTCAAGTCTCCTCCAAATCCTAGAAAAATCCTACAAAATTCCAGAAGCATCCCACAAAATCTCCTCAATATCACAGAAAATTCTAGAAAAATTACACAAAATTGCAGAAAAATGCCACAAAATTCCCTAAATCTTCTCCAAGCATTACAAAATTCCAGAGACGTCTCACAAAACCTCCACCAATTTTCACATTATCAAAGAAAAATCCCACAAAATTCTGGAAAAGCCCCACACAATTCCCTAAATCTTCTGAAAACCTTACCAAATTCCTGTAACATCCCACAAAATCTCCACGAATGTCCACGTAATTCAAGAAAAATCCCACAAAATTAACTAAATTTCCTCAATATCCCACAAAATTCCAGAACCATCTCACAAAATCTAAACAAATTTCCACAAAATTCAAGAAAACTCCCACAAAATTATTGAAAAGCCCCTCAAAATACTGGAAAATCCTCACAAAATTCCCTAAAACTTCTCAAAACATTACAAAATTTCAAAGACATCTCACAAAATCCATACAAATTTCCACCAAATCTAAGAAAATTCCCTCAAAATTCTTCAAGTCTCCTCCAGATTCCAAGAAATTCAAGAGAAATCCTCAAAATTCCAGGAAAATGCTACAAAATTCCATGAATCTTCTCAAAACCTGACCAAACTCCAGCCACATCCCACAAAATGTCCACAAATTGCCACAAAATTCCAGAAAAATCCCACAAAATTCTTCAAGTCTCCTCAAAATCCCACAAACATCTCACAAAATCTCCTCAATATCCCACAAAATTCTAGAGAAATTCCACAAAATTCCAGGAAAAATCCCACAAAATTCCCTCAATCTTCTCAAAACACAACCAAATTCCTGCACCATCTCACAAAATCTCCAACAATTTCCAGAAAAATCTAAGAAAAATCCCTCAAAATTCTTCAAGTCTCCTCCAAATCGCACAAAATTCTGGAAAAGCCCCACACAATTCTCTAAATCTTCTCAAATTTCTACTAAATTCCTGCAACATCTCACAAAATCTCCGCGAATGTCCACAAAATTCAAGAAAAATCCCACTAAAATAACTAAATTTCCTCAATATCCCACAAAATTCCAGAACTATCTCACAAAAATCTCAACAAATTTCCACAAAATTCAAAAAAACTCCCACAAAATTCTTGAAAGCCTCTCAAAATTCCAGAAAAATCCCACACAATTCCCACAATCTTCCCAAAACATTACAAAATACCAGACTTCTCAAAAAATCTCCACACATTTCCACAAAATCTACGAAAATTCCCTCAAAATTCTTCAGGTCTCCACCAATTTCCACAAAATTCAAGAAAACTGCCACAAAATTCTTGAAAAGCTCCTCAAAATTCTAAAAAAATCCCACAAATTTCCCTATACCTTCTCCAAACATTACAAAATTCCACAGACATCTCAAAAAATGTCTACAAATTTCCACCAAATCTAAGAAAATTCCCTCAAAATTCTTCAAGTCTCCTCCAAATCCCACAAAATTCAAGAGAAATCCTCAAAATTCCAGGAAAATGTTACAAAATTCCTTCAATCTTCTCAAAATCCTACCAAACTCCAGCCACATCCCGCAAAATGTCCACAAATGTCCACAAAATTCAAGAAAAATCCCTCAAAATTCTTCAAGTCTCCTCAAAATCCCACAAACATCCCACAAAATCCCACAAAATTGCAGAAAAATCTCAAAAATTCCCCAAATTTACTCAAAACCCAACCATATTCCTGCAATATCCCACAAAATCTCCACAAATGTCCAGAAAATCTAAAAAAATTCCCCCATAATTCTTCAAGTCTCCTCAAAATCCCACAAACATCCCACAAAATCCCACAAAATCTCCTCAATATCCCACAAAATTCTAGAGAAATTCCACAAAATTCCAGCAACATCCCACAAAATTCCCTGAATCTTCTCAAAACCCAACCAAATTCCTGCAACATCTCACAAAATCTCCACCAATTTCCACAAAATCTAGGAAAAATCCCACAAAATTCTTCAAGTCTCCTCCAAACCCTAGAAAAATCCTCAAAATTCCAGAAACATCCCACAAAATCTCCTCAATATCACAGAAAATTCTAGAGAAATTCCACAAAATTGCAGAAAAATGCCACAAAATTCCCTAAATCTTCTCCAAACATTACAAAATTCCAGAGACGTCTCACAAAACCTCCACCAATTTTCACATTATCAAAGAAAAATCCCACAAAATTCTGGAAAAGCCCCACACAATTCCCTAAATCTTCTGAAAACCTTACCAAATTCCTGTAACATCCCAACAAAACGTCCACGAATGTCCACATCATTCAAGAAAAATCCCACAAAATTAACTAAATTTCCTCAATATCCCACAAAATTCCAGAACCATCTCACAAAAATCTCAACAAATTTCCACAAAATTCAAGAAAACTCCCACAAAATTCTTGAAAGCCCCTCAAAATTCTGGAAAATCCTCACAAAATTCCCTAAATCTTCTCAAAACATTACAAAATTCCAAAGACATCTCACAAAATCCCCACAAATTTCCACCAAATCTAGGAAAAATCCCTCAAAATTCTTCAAGTCTGCTCCAGATTCCAAGAAATTCAAGAGAAATCCTCAAAATTCCAGGAAAATGTTACAAAATTCCTTCAATCTTCTCAAAATCCTACCAAACTCCAGCAACATCCCACAAAATCTCCAACAATTTCCACAAAATCTAGGAAAAATCCCACACAATTCTTCAAGTCTCCTCAAAATTCCACAAACATCCCACAAACATCCCACAAAATCTCCTCAATATCCCACAAAATTCTAGAGAAATTCCACAAAATTCCAGGAAAAATCCCACAAAATTCCCTGAATCTTCTCAAAACACAACCAAATTCCTGCATCATCCTACAAAATCTCCACAAATGTCCAAAAAATTCAAGAAAAATCCCACTAAAATCACTAAATTTCCTCAATATCCCACAAAATTCCACAGGCATCTCACAAAATCTCCACAAATGTCCCACAAAATCTAAGAAAATTCCCTCAAAATTCTTCAAGTCTCCTCCAAATCTCACAGAATTCAAGAGAAATCCTGAAAATTCCAGGAAAATGCTACAAAATTCCTTGAATCTTCTCAAAACCTGACCAAACTCCAGCCACATCCCACAAAATGTCCACAAATTGCCACAAATTCCAGAAAAATCCCACAAAATTCTTCAAGTCTCCTCAAAATCCCACAAACATCTCACAAAATCTCCTCAATATCCCACAAAATTCTAGAGAAATTCCACAAAATTCCAGGAAAAATCCCACAAAATTCCCTCAATCTTCTCAAAACACAACCAAATTCCTGCACCATCTCACAAAATCTCCAACAATTTCCAGAAAAATCTAAGAAAAATCCCTCAAAATTCTTCAAGTCTCCTCCAAATCGCACAAAATTCTGGAAAAGCCCCACACAATTCTCTAAATCTTCTCAAATTTCTACCAAATTCCTGCAACATCTCACAAAATCTCCACGAATGTCCACAAAATTCAAAAAAACTCCCACAAAATTCTTGAAAGCCTCTCAAAATTCCAGAAAAATCCCACACAATTCCCACAATCTTCCCAAAACATTACAAAATACCAGACTTCTCAAAAAATCTCCACACATTTCCACAAAATCTACGAAAATTCCCTCAAAATTCTTCAGGTCTCCACCACTTTCCACAAAATTCAAGAAAACTGCCACAAAATTCTTGAAAAGCTCCTCAAAATTCTAAAAAAAATCCCACAAAATTCCCTAAACCTTCTCCAAACATTACAAAATTCCACAGACATCTCACAAAATGTCTACAAATTTCCACCAAATCTAGGAAAAATCCCTCAAAATTCTTCAAGTCTGCTCCAGATTCCAAGAAATTCAAGAGAAATCCTCAAAATTCCAGGAAAATGTTACAAAATTCCTTCAATCTTCTCAAAACCCTACCAAACTCCAGCCACATCCCACAAAATATCCACAAATGCCCACAAAATTCAAGAAAAATCCCACAAAATTCTTCAAGTCTCCTCAAAATCCCACAAACATCCCACAAAATTGCAGAAAAATCTCAAAAATTCCCCAAATTTACTCAAAACCCAACCATATTCCTGCAATATCCCACAAAATCTCCACAAATGTCCAGAAAATCTAAAAAAATTCCCCCATAATTCTTCAAGTCTCCTCAAAATCCCACAAACATCCCACAAAATCCCACAAAATCTCCTCAATATCACAGAAAATTCTAGAAAAATTACACAAAATTGCAGAAAAATGCCACAAAATTCCCTCAATCTTCTCCAAGCATTACAAAATTCCAGAGACGTCTCACAAAACCTCCACCAATTTTCACATTATCAAAGAAAAATCCCACAAAATTCTGGAAAAGCCCCACACAATTCCCTAAATCTTCTGAAAACCTTACCAAATTCCTGTAACATCCCACAAAATCTCCACGAATGTCCACGTAATTCAAGAAAAATCCCACAAAATTAACTAAATTTCCTCAATATCCCACAAAATTCCAGAACCATCTCACAAAATCTCAACAAATTTCCACAAAATTCAAGAAAATTCCCACAAAATTATTGAAAAGCCCCTCAAAATACTGGAAAATCCTCACAAAATTCCCTAAAACTTCTCAAAACATTACAAAATTTCAAAGACATCTCACAAAATCCATACAAATTTCCACCAAATCTAAGAAAATTCCCTCAAAATTCTTCAAGTCTCCTCCAGATTCCAAGAAATTCAAGAGAAATCCTCAAAATTCCAGGAAAATGCTACAAAATTCCATGAATCTTCTCAAAACCTGACCAAACTCCAGCCACATCCCACAAAATGTCCACAAATTGCCACAAAATTCAAGAAAAATACCACAAAATTCTTCAAGTCTCCTCAAAATCCCACAAACATCTCACAAAATCTCCTCAATATCCCACAAAATTCTAGAGAAATTCCACAAAATTCCAGGAAAATCCCACAAAATTCCCTCAATCTTCTCAAAACACAACCAAATTCCTGCACCATCTCACAAAATCTCCAACAATTTCCAGAAAAATCTAAGAAAAATCCCTCAAAATTCTTCAAGTCTCCTCCAAATCGCACAAAATTCTGGAAAAGCCCCACACAATTCTCTAAATCTTCTCAAATTTCTACCAAATTCCTGCAACATCTCACAAAATCTCCGCGAATGTCCACAAAATTCAAGAAAAATCCCACAAAAATCACTAAATTTCCTCAATATCCCACAAAATTCCAGAACCATCTCACGAAAATTTCAACAAATTTCCACAAAATTCAAGAAAACTCCCACAAAATTCTTGAAAGCCTCTCAAAATTCCAGAAAAATCCCACACAATTCCCACAATCTTCCCAAAACATTACAAAATACCAGACATCTCAAAAAATCTCCACACATTTCCACAAAATCTACGAAAATTCCCTCAAAATTCTTCAGGTCTCCACCAATTTCCACAAAATTCAAGAAAACTGCCACAAAATTCTTGAAAAGCTCCTCAAAATTCTAAAAAAATCCCACAAATTTCCCTATACCTTCTCCAAACATTACAAAATTCCACAGACATCTCACAAAATGTCTACAAATTTCCACAAAATCTAAGAAAATTCCCTCAAAATTCTTCAAGTCTCCTCCAAATCCCACAAAATTCAAGAGAAATCCTCAAAATTCCAGGAAAATGTTACAAAATTCCTTCAATCTTCTCAAAATCCTACCAAACTCCAGCCACATCCCACAAAATGTCCACAAATGTCCACAAAATTCAAGAAAAATCCCACAAAATTCTTCAAGTCTCCTCAAAATCCCACAAACATCCCACAAAATCCCACAAAATTGCAGAAAAATCTCAAAAATTCCCCAAATTTACTCAAAACCCAACCATATTCCTGCAATATCCCACAAAATCTCCACAAATGTCCAGAAAATCTAAAAAAATTCCCCCATAATTCTTCAAGTCTCCTCAAAATCCCACAAACATCCCACAAAATCCCACAAAATCTCCTCAATATCCCACAAAATTCTAGAGAAATTCCACAAAATTCCAGCAACATCCCACAAAATTCCCTGAATCTTCTCAAAACCCAACCAAATTCCTGCAACATCTCACAAAATCTCCACCAATTTCCACAAAATCTAGGAAAAATCCCACAAAATTCTTCAAGTCTCCTCCAAATCCTAGAAAAATCCTACAAAATTCCAGAAGCATCCCACAAAATCTCCTCAATATCACAGAAAATTCTAGAAAAATTACACAAAATTGCAGAAAAATGCCACAAAATTCCCTCAATCTTCTCCAAGCATTACAAAATTCCAGAGACGTCTCACAAAACCTCCACCAATTTTCACATTATCAAAGAAAAATCCCACAAAATTCTGGAAAAGCCCCACACAATTCCCTAAATCTTCTGAAAACCTTACCAAATTCCTGTAACATCCCAACAAAACGTCCACGAATGTCCACATCATTCAAGAAAAATCCCACAAAATTAACTAAATTTCCTCAATATCCCACAAAATTCCAGAACCATCTCACAAAAATCTCAACAAATTTCCACAAAATTCAAGAAAACTCCCACAAAATTCTTGAAAGCCCCTCAAAATTCTGGAAAATCCTCACAAAATTCCCTAAATCTTCTCAAAACATTACAAAATTCCAAAGACATCTCACAAAATCCCCACAAATTTCCACCAAATCTAGGAAAAATCCCTCAAAATTCTTCAAGTCTGCTCCAGATTCCAAGAAATTCAAGAGAAATCCTCAAAATTCCAGGAAAATGTTACAAAATTCCTTCAATCTTCTCAAAATCCTACCAAACTCCAGCAACATCCCACAAAATCTCCAACAATTTCCACAAAATCTAGGAAAAATCCCACACAATTCTTCAAGTCTCCTCAAAATTCCACAAACATCCCACAAACATCCCACAAAATCTCCTCAATATCCCACAAAATTCTAGAGAAATTCCACAAAATTCCAGGAAAAATCCCACAAAATTCCCTGAATCTTCTCAAAACACAACCAAATTCCTGCATCATCCTACAAAATCTCCACAAATGTCCAAAAAATTCAAGAAAAATCCCACTAAAATCACTAAATTTCCTCAATATCCCACAAAATTCCACAGGCATCTCACAAAATCTCCACAAATGTCCCACAAAATCTAAGAAAATTCCCTCAAAATTCTCCAAGTCTCCTCCAAATCTCACAGAATTCAAGAGAAATCCTGAAAATTCCAGGAAAATGCTACAAAATTCCTTGAATCTTCTCAAAACCTGACCAAACTCCAGCCACATCCCACAAAATGTCCACAAATTGCCACAAAATTCCAGAAAAATCCCACAAAATTCTTCAAGTCTCCTCAAAATCCCACAAACATCTCACAAAATCTCCTCAATATCCCACAAAATTCTAGAGAAATTCCACAAAATTCCAGGAAAAATCCCACAAAATTCCCTCAATCTTCTCAAAACACAACCAAATTCCTGCACCATCTCACAAAATCTCCAACAATTTCCAGAAAAATCTAAGAAAAATCCCTCAAAATTCTTCAAGTCTCCTCCAAATCGCACAAAATTCTGGAAAAGCCCCACACAATTCTCTAAATCTTCTCAAATTTCTACCAAATTCCTGCAACATCTCACAAAATCTCCGCGAATGTCCACAAAATTCAAGAAAAATCCCACTAAAATAACTAAATTTCCTCAATATCCCACAAAATTCCAGAACTATCTCACAAAAATCTCAACAAATTTCCACAAAATTCAAAAAAACTCCCACAAAATTCTTGAAAGCCTCTCAAAATTCCAGAAAAATCCCACACAATTCCCACAATCTTCCCAAAACATTACAAAATACCAGACTTCTCAAAAAATCTCCACACATTTCCACAAAATCTACGAAAATTCCCTCAAAATTCTTCAGGTCTCCACCAATTTCCACAAAATTCAAGAAAACTGCCACAAAATTCTTGAAAAGCTCCTCAAAATTCTAAAAAAATCCCAAAAATTTCCCTATACCTTCTCCAAACATTACAAAATTCCACAGACATCTCAAAAAATGTCTACAAATTTCCACCAAATCTAAGAAAATTCCCTCAAAATTCTTCAAGTCTCCTCGAAATCCCACAAAATTCAAGAGAAATCCTCAAAATTCCAGGAAAATGTTACAAAATTCCTTCAATCTTCTCAAAATCCTACCAAACTCCAGCCACATCCCGCAAAATGTCCACAAATGTCCACAAAATTCAAGAAAAATCCCACAAAATTCTTCAAGTCTCCTCAAAATCCCACAAACATCCCACAAAATCCCACAAAATTGCAGAAAAATCTCAAAAATTCCCCAAATTTACTCAAAACCCAACCATATTCCTGCAATATCCCACAAAATCTCCACAAATGTCCAGAAAATCTAAAAAAATTCCCCCATAATTCTTCAAGTCTCCTCAAAATCCCACAAACATCCCACAAAATCCCACAAAATCTCCTCAATATCCCACAAAATTCTAGAGAAATTCCACAAAATTCCAGCAACATCCCACAAAATTCCCTGAATCTTCTCAAAACCCAACCAAATTCCTGCAACATCTCACAAAATCTCCACCAATTTCCACAAAATCTAGGAAAAATCCCACAAAATTCTTCAAGTCTCCTCCAAATCCTAGAAAAATCCTACAAAATTCCAGAAGCATCCCACAAAATCTCCTCAATATCACAGAAAATTCTAGAAAAATTACACAAAATTGCAGAAAAATGCCACAAAATTCCCTAAATCTTCTCCAAGCATTACAAAATTCCAGAGACGTCTCACAAAACCTCCACCAATTTTCACATTATCAAAGAAAAATCCCACAAAATTCTGGAAAAGCCCCACACAATTCCCTAAATCTTCTGAAAACCTTACCAAATTCCTGTAACATCTCACAAAATCTCCACGAATGTCCACGTAATTCAGGAAAAATCCCACAAAATTAACTAAATTTCCTCAATATCCCACAAAATTCCAGAACCATCTCACAAAATCTAAACAAATTTCCACAAAATTCAAGAAAACTCCCACAAAATTATTGACAAGCCCCTCAAAATACTGGAAAATCCTCACAAAATTCCCTAAATCTTCTCAAAACATTACAAAATTTCAAAGACATCTCACAAAATCCATACAAATTTCCACCAAATCTAAGAAAATTCCCTCAAAATTCTTCAAGTCTTCTCCAGATTCCAAGAAATTCAAGAGAAATCCTCAAAATTCCAGGAAAATGCTACAAAATTCCATGAATCTTCTCAAAACCTGACCAAACTCCAGCCACATCCCACAAAATGTCCACAAATTGCTACAAAATTCAAGAAAAATACCACAAAATTCTTCAAGTCTCCTCAAAATCCCACAAACATCTCACAAAATCTCCTCAATATCCCACAAAATTCTAGAGAAATTCCACAAAATTCCAGGAAAATCCCACAAAATTCCCTCAATCTTCTCAAAACACAACCAAATTCCTGCACCATCTCACAAAATCTCCAACAATTTCCAGAAAAATCTAAGAAAAATCCCTCAAAATTCTTCAAGTCTCCTCCAAATCGCACAAAATTCTGGAAAAGCCCCACACAATTCTCTAAATCTTCTCAAATTTCTACCAAATTCCTGCAACATCTCACAAAATCTCCGCGAATGTCCACAAAATTCAAGAAAAATCCCACAAAAATCACTAAATTTCCTCAATATCCCACAAAATTCCAGAACCATCTCACGAAAATCTCAACAAATTTCCACAAAATTCAAGAAAACTCCCACAAAATTCTTGAAAGCCTCTCAAAATTCCAGAAAAATCCCACACAATTCCCACAATCTTCCCAAAACATTACAAAATACCAGACATCTCAAAAAATCTCCACACATTTCCACAAAATCTACGAAAATTCCCTCAAAATTCTTCAGGTCTCCACCAATTTCCACAAAATTCAAGAAAACTGCCACAAAATTCTTGAAAAGCTCCTCAAAATTCTAAAAAAATCCCACAAATTTCCCTATACCTTCTCCAAACATTACAAAATTCCACAGACATCTCACAAAATGTCTACAAATTTCCACAAAATCTAAGAAAATTCCCTCAAAATTCTTCAAGTCTCCTCCAAATCCCACAAAATTCAAGAGAAATCCTCAAAATTCCAGGAAAATGTTACAAAATTCCTTCAATCTTCTCAAAACCCTACCAAACTCCAGCCACATCCCACAAAATGTCCACAAATGTCCACAAAATTCAAGAAAAATCCCACAAAATTCTTCAAGTCTCCTCAAAATCCCACAAACATCCCACAAAATCCCACAAAATTGCAGAAAAATCTCAAAAATTCCCCAAATTTACTCAAAACCCAACCATATTCCTGCAATATCCCACAAAATCTCCACAAATGTCCAGAAAATCTAAAAAAATTCCCCCATAATTCTTCAAGTCTCCTCAAAATCCCACAAACATCCCACAAAATCCCGCAAAATCTCCTCAATATCCCACAAAATTCTAGAGAAATTCCACAAAATTCCAGCAACATCCCACAAAATTCCCTGAATCTTCTCAAAACCCAACCAAATTCCTGCAACATCTCACAAAATCTCCACCAATTTCCACAAAATCTAGGAAAAATCCCACAAAATTCTTCAAGTCTCCTCCAAATCCTAGAAAAATCCTACAAAATTCCAGAAGCATCCCACAAAATCTCCTCAATATCACAGAAAATTCTAGAAAAATTACACAAAATTGCAGAAAAATGCCACAAAATTCCCTCAATCTTCTCCAAGCATTACAAAATTCCAGAGACGTCTCACAAAACCTCCACCAATTTTCACATTATCAAAGAAAAATCCCACAAAATTCTGGAAAAGCCCCACACAATTCCCTAAATCTTCTGAAAACCTTACCAAATTCCTGTAACATCCCAACAAAACGTCCACGAATGTCCACATCATTCAAGAAAAATCCCACAAAATTAACTAAATTTCCTCAATATCCCACAAAATTCCAGAACCATCTCACAAAAATCTCAACAAATTTCCACAAAATTCAAGAAAACTCCCACAAAATTCTTGAAAGCCCCTCAAAATTCTGGAAAATCCTCACAAAATTCCCTAAATCTTCTCAAAACATTACAAAATTCCAAAGACATCTCACAAAATCCCCACAAATTTCCACCAAATCTAGGAAAAATCCCTCAAAATTATTCAAGTCTGCTCCAGATTCCAAGAAATTCAAGAGAAATCCTCAAAATTCCAGGAAAATGTTACAAAATTCCTTCAATCTTCTCAAAATCCTACCAAACTCCAGCAACATCCCACAAAATCTCCAACAATTTCCACAAAATCTAGGAAAAATCCCACACAATTCTTCAAGTCTCCTCAAAATTCCACAAACATCCCACAAACATCCCACAAAATCTCCTCAATATCCCAAAAAATTCTAGAGAAATTCCACAAAATTCCAGGAAAAATCCCACAAAATTCCCTGAATCTTCTCAAAACACAACCAAATTCCTGCATCATCCTACAAAATCTCCACAAATGTCCAAAAAATTCAAGAAAAATCCCACTAAAATCACTAAATTTCCTCAATATCCCACAAAATTCCACAGGCATCTCACAAAATCTCCACAAATGTCCCACAAAATCTAAGAAAATTCCCTCAAAATTCTTCAAGTCTCCTCCAAATCTCACAGAATTCAAGAGAAATCCTGAAAATTCCAGGAAAATGCTACAAAATTCCTTGAATCTTCTCAAAACCTGACCAAACTCCAGCCACATCCCACAAAATGTCCACAAATTGCCACAAAATTCCAGAAAAATCCCACAAAATTCTTCAAGTCTCCTCCAAATCGCACAAAATTCTGGAAAAGCCCCACACAATTCTCTAAATCTTCTCAAATTTCTACCAAATTCCTGCAACATCTCACAAAATCTCCGCGAATGTCCACAAAATTCAAGAAAAATCCCACAAAAATCACTAAATTTCCTCAATATCCCACAAAATTCCAGAACCATCTCACGAAAATCTCAACAAATTTCCACAAAATTCAAAAAAACTCCCACAAAATTCTTGAAAGCCTCTCAAAATTCCAGAAAAATCCCACACAATTCCCACAATCTTCCCAAAACATTGCAAAATACCAGACATCTCAAAAAATCTCCACACATTTCCACAAAATCTACGAAAATTCCCTCAAAATTCTTCAGGTCTCCACCAATTTCCACAAAATTCAAGAAAACTGCCACAAAATTCTTGAAAAGCTCCTCAAAATTCTAAAAAAATCCCACAAATTTCCCTATACCTTCTCCAAACATTACAAAATTCCACAGACATCTCACAAAATGTCTACAAATTTCCACAAAATCTAAGAAAATTCCCTCAAAATTCTTCAAGTCTCCTCCAAATCCCACAAAATTCAAGAGAAATCCTCAAAATTCCAGGAAAATGTTACAAAATTCCTTCAATCTTCTCAAAACCCTACCAAACTCCAGCCACATCCCACAAAATGTCCACAAATTGCCACAAAATTCAAGAAAAATCCCACAAAATTCTTCAAGTCTCCTCAAAATCCCACAAACATCCCACAAAATCCCACAAAATTGCAGAAAAATCTCAAAAATTCCCCAAATTTACTCAAAACCCAACCATATTCCTGCAATATCCCACAAAATCTCCACAAATGTCCAGAAAATCTAAAAAAATTCCCCCATAATTCTTCAAGTCTCCTCAAAATCCCACAAACATCCCACAAAATCCCGCAAAATCTCCTCAATATCCCACAAAATTCTAGAGAAATTCCACAAAATTCCAGCAACATCCCACAAAATTCCCTGAATCTTCTCAAAACCCAACCAAATTCCTGCAACATCTCACAAAATCTCCACCAATTTCCACAAAATCTAGGAAAAATCCCACAAAATTCTTCAAGTCTCCTCCAAATCCTAGAAAAATCCTACAAAATTCCAGAAGCATCGCACAAAATCTCCTCAATATCACAGAAAATTCTAGAAAAATTACACAAAATTGCAGAAAAATGCCACAAAATTCCCTCAATCTTCTCCAAGCATTACAAAATTCCAGAGACGTCTCACAAAACCTCCACCAATTTTCACATTATCAAAGAAAAATCCCACAAAATTCTGGAAAAGCCCCACACAATTCCCTAAATCTTCTGAAAACCTTACCAAATTCCTGTAACATCCCAACAAAACGTCCACGAATGTCCACATCATTCAAGAAAAATCCCACAAAATTAACTAAATTTCCTCAATATCCCACAAAATTCCAGAACCATCTCACAAAAATCTCAACAAATTTCCACAAAATTCAAGAAAACTCCCACAAAATTCTTGAAAGCCCCTCAAAATTCTGGAAAATCCTCACAAAATTCCCACAATCTTCTCAAAACATTACAAAATTCCAAAGACATCTCACAAAATCCCCACAAATTTCCACCAAATCTAGGAAAAATCCCTCAAAATTCTTCAAGTCTGCTCCAGATTCCAAGAAATTCAAGAGAAATCCTCAAAATTCCAGGAAAATGTTACAAAATTCCTTCAATCTTCTCAAAATCCTACCAAACTCCAGCAACATCCCACAAAATCTCCAACAATTTCCACAAAATCTAGGAAAAATCCCACACAATTCTTCAAGTCTCCTCAAAATTCCACAAACATCCCACAAACATCCCACAAAATCTCCTCAATATCCCACAAAATTCTAGAGAAATTCCACAAAATTCCAGGAAAAATCCCACAAAATTCCCTGAATCTTCTCAAAACACAACCAAATTCCTGCATCATCCTACAAAATCTCCACAAATGTCCAAAAAATTCAAGAAAAATCCCACTAAAATCACTAAATTTCCTCAATATCCCACAAAATTCCACAGGCATCTCACAAAATCTCCACAAATGTCCCACAAAATCTAAGAAAATTCCCTCAAAATTCTTCAAGTCTCCTCCAAATCTCACAGAATTCAAGAGAAATCCTGAAAATTCCAGGAAAATGCTACAAAATTCCTTGAATCTTCTCAAAACCTGACCAAACTCCAGCCACATCCCACAAAATGTCCACAAATTGCCACAAAATTCCAGAAAAATCCCACAAAATTCTTCAAGTCTCCTCAAAATCCCACAAACATCTCACAAAATCTCCTCAATATCCCACAAAATTCTAGAGAAATTCCACAAAATTCCAGGAAAAATCCCACAAAATTCCCTCAATCTTCTCAAAACACAACCAAATTCCTGCCCCATCTCACAAAATCTCCAACAATTTCCAGAAAAATCTAAGAAAAATCCCTCAAAATTCTTCAAGTCTCCTCCAAATCGCACAAAATTCTGGAAAAGCCCCACACAATTCTCTAAATCTTCTCAAATTTCTACCAAATTCCTGCAACATCTCACAAAATCTCCGCGAATGTCCACAAAATTCAAGAAAAATCCCACAAAAATCACTAAATTTCCTCAATATCCCACAAAATTCCAGAACCATCTCACGAAAATCTCAACAAATTTCCACAAAATTCAAGAAAACTCCCACAAAATTCTTGAAAGCCTCTCAAAATTCCAGAAAAATCCCACACAATTCCCACAATCTTCCCAAAACATTACAAAATACCAGACATCTCAAAAAATCTCCACACATTTCCACAAAATCTACGAAAATTCCCTCAAAATTCTTCAGGTCTCCACCAATTTCCACAAAATTCAAGAAAACTGCCACAAAATTCTTGAAAAGCTCCTCAAAATTCTAAAAAAATCCCACAAATTTCCCTATACCTTCTCCAAACATTACAAAATTCCACAGACATCTCACAAAATGTCTACAAATTTCCACAAAATCTAAGAAAATTCCCTCAAAATTCTTCAAGTCTCCTCCAAATCCCACAAAATTCAAGAGAAATCCTCAAAATTCCAGGAAAATGTTACAAAATTCCTTCAATCTTCTCAAAACCCTACCAAACTCCAGCCACATCCCACAAAATGTCCACAAATGTCCACAAAATTCAAGAAAAATCCCACAAAATTCTTCAAGTCTCCTCAAAATCCCACAAACATCCCACAAAATCCCACAAAATTGCAGAAAAATCTCAAAAATTCCCCAAATTTACTCAAAACCCAACCATATTCCTGCAATATCCCACAAAATCTCCACAAATGTCCAGAAAATCTAAAAAAATTCCCCCATAATTCTTCAAGTCTCCTCAAAATCCCACAAACATCCCACAAAATCCCGCAAAATCTCCTCAATATCCCACAAAATTCTAGAGAAATTCCACAAAATTCCAGCAACATCCCACAAAATTCCCTGAATCTTCTCAAAACCCAACCAAATTCCTGCAACATCTCACAAAATCTCCACCAATTTCCACAAAATCTAGGAAAAATCCCACAAAATTCTTCAAGTCTCCTCCAAATCCTAGAAAAATCCTACAAAATTCCAGAAGCATCGCACAAAATCTCCTCAATATCACAGAAAATTCTAGAAAAATTACACAAAATTGCAGAAAAATGCCACAAAATTCCCTCAATCTTCTCCAAGCATTACAAAATTCCAGAGACGTCTCACAAAACCTCCACCAATTTTCACATTATCAAAGAAAAATCCCACAAAATTCTGGAAAAGCCCCACACAATTCCCTAAATCTTCTGAAAACCTTACCAAATTCCTGTAACATCCCAACAAAACGTCCACGAATGTCCACATCATTCAAGAAAAATCCCACAAAATTAACTAAATTTCCTCAATATCCCACAAAATTCCAGAACCATCTCACAAAAATCTCAACAAATTTCCACAAAATTCAAGAAAACTCCCACAAAATTCTTGAAAGCCCCTCAAAATTCTGGAAAATCCTCACAAAATTCCCTAAATCTTCTCAAAACATTACAAAATTCCAAAGACATCTCACAAAATCCCCACAAATTTCCACCAAATCTAGGAAAAATCCCTCAAAATTCTTCAAGTCTGCTCCAGATTCCAAGAAATTCAAGAGAAATCCTCAAAATTCCAGGAAAATGTTACAAAATTCCTTCAATCTTCTCAAAATCCTACCAAACTCCAGCAACATCCCACAAAATCTCCAACAATTTCCACAAAATCTAGGAAAAATCCCACACAATTCTTCAAGTCTCCTCAAAATTCCACAAACATCCCACAAACATCCCACAAAATCTCCTCAATATCCCAAAAAATTCTAGAGAAATTCCACAAAATTCCAGGAAAAATCCCACAAAATTCCCTGAATCTTCTCAAAACACAACCAAATTCCTGCATCATCCTACAAAATCTCCACAAATGTCCAAAAAATTCAAGAAAAATCCCACTAAAATCACTAAATTTCCTCAATATCCCACAAAATTCCACAGGCATCTCACAAAATCTCCACAAATGTCCCACAAAATCTAAGAAAATTCCCTCAAAATTCTTCAAGTCTCCTCCAAATCTCACAGAATTCAAGAGAAATCCTGAAAATTCCAGGAAAATGCTACAAAATTCCTTGAATCTTCTCAAAACCTGACCAAACTCCAGCCACATCCCACAAAATGTCCACAAATTGCCACAAAATTCCAGAAAAATCCCACAAAATTCTTCAAGTCTCCTCCAAATCGCACAAAATTCTGGAAAAGCCCCACACAATTCTCTAAATCTTCTCAAATTTCTACCAAATTCCTGCAACATCTCACAAAATCTCCGCGAATGTCCACAAAATTCAAGAAAAATCCCACAAAAATCACTAAATTTCCTCAATATCCCACAAAATTCCAGAACCATCTCACGAAAATCTCAACAAATTTCCACAAAATTCAAAAAAACTCCCACAAAATTCTTGAAAGCCTCTCAAAATTCCAGAAAAATCCCACACAATTCCCACAATCTTCCCAAAACATTGCAAAATACCAGACATCTCAAAAAATCTCCACACATTTCCACAAAATCTACGAAAATTCCCTCAAAATTCTTCAGGTCTCCACCAATTTCCACAAAATTCAAGAAAACTGCCACAAAATTCTTGAAAAGCTCCTCAAAATTCTAAAAAAATCCCACAAATTTCCCTATACCTTCTCCAAACATTACAAAATTCCACAGACATCTCACAAAATGTCTACAAATTTCCACAAAATCTAAGAAAATTCCCTCAAAATTCTTCAAGTCTCCTCGAAATCCCACAAAATTCAAGAGAAATCCTCAAAATTCCAGGAAAATGTTACAAAATTCCTTCAATCTTCTCAAAACCCTACCAAACTCCAGCCACATCCCACAAAATGTCCACAAATGTCCACAAAATTCAAGAAAAATCCCACAAAATTCTTCAAGTCTCCTCAAAATCCCACAAACATCCCACAAAATCCCACAAAATTGCAGAAAAATCTCAAAAATTCCCCAAATTTACTCAAAACCCAACCATATTCCTGCAATATCCCACAAAATCTCCACAAATGTCCAGAAAATCTAAAAAAATTCCCCCATAATTCTTCAAGTCTCCTCAAAATCCCACAAACATCCCACAAAATCCCGCAAAATCTCCTCAATATCCCACAAAATTCTAGAGAAATTCCACAAAATTCCAGCAACATCCCACAAAATTCCCTGAATCTTCTCAAAACCCAACCAAATTCCTGCAACATCTCACAAAATCTCCACCAATTTCCACAAAATCTAGGAAAAATCCCACAAAATTCTTCAAGTCTCCTCCAAATCCTAGAAAAATCCTACAAAATTCCAGAAGCATCGCACAAAATCTCCTCAATATCACAGAAAATTCTAGAAAAATTACACAAAATTGCAGAAAAATGCCACAAAATTCCCTCAATCTTCTCCAAGCATTACAAAATTCCAGAGACGTCTCACAAAACCTCCACCAATTTTCACATTATCAAAGAAAAATCCCACAAAATTCTGGAAAAGCCCCACACAATTCCCTAAATCTTCTGAAAACCTTACCAAATTCCTGTAACATCCCAACAAAACGTCCACGAATGTCCACATCATTCAAGAAAAATCCCACAAAATTAACTAAATTTCCTCAATATCCCACAAAATTCCAGAACCATCTCACAAAAATCTCAACAAATTTCCACAAAATTCAAGAAAACTCCCACAAAATTCTTGAAAGCCCCTCAAAATTCTGGAAAATCCTCACAAAATTCCCACAATCTTCTCAAAACATTACAAAATTCCAAAGACATCTCACAAAATCCCCACAAATTTCCACCAAATCTAGGAAAAATCCCTCAAAATTCTTCAAGTCTGCTCCAGATTCCAAGAAATTCAAGAGAAATCCTCAAAATTCCAGGAAAATGTTACAAAATTCCTTCAATCTTCTCAAAATCCTACCAAACTCCAGCAACATCCCACAAAATCTCCAACAATTTCCACAAAATCTAGGAAAAATCCCACACAATTCTTCAAGTCTCCTCAAAATTCCACAAACATCCCACAAACATCCCACAAAATCTCCTCAATATCCCACAAAATTCTAGAGAAATTCCACAAAATTCCAGGAAAAATCCCACAAAATTCCCTGAATCTTCTCAAAACACAACCAAATTCCTGCATCATCCTACAAAATCTCCACAAATGTCCAAAAAATTCAAGAAAAATCCCACTAAAATCACTAAATTTCCTCAATATCCCACAAAATTCCACAGGCATCTCACAAAATCTCCACAAATGTCCCACAAAATCTAAGAAAATTCCCTCAAAATTCTTCAAGTCTCCTCCAAATCTCACAGAATTCAAGAGAAATCCTGAAAATTCCAGGAAAATGCTACAAAATTCCTTGAATCTTCTCAAAACCTGACCAAACTCCAGCCACATCCCACAAAATGTCCACAAATTGCCACAAAATTCCAGAAAAATCCCACAAAATTCTTCAAGTCTCCTCAAAATCCCACAAACATCTCACAAAATCTCCTCAATATCCCACAAAATTCTAGAGAAATTCCACAAAATTCCAGGAAAAATCCCACAAAATTCCCTCAATCTTCTCAAAACACAACCAAATTCCTGCCCCATCTCACAAAATCTCCAACAATTTCCAGAAAAATCTAAGAAAAATCCCTCAAAATTCTTCAAGTCTCCTCCAAATCGCACAAAATTCTGGAAAAGCCCCACACAATTCTCTAAATCTTCTCAAATTTCTACCAAATTCCTGCAACATCTCACAAAATCTCCGCGAATGTCCACAAAATTCAAGAAAAATCCCACAAAAATCACTAAATTTCCTCAATATCCCACAAAATTCCAGAACCATCTCACGAAAATCTCAACAAATTTCCACAAAATTCAAGAAAACTCCCACAAAATTCTTGAAAGCCTCTCAAAATTCCAGAAAAATCCCACACAATTCCCACAATCTTCCCAAAACATTACAAAATACCAGACATCTCAAAAAATCTCCACACATTTCCACAAAATCTACGAAAATTCCCTCAAAATTCTTCAGGTCTCCACCAATTTCCACAAAATTCAAGAAAACTGCCACAAAATTCTTGAAAAGCTCCTCAAAATTCTAAAAAAATCCCACAAATTTCCCTATACCTTCTCCAAACATTACAAAATTCCACAGACATCTCACAAAATGTCTACAAATTTCCACAAAATCTAAGAAAATTCCCTCAAAATTCTTCAAGTCTCCTCCAAATCCCACAAAATTCAAGAGAAATCCTCAAAATTCCAGGAAAATGTTACAAAATTCCTTCAATCTTCTCAAAACCCTACCAAACTCCAGCCACATCCCACAAAATGTCCACAAATGTCCACAAAATTCAAGAAAAATCCCACAAAATTCTTCAAGTCTCCTCAAAATCCCACAAACATCCCACAAAATCCCACAAAATTGCAGAAAAATCTCAAAAATTCCCCAAATTTACTCAAAACCCAACCATATTCCTGCAATATCCCACAAAATCTCCACAAATGTCCAGAAAATCTAAAAAAATTCCCCCATAATTCTTCAAGTCTCCTCAAAATCCCACAAACATCCCACAAAATCCCGCAAAATCTCCTCAATATCCCACAAAATTCTAGAGAAATTCCACAAAATTCCAGCAACATCCCACAAAATTCCCTGAATCTTCTCAAAACCCAACCAAATTCCTGCAACATCTCACAAAATCTCCACCAATTTCCACAAAATCTAGGAAAAATCCCACAAAATTCTTCAAGTCTCCTCCAAATCCTAGAAAAATCCTACAAAATTCCAGAAGCATCCCACAAAATCTCCTCAATATCACAGAAAATTCTAGAAAAATTACACAAAATTGCAGAAAAATGCCACAAAATTCCCTCAATCTTCTCCAAGCATTACAAAATTCCAGAGACGTCTCACAAAACCTCCACCAATTTTCACATTATCAAAGAAAAATCCCACAAAATTCTGGAAAAGCCCCACACAATTCCCTAAATCTTCTGAAAACCTTACCAAATTCCTGTAACATCCCAACAAAACGTCCACGAATGTCCACATCATTCAAGAAAAATCCCACAAAATTAACTAAATTTCCTCAATATCCCACAAAATTCCAGAACCATCTCACAAAAATCTCAACAAATTTCCACAAAATTCAAGAAAACTCCCACAAAATTCTTGAAAGCCCCTCAAAATTCTGGAAAATCCTCACAAAATTCCCTAAATCTTCTCAAAACATTACAAAATTCCAAAGACATCTCACAAAATCCCCACAAATTTCCACCAAATCTAGGAAAAATCCCTCAAAATTATTCAAGTCTGCTCCAGATTCCAAGAAATTCAAGAGAAATCCTCAAAATTCCAGGAAAATGTTACAAAATTCCTTCAATCTTCTCAAAATCCTACCAAACTCCAGCAACATCCCACAAAATCTCCAACAATTTCCACAAAATCTAGGAAAAATCCCACACAATTCTTCAAGTCTCCTCAAAATTCCACAAACATCCCACAAACATCCCACAAAATCTCCTCAATATCCCAAAAAATTCTAGAGAAATTCCACAAAATTCCAGGAAAAATCCCACAAAATTCCCTGAATCTTCTCAAAACACAACCAAATTCCTGCATCATCCTACAAAATCTCCACAAATGTCCAAAAAATTCAAGAAAAATCCCACTAAAATCACTAAATTTCCTCAATATCCCACAAAATTCCACAGGCATCTCACAAAATCTCCACAAATGTCCCACAAAATCTAAGAAAATTCCCTCAAAATTCTTCAAGTCTCCTCCAAATCTCACAGAATTCGAGAGAAATCCTCAAAATTCCAGGAAAATGCTACAAAATTCCTTGAATCTTCTCAAAACCTGACCAAACTCCAGCCACATCCCACAAAATGTCCACAAATTGCCACAAAATTCCAGAAAAATCCCACAAAATTCTTCAAGTCTCCTCCAAATCGCACAAAATTCTGGAAAAGCCCCACACAATTCTCTAAATCTTCACAAATTTCTACCAAATTCCTGCAACATCTCACAAAATCTCCGCGAATGTCCACAAAATTCAAGAAAAATCCCACAAAAATCACTAAATTTCCTCAATATCCCACAAAATTCCAGAACCATCTCACGAAAATCTCAACAAATTTCCACAAAATTCAAAAAAACTCCCACAAAATTCTTGAAAGCCTCTCAAAATTCCAGAAAAATCCCACACAATTCCCACAATCTTCCCAAAACATTGCAAAATACCAGACATCTCAAAAAATCTCCACACATTTCCACAAAATCTACGAAAATTCCCTCAAAATTCTTCAGGTCTCCACCAATTTCCACAAAATTCAAGAAAACTGCCACAAAATTCTTGAAAAGCTCCTCAAAATTCTAAAAAAATCCCACAAATTTCCCTATACCTTCTCCAAACATTACAAAATTCCACAGACATCTCACAAAATGTCTACAAATTTCCACAAAATCTAAGAAAATTCCCTCAAAATTCTTCAAGTCTCCTCGAAATCCCACAAAATTCAAGAGAAATCCTCAAAATTCCAGGAAAATGTTACAAAATTCCTTCAATCTTCTCAAAACCCTACCAAACTCCAGCCACATCCCACAAAATGTCCACAAATGTCCACAAAATTCAAGAAAAATCCCACAAAATTCTTCAAGTCTCCTCAAAATCCCACAAACATCCCACAAAATCCCACAAAATTGCAGAAAAATCTCAAAAATTCCCCAAATTTACTCAAAACCCAACCATATTCCTGCAATATCCCACAAAATCTCCACAAATGTCCAGAAAATCTAAAAAAATTCCCCCATAATTCTTCAAGTCTCCTCAAAATCCCACAAACATCCCACAAAATCCCGCAAAATCTCCTCAATATCCCACAAAATTCTAGAGAAATTCCACAAAATTCCAGCAACATCCCACAAAATTCCCTGAATCTTCTCAAAACCCAACCAAATTCCTGCAACATCTCACAAAATCTCCACCAATTTCCACAAAATCTAGGAAAAATCCCACAAAATTCTTCAAGTCTCCTCCAAATCCTAGAAAAATCCTACAAAATTCCAGAAGCATCGCACAAAATCTCCTCAATATCACAGAAAATTCTAGAAAAATTACACAAAATTGCAGAAAAATGCCACAAAATTCCCTCAATCTTCTCCAAGCATTACAAAATTCCAGAGACGTCTCACAAAACCTCCACCAATTTTCACATTATCAAAGAAAAATCCCACAAAATTCTGGAAAAGCCCCACACAATTCCCTAAATCTTCTGAAAACCTTACCAAATTCCTGTAACATCCCAACAAAACGTCCACGAATGTCCACATCATTCAAGAAAAATCCCACAAAATTAACTAAATTTCCTCAATATCCCACAAAATTCCAGAACCATCTCACAAAAATCTCAACAAATTTCCACAAAATTCAAGAAAACTCCCACAAAATTCTTGAAAGCCCCTCAAAATTCTGGAAAATCCTCACAAAATTCCCTAAATCTTCTCAAAACATTACAAAATTCCAAAGACATCTCACAAAATCCCCACAAATTTCCACCAAATCTAGGAAAAATCCCTCAAAATTCTTCAAGTCTGCTCCAGATTCCAAGAAATTCAAGAGAAATCCTCAAAATTCCAGGAAAATGTTACAAAATTCCTTCAATCTTCTCAAAATCCTACCAAACTCCAGCAACATCCCACAAAATCTCCAACAATTTCCACAAAATCTAGGAAAAATCCCACACAATTCTTCAAGTCTCCTCAAAATTCCACAAACATCCCACAAACATCCCACAAAATCTCCTCAATATCCCACAAAATTCTAGAGAAATTCCACAAAATTCCAGGAAAAATCCCACAAAATTCCCTGAATCTTCTCAAAACACAACCAAATTCCTGCATCATCCTACAAAATCTCCACAAATGTCCAAAAAATTCAAGAAAAATCCCACTAAAATCACTAAATTTCCTCAATATCCCACAAAATTCCACAGGCATCTCACAAAATCTCCACAAATGTCCCACAAAATCTAAGAAAATTCCCTCAAAATTCTTCAAGTCTCCTCCAAATCTCACAGAATTCAAGAGAAATCCTGAAAATTCCAGGAAAATGCTACAAAATTCCTTGAATCTTCTCAAAACCTGACCAAACTCCAGCCACATCCCACAAAATGTCCACAAATTGCCACAAAATTCCAGAAAAATCCCACAAAATTCTTCAAGTCTCCTCAAAATCCCACAAACATCTCACAAAATCTCCTCAATATCCCACAAAATTCTAGAGAAATTCCACAAAATTCCAGGAAAAATCCCACAAAATTCCCTCAATCTTCTCAAAACACAACCAAATTCCTGCCCCATCTCACAAAATCTCCAACAATTTCCAGAAAAATCTAAGAAAAATCCCTCAAAATTCTTCAAGTCTCCTCCAAATCGCACAAAATTCTGGAAAAGCCCCACACAATTCTCTAAATCTTCTCAAATTTCTACCAAATTCCTGCAACATCTCACAAAATCTCCACGAATGTCCACAAAATTCAAAAAAACTCCCACAAAATTCTTGAAAGCCTCTCAAAATTCCAGAAAAATCCCACACAATTCCCACAATCTTCCCAAAACATTACAAAATACCAGACTTCTCAAAAAATCTCCACACATTTCCACAAAATCTACGAAAATTCCCTCAAAATTCTTCAGGTCTCCACCAATTTCCACAAAATTCAAGAAAACTGCCACAAAATTCTTGAAAAGCTCCTCAAAATTCTAAAAAAATCCCAAAAATTTCCCTATACCTTCTCCAAACATTACAAAATTCCACAGACATCTCACAAAATGTCTACAAATTTCCACAAAATCTAAGAAAATTCCCTCAAAATTCTTCAAGTCTCCTCGAAATCCCACAAAATTCAAGAGAAATCCTCAAAATTCCAGGAAAATGTTACAAAATTCCTTCAATCTTCTCAAAACCCTACCAAACTCCAGCCACATCCCACAAAATGTCCACAAATGTCCACAAAATTCAAGAAAAATCCCACAAAATTCTTCAAGTCTCCTCAAAATCCCACAAACATCCCACAAAATCCCACAAAATTGCAGAAAAATCTCAAAAATTCCCCAAATTTACTCAAAACCCAACCATATTCCTGCAATATCCCACAAAATCTCCACAAATGTCCAGAAAATCTAAAAAAATTCCCCCATAATTCTTCAAGTCTCCTCAAAATCCCACAAACATCCCACAAAATCCCACAAAATCTCCTCAATATCCCACAAAATTCTAGAGAAATTCCACAAAATTCCAGCAACATCCCACAAAATTCCCTGAATCTTCTCAAAACCCAACCAAATTCCTGCAACATCTCACAAAATCTCCACCAATTTCCACAAAATCTAGGAAAAATCCCACAAAATTCTTCAAGTCTCCTCCAAATCCTAGAAAAATCCTACAAAATTCCAGAAGCATCCCACAAAATCTCCTCAATATCACAGAAAATTCTAGAAAAATTACACAAAATTGCAGAAAAATGCCACAAAATTCCCTCAATCTTCTCCAAGCATTACAAAATTCCAGAGACGTCTCACAAAACCTCCACCAATTTTCACATTATCAAAGAAAAATCCCACAAAATTCTGGAAAAGCCCCACACAATTCCCTAAATCTTCTGAAAACCTTACCAAATTCCTGTAACATCCCAACAAAACGTCCACGAATGTCCACATCATTCAAGAAAAATCCCACAAAATTAACTAAATTTCCTCAATATCCCACAAAATTCCAGAACCATCTCACAAAAATCTCAACAAATTTCCACAAAATTCAAGAAAACTCCCACAAAATTCTTGAAAGCCCCTCAAAATTCTGGAAAATCCTCACAAAATTCCCTAAATCTTCTCAAAACATTACAAAATTCCAAAGACATCTCACAAAATCCCCACAAATTTCCACCAAATCTAGGAAAAATCCCTCAAAATTCTTCAAGTCTGCTCCAGATTCCAAGAAATTCAAGAGAAATCCTCAAAATTCCAGGAAAATGTTACAAAATTCCTTCAATCTTCTCAAAATCCTACCAAACTCCAGCAACATCCCACAAAATCTCCAACAATTTCCACAAAATCTAGGAAAAATCCCACACAATTCTTCAAGTCTCCTCAAAATTCCACAAACATCCCACAAACATCCCACAAAATCTCCTCAATATCCCACAAAATTCTAGAGAAATTCCACAAAATTCCAGGAAAAATCCCACAAAATTCCCTGAATCTTCTCAAAACACAACCAAATTCCTGCATCATCCTACAAAATCTCCACAAATGTCCAAAAAATTCAAGAAAAATCCCACTAAAATCACTAAATTTCCTCAATATCCCACAAAATTCCACAGGCATCTCACAAAATCTCCACAAATGTCCCACAAAATCTAAGAAAATTCCCTCAAAATTCTTCAAGTCTCCTCCAAATCTCACAGAATTCAAGAGAAATCCTGAAAATTCCAGGAAAATGCTACAAAATTCCTTGAATCTTCTCAAAACCTGACCAAACTCCAGCCACATCCCACAAAATGTCCACAAATTGCCACAAAATTCCAGAAAAATACCACAAAATTCTTCAAGTCTCCTCAAAATCCCACAAACATCTCACAAAATCTCCTCAATATCCCACAAAATTCTAGAGAAATTCCACAAAATTCCAGGAAAATCCCACAAAATTCCCTCAATCTTCTCAAAACACAACCAAATTCCTGCACCATCTCACAAAATCTCCAACAATTTCCAGAAAAATCTAAGAAAAATCCCTCAAAATTCTTCAAGTCTCCTCCAAATCGCACAAAATTCTGGAAAAGCCCCACACAATTCTCTAAATCTTCTCAAATTTCTACTAAATTCCTGCAACATCTCACAAAATCTCCGCGAATGTCCACAAAATTCAAGAAAAATCCCACTAAAATAACTAAATTTCCTCAATATCCCACAAAATTCCAGAACTATCTCACAAAAATCTCAACAAATTTCCACAAAATTCAAAAAAACTCCCACAAAATTCTTGAAAGCCTCTCAAAATTCCAGAAAAATCCCACACAATTCCCACAATCTTCCCAAAACATTACAAAATACCAGACTTCTCAAAAAATCTCCACACATTTCCACAAAATCTACGAAAATTCCCTCAAAATTCTTCAGGTCTCCACCACTTTCCACAAAATTCAAGAAAACTGCCACAAAATTCTTGAAAAGCTCCTCAAAATTCTAAAAAAAATCCCACAAAATTCCCTAAACCTTCTCCAAACATTACAAAATTCCACAGACATCTCACAAAATGTCTACAAATTTCCACAAAATCTAAGAAAATTCCCTCAAAATTCTTCAAGTCTCCTCGAAATCCCACAAAATTCAAGAGAAATCCTCAAAATTCCAGGAAAATGTTACAAAATTCCTTCAATCTTCTCAAAACCCTACCAAACTCCAGCCACATCCCACAAAATATCCACAAATGCCCACAAAATTCAAGAAAAATCCCTCAAAATTCTTCAAGTCTCCTCAAAATCCCACAAACATCCCACAAAATCCCACAAAATTGCAGAAAAATCTCAAAAATTCCCCAAATTTACTCAAAACCCAACCATATTCCTGCAATATCCCACAAAATCTCCACAAATGTCCAGAAAATCTAAAAAAATTCCCCCATAATTCTTCAAGTCTCCTCAAAATCCCACAAACATCCCACAAAATCCCACAAAATCTCCTCAATATCCCACAAAATTCTAGAGAAATTCCACAAAATTCCAGCAACATCCCACAAAATTCCCTGAATCTTCTCAAAACCCAACCAAATTCCTGCAACATCTCACAAAATCTCCACCAATTTCCACAAAATCTAGGAAAAATCCCACAAAATTCTTCAAGTCTCCTCCAAATCCTAGAAAAATCCTACAAAATTCCAGAAGCATCCCACAAAATCTCCTCAATATCACAGAAAATTCTAGAAAACTCCCACAAAATTGCAGAAAAATGCCACAAAATTCCCTCAATCTTCTCCAAGCATTACAAAATTCCAGAGACGTCTCACAAAACCTCCACCAATTTTCACATTATCAAAGAAAAATCCCACAAAATTCTGGAAAAGCCCCACACAATTCCCTAAATCTTCTGAAAACCCTACCAAATTCCTGTAACATCCCACAAAATCTCCACGAATGTCCACGTAATTCAAGAAAAATCCCACAAAATTAACTAAATTTCCTCAATATCCCACAAAATTCCAGAACCATCTCACAAAATCTAAACAAATTTCCACAAAATTCAAGAAAACTCCCACAAAATTATTGAAAAGCCCCTCAAAATACTGGAAAATCCTCACAAAATTCCCTAAAACTTCTCAAAACATTACAAAATTTCAAAGACATCTCACAAAATCCATACAAATTTCCACCAAATCTAAGAAAATTCCCTCAAAATTCTTCAAGTCTGCTCCAGATTCCAAGAAATTCAAGAGAAATCCTCAAAATTCCAGGAAAATGCTACAAAATTCCATGAATCTTCTCAAAACCTGACCAAACTCCAGCCACATCCCACAAAATGTCCACAAATTGCCACAAAATTCAAGAAAAATACCACAAAATTCTTCAAGTCTCCTCAAAATCCCACAAACATCTCACAAAATCTCCTCAATATCCCACAAAATTCTAGAGAAATTCCACAAAATTCCAGGAAAATCCCACAAAATTCCCTCAATCTTCTCAAAACACAACCAAATTCCTGCACCATCTCACAAAATCTCCAACAATTTCCAGAAAAATCTAAGAAAAATCCCTCAAAATTCTTCAAGTCTCCTCCAAATCGCACAAAATTCTGGAAAACCCCCACACAATTCTCTAAATCTTCTCAAATTTCTACCAAATTCCTGCAACATCTCAGAAAATCTCCGCGAATGTCCACAAAATTCAAGAAAAATCCCACTAAAATAACTAAATTTCCTCAATATCCCACAAAATTCCAGAACTATCTCACAAAAATCTCAACAAATTTCCACAAAATTCAAAAAAACTCCCACAAAATTCTTGAAAGCCTCTCAAAATTCCAGAAAAATCCCACACAATTCCCACAATCTTCCCAAAACATTACAAAATACCAGACTTCTCAAAAAATCTCCACACATTTCCACAAAATCTACGAAAATTCCCTCAAAATTCTTCAGGTCTCCACCAATTTCCACAAAATTCAAGAAAACTGCCACAAAATTCTTGAAAAGCTCCTCAAAATTCTAAAAAAATCCCACAAATTTCCCTATACCTTCTCCAAACATTACAAAATTCCACAGACATCTCACAAAATGTCTACAAATTTCCACCAAATCTAAGAAAATTCCCTCAAAATTCTTCAAGTCTCCTCCAAATCCCACAAAATTCAAGAGAAATCCTCAAAATTCCAGGAAAATGTTACAAAATTCCTTCAATCTTCTCAAAACCCTACCAAACTCCAGCCACATCCCGCAAAATGTCCACAAATGTCCACAAAATTCAAGAAAAATCCCTCAAAATTCTTCAAGTCTCCTCAAAATCCCACAAACATCCCACAAAATCCCACAAAATTGCAGAAAAATCTCAAAAATTCCCCAAATTTACTCAAAACCCAACCATATTCCTGCAATATCCCACAAAATCTCCACAAATGTCCAGAAAATCTAAAAAAATTCCCCCATAATTCTTCAAGTCTCCTCAAAATCCCACAAACATCCCACAAAATCCCGCAAAATCTCCTCAATATCCCACAAAATTCTAGAGAAATTCCACAAAATTCCAGCAACATCCCACAAAATTCCCTGAATCTTCTCAAAACCCAACCAAATTCCTGCAACATCTCACAAAATCTCCACCAATTTCCACAAAATCTAGGAAAAATCCCACAAAATTCTTCAAGTCTCCTCCAAATCCTAGAAAAATCCTACAAAATTCCAGAAGCATCCCACAAAATCTCCTCAATATCACAGAAAATTCTAGAAAAATTACACAAAATTGCAGAAAAATGCCACAAAATTCCCTCAATCTTCTCCAAGCATTACAAAATTCCAGAGACGTCTCACAAAACCTCCACCAATTTTCACATTATCAAAGAAAAATCCCACAAAATTCTGGAAAAGCCCCACACAATTCCCTAAATCTTCTGAAAACCTTACCAAATTCCTGTAACATCCCACAAAATCTCCACGAATGTCCACGTAATTCAAGAAAAATCCCACAAAATTAACTAAATTTCCTCAATATCCCACAAAATTCCAGAACCATCTCACAAAATCTCAACAAATTTCCACAAAATTCAAGAAAACTCCCACAAAATTATTGAAAAGCCCCTCAAAATACTGGAAAATCCTCACAAAATTCCCTAAAACTTCTCAAAACATTACAAAATTTCAAAGACATCTCACAAAATCCATACAAATTTCCACCAAATCTAAGAAAATTCCCTCAAAATTCTTCAAGTCTCCTCCAGATTCCAAGAAATTCAAGAGAAATCCTCAAAATTCCAGGAAAATGCTACAAAATTCCATGAATCTTCTCAAAACCTGACCAAACTCCAGCCACATCCCACAAAATGTCCACAAATTGCCACAAAATTCAAGAAAAATCCCACAAAATTCTTCAAGTCTCCTCAAAATCCCACAAACATCTCACAAAATCTCCTCAATATCCCACAAAATTCTAGAGAAATTCCACAAAATTCCAGGAAAAATCCCACAAAATTCCCTCAATCTTCTCAAAACACAACCAAATTCCTGCACCATCTCACAAAATCTCCAACAATTTCCAGAAAAATCTAAGAAAAATCCCTCAAAATTCTTCAAGTCTCCTCCAAATCGCACAAAATTCTGGAAAAGCCCCACACAATTCTCTAAATCTTCTCAAATTTCTACCAAATTCCTGCAACATCTCACAAAATCTCCGCGAATGTCCACAAAATTCAAGAAAAATCCCACTAAAATAACTAAATTTCCTCAATATCCCACAAAATTCCAGAACTATCTCACAAAAATCTCAACAAATTTCCACAAAATTCAAAAAAACTCCCACAAAATTCTTGAAAGCCTCTCAAAATTCCAGAAAAATCCCACTCAATTCCCACAATCTTCCCAAAACATTACAAAATACCAGACATCTCAAAAAATCTCCACACATTTCCACAAAATCTACGAAAATTCCCTCAAAATTCTTCAGGTCTCCACCACTTTCCACAAAATTCAAGAAAACTGCCACAAAATTCTTGAAAAGCTCCTCAAAATTCTAAAAAAAATCCCACAAAATTCCCTAAACCTTCTCCAAACATTACAAAATTCCACAGACATCTCACAAAATGTCTACAAATTTCCACAAAATCTAAGAAAATTCCCTCAAAATTCTTCAAGTCTCCTCGAAATCCCACAAAATTCAAGAGAAATCCTCAAAATTCCAGGAAAATGTTACAAAATTCCTTCAATCTTCTCAAAACCCTACCAAACTCCAGCCACATCCCGCAAAATGTCCACAAATGTCCACAAAATTCAAGAAAAATCCCTCAAAATTCTTCAAGTCTCCTCAAAATCCCACAAACATCCCACAAAATCCCACAAAATTGCAGAAAAATCTCAAAAATTCCCCAAATTTACTCAAAACCCAACCATATTCCTGCAATATCCCACAAAATCTCCACAAATGTCCAGAAAATCTAAAAAAATTCCCCCATAATTCTTCAAGTCTCCTCAAAATCCCACAAACATCCCACAAAATCCCGCAAAATCTCCTCAATATCCCACAAAATTCTAGAGAAATTCCACAAAATTCCAGCAACATCCCACAAAATTCCCTGAATCTTCTCAAAACCCAACCAAATTCCTGCAACATCTCACAAAATCTCCACCAATTTCCACAAAATCTAGGAAAAATCCCACAAAATTCTTCAAGTCTCCTCCAAATCCTAGAAAAATCCTACAAAATTCCAGAAGCATCCCACAAAATCTCCTCAATATCACAGAAAATTCTAGAAAACTCCCACAAAATTGCAGAAAAATGCCACAAAATTCCCTCAATCTTCTCCAAGCATTACAAAATTCCAGAGACGTCTCACAAAACCTCCACCAATTTTCACATTATCAAAGAAAAATCCCACAAAATTCTGGAAAAGCCCCACACAATTCCCTAAATCTTCTGAAAACCTTACCAAATTCCTGTAACATCCCACAAAATCTCCACGAATGTCCACGTAATTCAAGAAAAATCCCACAAAATTAACTAAATTTCCTCAATATCCCACAAAATTCCAGAACCATCTCACAAAATCTCAACAAATTTCCACAAAATTCAAGAAAACTCCCACAAAATTATTGAAAAGCCCCTCAAAATACTGGAAAATCCTCACAAAATTCCCTAAAACTTCTCAAAACATTACAAAATTTCAAAGACATCTCACAAAATCCATACAAATTTCCACCAAATCTAAGAAAATTCCCTCAAAATTCTTCAAGTCTCCTCCAGATTCCAAGAAATTCAAGAGAAATCCTCAAAATTCCAGGAAAATGCTACAAAATTCCATGAATCTTCTCAAAACCTGACCAAACTCCAGCCACATCCCACAAAATGTCCACAAATTGCCACAAAATTCAAGAAAAATACCACAAAATTCTTCAAGTCTCCTCAAAATCCCACAAACATCTCACAAAATCTCCTCAATATCCCACAAAATTCTAGAGAAATTCCACAAAATTCCAGGAAAATCCCACAAAATTCCCTCAATCTTCTCAAAACACAACCAAATTCCTGCAACATCTCACAAAATCTCCAACAATTTCCAGAAAAATCTAAGAAAAATCCCTCAAAATTCTTCAAGTCTCCTCCAAATCGCACAAAATTCTGGAAAAGCCCCACACAATTCTCTAAATCTTCTCAAATTTCTACCAAATTCCTGCAACATCTCACAAAATCTCCGCGAATGTCCACAAAATTCAAGAAAAATCCCACTAAAATAACTAAATTTCCTCAATATCCCACAAAATTCCAGAACTATCTCACAAAAATCTCAACAAATTTCCACAAAATTCAAGAAAACTCCCACAAAATTCTTGAAAGCCTCTCAAAATTCCAGAAAAATCCCACTCAATTCCCACAATCTTCCCAAAACATTACAAAATACCAGACATCTCAAAAAATCTCCACACATTTCCACAAAATCTACGAAAATTCCCTCAAAATTCTTCAGGTCTCCACCACTTTCCACAAAATTCAAGAAAACTGCCACAAAATTCTTGAAAAGCTCCTCAAAATTCTAAAAAAAATCCCACAAAATTCCCTAAACCTTCTCCAAACATTACAAAATTCCACAGACATCTCAAAAAATGTCTACAAATTTCCACAAAATCTAAGAAAATTCCCTCAAAATTCTTCAAGTCTCCTCCAAATCCCACAAAATTCAAGAGAAATCCTCAAAATTCCAGGAAAATGTTACAAAATTCCTTCAATCTTCTCAAAACCCTACCAAACTCCAGCCACATCCCACAAAATATCCACAAATGTCCACAAAATTCAAGAAAAATCCCACAAAATTCTTCAAGTCTCCTCAAAATTCCACAAACATCCCACAAACATCCCACAAAATCTCCTCAATATCCCACAAAATTCTAGAGAAATTCCACAAAATTCCAGGAAAAATCCCACAAAATTCCCTGAATCTTCTCAAAACACAACCAAATTCCTGCATCATCCTACAAAATCTCCACAAATGTCCAAAAAATTCAAGAAAAATCCCACTAAAATCACTAAATTTCCTCAATATCCCACAAAATTCCACAGGCATCTCACAAAATCTCCACAAATGTCCCACAAAATCTAAGAAAATTCCCTCAAAATTCTTCAAGTCTCCTCCAAATCTCACAGAATTCAAGAGAAATCCTGAAAATTCCAGGAAAATGCTACAAAATTCCTTGAATCTTCTCAAAACCTGACCAAACTCCAGCCACATCCCACAAAATGTCCACAAATTGCCACAAAATTCAAGAAAAATCCCACAAAATTCTTCAAGTCTCCTCAAAATCCCACAAACATCTCACAAAATCTCCTCAATATCCCACAAAATTCTAGAGAAATTCCACAAAATTCCAGGAAAAATCCCACAAAATTCCCTCAATCTTCTCAAAACACAACCAAATTCCTGCACCATCTCACAAAATCTCCAACAATTTCCAGAAAAATCTAAGAAAAATCCCTCAAAATTCTTCAAGTCTCCTCCAAATCGCACAAAATTCTGGAAAAGCCCCACACAATTCTCTAAATCTTCTCAAATTTCTACCAAATTCCTGCAACATCTCACAAAATCTCCACGAATGTCCACAAAATTCAAAAAAACTCCCACAAAATTCTTGAAAGCCTCTCAAAATTCCAGAAAAATCCCACACAATTCCCACAATCTTCCCAAAACATTACAAAATACCAGACTTCTCAAAAAATCTCCACACATTTCCACAAAATCTACGAAAATTCCCTCAAAATTCTTCAGGTCTCCACCACTTTCCACAAAATTCAAGAAAACTGCCACAAAATTCTTGAAAAGCTCCTCAAAATTCTAAAAAAAATCCCACAAAAATCCCTAAACCTTCTCCAAACATTACAAAATTCCACAGACATCTCACAAAATGTCTACAAATTTCCACAAAATCTAAGAAAATTCCCTCAAAATTCTTCAAGTCTCCTCGAAATCCCACAAAATTCAAGAGAAATCCTCAAAATTCCAGGAAAATGTTACAAAATTCCTTCAATCTTCTCAAAACCCTACCAAACTCCAGCCACATCCCACAAAATGTCCACAAATTGCCACAAAATTCAAGAAAAATCCCACAAAATTCTTCAAGTCTCCTCAAAATCCCACAAACATCCCACAAAATCCCACAAAATTGCAGAAAAATCTCAAAAATTCCCCAAATTTACTCAAAACCCAACCATATTCCTGCAATATCCCACAAAATCTCCACAAATGTCCAGAAAATCTAAAAAAATTCCCCCATAATTCTTCAAGTCTCCTCAAAATCCCACAAACATCCCACAAAATCCCACAAAATCTCCTCAATATCCCACAAAATTCTAGAGAAATTCCACAAAATTCCAGCAACATCCCACAAAATTCCCTGAATCTTCTCAAAACCCAACCAAATTCCTGCAACATCTCACAAAATCTCCACCAATTTCCACAAAATCTAGGAAAAATCCCACAAAATTCTTCAAGTCTCCTCCAAATCCTAGAAAAATCCTACAAAATTCCAGAAGCATCCCACAAAATCTCCTCAATATCACAGAAAATTCTAGAAAAATTACACAAAATTGCAGAAAAATGCCACAAAATTCCCTCAATCTTCTCCAAGCATTACAAAATTCCAGAGACGTCTCACAAAACCTCCACCAATTTTCACATTATCAAAGAAAAATCCCACAAAATTCTGGAAAAGCCCCACACAATTCCCTAAATCTTCTGAAAACCTTACCAAATTCCTGTAACATCCCACAAAATCTCCACGAATGTCCACGTAATTCAAGAAAAATCCCACAAAATTAACTAAATTTCCTCAATATCCCACAAAATTCCAGAACCATCTCACAAAATCTAAACAAATTTCCACAAAATTCAAGAAAACTCCCACAAAATTATTGAAAAGCCCCTCAAAATACTGGAAAATCCTCACAAAATTCCCTAAATCTTCTCAAAACATTACAAAATTTCAAAGACATCTCACAAAATCCATACAAATTTCCACCAAATCTAAGAAATGTCCCTCAAAATTCTTCAAGTCTCCTCCAGATTCCAAGAAATTCAAGAGAAATCCTCAAAATTCCAGGAAAATGCTACAAAATTCCATGAATCATCTGAAAACCTGACCAAACTCCAGCCACATCCCACAAAATGTCCACAAATTGCCACAAAATTCAAGAAAAATACCACAAAATTCTTCAAGTCTCCTCAAAATCCCACAAACATCTCACAAAATCTCCTCAATATCCCACAAAATTCTAGAGAAATTCCACAAAATTCCAGGAAAAATCCCACAAAATTCCCTCAATCTTCTCAAAACACAACCAAATTCCTGCACCATCTCACAAAATCTCCAACAATTTCCAGAAAAATCTAAGAAAAATCCCTCAAAATTCTTCAAGTCTCCTCCAAATCGCACAAAATTCTGGAAAAGCCCCACACAATTCTCTAAATCTTCTCAAATTTCTACCAAATTCCTGCAACATCTCACAAAATCTCCGCGAATGTCCACAAAATTCAAGAAAAATCCCACTAAAATAACTAAATTTCCTCAATATCCCACAAAATTCCAGAACTATCTCACAAAAATCTCAACAAATTTCCACAAAATTCAAAAAAACTCCCACAAAATTCTTGAAAGCCTCTCAAAATTCCAGAAAAATCCCACTCAATTCCCACAATCTTCCCAAAACATTACAAAATACCAGACATCTCAAAAAATCTCCACACATTTCCACAAAATCTACGAAAATTCCCTCAAAATTCTTCAGGTCTCCACCACTTTCCACAAAATTCAAGAAAACTGCCACAAAATTCTTGAAAAGCTCCTCAAAATTCTAAAAAAAATCCCACAAAATTCCCTAAACCTTCTCCAAACATTACAAACTTCCACAGACATCTCACAAAATGTCTACAAATTTCCACCAAATCTAAGAAAATTCCCTCAAAATTCTTCAAGTCTCCTCCAAATCCCACAAAATTCAAGAGAAATCCTCAAAATTCCAGGAAAATGTTACAAAATTCCTTCAATCTTCTCAAAACCCTACCAAACTCCAGCCACATCCCACAAAATATCCACAAATGTCCACAAAATTCAAGAAAAATCCCACAAAATTCTTCAAGTCTCCTCAAAATCCCACAAACATCCCACAAACATCCCACAAAATGTCCTCAATATCCCACAAAATTCTAGAGAAATTCCACAAAATTCCAGGAAAAATCCCACAAAATTCCCTGAATCTTCTCAAAACACAACCAAATTCCTGCATCATCCTACAAAATCTCCACAAATGTCCAAAAAATTCAAGAAAAATCCCACTAAAATCACTAAATTTCCTCAATATCCCACAAAATTCCACAGGCATCTCACAAAATCTCCACAAATGTCCCACAAAATCTAAGAAAATTCCCTCAAAATTCTTCAAGTCTCCTCCAAATCACACAGAATTCGAGAGAAATCCTCAAAATTCCAGGAAAATGCTACAAAATTCCTTGAATCTTCTCAGAACTCGACCAAACTCCAGCCACATCCCACCAAATGTTCACAAATTGCCACAAAATTCAAGAAAAATACCACAAAATTCTTCAAGTCTTCTCAAAATCCCAGAAACATCTCACAAAATCTCCTCAATATCCCACAAAATTCTAGAGAAATTCCACAAAATTCCAGGAAAAATCCCACAAAATTCCCTCAGTCTTCTCAAAACACAACCAAATTCCTGCAACATCTCACAAAATCTCCAACAATTTCCAGAAAAATCTAAGAAAAATCCCTCAAAATTCTTCAAGTCTCCTCCAAATCGCACAAAATTCTGGAAAAGCCCCACACAATTCTCTAAATCTTCTCAAATTTCTACCAAATTCCTGCAACATCTCACAAAATCTCCGCGAATGTCCACAAAATTCAAGAAAAATCCCACAAAAATCACTAAATTTCCTCAATATCCCACAAAATTCCAGAACCATCTCACGAAAATCTCAACAAATTTCCACAAAATTCAAGAAAACTCCCACAAAATTCTTGAAAGCCTCTCAAAATTCCAGAAAAATCCCACACAATTCCCACAATCTTCTCAAAACATTACAAAATACCAGACATCTCAAAAAATCTCCACACATTTCCACAAAATCTACGAAAATTCCCTCAAAATTCTTCAGGTCTCCACCAATTTCCACAAAATTCAAGAAAACTGCCACAAAATTCTTGAAAAGCTCCTCAAAATTCTAAAAAAATCCCACAAATTTCCCTATACCTTCTCCAAACATTACAAAATTCCACAGACATCTCACAAAATGTCTACAAATTTCCACAAAATCTAAGAAAATTCCCTCAAAATTCTTCAAGTCTCCTCGAAATCCCACAAAATTCAAGAGAAATCCTCAAAATTCCAGGAAAATGTTACAAAATTCCTTCAATCTTCTCAAAACCCTACCAAACTCCAGCCACATCCCACAAAATGTCCACAAATGTCCACAAAATTCAAGAAAAATCCCACAAAATTCTTCAAGTCTCCTCAAAATCCCACAAACATCCCACAAAATCCCACAAAATTGCAGAAAAATCTCAAAAATTCCCCAAATTTACTCAAAACCCAACCATATTCCTGCAATATCCCACAAAATCTCCACAAATGTCCAGAAAATCTAAAAAAATTCCCCCATAATTCTTCAAGTCTCCTCAAAATCCCACAAACATCCCACAAAATCCCGCAAAATCTCCTCAATATCCCACAAAATTCTAGAGAAATTCCACAAAATTCCAGCAACATCCCACAAAATTCCCTGAATCTTCTCAAAACCCAACCAAATTCCTGCAACATCTCACAAAATCTCCACCAATTTCCACAAAATCTAGGAAAAATCCCACAAAATTCTTCAAGTCTCCTCCAAATCCTAGAAAAATCCTACAAAATTCCAGAAGCATCCCACAAAATCTCCTCAATATCACAGAAAATTCTAGAAAAATTACACAAAATTGCAGAAAAATGCCACAAAATTCCCTCAATCTTCTCCAAGCATTACAAAATTCCAGAGACGTCTCACAAAACCTCCACCAATTTTCACATTATCAAAGAAAAATCCCACAAAATTCTGGAAAAGCCCCACACAATTCCCTAAATCTTCTGAAAACCTTACCAAATTCCTGTAACATCTCACAAAATCTCCACGAATGTCCACAAAATTCAAGAAAAATCCCACAAAATTAACTAAATTTCTTCAATATCCCACAAAATTCCAGAACCATCTCACAAAATCTAAACAAATTTCCACAAAATTCAAGAAAACTCCCACAAAATTATTGACAAGCCCCTCAAAATTCTGGAAAATCCTCACAAAATTCCCTAAATCTTCTCAAAACATTACAAAATTCCAAAGACATCTCACAAAATCCATACAAATTTCCACCAAATCTAAGAAAATTCCCTCAAAATTCTTCAAGTCTCCTCCAGACTACAAGAAATTCAAGAGAAATCCTCAAAATTCCCGGAAAATGTTACAAAATTCCTTCCATCTTCTCAAAATCCTACCAAACTCCAGCAACATCCCACAAAATCTCCAACAATTTCCACAAAATCTAGGAAAAATCCCTCAAAATTCTTCAAGTCTCCTCAAAATTCCACAAACATCCCACAAACATCCCACAAAATCTCCTCAATATCCCACAAAATTCTAGAGAAATTCCACAAAATTCCAGGAAAAATCCCACAAAATTCCCTGAATCTTCTCAAAACACAACCAAATTCCTGCATCATCCTACAAAATCTCCACAAATGTCCACAAAATTCAAGAAAAATCCCACTAAAATCACTAAATTTCCTCAATATCCCACAAAATTCCACAGACATCTCACAAAATCTCCACAAATGTCCCACAAAATCTAAGAAAATTCCCTCAAAATTCTTCAAGTCTTCTCCAAATCTCACAGAATTCAAGAGAAATCCTCAAAATTCCAGGAAAATGCTACAAAATTCCTTCAATCTTCTCAAAACCTGACCAAACTCCAGCCACATCCCACAAAATGTCCACAAATTGCCACAAAATTCAAGAAAACTCTCACAAAATTCTTCAAGTCTCCTCAAAATCCCACAAACATCTCACAAAATCTCCTCAATATCCCACCAAATTCTAGAGAAATTCCACAAAATTCCAGGAAAATCCCACAAAATTCCCTCAATCTTCTAAAAACACAACCAAATTCCTGCACCATCTCACAAAATCTCCAACAATTTCCAGAAAAATCTAAGAAAAATCCCTCAAAATTCTTCAAGTCTCCTCCAAATCGCACAAAATTCTGGAAAAGCCCCACACAATTCTCTAAATCTTCTCAAATTTCTACCAAATTCCTGCAACATCTCACAAAATCTCCACGAATGTCCACAAAATTCAAAAAAACTCCCACAAAATTCTTGAAAGCCTCTCAAAATTCCAGAAAAATCCCACACAATTCCCACAATCTTCCCAAAACATTACAAAATACCAGACTTCTCAAAAAATCTCCACACATTTCCACAAAATCTACGAAAATTCCCTCAAAATTCTTCAGGTCTCCACCACTTTCCACAAAATTCAAGAAAACTGCCACAAAATTCTTGAAAAGCTCCTCAAAATTCTAAAAAAAATCCCACAAAAATCCCTAAACCTTCTCCAAACATTACAAAATTCCACAGACATCTCACAAAATGTCTACAAATTTCCACAAAATCTAAGAAAATTCCCTCAAAATTCTTCAAGTCTCCTCGAAATCCCACAAAATTCAAGAGAAATCCTCAAAATTCCAGGAAAATGTTACAAAATTCCTTCAATCTTCTCAAAACCCTACCAAACTCCAGCCACATCCCACAAAATGTCCACAAATTGCCACAAAATTCAAGAAAAATCCCACAAAATTCTTCAAGTCTCCTCAAAATCCCACAAACATCCCACAAAATCCCACAAAATTGCAGAAAAATCTCAAAAATTCCCCAAATTTACTCAAAACCCAACCATATTCCTGCAATATCCCACAAAATCTCCACAAATGTCCAGAAAATCTAAAAAAATTCCCCCATAATTCTTCAAGTCTCCTCAAAATCCCACAAACATCCCACAAAATCCCACAAAATCTCCTCAATATCCCACAAAATTCTAGAGAAATTCCACAAAATTCCAGCAACATCCCACAAAATTCCCTGAATCTTCTCAAAACCCAACCAAATTCCTGCAACATCTCACAAAATCTCCACCAATTTCCACAAAATCTAGGAAAAATCCCACAAAATTCTTCAAGTCTCCTCCAAATCCTAGAAAAATCCTACAAAATTCCAGAAGCATCCCACAAAATCTCCTCAATATCACAGAAAATTCTAGAAAAATTACACAAAATTGCAGAAAAATGCCACAAAATTCCCTCAATCTTCTCCAAGCATTACAAAATTCCAGAGACGTCTCACAAAACCTCCACCAATTTTCACATTATCAAAGAAAAATCCCACAAAATTCTGGAAAAGCCCCACACAATTCCCTAAATCTTCTGAAAACCTTACCAAATTCCTGTAACATCCCACAAAATCTCCACGAATGTCCACGTAATTCAAGAAAAATCCCACAAAATTAACTAAATTTCCTCAATATCCCACAAAATTCCAGAACCATCTCACAAAATCTAAACAAATTTCCACAAAATTCAAGAAAACTCCCACAAAATTATTGAAAAGCCCCTCAAAATACTGGAAAATCCTCACAAAATTCCCTAAATCTTCTCAAAACATTACAAAATTTCAAAGACATCTCACAAAATCCATACAAATTTCCACCAAATCTAAGAAATGTCCCTCAAAATTCTTCAAGTCTCCTCCAGATTCCAAGAAATTCAAGAGAAATCCTCAAAATTCCAGGAAAATGCTACAAAATTCCATGAATCATCTGAAAACCTGACCAAACTCCAGCCACATCCCACAAAATGTCCACAAATTGCCACAAAATTCAAGAAAAATACCACAAAATTCTTCAAGTCTCCTCAAAATCCCACAAACATCTCACAAAATCTCCTCAATATCCCACAAAATTCTAGAGAAATTCCACAAAATTCCAGGAAAAATCCCACAAAATTCCCTCAATCTTCTCAAAACACAACCAAATTCCTGCACCATCTCACAAAATCTCCAACAATTTCCAGAAAAATCTAAGAAAAATCCCTCAAAATTCTTCAAGTCTCCTCCAAATCGCACAAAATTCTGGAAAAGCCCCACACAATTCTCTAAATCTTCTCAAATTTCTACCAAATTCCTGCAACATCTCACAAAATCTCCGCGAATGTCCACAAAATTCAAGAAAAATCCCACTAAAATAACTAAATTTCCTCAATATCCCACAAAATTCCAGAACTATCTCACAAAAATCTCAACAAATTTCCACAAAATTCAAAAAAACTCCCACAAAATTCTTGAAAGCCTCTCAAAATTCCAGAAAAATCCCACTCAATTCCCACAATCTTCCCAAAACATTACAAAATACCAGACATCTCAAAAAATCTCCACACATTTCCACAAAATCTACGAAAATTCCCTCAAAATTCTTCAGGTCTCCACCACTTTCCACAAAATTCAAGAAAACTGCCACAAAATTCTTGAAAAGCTCCTCAAAATTCTAAAAAAAATCCCACAAAATTCCCTAAACCTTCTCCAAACATTACAAACTTCCACAGACATCTCACAAAATGTCTACAAATTTCCACCAAATCTAAGAAAATTCCCTCAAAATTCTTCAAGTCTCCTCCAAATCCCACAAAATTCAAGAGAAATCCTCAAAATTCCAGGAAAATGTTACAAAATTCCTTCAATCTTCTCAAAACCCTACCAAACTCCAGCCACATCCCACAAAATATCCACAAATGTCCACAAAATTCAAGAAAAATCCCACAAAATTCTTCAAGTCTCCTCAAAATCCCACAAACATCCCACAAACATCCCACAAAATGTCCTCAATATCCCACAAAATTCTAGAGAAATTCCACAAAATTCCAGGAAAAATCCCACAAAATTCCCTGAATCTTCTCAAAACACAACCAAATTCCTGCATCATCCTACAAAATCTCCACAAATGTCCAAAAAATTCAAGAAAAATCCCACTAAAATCACTAAATTTCCTCAATATCCCACAAAATTCCACAGGCATCTCACAAAATCTCCACAAATGTCCCACAAAATCTAAGAAAATTCCCTCAAAATTCTTCAAGTCTCCTCCAAATCACACAGAATTCGAGAGAAATCCTCAAAATTCCAGGAAAATGCTACAAAATTCCTTGAATCTTCTCAGAACTCGACCAAACTCCAGCCACATCCCACCAAATGTTCACAAATTGCCACAAAATTCAAGAAAAATACCACAAAATTCTTCAAGTCTTCTCAAAATCCCAGAAACATCTCACAAAATCTCCTCAATATCCCACAAAATTCTAGAGAAATTCCACAAAATTCCAGGAAAAATCCCACAAAATTCCCTCAGTCTTCTCAAAACACAACCAAATTCCTGCAACATCTCACAAAATCTCCAACAATTTCCAGAAAAATCTAAGAAAAATCCCTCAAAATTCTTCAAGTCTCCTCCAAATCGCACAAAATTCTGGAAAAGCCCCACACAATTCTCTAAATCTTCTCAAATTTCTACCAAATTCCTGCAACATCTCACAAAATCTCCGCGAATGTCCACAAAATTCAAGAAAAATCCCACAAAAATCACTAAATTTCCTCAATATCCCACAAAATTCCAGAACCATCTCACGAAAATCTCAACAAATTTCCACAAAATTCAAGAAAACTCCCACAAAATTCTTGAAAGCCTCTCAAAATTCCAGAAAAATCCCACACAATTCCCACAATCTTCTCAAAACATTACAAAATACCAGACATCTCAAAAAATCTCCACACATTTCCACAAAATCTACGAAAATTCCCTCAAAATTCTTCAGGTCTCCACCAATTTCCACAAAATTCAAGAAAACTGCCACAAAATTCTTGAAAAGCTCCTCAAAATTCTAAAAAAATCCCACAAATTTCCCTATACCTTCTCCAAACATTACAAAATTCCACAGACATCTCACAAAATGTCTACAAATTTCCACAAAATCTAAGAAAATTCCCTCAAAATTCTTCAAGTCTCCTCCAAATCCCACAAAATTCAAGAGAAATCCTCAAAATTCCAGGAAAATGTTACAAAATTCCTTCAATCTTCTCAAAACCCTACCAAACTCCAGCCACATCCCACAAAATGTCCACAAATGTCCACAAAATTCAAGAAAAATCCCACAAAATTCTTCAAGTCTCCTCAAAATCCCACAAACATCCCACAAAATCCCACAAAATTGCAGAAAAATCTCAAAAATTCCCCAAATTTACTCAAAACCCAACCATATTCCTGCAATATCCCACAAAATCTCCACAAATGTCCAGAAAATCTAAAAAAATTCCCCCATAATTCTTCAAGTCTCCTCAAAATCCCACAAACATCCCACAAAATCCCGCAAAATCTCCTCAATATCCCACAAAATTCTAGAGAAATTCCACAAAATTCCAGCAACATCCCACAAAATTCCCTGAATCTTCTCAAAACCCAACCAAATTCCTGCAACATCTCACAAAATCTCCACCAATTTCCACAAAATCTAGGAAAAATCCCACAAAATTCTTCAAGTCTCCTCCAAATCCTAGAAAAATCCTACAAAATTCCAGAAGCATCCCACAAAATCTCCTCAATATCACAGAAAATTCTAGAAAAATTACACAAAATTGCAGAAAAATGCCACAAAATTCCCTCAATCTTCTCCAAGCATTACAAAATTCCAGAGACGTCTCACAAAACCTCCACCAATTTTCACATTATCAAAGAAAAATCCCACAAAATTCTGGAAAAGCCCCACACAATTCCCTAAATCTTCTGAAAACCTTACCAAATTCCTGTAACATCTCACAAAATCTCCACGAATGTCCACAAAATTCAAGAAAAATCCCACAAAATTAACTAAATTTCTTCAATATCCCACAAAATTCCAGAACCATCTCACAAAATCTAAACAAATTTCCACAAAATTCAAGAAAACTCCCACAAAATTATTGACAAGCCCCTCAAAATTCTGGAAAATCCTCACAAAATTCCCTAAATCTTCTCAAAACATTACAAAATTCCAAAGACATCTCACAAAATCCATACAAATTTCCACCAAATCTAAGAAAATTCCCTCAAAATTCTTCAAGTCTCCTCCAGACTCCAAGAAATTCAAGAGAAATCCTCAAAATTCCCGGAAAATGTTACAAAATTCCTTCCATCTTCTCAAAATCCTACCAAACTCCAGCAACATCCCACAAAATCTCCAACAATTTCCACAAAATCTAGGAAAAATCCCTCAAAATTCTTCAAGTCTCCTCAAAATTCCACAAACATCCCACAAACATCCCACAAAATCTCCTCAATATCCCACAAAATTCTAGAGAAATTCCACAAAATTCCAGGAAAAATCCCACAAAATTCCCTGAATCTTCTCAAAACACAACCAAATTCCTGCATCATCCTACAAAATCTCCACAAATGTCCACAAAATTCAAGAAAAATCCCACTAAAATCACTAAATTTCCTCAATATCCCACAAAATTCCACAGACATCTCACAAAATCTCCACAAATGTCCCACAAAATCTAAGAAAATTCCCTCAAAATTCTTCAAGTCTTCTCCAAATCTCACAGAATTCGAGAGAAATCCTCAAAATTCCAGGAAAATGCTACAAAATTCCTTCAATCTTCTCAAAACCTGACCAAACTCCAGCCACATCCCACAAAATGTCCACAAATTGCCACAAAATTCAAGAAAACTCTCACAAAATTCTTCAAGTCTCCTCAAAATCCCACAAACATCTCACAAAATCTCCTCAATATCCCACCAAATTCTAGAGAAATTCCACAAAATTCCAGGAAAATCCCACAAAATTCCCTCAATCTTCTAAAAACACAACCAAATTCCTGCAACATCTCACAAAATCTCCAACAATTTCAAAAAAAATCTAAGAAAAATCCCCCAAGATTATTCATGTCTCGTACAAATCCCACAAAAATCCCACAAAATTCCAGAAACATCCCACAAAATCTCCTCAATATCGCAAAAAATTCTGGGAGAGCCCCACAAAATTGCATAAAATGCAACAAACTTCCCTAAATCTCCTCAAAACATTACAAAATTCCAGAGACATCGCAAAAAAATCTCCACAAACTTCCACATTATCTAGCAAAAATCCCTCAAAATTCTTCAAGTCTCCTCCAAATCCCACAAAATTATGGAAAAGCCCCACACAATTCCCTAAATCTTCTCCAATTTCTACCAAATTCCTGCAACATCCCACAAAATCTACACGAATGTCCACAAAATTCAAGAAGAATTTCTCAAAAATCACTAAATTTCCTCAATATCCCACAAAATTCCAGGACCATCTCACAAAATCTCCACAAATGTCCACACAATTTGAGAAAAATCCCACAAAATTTATAAGCCCCACAAATTTCCAGAGAAATCTCACAAATCCCCTAAATCTTCTCAAAACCCAACCAAATTCCTGAAACATCCCACAAAATCTCCATCAATTCACAGAAAATCTAAGAAAATCCCTCAAAATTCTTCAAGTTACCTCAAAATCCCAGAAAACCTCACAAAAATCACTAACTTTTTTCAAAACCCTACCAAATTCCAGCAACATCCTACAAAATGTCCTCAAATATAAAAAAAATTCATGAAAAATCCCACAAAATTCCCTAAATCTCCTCAAAACCTTAACAAATTCCAGAAACATCCAACAAAATCTACACAAAGGTCGACAAAATTCCAGAAAAATCACACGAAATTCCCTAAATCTCCTCAATTTCCCACAAAATTCCATGAAAATCCCACGAAATTCCCTAAATTGTCTCAAAACTCAAAACATTTAGCAAATGCCCCAATTTCTCATCTCCTATTGAATATTTCGGTTTTGGAGGCAAATTAAATTGGGATACATTAACTTTTAAAGATATCAATGCCATTGTTCTTTGCCCTTTTCGAGCAATCTGTCGAGCTCAATTCTGATTTTCCATTTTCTTCACATATTTTGGAGTTGGTGTCCTTTGCAGTGCATAATTGCTACTTGTTCAGGTTTTTGTATTGCTTTTATCAATTGCAGGACTGCATCTTGATGTTTAATGTGTGTGCCTTGAGCAGACAGCAGTCTTCTTTCCTTCCACAGCACTCTGTGGACATGCACTACTCCAAAGCACACTCTGAGCCAGTCCAGATGTTTCCCCTTTTCCCTTTACTCAATTCTAGTGCTCTGCTTAAGGCAACCAGTTCTGTCCTCTGGGCAGATGCATTTGCTGATAATGCTTTTGCCTCCACTATTGCACTGACTGTTGTTACCGCATATCCAGCGTATCTGGTCCCGTTCTCCACCAAGCTGCTTCCATCTGTGAATAGCTCTCACTCTGCTTGCTCCAGTGGGATGTCTTTCAGGTCTTCTCTTGCCAAATAGGTGTCCTCTATTACTTCTACACAGTCATGCTCTAATGGGCCTTCTTCAGTTGTGGTACCCAGGAACAGAGCTGCATTCAAGAGGTCAGTTGTCTTTAGTGTGACATCATCCTGCCCAGTCAGGATTACCTGGAATTTCATCATCCTGCTTGGAGATAGCCAATGGCCCCTCTTTTGTTCTAAAACAGTGCTCACCATGTGTGGCACACAGACATCTATGTGTCTACCCATGGTGAGTTTCCTGGCTTCTTGTGGCAGCATCACGCTGGCTGCAACTGCCCGCAGGCATGAAGGCCATCCAGCACTCCCCTTGTCAAGCTGTTTGGAAAAGCAGCCTACCGGCCTTTCCCAGCTTCCCAAACCTTGGCTCAGCACTCCCAGTGCTAGGTGTAGTCTTTCATGCACAAACAGCTGGAAATCTTTGGACAAACCTGGCAATCCGAACGCCGGAGCAGTTGTCAATGCCTCCTTCAGTTTGAGGAAGGCCTCCTTCTGTGCTCTGCCCCAGGTAAATGGCTGCGTCTTCTGGGCCCCATCCAGGGCTTTTGCAATTAGTCCATAGTCCATGATCCACAGGCAGCACCACCCTGTCATCCCAAGGAAGACTCGCAGCTCATGCACGTTCTGGGGTTCTGGAATAGCACAAATAGCTTGAATACAATTAGTACCCAGCTTACATTGCCCGTGTGAGATTTCACATCCCAGGGAAATCACACTCTGCCAGGCAATTTGTGCCTTTTCTTTCAACTCCTTATATCCTCCCATTCCCAGCTGATTTCAAATTTCAATTGGTACCTTTATGCAGGTTGTTTTCTCTTCTGTAGCTATCAGTATATCCTCAACATACTGTAACAGCAGGTATTGTTTTCTCAGTACTTGCCTGTTCTCAGTCCAAATCTCCAGCTCCTTCCCCAGCTGCCTTCCAAATAGGGTTGGACTGTTCTTGTATCCTTGTGGGAGTCGTGTTCAGGTGAGCTGAGTTTTCCTTCTATTTTCTGGACTTTCCCACTCAAAGACAAACAGTTTCCTACTTTTTTTGTCAAGGGGTGTGCAGAAAAAGGCATCTTTTAAATCAACCAGTAAACCATTTCTATTTCTCTTTTATAGATGTTAACAATGTGCAAGGATTAGCTACCACTGGGTAAATATCTTTAGTTATTCCATATATTGCTCTCAAATCCTGCACTAGTCTTTATTGGTCAACACAGAAATTTGGGCTCCAGTGTTAACTACAAAAGTAAAAAGTGGATGTATAGGACCCACTATTATTGAGAAACCGCTCAGACTATTCAGCCTAGTCTTCACAGAAGTATGGAGAACACCATTTATTTCTATCTTCAGCACACTTTTATAGGGTTTTACAGGGTTCCCGAGCTAAGCAAGTTACTCTTGGTTAATCCACACAGGTTTACATTTTTGCTCTTACACGCAAGGATGTTGTTTTGCTTCATTCTCTCTGCTTCAGGAAAGTTTCAAGAACATGAGCCTTTAATATCACAACTTATACCAAAAGCTGGTTTGTGCAGACAGGCCTTTACTAAAATATCATGCCCACCTTCTGTTCAAATATTCTCTACACACTATTGCTGTAATCAGTATGTCTCCAGTTTTGTTATTTCTCGTGAGCATTTGAAATAAAAGCAACCTCTGCCTCTCTGCTCACCCATGAGAGGCAGAGTTCCCAGTTTCCCTGATTCTGAGGCTCTTTGGGCTCCACTCCCAGAAGCTGAGAAGGAGACGGCTTTGGCTCACAGCCCAGAGCCTGTGGAGCTGTGCTGGGTTATCCAATGGGGCATTCCATACAATGAACTTGGGACAGTGCCAATTAGAAACAACTTCACTCAACTTTGAAGTGAGAAGCCATCTATTACCTTGCTGGGGACCCCCTTCTTTATCTCCAGTGACCACCAATACTGGCAGTGAGAGATTTCTTTTCTCTTGTCTGGGTTTTCCTTAAGAGAGCCAATGCATTTAACACCTTTGCTTTCTCTGATTTTTCTTCTGCCATTTTTACAGATCCATCATTTCTACTGGAATGAATTAGCTCTTTTGGAGGGTAAATTTGATTCAGGACAGGGGTTTCCCCCTCTTCTGTTTCTTTTAGCAAGTAAGCATTTTTGAATTTTCATCCTGGAGGGCTGCTCGCAAGAGATGGATCTTACTCTTTTCTTCATTGAATTGTTTTTGCAAAATTTCAACTAGGTTCTGGAGGGAGTCTATTCTAGTTCTTTCCTCACTTCTTTGCTTAAAGCCAGTTTCTAGAGCTGCTGTAAAACAAGCTCCCAAAACTGAGCAGAGTAGAGTTTGATTTTTGCCCAGTTTAAATTTTTTTTCATCTTGTAAAGAACACACTCTATCAATCACATTTTCCAAATTAAACCAGGAACTAAGGGCCCACTTTTCCCCTCTTGGAGCAGGTCTGGCATTGTGTTTTGCTAACAGAGCATAAAATGCAGCTTTAACTTCTGCACTGCCCTTTTCAGTCATTTTTACAAAGGGAAAACCACTACAGGGAGGTATAAACTTCAATTACACACACACACACACACACACACACACACACACTGCTTTTTGCTTCCCTGTGTGGGTAAAAAGACCAAATATGCTCGGGTGGCACTCTTTCAGTTTAAAATTCTGATTGTCTCTTCGCTACACCAAGCACTCAAAATTCATACACACAACAACAACAAAAACATTCCCACCCTTTTGCACTAAGAGATCATTTGTGAAATTCTGCAGACAGAGCCCTCAAGTGAGTGTGGGGTGCTTTTCACCTCGGCGTGTGCAGTTTGTGGGAAATTTGAGTTGCCCCCCTTGCTTTCTAGACACCGCTCACTCTCTTGGGAGTGTCGGGCTGGGTGCGGCTGGAGCATAACATCTTTCCCCTAATACAGACTGCACAACAAACCTGCAGCCCCTTCTGTCTGTCAGAAATCCTGCCCGTGACTCCAGTTTAAATGTCACGATTCGCTAACGCCAGTGGGAGTCGCGAGAAGTTTCTTTGATCTCAGAGGGCAAAAAGGACACAAGGGATTTCAGTTGAAATCACAACAGCAATAATGTACATTTATTTTAGTGATAACAAGGGTTATGTGATAGAGGAGAGGGAGTGAGAGAGGAGAAAGAAAACAAAGTAAAGAAAGAGAGAGGTTATAGCTACCAACAGATGAGACAGTGTCACAGGGGTCTTTTTCCATGGGGAGATCTCACCAAAATCAATTCAGCCTTATGTAATTCTTCCCCAAAGTGACCTTGTTTCCAGTGTGCTAATAAGCACCCCAAAGGAGAAGTACCTGCTATGAGAGCATTGCTGCCCAAAACCCCTTTAAGCTTCTCCATGTCACAACTACAATACACCACAAATGCCAAACCTGCGACGCTTTCGCAGTCGTCTGACAGACGGCGCCCAGGCAATCCCAACAGGAATTCCTTTAGCCCAACCAAGCGCAGCTTTTGCTGCGTCTTATTGGCAGGCACCCAAACCAAAGTGAAAGCACCTTACCTCTTCTCCTGGGGACGCTGTGAGCAGCGCAGACGGTCGCGGCCGATGGGCTCCCCGAGAATCCCTCGGTGCCGGCTGGAGCAGGATCGGGTCGCCAGCTCGCTCAGCAGCACTCACAAGGTCCCATCTGGGTCACCAAAATGTTAGAGTTCAGGAACACACATCATCACACAATGATTATATGCAGGTACTTTATTGAAGAGCTCTGGGTGTCAGGGGTACACAGACCCAAATCTGACCCATCTTGGTTTTGAGTTGAACATGTTTTATACTCTATCGTTATACAACTTAGATATTAATTATTAAACTTACATTGTTCCATTGTATGCATTGTTTTTACCCAAGCATGGATTTCTCGTGATCCCACCCCAGCCCCCTAACATTGTTCCTCATGTTCTTTAAACAATAATTATATCTAATCACATCTAACAATTCTATCATTTATCATATATTGATTACACAGGTGCAGTTTCACATGATCTTTAGCAAGCACAAGGCCTAACATTTCCCCGGGCCTACTTTTCCCAGGGCTTGCCAAGCCTAACTTTCTTTCTGAGTTCCCGAATTTCCTAAGATTTTAAAATGTTTTACGATCACCTCCAGACACAAAGAGTCCTGTCTGAACAGTCACAAAGCTACATCTATTTTTAATTTTAATTTTTATAAATTTTTCCAGAGCCTGCTGGCTGTGTTCAAGGTTTTCTCCCTATTTCCTCCCTAGTGCACATTCTCCAGGAACGGTGCTTTTACATCCTTTTGCATTGATTAAAGTTACCTGCAATGACCAGTCAATCCAAACCATGGGAAAACTTGAACTTCAATGTGTACCTAGGCAAAATATTTACCTCCCACATCTGAAGCCATGAGCTGCCAAGTACTGTCCCCACTGTCATACCCTGTCCCCTGGAGCTCTGCTGATGCCATTTCAAAGGGGTTGCCAATGAAAACAAGTTTGAATATTTTGGTAGTTTCCACATTGGCATTCAAATCCTTGACTAGAAAAATCACAAGTCAAGATTTCTAGGATTCTTCCATACCAAAGCTGTCATTCTCACCCTGGATTTTAGAGTGTCTGAACAGTCAGACAAGGTTTTAGTTTTAGACTCTACAGACAAAGTCCCTGCTGTTCGGCGATCCCATTCCATCAGCATATAGTCCTGATGATTCCTTTAGGCGGGAGCAGCAAAGGCAAGAATGAGCCAAACAAGCTGTTCCTGTGTTCTCATGTCTGGCACAGCAGTAACTGGGAGTTCAAGAATGGATTCAGGAGACAATGGGTGCACAGGGAGCCACCAAGGCTTTGGGATGCTGAAATGGACCAGCCTGGTGCCTGTGCCCGGGCTGCACCGCGCTGAGCTCCAACTGGACAATCTAACAATGGTTGAATGGACACACCATGGGCCACTGGAGACTCCTACTCCTAGTTCTGTGACCTACACTATTCACCTGTCATTCACCAGATGATGTTTTCATCTTTGCTTGAAATCCAGGAGAGGAAAAGGTCAACAAGGAAAAGTGTTCTCCCAATTCTAGTGACACCTGTGCCTGCACACCACCTGTGCCCATGGCAGGGTGGTTGGAGACTGCATGATGTTGATGCTACTTTGCAACACCAAGTGCTCAGGGATTCTGGGATTGCCCAAGTGCAGAGCAAAACTGAGCCGTGTAAGTCCCTGCTTTTTTTCAGCACATGCTGCTTCTTCCTTTGTTCCAAGCAAGTCCAGGATTTGGTTTCATGTGTCTTTAAGGTGCCTGGACAGATGAGAGGGAGGGCAGCTGCCCCATCAGACTCTCTCTCTCTCTCTCTCTCTCTCTTTCTCAGGATGGTGCCAGTGCCTCTGCTTTGGGGCACCTGAGTGTGGAAGGCGAGCTCGCCCTCAAGCACGGCCATCCAAGTCAGTCACGGGCACAGGCTGCAGCTGAAGCTGGCAAGCGTTGCTGTGAGGCTGCAAGTGAAGAGAAAGCCATTGTGGCCAACTCTGCTGAAGCCTTTTGCCAAAGCAAAGGCAATTGTGCCCACAGCCTCCCCCTGTTTGGCACCCGGCTGCTGCGGACGCCTCAGTGCGCAGGTGCCGACGTTGGGGCTGCTGCTGTTCCTGGGCACACTCTGCTGCTGTTTCTGTGGGCTCCAGAGCCGCTTGGGCAGCAGCCACTGGGCAGCCCTGCCAGAGGAGACATCGCCACCCTCCCCATGGTGGCAGCAGCTCTGTGGGCCCCGAGCTCTGTGTCAGGGGGGCCTCGGTCACAGCAGCGTGGCATGGGCAGCCGTGACGGCCCGGGCTGGCCGCCAGCCCTGCCTCTGCCCACTGCCCCTTCCTGGAGGCACCCAGTGGCCGTGGCCTGGCAGCTCGCCCCTGCCCTCCATGTCCCCAGCCAGTCCAGCCTGGGCACCTCGGGCTGTCCCCACCCTCCCGCTGGGGTGGTGTCCCAGCCTCCAGGCCTTCTGCTGCAGGCCTCGGGGACATTTTGGGGCAGCACCGGAGCAGCCAGGTGTAAGGGACCAGGCGGCTGCCCGGGGGCTGCTTATGGCCTCTGACACCCAATTCCTCAGGGCTTCCCACCACCCCGGCTCCTCCAGGGCCTTCTGTCCCCTTGGAACCTCCTGCCACCCACTCCCTCACACATCCCCCTCGTGCCTTCCCACTGCCTTGTCCCGTCTGGGCCTCCGCAGCCCCTCATCCCCTCACGGCCTCCCAGCACCCCGTGCCCTCAGGGGCTCCCCCAGCCTGGCCCGGCAGCAGCGCCGCAGCCCCACAGGAGCTCCAGCAGCTCCTCAGCCATCACGGCAGCAACACACGGGCAGCAGGACACAGATGGCGCTTCCTGCCTGCCACAGGGCTTGTGGCTTCAGCACAACCACCAAAGGCCAAGGGGCTTCTGGCCATTTCCCCTGCACACTGCACGCCTTGGCAGGTTGCTGAGCACAAGAACCCTTTTCCCTCTCTTCCCCTATGCCCCACACAACCTGGGCAGCAAAAGAAAGGTCTTGGGACTCTTGTGGTTTATAACATATCCTATATTATTTACATACTAGATGGAAACGAAACGAAGAAAAGAATAATCTCTATGAAAAAAAATATAACAGATGGCCCATGTGGCCCCAGAAGATAGAGCCTCTCAGCCCTAACATATCCTATATTATTTACATACTAAAAAGAAAAAAATAGAAGAAAACAATCCTTATGAAATAAAAACTCCTGGCTGGCCCAGGTGGCCCCAGCAAACAGAACGTCCCAAATCAGCGCTGAGCACATCTCCAGCAGCGCAGCCAGCCCAAGCCTGACAGACGAGGCCGTGTCCTCCATGCCCTGAGGATTTGGTCTTCCATCCTCTGGAGAATGGAGTAACGGGCACTCTGGATGGCCCGGAGGACATACAGTGTCTCAAGTGCCAGGTCTGACACGGCACCGCTTCTGTCCTCCGTCAGGCGTTCGAGGGCTGCAAGAGAGACGAACAGAGCCACGGTCACACCCCAGAGCTGTGGGGGCCCAGCGAGAGCCCCCTGCCAGGGCCATGCCAGCCGGCTCTTGCCTTGGCCAGGAGGGAGCAGGGACCAAGGGGGTCAGCCCGAAGCTGCTGGCCACAAATGCCCCACGTGGCCCTGAAATCTCACTGTGCTCTGCCCACGCCGTCCCTCACCGGGACAGGGAGCAGAGCCCTCCACAGCTTGGCCAGGGCTTGCAGCTGCCCCCGACAGCCAACACTGTCAGCCCGCTGCCCTGGCTCACCTCTGCACAACACCTGGAGCTCTGCCTGCTGCCCCCTCAGCTGCTCCCCGGCCATCCCTGAGAACACAGAGCCTGTCAGGGTCCCAGCAGCACAGCTCTCTGCCAGCGGCGCTGCCAGCCCTGTGGCCACACGGCCTCCTGCCTCGGCAGGGCTCAGCCCGGGCCCTTGCCGCATCCTGACTCAGCCCAAGGGCACGGCTGCCAGAGGCCGGCAGCAGCAGCCCCGAGGACAGCCGGGAATCCAGGGCGCCGGGCCCGGGTGCCGCTGCCGGGGCAGCAGCCGGGGCTGGGGCCGAGCTGCGGCGGGGCGGGGAGGGAGCCCGGGCTCGGGACTCACCGATGACCCTGATGGCCGCCGCTCGCAGGGTCTCCTGTGGGTCCTGCAGGTACTGCAGGGCCCGGCGCAGGTGCTCGGCCAAGGGGATCCTGTGGTCGGCCAGCTGGAGAGAGCGGCAGGAGGGAAGGGTTGGCGCGGGCTCTGCCCTTCGGCCGGGCGCTGCTGCCTGCGGCCAGTCGCGCCCTCCCGTGCCCGGCCAGCCCTGAGGCCCGGCCAGCAGCCGCTGGCGCCGGGCTCTGGAGGGGGCAGAGGGCCGGCTGCTGCCCGGGGAGCCGCGGTGCCGGCCCGGCCCGCAGCCCCGCTGGGCCGGGGCTCCATCGGCACCCGGCTCGGGGCCACAGGGGGCTGGAGAAGAAGCCGTGCGGCCCCCGGGTGCAGCAGTGGGCAGGGGCACAGCTGCCTGCCCCACACACTGAGCACCGGGGCCAGGGGGCTTCTCTAGTCTGAGACTGGGACTTCCAGCCGTCCTTACCACGAGCCTGGCAAACTTCCACAGCTTCTCCTTTCTGACAGCTTTTTCCAGGTCTGGCCTCTTCAGGAAGTGAGCCGCGCGAAGGAGCGTTGTCCGAGAGGCCTGGGGAGCAGCAGAGAGCCGCAAATGGCCCCACAAGGCAGGGCACAGGAGTGTCCCAGTGCCAAGGGCTGGAGGAGGCTGCAGCCTGCAAGCCTGCGTCAGGGCAGGAGGCAGCTGAGCCCCCTGCCAAGGCGCAGCAGCAGCCCAGGAGTCCTCACCTCTGCCACATGCCGATTCTCATCTTGGCAGTGGAAAAAGAGTGGGAGCAGGCTCTGGTACACTCGTTCCTTCAGGGGCTTTCTTCCTTCTTCTTCTGCTGAAGACATCACTCTTCGAAGGAGAAACATGGAGAGCAGCTGCACCTGGCTATGGGGCTGTATGAAAGGAAGGAAGGAAAAATGACCTCATCATTGGCTTCTTGTGGCCCACATTGGCGCAGGCCTGCAAATGCACAGGGCACAAAGTGTCCGGGCAGCAGGCAGTGGCCGTGGCTGGGGCACAGAGCCTTACATTTTCCAGGAGTTTCAGGAGCGGCTCAGCCAGCTGCAGGGCCCTGCGCCAGGATATTGGGGTGTCTTCATCTGTGAAAATATGGCTCAGGAGAGCAATGCTCATCCTGGCCACGTCACTGTCCAGGTCCCACAGGAGGTGCACTAGTCTTCCTGTCAGGCTCTGAATTCTTTCGGCCTGTGCAGAACACAAGTGTGTGAAAGCCCGGGCAGCTGCCGCAGGGCCCAGAGGCCAAAGGGCTGTCCCAAAGCACTCGGGCAGCTGAAGCAGGAGACAGGAGAGCTGCGAGGAGCTGCCTCAGCGCCCAAGGCAACGGCCAGCCAAGGCCAAGGGACAGCATTGCCCAGCCTCATGCTGCCCACACGGCTTCAGCTGCTGCCCCCTTCTCACCATGGAGGGATGGTCCTTTAGCAGGAGGAGAGCCCTGAGCACCTGGTGATGCATCTCTGTGGAATTGTACCACAGGTACTTATACAAGATCTCCATTAGGCTGTCACCACAGTCACTCAAGTCCAGGCAATCTAGGAGCTGAAAGGCACAGGGCAGTGAGAGGGGAGCCGGCCAGCAGGAGCCTGGAAGTGCGTAGGGCTGGGCCCAGGTAGCAGCACAGGGCACGGGTGCTGTCCCAGGCAGCTGTGGCTATGGCAGGGGACAGGGCTGGCAGGGAGCTGAGCGAGGTAGTGCTGGCCATCAGGCTCACCTCCACAAGGAATGCCATGGCAGAGACATCCCAGTGTGGCAACGGTTTGCTGAGCACCTCAAGCAGGTAGCTTAAGATGCCTTTACACAAGTGGGCGGATGCACGGCGCATTACCCTGGAAGGCAGAAAATGGCAGAAAGAGTCTCAGCAAGGGCGTGAAAAACCTCTCCCAGGACTGATGGACACAGTTGTCCTATTGCCCCAGCACCCTGTGAGGGTATTTGGGCCCTTGAGATGTGGCTGCTCCTGGGCACCCTCCTCTCACAGCCTTTTGCAGTCTCCTTGGCCATCCCTCGGTGACGAGGCCCTCAGGCCCATGGCCACGGGGACTGTGGGGGGCATCCTGGTCATGGGGCACAAATGTCAGAGGCAGTGGGGAGAAGGGGGACTCACCTGGCCAGCAGACCCACGGCATAGTGGTGGGTGTCAGCACAGAGCAGCGTGTCCCAGCCACGCTTGCGTTCCATTGCCACCACCACATGCTCCAAGTGGAGACTGCAGAGCAGGGCCTTCAGGGTCTGCACTGCAAACCTGTGTGCACAGCAAAGCCCAGGTGACGCTGGGAGCGCTGGCTCTGAGGCTGGGGAAGTGGCAGGGACAAGAGGAGTGGCATGGAGCACCTGTTGGGGCTGGTGGAGAGGCCGTGTTGCTCCTGGCATTCCTTCCAGAAGGTATGGACGTCTTCTGTCATATACAAAGTACTGAAGTACGTTTGGAAGAGCAGATGCACAAAGAGGCGGGGGAAATAGACTGTGAGGATCTGTGGGCAACAGGGCCCCTGGAGGATCTTCCACATCACCAGAGTTGCCTGCAGAGGACAAAGCAGCCCGAGACAGCGCTCAGTGCCGGGGCGTCCGTGTGGCAGGGCCTGAGCGTGGCAGGGAGAGGCCGGGGGAGACGCAGGGGGAGCAACGGGCCTGGTGGCCCTGAAGCTGCCCCTAGGCCAGGTTTGTGGCCAGTGCCTGAAGCAGGGAGATGCAGTGGGGGAAGGAGGTAACAGAGCTGCTGGAGAGGCGTCCGGCCTTGCGGTGAGCAAAGGCCAGCTCCAGAAACTCACAGTCAGGGAAAAGACAGCCGTCTTGTCCCCATCAGAGGTGCCCAGGTTTTTCTGCGGCCAGCTCCCCACCACATTGATGAGGAGCGGTGTCACTTCCTCTGAAATCCAGGGCGAGAGCAAGATGGTCGTCCACATGGCCATAGCAGCTCTGCGGGGTCAGACACAGCACCGTGGGCTGGGCAGCAGCGGGGAGCTGAGCTGGCCGCCAGCTCTGCCTGTGCCCACTGGCCCTGAGCAGCAGCAGCAGCCAGGCAGCCCAGCCCTGTGGGGACAGGCCCCTGAGGGGCAGGCTGGCAGCACGGCAGCAGGCTCGTCTTTGTAGCAGGGCTGGCAAAGGGAGCAGCCAGAGGGCCCTGCAAGTCTGTGTTGCTCACAGCCCTGGGCCGGGCTGTACAGGGTGATGGGCTGGGGAGCCCTGAGGCCTCGGGGCAGCTGGGCCCCATACCTGTCACACGTTGGGGCCACCCGCAGGAGAGTGATGGCCACATCATCGGGCTCTGCCTCGGCCACTTGCATCAGGGCCCAGTCCATCCTGTGCTCAGCAGCCTCATTGGCCATGAGCCACTGGTGGATGTACCTCACCACGCCGGGCACCTGGAGAAGGCACAGGGAGACTTGGAATGCTAGCAGAGGGAGTCAGCAATGTGCCCAGCTTCTTCCCCAGACAAGTGCTTCTCTTCCAGCCCACTGCCATGGCCTCAAAAGCTTCAAGTGAGCAGCAGGCGTGGCTTGGGAAAGCCAAGCAATTGCTGGAGGATCAAAGGCTGGCCACAGGCTGCTTACTTGCTCTGGATTGAAAAGAGCCGTCTCTACAAGCAGATCCAGCTGGGCAGCGCTGCTCTGTTCTACCAAGACCTCTGAGGATGCTTTGACCTCAGTGTCCGTAGGTCTGGTGTCTTCCTTGCCAATTCTCGTGATGAATTGGTAAAGAAACTGTAGGAGAAGGGCAGGAAGGCAGGGAAGTTGCATGGAGTGCTCCAAGTGCGGTGCTGGGCTGAGCAGTGCCAGCAGGCCCAGCGCTGGTGGGGATGGCTGCAGGTACCTGCGCTGCTCTGCGGAAGCGGCCACGGGCGGTGTCCTGCTCTTGTGTGCCATCCATGGCTGCATCTGGCAAAGAGCAGCCAGAGCTGAGGGGCTGCGGGAGAGGTGGGAGAGTACAGCCCAGCCCTGCGTTCCCCAGGCAGGGACAGTCCCGGGATGCCCCAGGGGATGCAGCACGGCCACTGCTGCGGGGGCAGCCCCAGCCCCTTTTTTGTGCTGTCCATGGGTGTGTCTCCACAGGACAGTGTGGGATGGGATGAGATGGGATGCAATGGGATGGGATGGGGCCAAGATGGCCGCAGGCACCAGCCCTGTGGCCCAGCTCTGCCACTCACCCTCCTCCAGCGGCTGCAACTGCTGCACCTCTTCGGTCTCTGGTGCTGGGGCAGCTCCAGGGCCTTCTTCCTCGACCTCCTCCTCCTCCTCCTCCACCCAGGCCAGCTTGGGCACTCTTGGGGGTCGCTGCTCCCTATCTTCTTCCAGACTCTCCAATCCTTTCCATAGGAACAGCACCAGGGGATGGCATGGCATGTAATGGGATGGGGCCAAGCTGGCAACAGGCACTAGCCCTAAGGCCGAGCTCTGCAACTCACCCTCCTGTGGTGCCTGGAAGTCCTGCACCTCTTCAGACTCCTGTGCCAGGACAGCTCCAGAGCCTTCTTCTTCCTGCTCCTCAAGCCAGGCCAACTTGGGCACTCTTGGGGGTCTCTGCTCCATGGCAGTGACTGGATTTATGGCTTCTTGCAGGAGAGATGGCTCAGAAAAGCTCAGAGTCAGCAAGTCCTGCAGTCGTGCCTGGAAGGCACCTGCAAGACTCAAGTCCTGGCAAGATTGCAAGACAGCGAGTCCTGCACTTGGGTCTTGAGGGCTCCTGCCACAAGGACAGGAGGCTCCTCAACAGGGATTGTGGTCTGGTCTCAAGGGCAGAGACTGCAGGGATGGGCGACACGTCGGAAAAGCTCCGGGTCACCAAGTCCCACGGTCTGCCCTCAAGAGAACCTTAAGAAGGAAGGCTCAGCAAGGCCACAGGTCAGCAAGACCTGTGGTCTGGCCTCGAGGTCACCTGTAGTAATAGTGCTTCAGAAAAGCTCCAGGTCCGACACAAAGGAGTGCGCTGTGCGGGGGCTCCTCACAGCACCGCTCTGGCGCGTCCTGACCCGTCGCGTGCACCGAGCACTGTGGCGTGGCCCTGTCACCGCCAGCTCCTATGTCAGCACGTGTCACAAAGGGCCCTTTGACATCTGCTCCCGTTGCCACCATCCCACGGTGACCGTGCTGCAGCGTGTCACAAAGGGGCCTTGCACACCCTGCCCTCCGCCCTGGGGCCGCCCCCATCCCCCCCCAAGTGGCCCAGCTTGGAAGGAATCCCTTGCCCAAAGTGTCTAAGACAGCCTGACGGGATCTTTAGGAACAGCTTGTTAGAAATGAAATGGAGGCAAATTTATCAATAAGAATTTTATTGAAAACTTTGTAAAATTTACTCATGGAAATGTCTCAGTGTTGAGAGACAGGTGTCTGCTAGGGAGGGCAGGAGCCTCCCTTGGAATGAAAAATGTAGACCCCCTCCCTCCGAATTATGATAACCTTGAAATCAAGGGGCTCTCAGGCAGAGATCTGGGGATAGGAATAACAGTTCTTTACTAATATTTATAACCAGGCAAACAAACAACAATAACTACAGCGTTAGCAAGAAAACAGAGCCAGGGACCCCGTGACAGCTTTCTGGGCTGAGACGGGAAAGGATGGAGGAGAGGCTTTGTTTCACAAACCCCCTCGGGTTGGCAGTCAGTGCTGGTGCTCCTGCAGGGCTCTGAGGAACACTCAGCTGGGAACAGCAGGGATGAGCTGAGATCCCGGGCCAGTGGCTGAGGTGGATCAGCAGCTCCGTGGCGGTGGCTGGCACTGCCACACGTCCCGGCAGGACAGGGGGTGCGAGGCCACCAACGAAGAGGGAAGAAGGAGAAGAAGCAGCAGCTCCATCTGGGTGATGGCGAAATTCCCTTCTCCCCACCACAACAGCTCTGCACCCAAAGTGTTCTTCTCCGAAGCTGAAGAAGCCACCAAACTGTCCCCACCCTCCCCTTTTCCTGCCCCCTTCCCCCCCTGGGCCCAGCCAAATTCTTTATCTTTCCTCAAGCACCCACCAGGTACCCGCAATTAAGTTTTCCCTGCAAGTCATGAGTAAAAATTCCACAGGCAAGCCAGAACTAAATAGAAAATAAATGACACCTAACCCCCAACACCTGTAAGTTGTATCTTGAGAGTCAGCCAGGATCTTTGTTTGCCAGAAACACCTCTGAAGTTTAATCAAGGCATTAGTCATCAAAATTATTTTGAAAATTTAAAGATCAAAGTAGCCAAAATACTCAATGTAACTAATTGCTGGGTATGTTCTCAGCTCAGGTTGGGAGGAATGGGGTTCCCTCGGAGGGCTCACCCTGTGGGGTGGCCAAAACTCTGTCAATGGGCTCTGACTCGTAACGGATCCAGTGCAGGGACACTGACAGAAAACTGTGCTGTGGAACACAGGAATGCAATTATCAGTTTTACAGGATTGTCTGAGATTTCCCTTCCGGAGAAACCAAGCCCTGTTCTAGTTGGAGGCCACAATGTGAAAGGATTTCTGTGCTTTACCATCACAAGCTTACTCATTCTTTTTCCTCACCCTCATTCACGTTAGGAACAATACTTCTGTTGTCCATGGAGCTGGCATTTTTTGAATTCCAGAATAATGTCCCCAAGGTCCTTTGCTGTTCAGCTTTACCGCGCTGTCTGTGGCTAACAAGGCTTGCTGGGGTCCTTTTCCCTTCGGCTGGAGAGGTGCTGGGTCCCAGTCCCTGAGGGACAGCCAGGCTCCTGTCTGGTATTGGTGTGGAAGTCCCTCAGGGTCACATCAGCCTTTATTAGGACTTTATTAGTCCTTTATTAGGACTGCTGGATCCATACCTTTTATCTCCACAAATGGAGGTGATTTCAGGTGGATGTCCTTTTTTTACAATTTTTTTTAAAACTGCAATATTGATAACTGTATTGCCCTGCATTGTGGTGGAAAACCAAATCTTGTTCACTATTGTTTAACAGACTTACTTCAATTTCTCCTTGATAATCTGCATCAATTCCTCCTCCCGTGACATGAACCCTTTGCAACGCCAAGCTCCAGTGAGAAGTTATCAAACCAAAGTGTCCTGGAGGAATCTGAATTCTTATTCTTGTATTGTAAACTGTCATTTGCTTCTGATTTCTCCTAATGAATTCCAGTGCATGAAGGTCCAGCCCTGCAGCCTCTGGGGTGGCCCTGGCAGGGGCCATCACAGCCAGAACAATTTCCCAGGCAGTCCAAGTCTCACTGTCCATGGCTGTGTTTGCAAATTGGGTGCAGCCGTGCACACCCAGGGGTTTCCATTTCCCAGTGGGCCCATTGTTAAGGGCATGGAGCCCATCTGGGAGATGGGTTCTCCACCGGGACAGGTTCCCATCTCCTCATTTTATCAACTGCTCTATTAACAGCCTCTTCAGCCATGGAACCAATCCTGCCATTTTTGGATAGTGTGGTACATGAAAAACCCAGCAGTTTTAATCACTGTATTTTTCCCAGGAACAGACAAAGCATTCCACATCACAGCATCAGCAAACCATATAAAAACAGCCAACTTCACCCCTTCCTCCTTTATTCTGTGTATACAATTCACAAAATTTACCATTGACATTTGGGCCTTTGCTAGTCCTTTTTTGTAGGGTATTTAGTGTTACAGTGAGCAACCTAAGCTCACAAATTAGTATTGTCAACATTATTGCACATTATCAATTTTTAATTTTGGATATAAATATATATTATTGATTATTATTATTATCATTATTATCATTATTACTATTATTATCATTATTATTATCATTATCATCATCATCACCGTTGTTGTTGTTGTTTCACTTGGACAAACAAACCTGAGCTCAAGACTAAAACCTGCTGTACCTTCACATGGGAGCATTCCAAAAACAATTGTTCCTTCTCTTGGTGCTGTTTCCAATGTGCTGTTAACAAAATCCATCCTCATCTTCCCAAACCTACCAGTTCTTTTCCTTTTTACACATGCAATTTTTGGCTGCATTCTAAGACTGATTTACTAAAATATGGATATGATCTAGTATCACTATCCAACTGAGACAGACAAAGACTCTTGAACTGGTTTAGGGTTAAAAAGTGTATGATTATTAGCAGCGCTGGGCCGATGTGTCAGATCAACCCTTAATACACACGGCCCCGAATACTGGTGAATACAGGCTTTTTATTTCCAGAAATATGGAACACAAATGCATATTCATAACCCCGTTGCCACCCACACTCTGCTTCCTATGCTAATTAGGAAAAAAGCAATTAAGCATGCGTAGTTTGTTCCTTGAAATGAGTTGGTGGTCCTTTTATGAGGAGGGGTGAGAGAAGGGAGGGAAGGGATATGGCTCTTCCTCCTTCTGACCTTTCTACCTTTTCAATGCAAAGTGACAAATGGACCCTTGGCTGGGCTCCTAGTTTCATGTCTTCCAGGAGTTTCTGATTTGCAATTCTCTTCTGTTCTTCAAGTTCCTTACCAGATTCATTGCTTCTCATTATAAGCCCAGCTGAACAAGCATAGAGTTGACAGACAATTAGTTATTAGCCAACGATTAACCTCTAATTTTAGCAAAGTTTCTCTAGCTCCCTTTAATTTTAGCAAGGCCCATCTATTTATTTTGTTTAGATTTAGCAAGGCTTCTTTCTAATGAAGGCCTCGGCTTCTCTAAATTCTTAAATTCTTCAAAGTTTATGTCTCAGAGTTTTGACTGCTTTAAGGATCCAATGGAACCTCCATAGCCCCTGGCACCCCCAGAGTTCTGGCTGAGATGAAAAGATGAATGGGGAAATAAAGAAACACCTTCTGAAGCTGGTGATAGAAACTAAGATGCCAGCTCTTGCCACTGGCTTGGGCAAGAAGAAGGGCCAGACCCAGTGGGGATACTCAATTATCTCCCTTTGAACTGATGTTTAGAATTCCTTATCCTGGTAATCCTCAGCCTTGAGAATTACCTGGGGGTAGGGATAAAGGATATCTATTGGAAACAATATGTAGCCTGGATAGTGTCTCTTGTAAAAGCTCTTTGACAAGAAGCTCAGCTAGCACAGAGCCTGCCTTTAGACTTTGCTGTTCACAACATCCAGCCAGGAGATTGAGTCCTAGTGAAGGAGTAGAGAGAAGCAGCAGCAGCAGCAGCAAAGTAGTGTAGACCTGTGCAAGTGTTGCTGAGCACAGAAACAGCCGTCAGGAGAGCTGAACACGGGTAGAGCCATCCCTCTCGAGTCAAGGTCTCTAAGGCCCCAGAAATTCAGACATCTCAGCTAGAGGAGAAGCTCGGCAGGCTGCCACTGATGCTCCACAAGAGGGGACTGGAGCAGTAGCCAGGCCATCAACATCAGGGGAAGCCCCGTGTGCCTCCCACAGCCTGGCTGCTGAAATAGTTTGTGTGGGCATCCCTTCTCTCAAATCTCCAGTCATTAGAGGCCAATCCTCACTGTCATTGTTTTCTTTATGTTAAAGCTCTTTCTGTGCCTTCACTCGCCTCTACAGGTCGTGTAAAGACAACATGAAAGTAAAAGTTAAGTTAGGAAATTAAATTACACCATTAAAATGTCTGCCTTAATAATCTTACCTTGATATTGTCAGCCACTTGAAGTTGAAACCAAAAGTAGAAAAGTAATTTTTAACCATAAGAGAAGAAGTAGCAAATCCTTTTACCTGAAAAATTGTGAAGTCTGTGGAAGGCCAGGAAGATCTGAAGACTGGCCGTGGCTGCCCAGCACAGTCAAACCTAAACAACGAGTTAAGTCCATAATAAACAAGATTTTGAGATGAAGAACGAAGTCTATGGTGGCTTCATTCTTCTGAAAAAAGCATTTATTGTCTAAATAGAACAAGAAGCACATACGTGGGAAAAAGCATTTCTGACTAGACTTTAGGTTCAGAGTGTTAGACCCCCAGCTTCCCTCCTTATAATTGTTTCAGATATCAAGGCAAATAGAATCAAATGTTTGTTAAGTTCACCACCAGCAGCTAAGCAAGGTGTTCCTTCCATAATTACCAAAAAGATTTTGAAGGCTATAAAGCAGAGGGGAAAGAGAAGGTTTTTTGGAGCCCTTATTTTTAAGCTGCCCCCAAAACAATTCCATAAGCAGGACACGTGTTGTCCGTGATGATCAGTAGAAGTAGCAACACTGAAACAAAACTCAAATCCTTTGTAATAGGTTCTGGTCCAGATCCAACAAAACAGATTTAAATGGAACTGCAGGTAGAAGCTTCGTGTGAGAGCTTAGAAATGCAAACACTGTCAGCAGAAGAAGGGAGAGTGGGGCAAATTAAATGATAGCTAAAAGGTGGTGAAACAAATTACAAAAGCAATAGGAAAGTTAACTCATGTATCAGTCCAAACATGGAAAGAATGAGAATAAGATATGTTTTCGTGGTTATCTAGTAAACTGTGGGTTTAAGAAATGCTTTTCTTGTGCTGTAGCAACTCTAATCTTTTTAGCATGCATGATCCCTTGCTTAGTACAATTTCTTAAACGTGTGCTAAAAAGGATGCAGGTAGTAGCCATAGCTACTAATCCAGGAATAGCTACAAAAGGACAGAAATTGATGTCACTGCAAATAATTGCAAAACAAAAAAAAAATCGAGGAATAGGAAATAAAGGCAATGATAACTAAAGTTTGTAAAGACAATTAGTAAGAAATTTTTTTTAAAAAGAGAGGTTGAGAGGAATGAGAGATTTGTCTTTAGAAACAAGCTGTGGGTCTGCTGGTAAATAAAACTAGCACTGAGAGATAAAAGAAACAATGGGAAGGATTCCTCTGATTGATGAATGGAAGAAAGATATTTGCCTTTACAAACAAACTGTAAGTTTGCTGATAAATGAAATTTGATATTGAAAGATGAAAGAAACAATGGGGGAAAACCATAAATTCCATAAGAATTAAAAATGAAGAAGGAGGGTTATACATTAGAGGGGAATCTTGGGTATCAGGCAGTCCGGGGAGTCTGGACCTCTCAAGTACCTCAGCCAGTGGGGAAAGAGACAGGGACGTGGCTGGGAAATTCGGATAAAAAGGAGGCTGTGTCCTCCAAAAATTTGAGAGACCCCAGGAGAATGGCCCATGGCCTCTCCCTTTATTCAAATCAAGTAAAAGGACTCCTCTGTCTCCTTTTTAGACATAAACCTCTGGTGTTTGTAGATGAATTTTCCTGACAAGGCCAACAACAGACTGGAATGGAAAAATCAGCATCAGAAACCTGTGAGATGGAAAAGTTTTGGCTGTTTGAGATAAAAAATGTGGACTAAAAATCTCTATGGCAAAGAACAACCTTTCTCACAAGGATTACTGTAGAAAAAGTGATGCAGGTGTTGGAATGACAGCCAGTGCCCTCAGCAAAGACAATTCCCTGTCCTGTGGGCTCCATAAACCACACGTGAATGTGGCACTCATCCTGATTAATCCCAAAGCACTTCTCTGCAAGAAGCACTAGAGAAGTGCATGGGGCAAGAGTTCTGCAAGTGCCAGGTTCTCGTGCAGCAGAAAAGTTGTAAAATCGGAAAGATTCTAGCAACCACAAAAAATCCATCATTTATGGCTTGTAAATATTTCAGTGAATCTCAGTTACTTCTGGGTAAAATCAAACACCAAGTAAGTTTCATAACAAAATCCCAGTTTGTCTGTTCCTGTTTGTGGCAGAGGATGAGGTTACAAGCTGGCCAGCTGAAGAAGCCAAGGAAAATCTCCACTTCCCTGTCATATTTTCCTACTGACACAGGAATGAAGACCAAGAATTTGGCTCAATGGAGGGGTAAAACCAGAGGATGGGTGAGGTTTTGCATCCTAAGACTTCCTTTGCTAGAGTACAAAGAGTTTAGCTGTGCGTGGATCTCCTTGCTAAACCTCTTTGTTTTCAAACTCCATTCCTCCATGGCAGAACTGAACAAGCTCCGTATGTCAGAGCTTCAAGTTCCAAGCTGTGTGCTGAGTTAATTGTAATGGATCCATTAGCAGTGCGTGGGGTTGCTGCCATGAGGAGCTCAGGTGGCTTCTTGAGATGAAAATCAATGTGCCGTTTGTCCCAGCTCCATGTGTCCTGGGACAGCCCTGGCTCCACGGGAGCACACGGAGTGTTCTCGTGCCATTTCTAAATGAAAATTGAACCTCCTCAAGAAGCCAGGCCAAAGTCACCAGACAGCAGTCACAAAAAGGAATTTAGGCAGTTTGCTGGGTGTTGATCTAACAGCTACCACCTTCCCAAAGTCCAGGCTCCACTAAACAAGGCTCTTTCCTCTGTCAGCAGCCTTGCACTTGGTTGTGTTTGATACACGTACAGAAGAAGAAAAAGCCACTTGCACTGTGGAAACATGAGCTGCAGCTGTGCAGTAAGTTGTGCTCAGTAGCTGACCAGCTGATTTAATTCTGAGTGGGTATTAGACAGAACATACTACAATAAAATTTCACAGGACAGCTATCAAGTATCCAAAAAATGCAGTATTATGTTATTTTCTACCTCCAGTATTGCCAGCACACAGCTCAAGGAAGAAAGGTATTTACCAACCAGCACAAAAGAAAAAAATAAAAATGAAAAAAGGATTTTTAAGGATATCACAGCAATGGCCACCAGGCATTTTCCAGCTTTGCAGGATATCAGTTCAAAGTCAATCTAAACAAGCCAGCATATGTCTAGCAAGAAAGAAATCACAGTTCATGTGTGTTCCTAAACCTAAGCTTTGCTATATCAAGCATGGATGGTATCATTTTCCAGCTCTCAATAGAAGTGTCATAATTTATAAATAAACAAAACCTCATGCATAGAAATAGATTAGTAAGGTAGGTAGGTAGGTAGATAGATAGATAGATAGATAGATAGATAGATAGACAGATAGTTATAGAAAGAAACATAGTTTGACATGGCAGATAGAGATATTTGAATGCACTTGCCTGTATAACTTTGTACAGAAAGGGATGGAGAAGTGAGAGGTTATTCTTTTCCACACATGGAAAACCCTCTTTTGTCCAGTAGAATCAGCTTCCTCCCTCAATGACCACCAGGCTCCCTGAAGACCCCACCAAGAAGGCCCTGTGATCCCCATGGTCTGTGTATGCAGCACTTCAAGAAAGTAATGCCTGCCTCTTAATACTACAGGGGTGTTCAAGAGATTTATTCCCAGCCATGGTGACAAGATGAACGAACTGAAGCCAGTTACTGTAAAAGGCCTGAACCAGCAGCACCACAAAGCACAGCCAAAAGCAGCAGGTCCCACACGGTGTCCCACAATCATGGCCCGAGCGGCTGCAGATCCTCCTTCAACCCCGGCTGCATTGCAGTCCCACTGAGCACCAAGAAGAAAAGGGCCTTTGTGAGAGCAAGCAAACTTAACCCTCTTCCAGGACACAAATTCAGAGGGCAAAAAATTGAAAAACCCCACAGCATCAGCCACACTTCCCAATGAGAAGGGTTGGAACTCTCTGCCCCTCCACACTTCCCCAGCAGGTTTACAAAAGGAACTGGGATCTAAGCTGTGCCCTCCAAACCAAGAGAGCCAGCCTCCCTTCAGGGTGAGAAGTCATGGCCTCAGTTCTAGCCCTGGGGGCCTCCTGTGCCCCAGAGAATGGCTGTGGCTGTAAATGTGTGTTTGGCTGCAGCACAGGGCCAGGGTGAAGCTCGGCAGCCTCATCAGAGCCCACGGCCACGGCCCTTCCCTGCCGGGGCCCTCACCTGGCCCGGCCCGGCCCGGCCCGAGCAGCCCGGACTGGCCTCAAGGGATGGGCTCTGCCTGCCCGCTGTGCCCACAGGCCGGGCCCAAGGGCTCGCAAGAGGCTTCCTCCCAGCTCTGCAAAACCTCAGCCAAGAGTGTCCCCTTTGCTGTGCTGAGAAGAGGAAAAAACCCTCTCAATTTCACCCCACTGCACACCTCATGGGGGATCCCTGCACACCTTAGTAGAGAGCCCAAATTAGCCCTGGGTGCCTCATGAGGTGCAGGCCCAGGTGATGCCACTGAAGGAAATGTGCCCTCACAGCCCAGGGACGCTCAGCATGGGCTCCCCCAGCCCCTCGTGGCCCCACCACTGGTCATGGCAGCCCCTGCCTGGCTCCTGCCTGTCCACACTGTGGGCACACCCGGCTGCTCCTGGACATGGAGCTCAGCAGGGGCTGGTGCATGAGGGCTTTGCTGGTGGTACCAGCCAGACACTGAGGTGAAATCTCCATCTCTTTATTGGAACAAAAACCATAGGCCAAGCCCTGCTCTGGTGGACAGGGGCTGCCCAATTTCAGTCCTGGCCAGGTACCAGGGCCAGGGGGCTCAGGGGCAGAGGGTCTCACTTTGCAGGTGTGGGTCTTGGGACGCACTCAAGATGGGGATGGAGCCGCAGCAGAGCAGAGGGAGACAGAGGTGAAGAGTGGGGATGAGAGGTCAGCTTCTCGGTGATTAAAGTCTTTGGCTATTCTTCTGAAGGTGCAGAGGTGCTCCTGTGGAGAGAGGAGGTGGCTGAGGCCCCCAGCTGCCGCTGGCACGCAGGGACCCTCCTGCACAGCAGGGCCCAGAGCGGCCAAGGCTCCCCAGCACGGCTGGAGCTGCTGGCACAGCTTGGCCCAGCTGGACAGCTGCCCCTCAAGGCCCCGGCGAGCAGGGGATGGCTCTGGGCAGGGTCCCTGGCAAGGAGCGGGCCCCAGAGCGCCTCTGCCTTTCAAGGGCAATCTCGTCCCCGCTCTTTCTCCTGCCCACCTTGCTTTGCCTCTGCCCGCTGCTCCTGGGGCTGCTCTTGGCCAGGAAGCCTCAGTGGCAGCCAGCACTGGCTGCAGCCCCAGCGGGCTCCCCAGGACAAGGCCCAGCAATTAAGAGGCCAATTAAAGGCCTGGGCAGCAGCAGAACTCTTGGCAGAGTTATTTGGGCAACTAAGGACTAATCACAAGTGCACAGCAGCCTCACTGGGAGTGCTTCCCGACTGCTTGAGGCCAAGATCAGCAAAACACTCACCCTTTTCTCTTCCAGCAATACCAGATTCCAGCATAGCACATCATCAGGAAAAGTGCTCCACCAGCCACAATGGCCATTAACTTAGTCAAACCATGTGTTCCCTGGTAGAAAACTCTTCTCATGCTCTCCCAGATCTTCTGAGCATGTCTTGTGGTGCCGGCTGCATCTGTGGGAGCAATGGGCAGCGTGAGCCTGTGCTGTGCTCCACTGCTGAGCTGGCAGCACGCTGGATACGGCCAGGACGTTCTCTGTTTCCCCCAGAGCTGGGGCCTGCAGGCACCTTGCCACCCCTTGGCACAGGCTGTGCCCCCCAACAGAGCCCAGAAAGCTGAGAGCAGAGCCCGGGGGCTGCACAGCTGATTTGGGCAGTGGCTCCTTCCAGGGACACGGGCCAAACCCATCCCTGAGCAGCCACTGCCACTCCTGACCCTCCCTTCCCTGTGACAGCTCCCCCAGCCCAAGGAGAAAAAAAAACTGTCCAAAAGTTCCTTTGTTTATTCCCATTACCTGGAGGGTCCTGTATGTAGTAATGGTTGAGGATCTGATTCTTTTCAATGGTGTTTGTTTTTGGTTTTTTTTGATATTGAGACAGATGAGGCAGCCTTATTGGTTTTAGATTTTGTAGGTCTATTTTTTCTTAGTATGTTTGTTTTCTTATAAATCCACATGTTAACTTATTTTTATTTAGATATTTTTGTTTCCTAAGCAATTAACTTGACAATCTGTTGTTCACTTCTTAGTTAATGTTCTATCTATAAACAATTTTGACTCTGTTTTTATAGGAATAAAAAAGATCTCAGAAAGCTGTATTCTTAATTTTGTTCACATTCTCTCTCCCCGCTCCCAACATTTACTATGATACTTTTGGAAACATCCCTGACGGTAACTAGAGTTATTTGGGAAATGCTTGGCTTAACCTGGGAAATGGATTATTATTTTTGCTGCTCTAAACCTACATTGTTCCAAGCTTCACAGCCACTGTCCTGATGGATGCCTGTGTGAATTAAAACAATGTTTGTGAGGCAGCTGAAGAGCTCAGACTTCAGGGATTAAAATACCTTGGAGAAGGAGGAGGAGGAAAGGATAGAACAGCCTGTTTCCATGGCTGTTTTTTCATTTCTAGTATGCCAGAAGTATGGTAGGCTACAGCTGTCTTCAAATGTCATTGAATTAGAGAAAAACTCTCTCCAGGGCAAATGATGCAACATTTTGCCTCACAATCCATCAGCCTTAATTACAATTAATTATATGGTCTTAATTATACTCTGATAAATTACGGTCTTAATTATAATCGGATTAGTGCAAATCAACATTGTGTGAGTGGCAAGAAGAATTTGCTTGTCAACAGATGAATATGTCCCACTGAAGAATGAACAAAATCTGCCTTTACTTGGAAGAAAGGAGACATGGAGCAATGCAGTATTTGGGTTTTATCCAGTGGTAAATGGGGCAAGAAGCTGTAACAGCTCACCTGTTTTACAGAACACAAGCACTGATACAGCCAATAGTGCACCCACACTGAAGGGATCTTCAGAACATTGCTTTATTTCTTAACAAGAAATGGGCAGCAAAATGCTGGCATTTATCTGAGCTGGAAGCCCTGTTCCTCTCCTGTTTCTCCTTGAGCACACTGTTCTCTGCAGACTTCACTGTGCAGCCCATCAATCCTCTCTTGGCCAACAGCTAAATGGCACAACTACCGAAACACAGGTGCCAGCATCATCACCCCAGCATTACTCCAGCACTGCTCTGCTGGTGCACAGCAGCACAGAATGGCTTGGCTTGGAAGGGACATTTAAAGGCCATCTAGTGCAGTCCCCTGCAGTGAGCAGGGACACCTTTGGATCAGGTTGCTCAGAGAATGAGCTTGAATGTCAGCAGGGATGGATGCCCACCTCTCTGGGCAACCTGTGCCAGGGTTTCAAAACCCACAGTGTAAAAAACATCTTCATTAGGTCTAGTCTGAATCTACTGTCTTTTAGATTGAAAACATTCCCCCTCAGTCTTGTCACAACAGGCCCTACTAAAAGTTCTGTCCTGTCTTTTTTACAAGCCCCCTTAAAGTACTGAAAGGTAGCAATCAGGTCTGCGTGGAGCCTTCCCTCTTCCAGGCTGAACACCCCCAGCTATCCCAGCCTGTCTCCAAAGCAGAGGGCCTCCAGCCCTCAGAGCATTTTGTCCCTCCTCTGGACTAGCTCCAACAGGACCATGTCCTTCCTGTGCTGGGCACCCAGAGGTGGATGCAGTACTCCAGGTGGGCTCACACCAGAGCAGAGGGGTGGTGGAATCACCTCCTTCAAGCTGCTGGGCAGCCTCCTTTGGAGGCACATGGCTGGCTCATGTCCAGCCTCTCTCCTTGCAGCAGCCACAAGTCCTTCTCAGCAGGGCTGCTCTCCATCCCTTCATCCCCCAGCCTGTGGGATCAGCTGGGCTGGGACCCTGTCATAGCCCTTGGGCAGAGCTGCTGGGCAGGATGAGCTCCCTAGTGAAGAAGGCAGATCCCACTCCCCACACAATTCCACCCTGGCCATGAGGTCACAGCAGCCTGTGGGGTGACAGCAGGCTGAGGTGACAGCAGGCTCTGAGGTCACAGAGGTCCCAGAGCCCCGTGGTTGCACAGCACCACGAGGACCGAGCAGTCAGTCCTTGACCACGACTGTTGCGGCAGCAGCGGCGGCGGCAGCAGCGGTGCTGACATTGGGACAGCGGTGTCAGGACAGCGGTGGCAGCAAGAGCTGCAGGACTGGCAGAGGGCAAGGCACCATGGCCTTTGCTCTGCGCCTCCTCCTCCTGCTCTTCCTGGCAGTGGCCCTGCCTGACAGGGCTGCCCAGGCTGCTCCACAGCGAGCACAGGGAGCAGGTGAGCCCGTGGCCTGGCTTCCCTTTCCTGGGACAGCACTTCCTTCTCCTGGGAAGAGTTGGGGATGGTTTTCCACAGGGCTTTAGGGAGGGTTTCCTCTGTGGGAGGGAGAGAGTCCCCAGGGGCCCTGGGCTGGTCCTGCTGCCTCCCCAGGGATGTTGCACAGGGCCTGCAAAGAGGGTGGAGAGTGACCAGAGCCAGCCCAGAGCTCCCCAGCCCCTCTGCAGCTTTGGCCATGTCCATTGACATCTGGCTCCCACAGCCTTACCCAAACCCCTCGCAGTGCCCAGTTCCCTAAGGCAGAAGGGGATCCCAGCGCACCATGGCCATGGTTCTGATCTGTGCTTCTTTCTAGATTGGGATCATGACTTGAATTATTTGGGATCGGTGGTGAATGAGACTTTGAAAATCTCGGAGAATGCTGGAGGTAAGTTCTGAATTGCCACTTGTACTGACAGAATAATCTGTCAAGGTGGGAAGTGCTCACTTATGTGCCGTTTGTGTTAAGGTCATGTGAGGGCTGAAGGATTCTGGAAATTTTTCTCTGCTCCCTTCTGGAGCCTTGAGTGATCCCACAGCATCGCTGTCAGTGGGAGGAAGGAGCATTTAGCTGTCAGTCTTCTACCTGTGTGCAATGCCAGTGTCTCCTTCCATGTGCTCTGTGCAGCCACGGAGAGGAGCAGAGAGGGAAGGGGCTGTGCCCAGGGCTTTGCCTTGCACAGCTCCTTTGCCAGCCCCAGGGAGCCTGAGGATCTCCTACAGCCACGGGAGCTCTTCTGTCCTGCCTTTCCTTGCAGCCAAGCCTCTTGCTGAAGGTGATCTGGCTTCCCAACCCACGTCCAGGACTGAGGCTCTGGGAGATGGCGAGGGTAGGTGAAGGCCTTTCCCCCTGGGAGAGCTGCCAGCTCAGAGCCCAAAGCTCAACCAGGGCAGCATCGCTGCAGGTGTCAGGACAGAGCCGTGCACGTTTGTGCCCCCGTCCTGTGCTATCCCCTCACCTCTCCCATGGCTCAGTGCTGCCTGTGCAGATGAGCAGAGGTGACAGAAGCTTCTGTGGCTGTTGAGTTACAGGTGTGCCTGCAGGGAGGACTTTCCCAGCTCCTGGGTTGGTAACTGTACGCAAGCCCGGCTCCCATCGCAGGGGTGAGTCGTGTGTCCCTCCTGACCCCACAGGCTGAGCACTGGTTTTCTGGGATCCATTCCTGCAAAGGGGAACTATTTTCACTTAAGGTCCTCCAAGTGGAAAGAACAAAGCTGCAGGACACCAGAAACTCCATGTGCTATCGAAACCCATGAGGAAAATTCTAAAGAAAATGCTGCAGGGAGGACAAGGTGGGTCCATGTCCCTCAGCCTTCTCCTGAGACTCAGCAGCCAGGGGCTTTCTTTGCACAGCAGGAAGCGGATCCATGGCAGCCTCGCTGCCCCACTGTTGCTTTCATGGCCTGCAAGGCTGTTTCCCAGCCTGGCCTGGCTGCAGCTTCTCCCCAGCCTCTGCAGGAAGGCATTTGGCATCAGCAGGCAGGGAGCCCAAAGTGCAGCAGGGGTCATACTCACACTGAGATCCCCTGCAATTTCTCGGTCCCCAGGTAGATCAGAAAGGGCAGCTGTTTTGATAGTGTAGGCCCTGGCCAATGCCAAAAAATTTTCAGGGATTCTTGATCCTTAACCATGCCTTTGACAAGCATTGCCTCATGAAGTTTCCCCAGTGGGGAATGGTTCCATCTGATCCAGCTGCCCCTTTCTGCAGAAGTGGACAGAGCGGCTGTGCTGAAGGCGGCGTTTCCCAGAGGAAGCAGTGGCCCATGGGCAGCCTCTGCTGCAGGAAGGGAGGCCATGCCAGGCACAGTCACAGGAGGTAATTGCTGTGCCTCTGGGCCTGAGCCCTGCTGAGGCTTGAGCTGCCATCTCTGCTGCTTGGCAGTGCAGGCACAGCCCGGCCAAGACTGGCACAGCCCAGAGGAATTATCCCCAGCAGGCTCAGGGCACTCGGCTACTGAGCAGTCCTGCTGGGGTCCATCCATGGGAGACACGTCCCAAAACCTGGCAGCGACTGCAAAGGGGTGCCCGTGGTGGGGAATGGGCAGAGGGGGAGGCCAAGGCTCCAGTGTGTCCTGAGAGGGCCTGGCTCTGCCCCCTTGGGCTGGGAGAGCTGTCCCAGGGAAAAGAGGGGTGGAGACAGAGAGGAAGGCAGGAAGGGAGGGAGAGAGGGCAGGAGTGAGGGAGGGATAGTTGTGCAACTGCCTGCTGCAGTTTTTCCCCATTGCTTTAGCAAGACTTTCAGCTGTAGCCGTGAGAGAGCCCCAGTGGGCCTTGGGCTGCTCCAGCCACCTCTTCCAGGGATGTTGCACAGGGCTTGCAAAGAGCTTGGAGAGTGACCAGACACCAACCCAGAGGTCCTCTGGCCCCTGTGCAGCTTTGGCCATTGTCCTCTAACATTTGGCACCCAGGGTCTTACCTGACACCCTTGCAGTGCCCAGCTGTCAAAAGTAGAAGGGGATCTCAGCACACCATGGCAGGGTTCTGATCTGGGCTTCCTTCTAGATTGGAATCACAACTTGCATTATCCAGAGGCCCTGCTGGATGATGGCTTGAAACACTTGAGAAATGCTGGAGGTAAGTTCTCAATGGTCCTTTCCTGGCAGAATAAGCAGTTTCAATGTCCTGGCACCACTGCAGGTGTCAGGACAGAGCTGTGCATGTGTGTGCCCTCACCCATCGCGTTCCCCTCACCACTGCTGTGGCTCAGTGCTGCCTGTGCAGATGAGCAGAGGTGATAGAAGCTTCTATGGCTGTTGAGTTACAGGTGTGTCTGCAGGCAGGACTTTCCCAGCCCCTGGGTTGGTAACTGTACGCAAGCCCGGCTCCCATCGCAGGGGTGAGTGGTGTGTCCCTCCTGACCCCACAGGCTGAGCACTGGTTTTCTGGGATCCATTCCTGCAAAGGGGAACTGTTTTCTCTTAAGGTCCTCCAAGTGGAAAGAACAAAGCTGCAGGACACCAGAAACCCCATGTGCCATCAAAACCCATGAGGCAAATGCTGAAGGAAATGCTGCAGGGAGGACAAGGTGGGTCCATGTCCCTCAGCCTTCTCCTGAGACTCAACAGCCAGGACCCCTGCTCTGGCCCTGTCACCCCCCACCAGGGATGTTGCACAGGGCCTGCAAAGAGGGTGGAGAGTGACCAGAGCCAGCCCAGAGCTCCCCAGGCCCCTCTGCAGCTTTGGCCATGTCCATCGACATCTGGTACTCACGATCTAACCCAAACCCCTTGCAGTGCCCACTACCCCAAGGCAGAAGTGGATCCCAGCGCACCATGGACGTGGCTCTGATCTGTACTGGCTTCTAGACTGGGATCAGGACATGGATTATCTGGAAGCCCAGCTAGATGACAGCTGGCAAGACTTGGAGAATGCTCGAGGCAAGTTCTCAATGTGCTTTTCCTGATGGAATAATGTCAAGGTGGCAAGAGCTCACTCATGTGCCATATCCCTTAACATAATCTCAGGGCTGAAGGATTCTGGAAGCCTTGCCCTGCTCCCTTCTGGAGCCCTGAGTGATCCCACAGCATCGCTGTCAGTGGGAGGAAGGAGCATTTAGCTGTCAATCTTCTACCTGTGTGCAATACCAGTGTCTCCTTCCATGTGCTCTGTGCAGCCACGGAGAGGAGCAGAGAGGGAAGGGGCTGTGCCCCGGGGCTGTGCCTTGCGCAGCTCCTTTGCCAGCCCCAGGGAGCCTGAGGATCTCCTACAGAGCCACAGGAGCTCTTCTGTCCTGCCTTTCCTTGCAGCCAAGCCTCCTGGTGAAGGTGATCTGGCTTCCCAACCCACGTCCAGGACTGAGGCTCGGGGAGATGGCGAGGGTAGGTGAAGGCCTTTCCCTCTGGGAGAGCTGCCAGCTCAGAGCCCAAAGCTCAGCCAGGGCAGCATCGCTGCAGGTGTCAGGACAGAGCCGTGCACGTGTGTGCCCTCACCCTGCACAATCCCCTCACTACTCCTCAGAATTGGCAGCTTTTTGGAGGAGGGAGGGCCCTGGCCCTGGCCCAAAAGCCAAGGCATTTTTTGAACCTTATCCCCGTATTTGACAAGCATGAGGTCCTGAAAATGCCAGCACCCAAATCAAGAACTTCTCCATCTGGTTCAGCTGTGCCTCTTCCTTTCTCAAGGGATGGACCAAAAGACCATGCAGGTGGAGACGGTTCCCAGAGGAAGCAGTGGCTCATTGGCAGGAAAGAAGGCAATGCCAGGCACAGGCCCAGACACAGGAGGTAATTGCTGTGCTGGGCTCAGCCCTTGGCGGGGCTGTGTGCCAGCAGCTCTTCCCCTAGGGCTGGCCCTTGCGTGACCCAGCAGCAGCCAAAGCTGGAGGCACCTCGGCTTCCAGGACTCTGGAGCTCGTTTCCAGCTCCTGGGAAATGGGACTCATGCACCAACATCTATCCCACTGCAGCTGCTCCCAGAGGTAGCCGTGAGTGCCCAGAAGCCCAAAGCACAGGAGCAGCCCCGAGCGGGAGCCCTGCCACGAGCCCAGGGCCACAGCCAGCCCTGGCTCCCAACTGGGCAGGGGCTGCACTGGCCCCTGACAGGGCCTGGCTCTGTCCCCTTGGGCTGGGGGAGATGTCATGGAGAAGGGAGGCTCAGGGGTGGCAGTGGCTGCTCAGGGATGGGTTTGGCCCGTGTCCCTGGCAGGAGCCACTGCCCAAGCAGCTGTGCTGTCCCCCGGGCTCTGCTCCCGGCCTTCTGGGCTTTGTTGGGTGGCACAGCCTGTGCCAAGGGCCAACAAGGTGCCTGCAGGCCCCAGCTCTGGGGGAAACAGAGAACATCCTGGACATTCCCACCATGCTGCCAGCTCAGCAGAGCAGCACAGCACAGGCTCTCACTGCCGATTGCTCCTACAGATGCAGCCGGCACCACAACACGTGTTCCCAATTCCCAGAAGGACATCGGAAGAGGTTTCTGTCAGGGAACACGCTGTTGGCCAGAATTAATGGCAGGCCTGATTTGTTTGGTGCATTTACTCGTTTTATGCGGTGTTGGAATCTGGTATTGCTGGAAGACAAAACGGTGAGTGTTTTGTTCATCTTTCCCTCAAACAGCTTCTTTTGAAAGTCTATTGTAGAATAGAAACATTCCCGGTGAGTCTGCTGTGGACCTGTAGATAGTCAGTGGTTGTCCAAATAACTCTGCCAAAAGTTCTGCTGCTGCCCAGGCTTTTAATTGGTCTCTTAATTGCTGGGCCTTGTCCTGGGGAGCCCGCTGGGGCTGCAGCCAGTGCTGGCTCCCACTGAGGCTGCCTGGCCAAGAGCAGCCCCAGGAGCAGCGGGCAGAGGCAAAGCAAGGTGGGCAGGAGAAAGAGCGGGGACGAGATTGCCCTTGAAAGGCAGAGGCACTCTGGGGCCCGCTCCTGGCCAGGGACCCTGCCCAGAGCCATCCCCTGCTCGCCGGGGCCTTGAGGGGCAGCTGTCCAGCTGGGCCAAGCTGTGCCAGCAGCTCCAGCCGTGCTGGGGAGCCTTGGCCGCTCTGGGCCCTGCTGTGCAGGAGGGTCCCTGCGTGCCAGCGGCAGCTGGGGGCCTCAGCCACCTCCTCTCTCCACAGGAGCACCTCTGCACCTCCAGATGTCCTGCCAAACACATTAGTCTGGGAGACCTGCACCTGTCATCCTCCATCTCTAAGCCAGTGTCCGTTGTCCCTGCCACAGCTGCATTATCAGTTTATTGCTGTGCCGCCACCACCCAGAACAGGACCCTCTGTCCCTGCAGGTGCTGGCCCTGGTGCCTGGCCAGGCCTGAATGTGGGCCCCTCCTGCCAGGGAAGGGCTTGAGCAACACCTTTGGGCTTCTGCTCTGGGCTCTGGCTGGTACCACCAGCACTGGCACAGCTGCTTGGCTGGCCACAGCCTTGGCTGGGCAGGCAGCAGCCGGGCATGGGGCACTATGTCGTATTTGTTTTTCATTTGTAGAGATTAGAAATTTTTAGAACTCTTTAGAATTATTATTGGTAGAAAGTAAACCCCAAATATTTCTTCCCAATTTCCATAGTTGTTTAGTATTTTTCAAATTAGTTTTAGAATTCTGAAAAGGCAACCCGCTTTTGTCTTTGATTTTCATTCATAGAAATATGAAACTTTTAGAAATATTTAGAAATATTTTTTGTAGAAAGAAATCTACAAACATTTTTTTACTTTTTTCCATAGTAGTTCAGGATTTTTTAAGGTAGTTTTAGAATTCAGAAAAACTTGGAACATTTTTACACTTCTAGAATAAAAACTGAAATTGCATTAAATTGGTGATCTTTATTCTAGGAAGAACTAAGACACCCCAAAACACCCAGCCTACTGGAGAGGCTCTTTTCCCGCTGGAGATTTGTACCTAGTCTCAACAACTAACTTAAGACCTTTCCCCAGATATTTTTTGGGACTTCTGACAAGCTCCCCTCTTAGGCTTCAGAGGGAATCTTTGAGCACAGTGAGAATCCCCCGCTGTGCAGGACGGTCCCTGTGTGCCAGCTGCAGCTGGGATCTCAGCCATCTCCTCTCTCAATAGGTGCCCCTCTGCAGCTTCACAAGAAAGGCCAAACACCTCCCTCAGGGACACCCGCACCACACATTTCACATCTCCATGCCCATGCCCAATGTCCCTGGCACAGCTGCATTACCAGCTTGCTGCTGTGCAGATGCTGCCACCACCCACAGCAAGGCCCTGTGTCCCTGAAGGGACCCGCCCTGCTCTGTGGCCTGGACTGAAGGTGGGTCCCTCCTGCCAGGGCAGGGCCCAGCACAGCTCTTCTGTTCCAATAAAGAGATGGAGCTCTCACCCCAGTGTCCAGCTGGTACCACCAGCAAAGCCCACACAGCACCAGCCCTGGCTGAGCCCCATGTCCAGGAGCAGGCAGGGCTGACCAGAGTGTGGGTGGCAGGAGCCAGGCAGGGGCTGCTGTGACCAGCAGCGGGGCACTGAGGGGCTGGGGGAGTCCGTGTTGAGCGTCCCTGGGATGAGGGCACATTTCCTTCAGTGGCATCACCTGGGCCTGGACCTCCTCCAGTGCCATGACCAGGAAAAGAGGAAACCATCAAGAGCATCTCCCGGGACACTGCCTGACCAGCAATGTCAGCAGGCAAAACCAAGGTTTTGTTTAGCAATGACCCTTTGAAGAAGTCAAAGATTGACAGTCAGGGCAGTCCAGTAGTACAGATGGGAGTACTTCCCTCTGGGAAGGGGCTCCTGTCACTTCACAGTCTCCATCCCCCGCCGGGAACCGCAGAACTCCGGCCAGCCCTGCTCCCCCCGTGCCCTTGTCAGACCTGGGGGGAGGAGGCTGAACCGGAGCCCTGTGACCTCTTCAAAAGCCAGAAACCAAAGAGAAAGAGAAATTCCTGGGATTAAGGTTTAAAGGGTGGTGTTCACAGGTTGATGTCACTCTTCAATGGTTAAGACTACCGTCAGTTCTCAGAAATGGCCAGTTACTGGCCAGGAGGAAAAACTCCCATCAGCCTCCAGCAACCTTAACTTCCATAGCTGTTTCTCTTTTTTTTTAAATGTCAATATATCAAACACCACAGCAGTAACAGCCCCAGTGTTCCACTCTCTCTGACACCACAGCAGTGACAGCCCCAATTTCCTCCTCCCTGTTACACCTGTCGTGGTTTTAAAGCATTAGTTCAAAAATCACTGGAAAAATTATTCATTTCTTGCTGTGAGATGTGGATTATGAGAAGGGCAAAAGATGCTTAAAACTTAAAAGGAATAGAGTAAGTGTCGTGGTTTTAAAGCAGTAACTAAAAAAAATTACTAGAAAACTCACTTATTTCTTCCTATGAGATATGGATTAGAACAAGAGCAAAACAGGCTTAAAACTTCAAAGGAATAAATAAAGTTTATTAATAAAACTACAAGAATAATAAGAACACCAGAAAAAACTTCCAGAAAACACTTTTAACCCCCACTACTCACCATTCTCTTGTTCACATGATAACATAGAGACAAAAAACTTTGGAACTTTGGTGTTTAAAAAGTCCCAATTCCTGTTAGAGTCTTTTCATCAGACTTTGTATAGTAAAAGAAGTCTTCTGCTAATCTATGGAGTTTTTCACACGAAAACCATTTCTGTTATAGTTTTCTATTTTCCTGATGCCAGCTGCCCAGAAATCTGTCACCAGTTCACTCCTCCCATTTCACATCACTCTGAGGTGTGTATGGGTCAATGAGTCTAGGGGTGTCATTTTTAAGGATGAGTTATTCAAAGGCAAAAGTTCTCTTCATCTGTCTCTGTGAGCTTCCCTGGAAACAGAAGTTTTCTCTTTGCCTCTCAAAATGCATCAAATCTTCAACTATTACTTCTCCCCGCTCTGTTCCAGCACCTCACTGTATCACAATTACTCCACCTCTTGCTCAAAATCCACACTTTGAACACTCCATTCCTCCCAATATACTCTGTCATGAATTAAAGGAGTTTTTTCAGGACACTATTGTCCATCTCCATAGCTTTAACAGACAAATATTTCAGCTTATAAAGCATCTCCTTATTCTCTCTTCCCCATCTAAAACTTAACTCTTTTCCTCTCTGTCTTTGGTAGTTTTATGATGTCTTCTTCATGTTGATTGTCTGTCTCTCTCTGTCTCTCTGGGAAAAAGGAGTAATCTGTATGTTTTATCCAGGTAGTAAAAGAGTTAAAGTCTTGGAGAGCTGCAGATGTTGATGGTGTCAGGTTTCAGTCCAGCAGCAGAAACTGCAAACCAAGCCAGGCCGGCCGGCTCCGTTTCTCCCCCCCCGCCCTCTGCGGCCTTGTCCGGCCTGGAGGGGGGAGGAGGCCGAGACAGAGCCTGTTACCTCGTCAGAAGCCAGAAACCAAAGAGAACAAGAGAGCCCTGGCTTTACAGCTCAAGGTGGTGTTCACAAGTTGATCTCACTTTTCAATGGTCAAAACTGCTGTCAGTTCTTAGAAATGACCAATAACTGGTCACAAGAAAAGACTCCCATCAGCCTCTCGCAGCTTCAACTTCCTCCCAGCTCCCAAAGCTATCTTAAAGGTAAAGTCACCCCATGAAAAAGCCCTACCAAATTCATGAACCATCTCAAAAATCTCCACATATTTCCACAAAATTCACGAAAAATCCCCCAAAATTCCCTAAATCTTTTCAATATCCCACAAAATTCCAGAAGCATCCCAAAAAATCTCCACAAATCTCCACAAAGTTCAAGGAAAATGCATCAAAATTCTTCAAGTCTCCTCCAAATTCTACAGAATTCAAGAGAAATTCCACAAAAATACAGAAAAATCCCACAAAATTCCCTAAATCTTCTCAAAACCCCTCCAATTCCAGAGACATCCCACCAAATCTCCACAAAATTCCACAAAATCTAAGAAAAATCCCACAAAATTCTTCAAGTCTCTTCAAAATCCCTCAAGATTCCAGAAAAATCGCATAAAATTATTTAAACTTTTGCAAAATCCCATAAAACTCAAAAAAATCTCAACGAAATTGCAAAAACTAAAAAAAAGTCCTAAAATTTCCCCAAACTGTACTAAATTCCAGAAACATCCCACCAAATCTCCATAAATTTCCACAAAATCTAAGAAAATACCTTAAAATTCTTCATGTCTTCGCAAAATCCCAGAAAATTACAGAAACATCTCACAAAATCACTTGAATATCCAAAAAAATTCAAGAAAAATCCCACAAAATTCAAGAATAATTCCACAGAATTGCAGAAATCTTCTCAGAACCCCACTAAATTCCAGAAACATCCCACAAAATCTCCACATATTTCCACAAAATTCCAGAAAAATTCCTCAAAATTCTTCCTGTCTCCTCAAAATCTAAAAAAATTCTAAAAAAATCCCTCAAAATTCAAGTCTCCTTAATATCCCACAAAATTATGAAAAAATCCCACATAATTCCCTAAAAGTTCTCAAAACCCCACCAAATTCCAGAAACATCCCACAAAATCTCCTCAAATTTCCACTAAATTCCACAAAAATCTCACAAAATTCAAGAAAAATACCTCAGAATTCCCACAAAATATATTTAGAAAGAAAGATCCCACAAAATTATTTAAATCTGCTCAAAATCCCACAAAATTTCAGAAAAATCCCACAAAATTTGAGAAAAGTCCCACAAAATTATTTAACCTACATTTGCCTTGGCAGTTTTAGATCCTGGCTGCTCTTGCCCCTCTTCTGCTTGCCACCTGAATTTTAGCAGTACAGCTGCAATTGCCTCTTCCAATCAATGCTACCCACTGTGCTTTTGTGATGGGGAACTCAGGATTTTTGTTTCAGGCATCATGAGTAGCAGACATTAAAATGCTCCCAAGTCCCTGAGCACTAAGTCGAGGGGAATTAAAGCCACACAGGTCACATTTGCAGTGCTCAAACACAGCCCTGTTGCTGCTGCTGAAATAGAATCAACTGACAGAGGCCATCACTGAAATTGCCTCCACAGTGGCAAATAAAATGAAAAAATCCACCAGGAGAAAGAAAAACCAGAACTTCCCAATTCACTTCATTGTTTCTTCTGAGCAGCAGAAGAAAAAGGAACAGGGCACCTTTCAGGCAGTTCCACAAGCTCAGGGTTCTCATTTCCTGGGGAATCGGAGATGCAATTGGTCTTGTTAAAAGGATAAAAGCAAAGGGAATGAATTGGGAATTATTAGGAAAAAATGACCCTTCTTACACACAAAGTTCACCAAGTCATTCCCTGCATTTCTCCTTTTCACAGTCTTTCTGTCATCCACTGAGAGGTCCAGCTTATCATGTTCTGCTGCTTATCATCAACTGATTGTGCTCTTGATTTCTACCACTGCAAAAGATATAGAATCATCTAAACTGAACACAGAAACAAACTCTCTCTGTCAGCCCATCTTCATGTTCCAGATCACTTTCAACATGTCCATGGGGCTGTTGGAATGATGAGCTCTCCACTGCTGGCTGCAGGCTCTGGAGATTCTTTCTCCACATTCAGCCAGGCCTGTATTCCCTCACAATTCCTGGTACCTCATCATGTTTTCTTTGGCTAGAAGAGTAACGATGAAAACCTTAGCAATGGCACAACTCCCCAGTGCACAAGGAAAAGAAAGAACAAGTTGTCAGGTTCTTCAACCATTTGTCCTGCTTTGCTGCAAGAGTTGTGCTGCACTCACAGTGTGGGGAGCCAAGAGAAGCTGCAGCTGGGGGCACATCTTGTGACAGGAGCTGCGCCTCGTTCTCCAGGACAGGTTTTTGGAAAGACCAGATGGGACTGTGGAGAAAATTCTGGGAAAACTGAAACAGCTTTTTAAAGAAATGAAAATAAAATCAAAAGAGACAACCAATATGTTTTTCTCTATTTTTCTCTATTTATTTTTATGTTCTCCTTTTCCATCTTGCACTGTTTCTCCATCCCATTCATTCCAAGTGGATCTCACCTCTAAGATTTGAGACTTGGCAAGTTTTAGACACTGTAAAATACCATGAGCTATACCCAGTTTGCCTTGCCCTGTTTTCCTTGGAAAGCAATGCTGGAGACACAAGTGCAGTGCTTGGCTCAGGTACAAATTCTGCATTCAGGGAATGTGCTCAGACAGTGTTTGACGCTCAGCAGGGACAAGGCACAGCAGCAGCCAAGGGCATTGCTGTGTCCCTGTGCAGGAGTCCAGACTCTGGCTCTCGGCTCACCAGGGCAAAGTTCCCGTGTTTGGCCAGGCTCAGGGGCTGCCCGGGGAGCGCGGGGCTCGGCGCGGGGCCGAGCAGGCAACGGACAAACGGACACGGGGACAAACGGCCCCGGTGCTTCAGTTGCAGCGGCAGCAGCGGCAGCAGCGGCAGCAGCGGCAGCAGCGGCAAGAAGAGAATTTAGCAATTTTCTGTCTTTCCTCTCCCTCTCCCGCAGTCCCGCATCCTCTCCTGGTCTCCCTTTCCCAGTGCTCCCTCCTCTCCAAGCCTCCCTCTCCCTGTGCCCGGCTGGGCCATGCCCCCAGCCCGCCCCCGGCCCCAGGTGGGGCTGCCCCGTCCCCGTCCCCATCCCCGTCCCCGTCCCCGTCCCCGTCTGTCCCGCGGAGGTTTCCTCTTTGCCTGGCTCTGGCTGTGCTGGGTGGGCATCAGTGCCTGGGGCTGGGGCAGCATTGCCACCCTTTGGCTCCGCCTGCCCTGCCCTGGGCCCCAGCCCCGATGCAGGCTCCGGTTCCGGTTCTGGTTCGGGCCCCGGCCCCGGCTCCTCCCGGGGCCCGCGGAGGACACAGACGGCGCGGCCGCTGTCGCCGCCTCCGCTGCGGCTTCCCCGGCCCGAGCTCCGCCGCTCAGCGGTGCAGCCGCCGGTCCCGAGCTGCTGCTGTCGCGTTCCAATGAGGGAACACCTGCGAATGCCCGGCCCGGGGAGGTCGGGGAGCGCTCGGGGGCCGTTCCTGGCCCCGGGCCGAGCGCTGACGGCAGCGTCTCTTCCCCAGGGAAGGCGCAACAGGCCCTGCAGCAGCACTAGAGGATCGACCTGCTGCTGGGCCGCGGTGGCTTCAGCAGAGTTTTCGCGGCCACGAGGCTCTCGGACGGACTCCCGATGAGCGGTGGAGCCGGTGGTGGGCCGAGGAGGAGGAAAGGGCAGACGAGGAGGAGGGAGCAGAGGAGTAGGATGGAGCTGGATGTGGTGGGCGGCGAGCTGAATCCGCTGTTCCTTTTGGCTTGCAGGTGGCCATCAAAAAGGTGCCACGGAACCACGTCCGGCACTGGGGCGAGCTGGTGAGTGAGCGGGGCCAGCGGCAGAAGCTGGGGAGTGCCAGGCGGGGATGAGCTGGGGCCTGTAAGGGTGGGAGCCGCCAGGACACCTGGAGGGAGAGCGGGAATGGGGCCAGTGGAGGGTGCAGAGCATCCCGGGCTGGCTGAGAGCTTCCCAAGCCCTGGCACAGCCTCAGCCCCACTGACGGCACCGTGCTCCTCCCGCAGCCCGACGGCACCAGCGCACCTCTGGAGATCGTGCTGCTGGACAAGGTGTCCACAGGCTTCCCCAATGTGGTGCAGCTGCTGGAGTGGTTTGAGCTCCCCAACGTCATCGTGATGGTGCTGGAGCGCCCGGAGCGGTGTCAGGACCTGCAACATTTCATTCATGCACAGAGGTTCCTCTCTGAGGCATCTAAAATCCCTGGACTCTCTGCCCCTGAGGCCAGACCACAGTCCGTGACCAGGAGCCTCCTGTCCTTGTGGAAGGAGCCCTCAAGACCCAAGTGCAGGACTTGCTGTCTTGCAGTCTTGCCAGGACTTGAGTCTTGCAGGTGCCTTCCAGGCACGACTGCAGGACTTGCTGACTCCGAGCTTTTCCGAGCCATCTTTCCTGAAAGTAGCCATAAATCCAGTCACTGCCATGGAGCAGCGACCCCCAAGAGTGCCCAAGTTGGCCTGGCTTGCGGAGGAGGAAGAAGGCGGCCGTGGAGCTGTCCTGGCACAGGAGTCTGAAGAGGTGCAGGAGTTCCAGGCACCACAGGAGAGTGAGTTGCAGAGCTCGGCCTTAGGGCTAGTGCCTGTTGCCAGCTTGGCCCCATCCCATTACATGCCATGCCATCCCCTGGTGCTGTTCCTATGGAAAGGATGGGAGAGTCTGGAAGAAGATATGGAGCAGTGACCCCCAAGAGTGCCCAAGCTGACCTGGGTGGAGGAGGAAGAGGAGGAAGAGGAAGAAGGCCCTGGAGCTGCCCCAGCACCAGAGACCGAAGAGGTGCAGCAGTTGCAGCCGCTGGAGGAGGGTGAGTGGCAGAGCTGGGCCACAGGGCTGGTGCCTGCAGCCATCTTGGCCCCATCCCATCCCATTGCATCCCATCTCATCCCATCCCACACTGTCCTGTGGACACACACCCATGGACAGCACAAAAAAGGGGCTGGGGCTGCCCCCGCAGCAGTGGCCGTGCTGCATCCCCTGGGGCATCCCGGGACTGTCCCTGCCTGGGGAACGCAGGGCTGGGCTGTGCCGCCTCTCCAGCAGCTCTGTTGCCTCCTTCCCCCACTGCATCTCCCTGCTTCAGGCACTGGCCACAAACCTGGCCTAGGGGCAGCTTCAGGGCCACCAGGCCCGCTGCTCCCCTTGCGTCTCCCCCTGCCTCTCCCTGCCACGCTCAGGCCCTGCCACACGGACGCCCCGGCACTGAGCGCTGTCTCGGGCTGCTTTGTCCTCCGCAGGCAACTCTGGTGATGTGGAAGATCCTCCAGGGGCCCTGTTGCCCACAGATCCTCACAGTCTATTTCCCCCGCCTCTTTGTGCATCTCCTCTTCCAAACATACTTCAGTACTTTGTATAGGACAGAGGACGTCCATACCTTCTGGAAGGAATGCCAGGAGCAACACGGCCTCTCCACCAGCCCCAACAGGTGCTCCATGCCACTCCTCCTGTCCCTGCCACTTCCCCAGCCTCGGAGCCAGGGCTCCCAGCGTCACCTGGGCTTTGCTGTGCACACAGGTTTGCAGTGCAGACCCTGAAGGCCCTGCTCTGCAGTCTCCACTTGGAGCATGTGGTGGTGGCAATGGAACGCAAGCGTGGCTGGGACACGCTGCTCTGTGCTGACACCCACCACTATGCCGTGGGTCTGCTGGCCAGGTGAGCCCCCTTTCTCCCCACTGCCTCTGGCATTTGTGCCCCCTGCCCGGGATGCCCCCCACAGTCCCCGTGGCCATGGGCCTGAGGGCCTCGTCAGCGAGGGATGGCCAAGGAGACTGGAAAAGGCTGCGAGAGGAGCGTGTCCAGGAGCAGCCACATCTCAAGGGCCCAAATCGCCTCACAGGGTGCTGGGGCAATAGGACAACTGTGTCAGTCAGTCCTGGGAGAGGTTTCTCGCACCCTTGCTGAGACTCTTTCTGCCATTTTCCGCCTTCCAGGGTAATGCGCCGTGCATCCATCCACTTGTGCAAAAGCATCTTAAGCTACCTGCTTGAGGTGCTCAGCAAACCGTTGCCACTCTGGGATGTCTCTGCCATGGCATTCCTTGTGGAGGTGAGCCTGATGGCCAGCACTACCTCGCTCAGCTCCCTGCCAGCCCTGTCCCCTGGCATAGCCACAGCTGCCTGGGACGGCACCTGCGCCCTGTGCTGCTGCCTGAACCCAGCCCTGCGCACTTCCAGGCTCCTGCCGGCCGGCTCCCCTCTCACTGCCCTGTGCCTTTCAGCTCCTAGATTGCCTGGACTTGAGTGACTGTGGTGACAGCCTAATGGAGATCTTGTATAAGTACCTGTGGTACAACTCCAGAGAGATGCATCACCAGGTTCTCAGGGCTCTCCTCCTGCTAAGGGACCGTCCCTCCATGGTGAGAAGGGGGCAGCAGCTGAAGCCGTGTGGGCAGCATGAGGCTGGGCAATGCTGTCACTTGGCCTTGGCTGGCCTTTGCCTTGGGCGCTGAGGCAGCTCCTCCCAGCTCTCCTGCCTCCTGCTTCAGCTGCCCGAATGCTTTGGGACAGCCCTTTGGCCTCTGGGCCCTGCGGCAGCTGCCCGGGCTTTCACACACTTGTGTTCTGCACAGGCCAAAAGAATGCAGAGCCTGACAGGAAGACTAGTGCACCTCCTGTGGGACTTAAACAGTGACGTGGCCAGGATGAGCACTGCTCTTCTGAGCCATATTTTCCTGAAAGAAGACACCCCAATATCCTGGCGCAGGGCCCTGCAACTGGCTGAGCCGCTCCTGAAACTCCTGGACAATGTAAGGCTCTGTGCCCCAGCCACAGCCACTGCCTGCTGCCCGGACACTTTGTGCCCTGTGCATTTGCAGACCTGTGCCGATGTGGGCCAGAAGAAGCCAATGATAAGGTCATTTTTCCTTCCTTCCTTTCATACAGCCTGATAGCCACGTGCAGCTGTTCTCCATGTCTCTCCTTCGAAGAGTGATGTCTCCGGCAGAAGAAGAAGGAATAAAGCCCCTGAAGGAACGAGTGTACCAGAGCCTGCTCCCACTCTTTTTCCACTGCCAAGATGAGAATCGGCATGTGGCAGAGGTGAGGACTCCTGGGCTGCTGCTGCGCCTTGGCAGGGGGCTCAGCTGCCTCCTGCCCTGACGCAGGCTTGCAGGCTGCAGCCTCCTCCAGCCCTTGGCACTGGGACACTCCTGTGCCCTGCCTTGTGGGGCCATTTGCGGCTCTGCTGCTCCCCAGGCCTCTCGGACAACGCTCCTTCGCGCGGCTGACTTCCTGAAGAGGCCAGACCTGGAGAAAGCTGTGAGGAAGGAGAAGCTGTGGAAGTTTGCCAAGCTCGTGGTAAGGACAGCCTGGAAGTCCCAGCCTCAAGCTACAGAAGCCCCCTGGCCCCGGTGCTCGGTGTGTGGGGCTGGCAGCTGTGCCCCTGCCCACTGCTGCAGCCGGGGGCCGCACGGCTTCTTCTCCAGCCCCCTGTGGCCCCGAGTCGGGTGCCGATGGAGCCCCGGCCCAGCGGGGCTGCGGGCCGGGCCGGCACCGCGGCTCCCCGGGCAGCAGCCGGCCCTCTGCCCCCTCCAGAGCCCGGCGCCAGCGGCTGCTGGCCGGGCCTCAGGGCTGGCCGGGCACGGGAGGCCGGGACTGGCCGCAGGCAGCAGCGCCCGGCCGAGGGACAGAGCCCGCGCCAACCCTTCCCTCCTGCCGCTCTCTCCAGCTGGCAGACCACAGGATCCCCTTGGCCGAGCACCTGCGCCGGGCCCTGCAGTACCTGCAGGACCCACAGGAGACCCTGCGAGCGGCGGCCATCAGGGTCATCGGTGAGTCCCGAGCCCGGGCTCCCTCCCCGCCCCGCCGCAGCTCGGCCCCAGCCCCGGCTGCTGCCCCGGCAGCGGCACCCGGGCCCGGCGCCCTGGAGCCCCGGCTGCCCTCGGGGCTGCTGCTGCCGGCCTCTGGCAGCCGTGCCCTTGGGCTGGGTCAGGGTGCGGCAAGGGCCCGGGCTGAGCCCTGCCGGGGCAGGAGGCCGTGTGGCCACAGGGCTGGCAGCGCCGCTGGCAGGGAGCTGTGCTGCTGGGACCCTGACAGGCTCTGTGTTCTCAGGGATGGCCGGGGAGCAGCTGAGGGGGCAGCAGGCAGAGCTCCAGGTGTTGTGCAGAGGTGAGCCAGGGCAGCGGGCTGACAGCGGTGGCTGTCGGGGGCAGCTGCAAGCCCTGGCCTGGCTGTGGAGGGCTCTGCTCCCTGTCCCGATGAGGGGCGGCGTGGGCATAGCACAGTGAGATTTCAGGGCCACGTGGGGCATTTGTGGCCAGCAGCTTCGGGCTGACCCCCTTGGGCCCTGCTCCCTCCTGGCCAAGGCAAGAGCCGGCTGGCATGGCCCTGGCTGGGGGCTCTCGCTGGGCCCCCACAGCTCTGGGGTGTGACCGTGGCTCTGTTCGTCTCTCTTGCAGCCCTCGAACGCCTGACGGAGGACAGAAGCGGTGCCGTGTCAGACCTGGCACTTGAGACGCTGTATGTCCTCCGGGCCATCCAGAGTGCCCGATATTCCATCCTCCAGAGGGTGCACGATCAATTCCTCAGGGCATGGAGGACACGGCCTCGTCTGTCGGGCTTGGGCTGGCTGCGCTGCTGGAGATGTGCTCAGCGCTGATTTGGGACGTTCTGTTTGCTGGGGCCACCTGGGCCAGCCAGGAGTTTTTATTTCATAAGGATTGTTTTCTTCTATTTTTTTCTTTTTAGTATGTAAATAATATAGGATATGTTAGGGCTGAGAGGCTCTATCTTCTGGGGCCACATGGGCCATCTGTTATTTTTTTTTTCATAGAGATTATTCTTTTCTTCGTTTCGTTTCCATCTAGTATGTAAATAATATAGGATATGTTATAAACCACAAGAGTCCCAAGACCTTTCTTTTGCTGCCCAGGTTGTGTGGGGCATAGGGGAAGAGAGGGAAAAGGGTTCTTGTGCTCAGCAACCTGCCAAGGCGTGCAGTGTGCAGGGGAAATGGCCAGAAGCCCCTTGGCCTTTGGTGGTTGTGCTGAAGCCACAAGCCCTGTGGCAGGCAGGAAGCGCCATCTGTGTCCTGCTGCCCGTGTGTTGCTGCCGTGATGGCTGAGGAGCTGCTGGAGCTCCTGTGGGGCTGCGGCGCTGCTGCCGGGGCAGGCTGGGGGAGCCCCTGAGGGCACGGGGTGCTGGGAGGCCGTGAAGGGATGAGGGGCTGCGGAGGCCCAGACAGGACAAGGCAGTGGCAAGGCACGAGGGGGATGTGTGAGGGAGTGGGTGGCAGGAGGTTCCAAGGGGACAGAAGGCCCTGGAGGAGCCGGGGTGGTGGGAAGCCCTGAGGAATTGGGTGTCAGAGGGCCATAAGCAGCCCCCGGGCAGCCGCCTGGTCCCTGACACCCGGCTGCTCCGGTGCTGCCCCAAAATGTCCCCCAGGCCTGCAGCAGAAGGCCTGGAGGCTGGGACACCACCCCAGCGAGAGGGTGGGGACAGCCCGAGGTGCCCAGGCTGGGCTAGCTGGGGACATGAAGGGCAGGGGGTGCTGCCAGGCCACGGCCACTGGGTGCCTCCAGGAAGGGGCAGTGGGCAGAGGCAGGGCTGGTGGCCAGCCCGGGCCCTCGCGGCTGCCCAGGCCACGCTGCTGTGACCGAGGCCCCCCTGACACAGAGCTCGGGGCCCACAGAGCTGCTGCCACCATGGGGAGGGTGGCGATGTCTCCTCCGGCAGGGCTGCCCAGTGGCTGCTGCCCAAGTGGCTCTGGAGCCCACAGAAACAGCAGCAGAGTGTGCCCAGGAACAGCAGCAGCCCCAACGTCAGCACCTGCGCACTGAGGCGTCCGCAGCAGCCGGGTGCCAAACAGGGAGAGGCTGTGGGCACAATTGCTTTTGCTTTGGCAAAAGGCTTCAGCAGAGTTGGCCACAATGGCTTTCTCTTCACTTGCAGCCTCACAGCAACGCTTGCCAGCTTCAACTGCAGCCTGTACCCGTGACTGACTTGGATGGCCGGGCTTGAGGGCGAGCTCGCCTTCCACACTCAGGTGTCCCAAGGCAGAGGCACTGGCACCATCCTGAGAAAGAGAGAGAGAGAGAGAGAGAGAGAGAGAGAGAGAGAGAGAGAGTCTGACGGGGCAGGAGCCCTATGCTGCAGCTGCCCTCCCTCTCATCTGTCCAGGCACCTTAAAGACACATGAAACCAAATCCTGGACTTGCTTGGAACAAAGGAAGAATCAGCATGCGCTGAAAAAAAGCAGGGACTTACACAGCTCAGTTTTGCTCTCCACTTGGGCAATCCCAGAATCCCTGAGCACTTGGTGTTGCAAAGTATCATCAACATCATGCAGTCTCCAACCATTCTGCCATGGGCACAGGTGGTGTGCAGGCACAGCTGTCACTAGAACTGGGAGAACACTTTTCCATGTTGACCTTTTCCTCTCCTGGATTTCAAGCAAAGATGAAAAAATCATCTGGTGAATGACAGGTGAATAGTGTAGCTCACAGAACTAGGAGTAGGAGTCTCCAGTGGCCCATGGTGTGTCCATTCAACCATTGTTAGATCGTCCATTTGGAGCTCGGGCACAGGCACCAGGCTGGTCCATTTCAGCATCCCAAAGTCTTGGTGGCTCCCTGTGCACCCACTGTCTCCTGAATCCATTCTTGATCTCCCAGTTACTGCTGTGCAGGACACGAGAACACAGGAGCAGCTTGTTTGGCTCATTCTTGCCTTTGCTGCTCCTGCCTAAAGGAATCATCAGGACTATATGCTGATGGAATGGGATCGCCGAACAGCAGGGACTTTGTCTGTAGTGTCTGAAACTAAAACCTTGTCTGACTGTTCAGACACTCTAAAATCCAGGGTGAGAATGACAGCTTTGGTATGGAAGAATCCTAGAAATCTTGACTTGTGATTTTTCTAGTCAAGGATTTGAATGCCAATGTGGAAACTACCAAAATATTCAAACTTGTTTTCATTGGCAACCCCTTTGAAATGGCATCAGCAGACCTCCAGGGGACAGGGTATGACAGTGGGGACAGTACTTGGCAGCTCATGGCTTCAGATGTGGGAGGTAAATATTTTGCCTAGGTACACATTTAAGTTCAAGTTTTCCCAGGGTTTGGATTGACTGGTCATTGCAGGTAACTTTAATCAATGCAAAAGGATGTAAAAGCACAATTTCTGGAGAATGTGCACTAGGGAGGAAATAGGGAGAAAACCTTGAACACAGCCAGCAGGCTCTGGAAAAATTTATAAAAGTTAAAATTAAAAATAGGTGTAGCTTTGTGACTGTTCAGACAGGACTCTTTGTGTCTGGAGGTGATCGTAAAACATTTTAAAATCTTAGGAAGTTCGGGAACTCAGAAAGAAAGTTAGGCTTGGCAAGCCCTGGGAAAAGTAGGCCCTGGAAATGTTAGGCCTTGTGCTTGCTAAAGATCATGTGAAACTGCACCTGTGTAATCAATATATGATAAATGATAGAATTGTTAGATGTGATTAGATATAATTATTGTTTAAAGAACATGAGGAACAATGTTAGGGGGCTGGGGTGGGATCACAAGAAATCCATGCTTGGGTAAAAACAATGCATACAATAGAACAATGTAAGTTTAATAATTAATATCTAAGTTGTATAACCATAGAGTATAAAACATGTTCAACTCAAAAACAAATCGGGTCAGATTTGGGTCTGTGTACCCCTGACACCCAGAGCTCTTCAATAAAGCACCTGCATATAATCATTCTGTGATGATGTGTGTTCCTGAACTCTAACATTTCGGTGACCCAGATGGGACCTTGTGAGTGCTGCTGAGCGAGCTCGCGACCCGATCCTGCTCCAGCCGGCACCGAGGGATTCTCGGGGAGCCCATCGGCCGCGACCGTCTGTGCTGCTCACAGCGTCCCCAGGAGAAGAGGTAAGGTGCTTTCACTTTGGTTTGGGTGCCTGCCAATAAGACGCAGCAAAAGCTGTGCTTGGTTGGGCTAAAGGAATTCCTGTTGGGATTGCCTGGGCGCCGTCCGTCAGACGACTGCGAAAGCGTCGCAGGTTCGGCATTTGTGGTGTATTGTAGTTGTGACATGGAGAAGCTTAAAGGGGTTTTGGGCAGCAATGCTCTCATAGCAGGAACTTCTCCTTTGGGGTGCTTCTTAGCACATTGGAAACAAGGTCACTTTGGGGAAGAATTACATAAGGCTGAATTGATTTTGGTGAGATCTCCCCACGGAAAAAGACCCCTGTGACACTGTCTCATCTGTTGGTAGCTATAACCTCTCTCTTTCTTTACTTTGTTTCTCCTCTCTCTCTCTCTCACTCCCTCTCCTCTATCACATAACCCTTGTTATCACTAAAATAAATGTACATTATTGCTGTTGTGATTTAAACTGAAATCCCTTGTGTCCTTTTTGCCCTCTGAGATCAAAGAAACTTCTCGCGACTCCCACTGGCGTTAGCGAATCGTGACATTTAAACTGGAGTCACGGACAGGATTTCTGACAGACAGAAGGGGCTGCAGGTTTGTTGTGCAGTCTGTATTAGGGGAAAGATGTTTTGCTCCAGCCGCACCCAGCCCGACACTCCCAAGAGAGTGAGCGGTGTCTAGAAAGCAAGGGGGGCAACTCGAATTTCCCACAAACTGCACACGCCGAGGTGAAAAGCACCCCACACTCACTTGAGGGCTCTGTCTGCAGAATTTCACAAAAGATCTCTTAGTGCAAAAGGGTGGGAATGTTTTTGTTGTTGTTGTGTGTGTGAATTTTGAGTGCTTGGTGTAGCAAAGAGACAATCAGAATTTTAAACTGAAAGAGTGCCTCCCGAGCAGATTTGGTCTTTTTACCCACACAGGGAAGCAAAAAGCAGTGTGTGTGTGTGTGTGTGTGTGTGTGTGTATAATTGAAGTTTATACCTCCCTGTAGTGGTTTTCCCTTTGTAAAAATGACTGAAAAGGGCAGTGCAGAAGTTAAAGCTGCATTTTATGCTCTGTTAGCAAAACACAATGCCAGACCTTCTCCAAGAGGGGAAAAGTGGGCGCTTAGTTACTGGTTTAATTTGGAAAATGTGATTGATAGAGTATGTTCTTTACAAGGTGAAAGAAAATTTAAACTGGGCAAAAATCAAACTCTACTCTGCTCAGTTTTGGGAGCTTGTTTTACAGCAGCTCTAAAAACTGGCTTTAAGCAAGGAAGTGAGGAAAGAACTAGAATAGACTCCCTCCAAAACCTAGTTGAAATTTTGCAAAAACAATTCAATGAAGAAAAGAGTAAGATCAATCTGTTGCGAGCAGCCCTCCATGATGAAAATTCATAAATGCTGACTCGCTAAAAGAAACAGAAGAGGGGGAAACCCCTCTCATGGATCAAATTTACCCTCCAAAAGAGCTAATTCATTCCAGTAGAAATGATGGACCTGTAAAAATGGCAGAAGAAAAATCAGAGAAAGCAAAGGTGTTAGATGCATTGGTTCTCTTAAGGAAAACCCAGACAAGAGAAAAGAAATCTCTCACTGCCAGTATTGGTGGTCACTGGAGATAAAGAAGGGGGTCCCCAGCAAGGTAATAGATGGCTTCTCACTTCAAAGTTGAGTGAAGTTGTTTCTAATTGGCACTGTCCCAAGTTCATTGTATGGAATGCCCCATTGGATAACCCAGCACAGCTCCACAGGCTCTGGGCTGTGAGCCAAAGCCATCTCCTTCTCAGCTTCTGGGAGTGGAGCCCAAAGAGCCTCAGGATCAGGGAAACTGGGAACTCTGCCTCTCCTGGGTGAGCAGAGAGGCAGAGGTTGCTTTTATTTCAAGTGCTCAGGAGAAATAACAAAACTGGAGACATACTGATTACAGCAATAGTGTGTAGAGAATATTTGAAGAGAAGGTGGGCATGATATTTTAGTAAAGGCCTGTCTGCACAAACCAGCCTTTGGTATAAGTTGTGATATTAAAGGCTCATGTCCTTGAAACTTTCCTGAAGCAGAGAGAATGAAGCAAAACAACATCCTTGCGTATAAGAGCAAAAATGTAAACCAGTGTGGATTAACCAAGAGTAACTTGCTTAGCCCGGGGACCCTGTAAAACCCTATAAAAGTGTGCTAAAAATAGAAATAAACGATGTTCTCCATACTTCTGTGAAGACTAGGCTGAATAGTCTGAGCAGTTTCTCAATAATAGTGGGTCCTATACATCCACTTTTTACTTTTGTAGTTAACACTGGAGCCCAAATTTCTGTGTTGACCAATAAAGACTAGTGCAGGATTTGAGAGCAATATATGGAATAACTGAAGATATTTACCCAGTGGTAGCTAATCCTTGCACATTGTTAACATCTATAAAAGAGAAATAGAAATGGTTTACTGTACTTGATTTAAAAGATGCCTTTTTCTGCACACCCCTTGAAAAAAAAAGTAGGAAACTGTTTACCTTTGAATGGGAAAATCCAGAAAATGGAAGGAAAACTCAGCTCACTTGGACACGACTTCCACAAGGATACAAGAACAGTCCAACCCTATTTGGAAGCCAGCTGGGGAAGGAGCTGGAGATTTGGACCGAGAACAGGCAAGTACTGAGAAAACAATACCTGCTGTTACAGTATGTTGAGGATATACTGATAGCTACAGAAGAGAGAACAACCTGCATAAAGGTAACAATTGAAATTTGAGATCAGCTGGGAATGGGAGGATATAAGGAGTCTAAAGAAAAGGCACAAATTGCCTGGCAGACTGTGATTTCCCTGGGATGTGAAATCTCACCAGGGCAATGTAAGCTGGGTACTAATTGTATTCAAGCTATTTGTGCTATTCCAGAACCCCAGAACGTGCATGAGCTGCGAGTCTTCCTTGGGATGACAGGGTGGTGCTGCCTGTGGATCATGGACTATGGACTAATTGCAAAAGCCCTGGATGAGGGGGATGAGTGCTGCGGAAAGAAAGAAGACTGCTGTCTTCTCAAGGTACACACATTAAACATCAAGATGAAGTCCTGCAATTGATAAAAGCAATACAAATACCTGAACAAGTAGCAATTATGCACTGCAAAGGACACCAATCAGGAAACTCCAAAATTTGTGAAGAAAATGGAAAAGCAGACTGGACAGCTCGACAGATTGCTTGAAAAGGGCAAAGAACAATGGCATTGATATCTTTAAAAGTTTATGCATCTCACTTTAATTTGCCTCCAAAACAAAAATATTCAATAGGAGATGATAAATTGGGGCATTTGCTAAATGTTTTGAGTTTTGAGACAATTTAGGGAATTTTGTGGGATTTTAATGAAATTTTGTGGGAAATTGAGATTTAGGGAATTTCGTGTGATTTTTCTGGAATTTTGTGGACCTTTGTGTAGATTTTGTGGGATGTTTCTGGAATTTGTTAAGGTTTTGATGAGATTTAGAGAATTTTGTGGGATTTTTCATGAATTTTTTTTATATTTGAGGACATTTTGTAGGATGTTGCTGGAATTTGGTAGGGTTTTGAAAAAAGTTAGGGATTTTTGTGAGATTTTCTGGGATTTTGAGGTAACTTGAAGAATTTTGAGGGAATTTTCTTAGATTTTCTGTGAATTGATGGAGATTTTGTGGGATGTTTCAGGAATTTCGTTGGGTTTTGAGAAAATTTAGGGGATTTGTGGGATTTCTCTGGAAATTTGAGGTGCTTATCATAAATTTTGTGGGATTTTTCTTAAATTTTGTGGACATTTGTTGAGATTTTGTGAGATGGTTCTGGAATTTCGTGGGATATTGAGGAAATTTAGTGATTTTTGAGGGATTTTTCTTGAATTTTGTGGACATTCGTGTAGATTTTGTGGGATGTGCCAGGAATTTGGTAGGGTTTTGAGAAGATTTAGGGAATTGTGAGGGGCTTTTCCAGAATTTTGTGGGATTTGGAGGAGACTTGAAGAATTTTGAGGGATTTCTCCTAGATAATGTGGAAATTTGTGGAGATTTTTTTGCGACGTCTCTGGAATTTTGTAATGTTTTGAGAAGATTTAGGGAAGTTTGTTGCATTCTATGCAATTTTGTGGGGCTTTCCCAGAATTTTTTGCGATATTGAGGAGATTTTGTGGGATGTTTCTGGAATTTTGTGGGATTTTTGTGGGATTTGTACGAGACATGAAGAATTTTTGGGGATTTTTCTTAGATTTTTCTGGAAATTGTTGGAGATTTTGTGAGATGGTGCAGGAATTTGGTTGTGTTTTGAGAAGATTGAGGGAATTTTGTGGGATTTTCCTGGAATTTTGTGGAATTTCTCTAGAATTTTGTGGGATATTGAGGAGACTTGAAGAATTTTGTGGTATTTTTCTTGAATTTTGTGGCAATTTGTGGACATTTTGTGGGATGTGGCTGGAGTTTGGTCAGGTTTTGAGAAGATTCAAGGAATTTAGTAGCATTTTCCTGGAATTTTGAGGATTTCTCTTGAATTTCTTGGAATTTGGAAGAGACTTGAAGAATTTTGAGGGAATTTTCTTAGATTTTGTGGGACATTTGTGGAGATTTTGTGAGATGTCTGTGGAATTTCGTGGGATATTGAAAAAATTTAGTGATTTTTGTGGGATTTTTCTTGAATTTTGTGGACATTAGTGGAGATTTTGTAGGATGATGCAGGAATTTGGTTGTGTTTTGAGAAGATTGAGGAAATTTTGTGGGATTTTTCTGGAATTTTGTGGAAATTCTCTAGAATTTTGTGGGATATTGAGGAGATTTTGTGGGCTGTTTGTAAGATGTTTGTGGAATTTTGAGGAGACTTGAAGAATTTTGAGGGATTTTTCTTGAATTTTGTGGACGTTTGTGGACATTTTGTGGGATGTGGCTGGAGTTTGGTAGGATTTTGAGAAGATTGAAGGAATTTTGTAACATTTTCCTGGAATTTTGAGGATTTTTCTTGAATTTCTTAAAATCTGGAGGAGACTTGAAGAATTTTGAGGGAATTTTCTTAGATTTGGTGGAAATTTGTGGGGATTTTGTGAAATGTCTTTGGAATTTTGTAATGTTTTGAGAAGATTTAGGGAATTTTGTGAGGATTTTCCAGAATTTTGAGGGGCTTTCAAGAATTTTGTGGAATTTCTCTTGAATTTTGTGGGATTTGGAGGAGACTTGAAGAATTTTGAGGGAATTTTCTTAGATTTGGTGGAAATTTGTAGACATTTTGTGAGATGTCTGTGGAATTTTGTAATGTTTGGAGAAGGTTTAGGGAATTTTGTGGGATTTTTTTAGAATTTTGAGGAGCTTTTCAAGAATTTTGTGGCAGTTTTCTTGAATTTTGTGGAAATTGGTGGAGACCTGAAGAATTTTGAGGGAATTTTCGTAGATTTTGTGGAAATGTGTGGAGATTTTTTGAGATGTCTGGTATTTTGTAATGTTTTGAGAAGATTTAGGGAATTGTGTGGGATTTTTCTGGAATTTTGAGAGGCTTTCAAGAATTTTGTGGGAGTTTTCTTGAATTTTGTGGAAATTTGTTGAGATTTTTGTGAGATGGTTCTGGAATTTTGTGGGATATTGAGGAAATTTAGTGATTTTAGTGGGATTTTTCTTGAATTTTGTGGACATTCGCGGAGATTTTGTGGGATGTTGCAGGAATTTGGTAGAAATTTGAGAAGATTTAGAGAATTGTGTGGGGCTTTTCCAGAATTTTGTGCGATTTGGAGGAGACTTGAAGAATTTTGAGGGATTTTTCTTAGATTTTTCTGGAAATTGTTGGAGATTTTGTGAGATGTTGCAGGAATTTGGTTGTGTTTTGAGAAGATTGAGGGAATTTTGTGGGATTTTTCCTGGAATTTTGCAGAATTTCTCTAGAATTTTGTGGGATATTGAGGAGATTTTGTGAGATGTTTGTGGGATTTTGAGGAGACTTGAAGAATTTTGTGGTATTTTTCTGGAATTTTGTGGCAATTTGTGGACATTTTGTGGGATGTGGCTGGAGTTTGGTAGGGTTTTGAGAAGATTGAAGGAATTTTGTAGCATTTTCCTGGAATTTTGAGGATTTCTCTCGAATTCTGTGAGATTTGGAGGAGACTTGAAGAATTTTGAGGGAATTTTCTTAGATTTTGTGGGACATTTGTGGAGATTTTGTGAGATGTCTGTGGAATTTTGTGGGATATTGAGGAAATTTAGTGATTTTTATGGGATTTTTCTTGAATTTTGTGGACATTAGTGGAGATTTTGTAGGATGATGCAGGAATTTGGTTGTGTTTTGAGAAGATTTAGGGAATTTTGTGGGATTTTTCTGGAATTTTGTGGAAATTCTCTAGAATTTTGTGGGATATTGAGATTTTGTGGGATGTTTGTGGGATGTTTGTAGGATTTTGAGGAGACTTGAAGAATTTTGAGGGATTTTTCCTAGATTTTGTGGAAATTGTTGGAGATTTTGTGGGATGTTGCTGGAGTTTGGTAGGATTTTGAGAAGATTGAAGTAATTTTGTAACATTTTCCTGGAATTTTGAGGATTTCTCTTGAATTTCTTGGAATCTGGAGGAGACTTGAAGAATTTTGAGGGAATTTTCTTAGATTTGGTGGAAATTTGTGGGGATTTTGTGAGATGTCTTTGGAATTTTGTAATGTTTTGAGAAGATTTAGGGAATTTTGTGAGGATTTTCCAGAATTTTGAGGGGCTTTCAAGAATTTTGTGGGAGTTTTCTTGAATTTTGTGGAAATTTGTTTAGATTTTGTGAGATAGTGTAAGAGACGGTCCGAAGATTCCCTCATCTGTCTCAGAACCGTCTCAAGGACAGAGACTGAGACCCTGAATATCACAAGGGACTTGGTTTGGGGGTTTGGGCCTAGCTGAGATGGATGTTTGCTCAGTGATTGTTTGCAGGTGGTTGCACGGTACACTGCTCTCGTTCCTGCTGGTGAGCAGAGGCTTGTGCATGGTAACCTGCACAACGGGATCTCCATGACTCACGGCTCTCGTTCCTGCTGGTGAGCAGAGGCTTGCAAGACATGGATCGCTCTGTACCCTACACCTGCCCCTGCGCAATGGAATTCATCACAATGATCATCAGTTGTTGGGGAGGGTGAAACAGGGAACCCTTATGAATGTGATTGTTTGGCAGAAGATTCTAAAATATGAAGGCTAGAATCGAAGTAGCAAGGAAAGTCTGCTTTGAGTCATAGGATACTGAGTACTGGTTAACCAAAGAACAATAGCCTAGCCAGCTAGAGAAGAATCCCTGTTGATAAAACAATGTCCTTCTGCTGATAGAAAGTCCAAAGGTCAAGAAGCAAGGAAAGAACTTGTAAAGCTTTGTAGAATTTAAAATGCAACACTCTATGTTAATATAGGGAAGCTCATAGGCTGTATGTAAATTCTTTACTGGGTGTGTCTCATAGTGATTGGTTACTGGGAATTAGAATATTCATTATAGAAAAAGATATATTGGATTGTAACAAGAACTTTGCTCTCTTAACTATTCTCTCCTACCTCTGAACCCCTCTCCCTCACCTCTTACCCCTTTACCCCTCTCCCCCACTCTTAACTCTCAGCCCCCTCTCCCTGCTCCTACCCCTCTCACTAGTCTTTCCTGCTCTCTCCCTCTGGTTTTTCCCTCTTTCCCTCTGTTGCTCTTACTCCCTCCCTCCCCTTTCCCTCTGTTGCTCTCTTACTCCCTCCCTCCCCTTTTCCAACCTCCTCTGCTCTGCCCGCTCTCTCCCTCCTCCTCCTGACCACATGGACGCCGAGGCTGGTGGCGGACACGGGTCTCCCCTCTTTTTACCCTTATAATAAATTGCTTATACTTGAACAGCTTGACCCTGGAGAAGTCTCACCGCAAGCGAGTGTTTTTACACAACAATAATCAGTCTCCTCTTGTTTTGGTCCTGTGCCCCTCGCTTTGCAAAAGACTATAAAATCACACACCAAACTGACCTTCCTTTGAGATCTCCCCAATGGACAGAAGACTGCATCGTTGGACGGCTGAGTGGACTTTGACGTTGGTAGCTATAATCCCCTTACTCTCTTTTCCTTAGGCTTTGCTTTCTCCTCTTTTCCCTCTATTGCATATTAGTGCTGATGAGCACTCAATAAAGTGTGTTTTGCTGTTTAAGTCCTTGGTTTGCTGATAATCTTTTGTACTCTAAGACCGGCTAAAAGAACCACATCACGAATCCCACCTTGCGGATTGTGACATGCATTGCACTGAGGGAAGAATGTTGTGTATATGCAGATCACACAGGAATAGTGAGGGACACCACGGCCAAATTACGAGAAGGATTAGAAAAGCGGAAAAGAGAACGGGAAGCACAGCAGAATCGGTTTACATCATGGTTTGACCATTCACTGTGGCTGGCCACTCTCATATCTACCTTAGCAGGACCGGTCATAATGATTGTGGTAGCATTGATTTTTGGACCCTGTATATTGAATAAGCTTGTGTCATTTGTTAAAAGTCGCCTAGAGAAAGTTAGCATCATGTTGATAGAATGCCAGCAATTGGTTTAAAAATGTTCTTGTTTGAAATTCCCTTTAGCTATTCCCAGTTACACCCCGGTTATCTCTTGCTTAACATACCTTATGCTTTTAATATGAGTTTGTAATTGTTATAAAGCATAGAATAAAAATAGGATGCTTTTAGTATGTTAAGATTGTTATCTGGTTAAGATTGTTATGATGTTAAGATTATTAAGATGTTAAGAACGTTAAGACTGTTATGTCTTAGCCAAGGTAATTGTGCATAGGGAGGGGGGAAATGTAGTTAGTTAAGGTCTGGCAGTCGGAAGATATCACGCTGTACGGGAAGGTAGGGCCCCTCTCCTGATAGCCAGCAGAGTTTAGTTTGTGATGTTAGCAGACGGAAGTGATGTAATGGACACATACTATAGAATGATGTATCTTTTACCAATAAATGCCATTTGCCATCCACCACATTGGAGTCTGCGAGCACATGGACCGAGCGACCTGGGGTTGGTCACGGTGCCGTTCCTGAACCAGGTCACCACGCCACCGAAGGCAACACCTCAGCCATGGGGGAAGGTGCTTGGCCAAGGGAAAAGGAGGCTCCCTGGGTGCCCTGCTCCCCTCTCCCTGAGGCGCTGAGAGCTCTGCAGCCCCTCCTGCCATCCCACCTGCCCAGGCCAGCACAACAGCCCTGGCCTTGGGGCCCTCAAGAGCTGCTCCTGCTCCAGGTCCAGGGACCATCCCAAAGCTGGGGCAGCCAGGAATCTGTGTCCAATCCTGTTCATTTCTGTTGTAATGGTGAGGGATCCTCAGCCACTTGGAGGTTGTTGATCAATTTTACTATTCCAGAGGCCACCTCTTTCTTGGGCTCATGGAACCAAGAGGGCCCTGTGACACTGCAGGGCCTTGTGGAACCATGCAGAGCATTGCAACAGAGCAGGACCTCGTGTCATGAGGCCCATGCCACTGGGACACTGCAGGGCCCCATGGAACCAAGGGGCCAGTGTTGCACCTCAGGGACTCATGGAATGAAGGAAACATGTTTGACACCATGGTGCCCAAGAGGCCCAGTGGTGACAGTGTGGAACCAAGGAGAGCATTGCTGCACTGTGAGACCTCATGGAACCAAGGATCTACTGTGACACTGTGGGGCCTTGGGGGACCAAGGCGCCATTGTGACACTGCGGGGCCCAAGGATCCATGGGACTTTGTGACACCAAGGGGTCCCATGGAACCAAAGGGACATTGTGACCCTGGGAGGCCTCATGGAATCATGGAGACCATTGGGACACTCCAGGGCCCCATAGAACCGTGGTGACACCAAGTTGGTGTGCTGGGAGTGTTGATGTGCTGCAGGGTAGGAGGGCTCTGCACAGGGACCTGGACAGGCTGGATCCAGGGGCCAAACCCAACAAGATGAGGTTTAACAAGTCCAAGTGCCGGGTCCTGCACTTTGGCCCCAATGACCCCTGCAGTGCTCCAGGCTGGGGCCAGAGTGGCTGGACAGCAGCCAGGCAGAAAGGGACCTGGGGCACTGATGGACAGCAGGCTGGACATGAGCCAGCAGTGTGCCCAGGTGGCCAAGGAGGCCCCTGGCCTGGATCAGGAATGGTGTGGCCAGCAGGAGCAGAGCTTCAGTGCCACCCCTGACTTGTCCCCAGCTCTACACACAGACATTGCTGCTGCAGCTCCAGAGAAGGGAACAAAAGGCAGATCTCTGGAGAAAACTTTGCTGGGATACCCTTTAGTTCATTTAAAGCCACCAAGAGCTCAGCCCCTCATTGACACAGTGTGTGGCCACAGGGAAGGTGGAGAGAAACAAAATGAGAAATGGCACAAACAATGACATTTATTTGTGGACAAGATTTAAACGTAAAACAAAGAAAAAGAATCTCCAAAACGAAAACAAAAACTATCAAAGATGACTTTTATTACAAGTGATTTGCAGAAACAGGCCAGCAGTTTAATGTTTCTGAAATTGTCCAGTCATCAGTGTCCACACTGCAGCCTTGAGCTCCTGGTTCCTCAGGCTGTAGATGAGGGGGTTCAGGGCTGGAGCCACCACTGAGTACAGAACTGACAGTGCCAGATCCAGGGATGGGGAGGAGATGGAGGGAGGCTTCAGGTTGGCAAATGTGCCAGTGCTGACAAACAGGGAGACCACAGCCAGGTGAGGGAGGCAGGTGGAAAAGGCTTTGTGCCGTCCCTGCTCAGAGGGGATCCTCAGCACAGCCCTGAAGATCTGCACATAGGAGAAAACAATGAAGACAAAACAGCCAAGTGCTAAACAGACACTAACAGCAAGAAGCCCCAGTTCCCTGAGGTTTGAGTGTGAACAGGAGAGCTTGAGGATGTGTGGGATTTCACAGAAGAACTGGTCCAGGGCATTGCCCTGGCACAGGGGCAGGGAAAATGTATTGGCCGTGTGCAGCAGTGAATAGAGAAAGGCACTGGCCCAGGCAGCTGCTGCCATGTGGGCACAAGCTCTGCTGCCCAGGAGGGTCTCATAGTGCAGGGGTTTGCAGATGGACACGTAGCGGTCGTAGCACATGATGGTCAGGAGGAAATATTCTGATCCAAGGAAGAACAGAAAGAAAAAGAGCTGTGCAGCACATCCTGTGTAGGAGATGTCTCTGGTGTCCCAGAGGGAATTGTGCATGGCTTTGGGCACAATGGTGCAGATGGAGCCCAGGTCAGTGAGGGCCAGGTTGAGCAGGAAGAAGAACATGGGGCTGTGCAGGTGGTGGCTGCAGGCTACGGCGCTGATGATGAGGCCGTTGCCCAGGAGGGCAGCCAGGGAGATGCCCAGGAAGAGGCAGAAGTGCAGGAGCTGCAGCTGCCACGTGTCTGCCAGTGCCAGCAGCAGGAAGTGGCTGATGGAGCTGCTGTTGGACATTTGCTGTGGCTGCACATGGGGACCTGTTCATGGATAAAGGACAGTGACAAGTCAGGAGAGGCTGGGACTCTCCTTTGTTCCTGCTCTGGGAAAACCTTCACCCAGGTCCCTGCCTAAGCTCCAGCTGTGCTGAGTGTGCCAGGAGCAGCCAGGCCTGTGCCTGGGGGCTCTCCAGGAGCCATCCCTGCCCTGCTGCCCTGGGTTTGTGGCCATGTGGCAGAGGAACAAGGCTGGAAATTCAGGATTTGTCAGGGGAATCACTCCTAAAGCTGAAGGGCTTGGTACCACCTGCACACACAGTTCTAAAGTATGGCAGGAGATGGTTTTAGGAATTGCTCTCCTGCCCACACATCATTCCTGGTTCTCTGAGGTCAGAAATCCCCAGCATTTCTGCTGCACTCAGAGTTTGCCACTGAGAGATGTGAGAGGCAAAGGATTCCCTGTGGCTTTGGGAAGGTGAGGGGCTGGATGGGCTTGTTCCCAACTGCCCTGGCTTTGCACCTTTGGCTGGAATCAGAGCACAATCACACTCCTGTGTCACCCTGGCATAAACCAGACCCTGCCCAGGGCAGAGGGATCCCTGAATGTCTCACCCTCTCTAAAGGTCTCTGGGCAAGGTCTCAGCACCTCCTCTGCCAAGGACACTCACGGCTCCCTTGGCAAAGCCAGCAGCATTTCCTCAGCTATGACATCTCTGCCCTTCCCCGTGGGACATTCAGGGAAGTCCAAGAGGCTCTGGCACAGATTTGCAGCCAGGAGGGCAGCTCAGAGCTTGGAAGGACACAGCAAGGAGATCCCCAGGTGTGCCCATGATGGGATCTCAGGGAGGGGACTCAGCTCATTCCCCTTTCCCATGGACTGCTTTGCCCACAGCCCCACAGGTCACAGGGAAGCTGGGACACCCCATTCCCATGGACACACCTGCCTGGCAGCAATCCCAAGGGCAGGGCCTGACTCAGCTGCTGCAGATGCCAGAGCCTCCCTGAGAGCCCCAGGTAACAATGACAATATCAGAGCAGTGCATTTAGCCATTTAGGAGGCTCCCAGCAGAGAGACTGAGCACCCAAAGTTACAATTCTGGCATCTCTGTAAATGTTCCAACATTACTTTGCTGATCCTGGTGTGTCCCTTTCAACTCAGAATGTTCTGTGATTCTGGGATTACAATTCCTCTTCTGCTTCTCTCATCACCCTGTTGTCTATAATCAAAAGAGAAAAAAACCACAAATTTTTAACAGTATTAGAACAGTAAAGTAAAAACCAATTTAATTGGAAGCTTCCAGGTGTCCCAGTGGGGATGTGGCATACCCAGCCACTTATTTCAACAATTTAAGAAGGTTGATTAATTAGGATATTTAACAGAAACATTCAATAGGAGATTCATTGCCCCAGCTACACGCCCCTGACTCAACCCATTCGAGTAGGTCCGAGGGTTTCTTTGCCCCACTTTTTGTTATGACTGCTCACATTCCAGTTAAAAAGCAAAATGTTCTTCTTGTAGCTCCTCTTTCTGATGATAAGACTATATAGTATTTCAGAAATCTATTTAGAAAGTCACTTTATTGTTCTAAAATCTAAGAGAAAGGTTAGGAAATGGACTGGAGCTAAATCAGGATAACAGTTATAGAAGTATATAATAGTAGTTTAATAGAGTTACTTAAGGATTATGATTTTATAACTATATAATAATAGTTTACAAATCTAAAAATATATTTAAAATATATAAAAAGTAAAAATCCTTTTGTCATCATTGCAACTTTCCCACCCTGCTTAAAGAAAGAAACTGAAAACACTCAGGAAATCTCCTGATCTTTACAGCAATCCCATTCTCACCTTCCTTTGGGAAGTGTCCTCCGGAGCTGTGTCCAGGCAGGTCTGGAGCTGGGAGCAGCCCTGCCCCACACAGCCCCTCTCAGCAGCAGCCCCTGCCCTGCTCAGGGTGGCTCCTTCCCCCCACAGCTTCTCCCCAGCGCTGGGAGCAGCTCCCCGGGCCGGCTGAGAGCTGTCCCTGGCAGGCAGCAGAGTCCCTGCCCCAGCACAGCGCCCTGGGCTGCAGGACCCTGCTCTGCAGGACAGCCCTGGGCACCCCTGGCTGCTCTGCACGAGGGACAGGCAGAGAATGTACTCACAGAGTCTGTAGGCACTGGCATGTTCCAGCTTCAGGAGATGGCTCCAGGAGCTGCAGCTGCATTGTCCTGCAGCCAGAGGCTTCCTGTGTCAAGGGCTGGCAGTGATTCTGCCCCAGGCACTTCTCAGCACCTTCCCAGCCCTGACTGATTGAAGCTCTCTGTGCCTCTGGGCTGTGCCTAGGGTGGCTGCAGGCAGTGCCCCAGCCCTGCTGGGCTGGCAGAAGAGCTGCTCAGCAAGAGAAATGTGCTTTTGAAGCTCTTCTTGGTTTCCAGGAGCTGCCTCTGTGCCAGGAGCCCGGCCCAGCTCAGCAGCACAGACACAGCAGCAGGACTTTAATGAGCCTCTTGGGGCTTTGTGCTGAGGCCCTGAACATCAGTCCCTGAGAGGCAGGGGAAGAAACCTGTCAAGAACTCCAAGTCAGAATGGAACTCCAAAGTTTCTTTTCCTTTTAATGGGTCCCACTGAGGGATGTGACTGAGAAAGTGTCCCCAGGCTCCAGGCAGAGCAGAGAACTGGAGGCACTGATGACAGGTGGGGACAAAAAGAAGCCAAGTCTTGGTGCCCTGGGCCACAGCAGCCTCTGTGCCAGCAAGGGCTGTGAGGAGACACCTTGTCCTGAGGCCCTGGGGCCTCCTGGCACAGCCCCAGCAAGGCTGGCCACTGTCACCCCCTTGGCCTGCCCTCAGCATCCCCCCTAGCCCACATGCCAGTGGCCTCAGGGATCTGCTGGAAGGAGTCCCTGGGGAGCCTTGCTCAGGAATGGCCCTGGGGGCTCCTTCATGCTCCCAGCAACTGCAGCTTTTTCAAAGGACTTTGGCTTTTGCCTTGGAGTCTTTTAAGAGCTTGTGCAATCCTGGCCTCCAATTATCTGCTGTAATTAGTCTCTTGAGAGGCTTTGTCAGTAACAACACTCAGTGGAGATCATTAATGCTTCAAGGTACTTCAGGTTCTTAAGGTACTTTCCTTTTTCCTTCCCACACTGAATCTCTGAGAAGTTTGTGCCATCATGGCCCCAATTATCTGCTTTAATGAGTCCCTTGGGAGCTTTGCATTGACACTCAGTGGGGCTCATCAATACTTTGAGATACTCAGGGCTTTTTCAGCTGCTTTGGATTGTCCTTTCCACACTGAGTCTCTGAGAGGTTTCTGTGCAATCCTGGCCTCCAGTTCTCTCCTCCAAGGAGTCCATGAGGAGCCTGTGCTGGGGATGGACCTCAGTGGCACCCATTAATCTTTGGAGAAACTTTGGATATTTTCCTCTGACTTGGACTCCTGGAAAGGTTTGTGCAATCTCCTCTCAGGCCCTGAGGTTCCAGGGCTCAGCTCCAAATGCACCACGGGGCTCATTAGGATCAAGCAAGTCCCAACAAACCATGGCTGTGCCTTGATTTCCCTCTGGTCTGGTGCAGTTCTTAGGAAAGTTTCCTGCAATAGTTATGGAGAAATAGTTCAAAGAACTTCTAGGAAATATGTGTTCCTATTTTAAAGGGTGTCTTTTATTCCTGTTCACTTTAGAGCAGAGGTGATTGCAGCATTCAGTGATCATTATTGATCCAGGGTCTCTCCTAAGGAGGTCTGGCCAGGTCAGAGAAGCTGTGTCTTGAGATCTGACCCAGTGTGGACAACCTTGCTCCACATTCCCCAGCCCCATCCTGTCTCTCCTCACTCCTCTGGGATCTGCTTTGCTCACACAACTGGTTGCACTCAGGCAAAGAGGGGTTTTCTTCTTTCATTTTAGCAGTCTAAAACTGCTGAGTTTCCCCGTGGAAAACAGACACCCTCCTCAAGTGTGTGCCAGCCCAAGGTGCCACCAAGGAGGTTCCCCTTCCCCAAGGCAGAACCAGGCAAGGAATGTTTCAGACACACAGGAAGCTCTGTAATAAACACAAACCCAGAGTTGGGTGAAGGCAGAATTAGAGCAGCTGCTGAAGGACAGACAAGCTTTGAACTCCTTGCAGCTGAAAGCACCAAGTGGGTGGTTGGGAGGTGTGTGAGTGAGGCAAGAGTGAGGGAAGGGAAATGCAGAGAGCCCTGGAAGTGCTTCTGTGCAGCCAAGCTGTGGGGAAGGGCACTGCAGAGCTGCCCTGGGCCAGATGTGAGGGTGGATTATCATCCCAACCTGCCCTGGGCCATTGCAAGGGGCTGTTGCCATGGTCACTGCACTGACCCCACTGTGCCAGCCCTTTGCTCAGGGCTGCTGTCACTGCCCAGAGCCAGAGGGGATCCCTTGCTGGGGGCTTGTGCCACGGCCACCTGCCCTGTGCCGCGCTGGCTGGTCAGGCGTCGTGGAACCAGCAGCAAACGCCACTGCCAGGGCCAAAGGTCAGCTCAGCCAGACAGAAAGGGTCAGTGCTGCCACCTGTTTCCATGGCAACCCTCACTGGGACACCACACCTGGGTCACCTGTCCTGGCAATTGCCATGGAAACCCAGCTCATTGGAAATGCAACAGTGGACAAAGGTTTTAGTGGGGCCTGCCACAACAGGACAAAGGGTGGTTGTTGCAGTGTGTTTCTTGTTCATGGTATGTTCTGTTACTGCCCCAGTTGAAGGTTTGGTCCAAATGAGACCCTCCCACCCCACTTGGTTAATTTACCCTGAGTCACCTGTAAATTCTACCTTAGACCCACTGCATGCTTGGAATTCCACTTCAGAAATCCCCTAAATTTCGATGTTTGATTAGTCCATGTGACCCAATTTCCCCCCATACCTCCTTCATTGGAGGATGATTTTGTGAACCTTGCCTTTTACCCTCCCCAGGATATCTCTGATTAGCTGATGCTTTGTACCCTCCCTTTGAACCACCTCCCTATTTCAGCTGTTGCACGCTCGCATTTTCTGTCTTTTGCCCCCAAGATTCCCCAGAGCAATAAATCCTCTGTTATCCCATGCAAAAGACCTCCCTCTCATCCTTGTCTCCTCAGAGCACAGACTGACAGCCAAAAGCCATAGAGCGAGTGCTCCAGTCACAGCTGGGCTCATCCTGCTCCTGGGCTGTGACCCACTCCTGGTGCGGCCCAAAGTGACAGAGCCAGATCAGCTCCTGCCCAAGGTGTTACAGAGTGACTCTTGCCAAGGAACTTTGTGCTGCTGTCACTTAATATTAAATCTGGTTTTTGCTGCTCCCTTGCCGGGGATTTTTCAAACGCTCTCAAGTCCTCGTTGGTGACAGGGTGAAGGAGCCCTGGCCCAGGCTCTGGCCCTGGGGGACACAGGGATGCTCCTGGGGGTCCCTGTCCCCCCGTCCCACCCCCACGGCCCCAGCCCCGTCCCTGTGTCAGGCTCTGGGGTCGATCTGATGGAACATCCTCTGGGGAAGGCTGCGGCACCAGGGGTGGGGGAACCCGGGGGGACAGGGGACCCCGCTGTGCAGGAGCAGCGTTGGACTTCTCTGGGGGGAACTGTGAGAGGGGCTGGGGTGGAGTGACCTCCCCAGTGACCTCACATTTCCCCCTGTGATGTCACACTGCCCCTGTGATGTCACACAGACACCTGTGACCTCACATTTCCCCCTGTGATGTCACACTGCCCCTGTGATGTCACACTGCTCCCTGTGATGTCACACAGACACCTGGGATGTCACACTGCCCCCTGTGATGTCACAGCCCACTCTGGGCAGCCCTTGTGATGTCACAGAGCCAACTCTGGGATGTCATCCTGTGACGTCATACAGCTGTGGTGGGATGTCACAGAAGACTGTAATGTCACAAAGACAGCAGATATTGTCACAGTCTACTGTGATGTCACAGCCTGATCTATGATGCTACACAGTGACACTCTGATGTCACAAACCACTCTCAGATGTCACAGAGCCACCCTCTATGATGGCAGAGTGTGCTCTATGGCCTCACACCCTCCACTGTGATGTCACAGCCAGCTCTGTGATGTCACAACCCCATCAGTGATGTCACTCAGCCCTCTTTGTGATGTCATACAGACACCTTGTGATGTCACCGAACACACTTTGATCTCACAGCCAGGTCTGTGATGTCATACAGCCATGCCATGATGTCACAGCCTGCTCTGTGATGTCATGTATCTAATGTCTAATGTCACAGTCCTCTCTGTGATGTCACAGAATCCCCTCTATGATGCTGTAGCTGCTCAGTGACCTCACACAACAAACTCTGTGATGTCACAGACCCATCTGTGCTGTCACACAGCCCCTTTCTGACATCCCAGCTGCTCTGGGGCTCCCAGACACAGCCCCAGAGGTGCCGCTGTGACACAGCCCCCTCTGGGACATCACACAGCCCCTGCCAGTGCTGAGCCCCTGGGAGCTCTGTCTGGGCCTGCTCGTGTCCCTGAGCTGCCCTGGCAGGGCCCCAGCCCTGCTGGGCTGTGCTCAGGAGCTGCTCCTGGCCAGAGCTGTCTCTCTGCAGCGCTGCCCTTGCCAGGAGCTGCCTCTGGGCCAGGAGCCCGGCCCAGCTCAGCAGCACAGACACAGCACCAGCACTTTCATCACCCTCTCGGGCCTTTGGGGCTCTTTGCATCACACTCAGTCCCTCAGAGTGTGCTCCAGAAACTTCTCAAGAGCTCAAAGTCAGATGGAAACACTGAAGTTTCTTGTAGTTGAAATGAGAGACACGAGTGAGAAAGCGTCCCCAGGTTCCAGGCAGAGCAGAACACTGCAGGCCCTGATGGCAGCTGGGGACAAGCAAGGGAAAGGTGTCTGTGGTGCTGAGCAAAGCTGGATGTGTTTCAGGGATGCCAAGGGCCAAGGGCTGAGCCCCAGCCCCTGGCAAGGCAGATGCTGTCCCTCCCTCATTGCTCAGGGCTCTTCCCGGGCCACTGGCACGTGGGGATGTGCAATGCCAAGGGCAGCACCATGGGGCGGCCCCTGCCAGGCTGCTGGGCAGGGACAAGGAGGCAATGAGGCCCCAGGGCTGCCAGGGTCACTTGTCCCCTGCTGGCCTCAGGCCCAGGCCCAGCAGCCATGGCCAAAGGCTGCACAAGTTGCCTCTGGCAGGGCCTTGAAGCTGCTGCCCATCCCTGTGCCCTCTCCAGCCCAGGCTGTCCTACGGTGTTGTGATAGATTGGCATGAAAGAAAACAAAGTCAAACACCTAAGGAGGTAAAAATCGCTGGTGGCTGATGGGAGTTTGTCTCCTCGCCAACAGCTGGCCATTTCTAAGAATTGACAGCAGTTTTAAGCACTGCAAAGTGAGATCAAGCTGTGAACAGCAGCTTAAGCCCTAAGGCTGGGAATTTCTTTGTCTCTTGGTTTGCTGGCTGTGAAAGGTAACTGAGCTCCAGCTGGCTTCCCGTCCCCGGCCCAGCCCATGCGGCCCGGGCAGGGGCTGGGCTGGGCCTGCCGCGGCTCCCGGCCGGGAGATGGGGCCTGCGGGGCTTGCCCCGGGCTCTGGCCGGGCCAGGCCGCTCCCTGGCTCGGCTGCACTTTTTGCTGCGACTGAATTCACCACAGACTGCCCAGGAAAGAAAGAAAAAGCTCTTGAGCTGCGGCGGGCTGAGACAGTGACCACACTCTCCAGAGCAGCCATGAAGAATCTTCCAGCGCACACAGCTCCAGCCGCTGCTCCGGCAGAGATCACAGAACCATCTACAAAGCCTGGGCAAGATTTTAACCTTTTCATTACCCAGATGAGACTTGCAGATTAATCCTTTTACCCAGAGAGAGAAAAAGAGAGGAATCAACATGTAAAGAGACTTTATAAACTATTAGAGACAGTAAAGAAAAGAATTAAGCTTCAGAAGAGGTAGAGAATAAGGAGATGCTTTAATTAAGCTGAAATATTTTTCTGTTAAAGCTATGGAGATGGACAATAGTGTTCTGAAAAAAACTCCTTTAATTCATGACAGAGTATATTGGGAGGAATGGAGTGTTCAAAGTGTGGATTTTCAGCAAGAGGTGGAGTAATTGTGATACAGTGAGGTGCTGGAACAGAGCGGGGAGAAGTAATAGTTGAAGATTTGAGGCCTTGAGAGGCAAAGAGAAAACTTCTGTTTCCAGGGAAGCTCACAGAGACAGATGAAGAGAACTTTTGCCTTTGAATAACTCATCCTTAAAAACGACACCCCTAGACTCATTGACCCATACACACCTCAGAGTGATGTGAAATGGGAGGAGTGAACTGCTGACAGGATTTCTGGGCAGCTGGCATCAGGAAAATAGAAAACTGTAACAGAAATGGTTTTCTTGTGAAAAACTCCACAAATTAGCAGAAGAAGACTTGTGTTTCTCTACAAAGACTGATGAAAAGAGTCTAGCAGGAATTAGGACATTTTAAACACCAAAGTTCCAAGGTTTTTTGTCTCTATGTTGCCATGTGAACAAGGGAATGGTTCGGTAGTGGGGGAGAAAGAGGTTTTCTGGAGGTTTATTCTGGTGTTCTTGTAGTTTGTTAATAAAATTTCTTTATTCCTTTTAAGTTTTAAGCCTGTTTTTCTCCTGCTCTAATCCATATCTCACAGCAAAAAATAAGTGAGTTTTCTAGTAATTTTTTAGTTACTGCCTCAAAACCACGACATTTATTGGGTGCATTAGCCGGAAAAATGAAATTAGCAAATCTAAACCAATACAAAAGAAACTCCTCAAAATTCCAGGAAAATGCCAAAAAATTCCTTAAATCTTCTCAAAACATTACCAAATTCCAGAGACATCTCACAAAATGACCACAAATATCCACAAAATTCAAGAAAAATCCCACAAAATTCTTGAAAAGCACCACAAAATTCCTTAAATCTTCTCAAAACCCTACCAAATTCCAGAAACATCTCACAAAATCTCCACTGATTTCCCCAAAATCTAAGCAAAATTCCTCAAAATTTCCACAAATTTTCACTAAATTTTAGAGAAATTCTACCATATTCCAGAAAAATCCCAGAAAATGTTCACAAAATACAGGAAAAACCACACAAAATTCCCTAAATCATCCCAAAACCCAACCAAATACCTGAAACATCTCACAAAATCTCCACAAATTTCCAGAAAATCTAAGAAAAGTCCCTCAAAATACTTCAGGTCTCCTACAAGTCCCACAAAATTCTGGAAAAGCTCCACAAAATTCCAGAAAAATTCCACAAAATTCCCTTAATCTTCTCAAAACCTTACCAAATTCAAGAAATATCTCACAAAATTGCCACAAATGTCCAGCAAATTCAAGAAAAATCCCACAAAATTCCCTAAATCTTCTCAAAACCCTACCAAACTCCAGCAACATCCCACAAAATCTCCACTAATTTCCACAAAATCTAAGAAAAATTCCTCAAAACTCTTCAAGTCTCCAAATCCCACACATTCCCACAAAATTCCTGAAACATCCCGCAAAATCTTCACAATTTTCCACAAAACTCCAGAAAAACCTCACAAAATTCTGGAAAAGCCCTTCAGAATTACAGAAAAATACCACAGAATTCCTAAAAACTTCTCAAAACCCAACCAGATTCCTTCAACGTCTCACAAAATCTTCACAGATTCCCACAAAATCTTAGAAAAATCCCTCAGAATTCTTCAAATCTCCTCCAAATCCCACAAAATTCTAGAGAAATTCTCAAAATTCCAGGAAATTCCATAAAATTCCTTAAATCTTCTCAAAACCCAACCAAATTCCTGCAACATCCCACAAAATGTCCACAAGCGTCCACAAAATTCAAGACAAATCCCACAGATTCCCCTAAATCTTTACAATATTCCATATAATTCCAGAAACAACCCACAAAATTCCTTAAACTTTCCAAGACCGAACCAAATTTCTGCAGTATCTCAGAAAATCTCCACAGATTTACACAAAATTCAAGAAAAATCCCACAAAATTCTTGAAAGCCCCATGAAATTCGAGAAAAATATCACAAAATTCCCTAAATCTTCTCAAAACTCATCTAAATTCCTGCAACATCTCAAAAAAACTCGATCCATTTCCACAAAATCTAAGAAAAACTCCTCAAAATTCCTCAGGCCTCCTCCAAATCTCACAAAATTCCAGAGAAATCTTCAAAATTCCAGAAAATATCTCGCAAAATTCCCTAAATTTTTTCAAAACCTACACAATTACAGCAACATCCCTCAAAATCTCCTCAAATGTCCACAAAATTCACGAAAAGTCCCACAAATTTCCCTAAATCAACTCAATATCCCACAAAATTCCAGAACCATCTCACAAAATCTCCTCAATACCCCATAAAATTCTAGAGAAATTCCACAAAATTCCAGAAAAATGACACAAATTTCCTTAAATCTTCTCAAAACATTACAAAATTCCAGCGACATCTCACAAAATGTCTACAAATGTCCACAACGTTCAAGAAAAATCCCAGATTTCCCTGAATCTCATCAATATCCCACAAAATTCTACAAAAAAAATCCACAAAATTCCAGAAATGTCCCACACAATTCCAGTAAAATCTGATGAAATTGTTAGAGATCTGGAACACACATCATCACAGAATGATTCTATGCAGGTGCTTTATTGAAGAACTCTGGGTGTCAGGGGTACACAGACCCAAATCTGACCTGATTTGCTTTTGAGCTGAACATATTTTATACTCTATCGTTATACAACTTAGATATTAATTATTAAACTTACATTGATCTATTGTATGCATTGTTTTTACCCAAGCATGGATTTCTCGTTAACCCACCCCAGCCCCCTAACATTGTTCCTCATGTTCTTTAAACAATAATTATATCTAATCACATCTAACAATTCTATCATTTATCATATATTGATTACACAGGTACGGTTTCACATAATCTTTAGCAAGCCTAACTTACTTCCTGAGTTCCCGAATTTCCTAAGATTTTAAAATGTTTTACAATCACCTCCAGACACAAATAGTCCTGCCTGGACAGTCACAGAGCTACATCTATTTTTAGTTTTAATTTTTTAGATTTTTCCAGAGCCTGCTGGCTGTGTTCAAGGTTTTCTCCCTATTTCCTCCCTAGTGCACATTCTCCAGAAATTGTGCTTTTACATCCTTTTGCATTGATTAAAGTTACCTGCAATGACGAGTCAATCCAAACCCTGGGAAAACTTGAACTTCAATGTGTACCCACGCAAAATATCTGCCTCCCACATCTGAAGCCATGAGCTGCCAAGTACTGTCCCCACTGTCATACCCTGTCCCCTGGAGCTCTGCTGATGCCATTTCAAAAGGGTTGCCAATGAAAAAAAGTTTGAATATTTTGGTAGTTTCCACACTGGCATTCAAATCCTTGACTAGAAAAATCACAAGTCAAGATTTCTAGGATTCTTCCATACCAAAGCTGTCATTCTCACCCGTGATTTTAGAGTGTCTGAACAGTCAGACAAGGTTTTAGTTTTAGACCCTACAGACAAAGTCCCTGCTGTTCGGCGATCCCATTCCATCAGCATATAGTCCTGATGATTCCTTTAGGCAGGAGCAGCAAAGGCAAGAATGAGCCAAACAAGCTGCTCCTGTGTTCTCATGTCCTGCACAGCAGTAACTGGGAGTTCAAGAATGGATTCAGGAGACAATGGGTGCACAGGGAGCCACCAAGACTTTGGGATGCTGAAATGGACCAGCCTGGTGCCTGTGCCCGGGCTGCACCGCGCTGAGCTCCAACTGGACAATCTAACAATGGTTGAATGGACACACCATGGGCCACTGGAGACTCCTACTCCTAGTTCTGTGAGCTACACTATTCACCTGTCATTCACCAGATGATATTTTCATCTTTGCTTGAAATCCAGGAGAGGAAAAGGTCAACATGGAAAAGTGTTCTCCCAATTCTAGTGACACCTGTGCCTGCACACCACCTGTGCCCATGGCAGGGTGCTTGGAGACTGGATGATGTTGATGATACTTTGCAACACCAAGTGCTCTTGGATTCTGGGATTGCCCAAGTGGAGAGCAAAACTGAGCCGTGTAAGTCCCTGCTTTTTTTCAGCACATGCTGCTTCTTCCTTTGTTCCAAGCAAGTCCAGGATTTGGTTTCATATGTCTTTAAGGTGCCTGGACAGATGAGAGGGAGGGCAGCTGCCCCATCAGACTCTCTCTCTCTCTCTCTCTCTCTCTCTCTCTCTCTCTCTTTCTCAGGATGGTGCCAATGCCGCTGCCTTGGGACACCTGAGTGTGGAAGGCGAGCTCGCCCTCAAGCATGGCCATCCAAGTCAGTCACGGGCACAGGCTGCAGTTGAAGCTGGCAAGCGTTGTTGTAAGGCTGCAAGTGAAGAGAAAGCCATTGTGGCCAACTCTGCTGAAGCCTTTTGCCAAAGCAAAGGCAATTGTGCCCACAGCCTCCCCCTGTTTGGCACCTGGCTGCTGCGGACGCCTCAGTGCACAGGTGCCGACGTTGGGGCTGCTGCTGTTCCTGGGCACACTCTGCTGCTGTTTCTGTGGGCTCCAGAGCCGCTTGGGCAGCAGCCACTGGGCAGCCCTGCTGGAGGAGACATCGCCACCCTCCCCATGGTGGAAGCAGCTCTGTGGGCCCCGAGCTCTGTGTCAGGGGGGCCTCGGTCACAGCAGCGTGGCCTGGGCAGCCGCGAGGGCCCGGGATGGCCGCCAGCCCTGCCTCTGCCCACTGCCCCTTCCTGGAGGCACCCAGTGGCCATGGCCTGGCAGCACCCCCTGCCCTCCATGTCCCCAGCCAGCCCAGCCTGGGTACCTCGGGCTGTCCCCACCCTCCCGCTGGGGTGGTGTCCCAGCCTCCAGGCCTTCTGCTGCAGGCCTGGGGGACATTTTGGGGACACACCGGAGCAGCCGGGTGTCAGGGACCAGGCGGCTGCCCGGGGGCTGCTTATGGCCTCTGACACCCAATTCCTCAGGGCTTCCCACCACCCCGGCTCCTCCAGGGCCTTCTGTCCCCTTGGAAACTCCTGCCACCCACTCCTTCACACATCCCCCTCGTGCCTTCCCACTGCCTTGTCCCGTCTGGGCCTCCGCAGCCCCTCATCCCTTCACGGCCTCCCAGCACCCCGTGCCCTCAGGGGCACCCCCAGCCTGGCCCGGCAGCAGCGCCGCAGCCCCACAGGAGCTCCAGCAGCTCCTCAGCCATCACGGCAGCAACACACGGGCAGCAGGACACAGATGGCGCTTCCTGCCTGCCACAGGGCTTGTGGCTTCAGCACAACCACCAAAGGCCAAGGGGCTTCTGGCCATTTCCCCTGCACCACTGCACGCCCCGGCAGGTTGCTGAACACAAGAACCCTTTTCCCTCTCTTCCCCTATGTCCCGCACACCCTGGGCAGCAAAAGAAAGGTCTTGGGACTCTTGTGGTTTATAACATATCCTATATTATTTACATACTAGATGGAAACGAAACAAAGAACAATCTCTATGAAACAAAAACTAACAGATGGCCCATGTGGCCCCAGAAGACAGAGCCTCTCAGCCCTAACATATCCTATATTATTTACATACTCAAAAGAAGAGAAAAAAGGAAAAGAACAACCCTTATGAAATAAAAAATCCTGGCTGGCCCATGTGGCCCCAGAAGACAGAGCCTCTCAGGTCAGCTCTGAGTATACCTCCAGCAGTGCAGCCAGCCCAGGCCCGACAGACGAGGCCGTGTCCTCCATGCCCTGAGGATTTGGTCTTGCATCCTCTGCAGGATGGAATATCGGGCACTCTGGATGGCCCGGAGGACATACAGCGTTTCAAGTGCCAGGTCTGACACGGCACCGCTTCTGTCCTCCGTCAGGCGTTCGAGGGCTGCAAGAGAGACGAACAGAGCCACGGTCACACCCCAGAGCTGTGGGGGCCCAGCGAGAGCCCCCTGCCAGGGCCATGCCAGCCGGCTCTTGCCTTGGCCAGGAGGGAGCAGGGACCAAGGGGGTCAGCCCGAAGCTGCTGGCCACAAATGCCCCACGTGGCCCTGAAATCTCACTGTGCTCTGCCCACGCCGCCCCTCATCGGGACAGGGAGCAGAGCCCTCCACAGCCTGGCCAGGGCTTGCAGCTGCCCCCAACAGCCAACACTGTCAGCCCGCTGCCATGGCTCACCTCTGCACAACACCTGGAGCTCTGCCTGCTGCCCCCTTAGCTGCTCCCCGGCCATCCCTGAGAACACAGAGCCTGTCAGGGTCCCAGCAGCACAGCTCCCTGACAGCGGCGCTGCCAGCCCTGTGGCCACATGGCCTCCTGCCCCGGCAGGGCTCAGCCCGGGCCCTTACCGCATCCTAACCCAGCCCAAGGGCACGGCTGCCAGAGGCCGGCAGCAGCAGCCCCGAGGGCAGCCGGGGCTCCAGGGCGCCGGGCCCGGGTGCCGCTGCCGGGGCAGCAGCCGGGGCTGGGGCCGAGCTGCGGCGGGGCGGGGAGGGAGCCCGGGCTCGGGACTCACCGATGACCCTGATGGCCGCCGCTCGCAGGGTCTCCTGTGGGTCCTGCAGGTACTGCAGGGCCCGGCGCAGGTGCTCGGCCAAGGGGATCCTGTGGTCGGCCAGCTGGAGAGAGCGGCAGGAGGGAAGGGTTGGCGCGGGCTCTGCCCCTCGGCCGGGCGCTGCTGCCTGCGGCTAGCCCCGGCCTCCCGTGCCCGGCCAGCCCTGAGAAGCCGTGCGGCCCCCGGGTGCAGCAGTGGGCAGGGGCACAGCTGCCAGCCCCACACACTGAACACCGGGGCCAGGGGGCTTCTCTAGCCTTTGGCTGGCACTTGCAGGCTGCCCTTACCACGAGCTTGGCAAACTTCCACAGCTTCTCCTTCCTCACAGCTTTTTCCAGGTCTGGCCTCTTCAGGAAGTCAGCCGCGCGAAGGAGCGTTGTCCGAGAGGCCTGGGGAGCAGCAGAGCCGCAAATGGCCCCACAAGGCAGGGCACAGGAGTGTCCCAGTGCCAAGGGCTGGAGGAGGCTGCAGCCTGCAAGCCTGCGTCAGGGCAGGAGGCAGCTGAGCCCCCTGCCAAGGCGCAGCAGCAGCCCAGGAGTCCTCACCTCTGCCACATGCCGATTCTCATCTTGGCAGTGGAAAAAGAGTGGGAGCAGGCTCTGGTACACTCGTTCCTTCAGGGGCTTTCTTCCTTCTTCTTCTGCTGAAGACATCACTCTTCGAAGGAGAGACATGGAGAGCAGCTGCACCTGGCTATCAGGCTGTATGAAAGGAAGGAAGGAAAAATGACCTCATCATTGGCTTCTTGTGGCCCACATTGGCGCAGGCCTGCAAATGCACAGGGCACAAAGTGTCCGGGCAGCAGGCAGTGGCCGTGGCTGGGGCACAGAGCCTTACATTGTCCAGGAGTTTCAGGAGCGGCTCAGCCAGCTGCAGGGCCCTGCGCCAGGATATTGGGGTGTCTTCATCCAGGAAAATATGGCTCAGGAGAGCAATGCTCATCCTGGCCACGTCACTGTCCAAGTCCCACAGGAGGTGCACTAGTCTTCCTGTCAGGCTCTGAATTCTTTCGGCCTGTGCAGAACACAAGGGTGTGAAAGCCCGGGCAGCTGCCGCAGGGCCCAGAGGCCAAAGGGCTGTCCCAAAACACTCGGGCAGCTGAAGCAGGAGGCAGGAGAGCTGGGAGGAGCTGCCTCAGCGCCCAAGGCAAAGGCCAGCCAAGGCCAAGTGACAGCATTGCCCAGCCTCATGCTGCCCACATGGCTTCAGCTGCTGCCCCCTTCTCACCATGGAGGGACGGTCCCTTAGGAGGAGGAGAGCCCTGAGAACCTGGTGATGCATCTCTCTGGAGTTGTACCACAGGTACTTATACAAGATCTCCATTAGGCTGTCACCACAGTCACTCAAGTCCAGGCAATCTAGGAGCTGAAAGGCACAGGGCAGTGAGAGAGGAGCTGGCCGGCAGGAGCCTGGAAGTGCGCAGGGCTGGGTTCAGGCAGCAGCACAGGGCGCAGGTGCCGTCCCAGGCAGCTGTGGCTATGCCAGGGGACAGGGCTGGCAGGGAGCTGAGCGAGGTAGTGCTGGCCATCAGACTCACCTCCACAAGGAATGCCATGGCAGAGACATCCCAGTGTGGCAACGGTTTGCTGAGCACCTCAAGCAGGTAGCTTAAGATGCTTTTGCACAAGTGGACGGATGCACGGCGCATTACCCTGGAAGGCAGAAAACGGCATAAAGAGTCTCAGCAAGGGTGCGAAAAACCTCTCCCAGGACTGACTGACACAGTTGTCCTATTGCCCCAGCACTCTGTGACAGGATGGGGGCCCGTGAGATGTGGCTGCTCCTGGGCACCCTCCTCTCGCAGCCTTTTGCAGTCTCCTTGGCCATCCCTCGGTGACAAGGCCCTCAGGCCCATGGCCATGGGGACTGTGGGGGGGCATCCCGGGACGGGGGCACAAATGTCAGAGGCAGTGGGGAGAAGGGGGGCTCACCTGGCCAGCAGACCCATGGCATAATGGTGGGTGCCAGCACAGAGCAGCGTGTCCCAGCCACACTTGCGTTCCATTGCCACTACCACATGTTCCAAGTGGAGACTGCAGAGCAGGGCCTTCAGGGTCTGCACTGCAAACCTGTGTGCACAGCAAAGCCCAGGTGACGCTGGGAGCGCTGGCTCTGAGGCTGGGGAAGTGGCAGGGACAGGAGGAGTGGCATGGAGCACCTGTTGGGGCTGGTGGAGAGGCCGTGTTGCTCCTGGCATTCCTTCCAGAAGGTATGGACGTCCTCTGTCATATACAAAGTACTGAAGTACGTTTGGAAGAGGAGATGCACAAAGAGGCGGGGGAAATAGACTGTGAGGATCTGTGGGCAACAGGGCCCCTGGAGGATCTTCCACATCACCAGCGTTGCCTGCAGAGGACAAAGCAGCCCGAGACAGCGCTCAGTGCCGGGGCGTCCGTGTGGCAGGGCCTGAGCGTGGCAGGGAGAGGCCGGGGCAGACGCAGGGGGAGCAGCGGGCCTGGTGGCCCTGAAGCTGCCCCTAGGCCAGGTTTGTGGCCAGTGCCTGAAGCAGGGAGATGCAGTGGGGGAAGGAGGCAACAGAGCTGCTGGAGAGGCGGCCGGCCTTGCGGTGAGCAAAGGCCAGCTCCAGAAACTCACAGTCAGGGAAAAGACAGCCGTCTTGTCCCCATCAGAGGTGCCCAGGTTTTTCTGCGGCCAGCTCCCCACCACATTGATGAGGAGCGGTGTCACTTCCTCTGAAATCCAGGGCGAGAGCAAGATGGTCGTCCACATGGCCATAGCAGCTCTGCAGGGTCAGACACAGCACCGTGGGCTGGGCAGCAGCGGGGAGCTGAGCTGGCCGCCAGCTCTGCCTGTGCCCACTGCCCCTGAGCGGCAGCAGCAGCCAGGCAGCCCAGCCCTGTGGGGACAGGCCCCTGAGGGGCAGGCTGGCAGCACGGCAGCGGGCTCGGGGGCCGACTTTGTAGCAGGGCTGGCAAAAGGAGCAGCCAGAGGGCCCTGGAAGTCTGTGTTGCTCACAGCCCTGGGCCGGGCTGTACAGGGTGATGGGCTGGGGAGCCCTGAGGCCTCGGGGCAGCTGGGCCCCATACCTGTCACACGTTGGGGCCACCCGCAGGAGAGTGATGGCCACATCATCGGGCTCTGCCTCGGCCACTTGCATCAGGGCCCAGTCCATCCTGTGCTCAGCAGCCTCATTGGCCATGAGCCACTGGTGGATGTACCTCACCACGCCGGGCACCTGGAGAAGGCACAGGGAGACTTGGAATGCTAGCAGAGGGAGTCAGCAATGTGCCCAGCTTCTTCCCCAGACAAGTGCTTCTCTTCCAGCACGCTGCCATGGCCTCAAAAGCTTCAAGTGACCAGCAGGCGTGGCTTGGGAAAGCCAAGCAATTGCTGGAGGATCAAAGGTTGGCCACAGGTTGCTTACTTGCTCTGGATTGAAAAGAGCCGTCTCTACAAGCAGATCCAGCTGGGCAGCGCTGCTCTGTTCTACCAAGACCTCTGAGGATGCTTTGACCTCAGTGTCCATAGGTCTGGTGTCTTCCTTGCCAATTCTCGTGATGAATTGGTAAAGAAACTGTAGGAGAAGGGCAGGAAGGCAGGGAAGTTGCATGGAGTGCTCCAAGTGCGGTGCTGGGCTGAGCAGTGCCAGCAGGCCCAGCGCAGGTGGGGATGGCTGCAGGTACCTGCGCTGCTCTGCGGAAGCGGCCACGGGCGGTGTCCTGCTCTTGTGTGCCGTCCATGGCTGCATCTGGCAAAGAGCAGCCAGAGCTGAGGGGCTGCGGGAGAGGCCGGAGAGCACAGCCCAGCCCTGCGTTCCCCAGGCAGGGACAGTTCCGGGATGCCCCAGGGGATGCAGCACGGCCACTGCTGCGGGGGCAGCCCCAGCCCCTTTTTTGTGCTGTCCATGGGTGTGTGTCCACAGGACAGTGTGGGATGGGATGAGATGGGATGCAATGGGATGGGATGGGGCCAAGATGGCCGCAGGCACCAGCCCTGTGGCCCAGCTCTGCCACTCACCCTCCTCCAGCGGCTGCAACTGCTGCACCTCTTCGGTCTCTGGTGCTGGGGCAGCTCCAGGGCCTTCTTCCTCGACCTCCTCCTCCTCCTCCTCCACCCAGGCCAGCTTGGGCACTCTTGGGGGTCGCTGCTCCAAATCTTCTTCCAGACTCTCCAATCCTTTCCATAGGAACAGCACCAGGGGATGGCATGGCATGTAATGGGATGGGGCCAAGCTGGCAACAGACACTAGCCCTAATGCCGAGCTCTGCAACTCACCCTCCTGTGGTGCCTGGAAGTCCTGCACCTCTTCAGACTCCTGTGCCAGGACAGCTCCAGAGCCTTCTTCTTCCTGCTCCTCAAGCCAGGCCAACTTGGGCACTCTTGGGGGTCGCTGCTCCATGGCAGTGACTGGATTTATGGCTGCTTGCAGGAGAGATGGCTCGGAAAATCTCGGAGTCAGCAAGTCCTGCAGTCGTGCCTGGAAGGCACCTGCAAGACTCAAGTCCTGGCTAGATTGCAAGACAGCGAGTCCTGCACTTGGGTCTTGAGGGCTCCTGCCACAAGGACAGGAGTCTCCTCGACAGGGATTGTGGTCTGGTCTCAAGGGCAGAGACTGCAGGGATGGGCAACACGTCGGAAAAGCTCCGGGTCACCAAGTCCCACGGTCTGCCCTCAAGAGAACCTTAAGAAGGAAGGCTCAGCAAGGCCACAGGTCAGCAAGACCTGTGGTCTGGCCTCGAGGTCACCTGTAGTAATAGTGCTTCAGAAAAGCTCCAGGTCCGACACAAAGGAGTGCGCTGTGCGGGGGCTCCTCACAGCACCGCTCTGGCGCGTCCTGACCCGTCGCGTGCACCGAGCACTGTGGCGTGGCCCTGTCACTGCCAGCTCCTATGTCAGCACGTGTCACAAAGGGCCCTTTGACATCTGCTCCCGTTGCCACCATCCCACGGTGACCGTGCTGCAGCGTGTCACAAAGGGCCCTTGCACACCCTGCCCTCTGCCCTGGGGCCGCCCCCATCCCCCCCAAGTGGCCCAGCTTGGAAGGAATCCCTTGCCCAAAGTGTCTAAGACAGCCTGACGGGATCTTTAGGAACAGCTTGTTAGAAATGAAATGGAGGCAAATTTATCAATAAGAATTTTATTGAAAACTTTGTAAAATTTTCTCATGCAAATGTCTCGGTTTTTGGAGACAGGTGTCTGCTAGGGAGGGCAGGAGCCTCCCTTGGAATGAAAAATGTAGACCCCCTCCCTCCGAATTATGATAATCTTGAAATCAAGGGGCTCTCAGGCAGAGATCTGGGGATAGGAATGACAGTTTTTTACTAATATTTATAACCAGGCAAACAAACAACAATAACTACAGCGTTAGCAAGAAAACAGAACCAGGGACCCCGTGACAGCTTTCTGGGCTGAGACGGGAAAGGATGGAGGAGAGGCTTTGTTTCACAAACCCCCTCGGGTTGGCAGTCAGTGCTGGTGCTCCTGCAGGGCTCTGAGGAACACTCAGCTGGAACAGCAGGGATGAGCTGAGATCCCGGGCCAGTGGCTGAGGTGGATCAGCAGCTCCGTGGCGGTGGCTGGCACTGCCACACGTCCCGGCAGGACAGGGGGTGCGAGGCCACCAATGAAGAGGGAAGAAGGAGAAGAAGCAGCAGCTCCATCTGGGTGATGGTGAAATTCCCTTCTCCCCACCACAACAGCTCTGCACCCAAAGTGTTCTTCTCCGAAGCTGAAGAAGCCACCAAACTGTCCCCACCCTCCCCTTTTCCTGCCCCCTTCCCCCCCTGGGCCCAGCCAAACTCTTTGTTTTTCCTCAAGCACCCACCAGGTACCCGCAGTTAAGTTTTCCCTGCAAGTCATGAGTAAAAATTCCACAGGCAAGCCAGAACTCAATAGAAAATAAAGGACACCTAACCCCCAACACCTGTAAGTTGTATCTTGAGAGTCAGCCAGGATCTTTGTTTGCCAGAAACACCTCTGAAGTTTAATCAAGGCATTAGTCATCAAAATTATTTTGAAAATTTAAAGATCAAAGTAGCCAAAATACTCAATGTAACTAATTGCTGGGTATGTTCTCAGCTCAGGTTGGGAGGAATGGGGTTCCCTCGGAGGGCTCACCCTGTGGGGTGGCCAAAACTCTGTCAATGGGCTCTGACTTGTAACGGATCCAGTGCAGGGACACTGACAGAAAACTGTGCTGTGGAACACAGGAATGCAATTATCAGTTTTACAGGATTGACTGAGATTTCCCTTCATGAGAAACCAAGCCCTGTTCTAGTTGGAGGCCACAATGTGAAAGGATTTCTGTGCTTTACCATCACAAGCTTACTCATTCTTTTTCCCTCACCCTCATTCACGTTAGGAACAATAATTCTGTTGTCCATGGAGCTGGCACCTTTTGAATTCCAGAATAATGTCCCCAAGGTCCTTTGCTGTTCAGCTTTACCGCGCTGTCTGTGGCTAACAAGGCTTGCTGGGGTCCTTTTCCCTTTGGCTGGAGAGGTGCTGGGTCCCAGTCCCTGAGGGACAGCCAGGCTCCTGGCTGGAATTGGTGTGGAAGTCCCTCAGGGTCACATCAGCCTTCACATGTAGCCCTGTGGATCTGAGCATTTTCCAAAGGGGCCGTTGGGGCAAACAGGGAGATTTGGTCTGGCAGGGTCTGTAAAACAATATCCCATCCCATCGACTTGTTCTGGCAGAGAACACTTGGCTGCAGGGACATATTCCCATTGTTCCTGCCCAGGTCTCAGGATTCCAACAGTGTTGTCTTTGCCCAGAGCTGTTCCTTCAGCTGGCTTGGGAGGGCCATTTGGCCTCTGGACCCACACTCTGGCTCCTTTATTAGGACTGCTGGGTCCAAACTCTTTTTATCCACAAATGGAGGCAATTTGAAGTGGATATCCTTTCTTCACAATTATTTTTTCAATTGCGATATCAATATTTCTTCTACCTTGTCATGGGGTTGAATAATCAAATCTTGTTCACTATTGTTTAACAGACTTACTTCAATTTCTCCTTGATAATCTGCATCAATTCCTCCTCCCATGACATGAACACTTTGCAAGGCCAAGCTCCAATGAGCAGTTATCAAACCAAAGTGTCCTGGAGGAATCTGAATTCTTATTCCTGTATTGTAAACTCTCATTTGCTTCTGATTTCTCCTAATGAATTCCAGTGCATGAAGGTCCAGCCCTGCAGCCTCTGGGATGGCCCTGGCAGGGGCCATCACAGCCAGAACAATTTCCCAGGCAGTCCAAGTCTCACTGTCCATGGCTGTGTTTGCAAATTGGGTGCAGCCGTGCACACCCAGGGGTTTCCATTTCCCAGTGGGCCCATTGTTAAGGGCATGGAGCCCATCTGGGAGATGGGTTCTCCACCGGGACAGGTTCCCATCTCCTCGTTTTATCAGCTGCTCTTTGAACAGCCTCTTCAGCCATGGAACCAATCCTGCCATTTGTGGATAGTGTGGTACATGAAAAACCCAGCAGTTTTAATCACTGTATTTTTCACAGGAACAGACAAAGCATTCCACATCACAGCATCAGCAAGCCATATAAAAACAGCCAACTTCACCCCTTCCTCCTTTATTCTGTGTATACAATTCACAAAGTTTACCATTGACATTTGGGTCTTTGCTAGTCCTTTTTTGTAGGGTATTTAGTGTTACAGTGAGCAACCAAAGCTCACAGATTAGTATTGTCAACATTTTTTCACATTATCAATTTTTAATTTTGGATATAAATATATATTACTGATTATTATTATTATCATTATTATAATTATTACTATTATTATCATTATTATTATCATTATCATCATCATCATTGTTGTTTTTGTTGTTTCACTTGCACAAACAAACCTGAGCTCAAGACTAAAACCTGCTGTACCTTCACATGGGAGCATTCCAAAAACAATTGTTCCTTCTCTTGGTGCTGTTTCCAATGTGCTGTTAACAAAATCCATCCTCATCTTCCCAAACCCACAAGTTCTTTTCCTTTTTCCACATGCAATTTTTGGCTGCATTCTAAGACTGATTTACTAAAATATGGATATGATCTAGTATCACTATCCAACTGAGACAAAGACTCTTGAACTGGTTTAGGGTTAAAAAGTGTATGATTATTAGCAGCGCTGGGCCGATGTGTCAGATCACCCCTTAATACACAGGGCCCCGAATACTGGTGAATACAGGCTTTTTATTTCCAGAAATATGGAACACAAATGCATATTCATAACCCCGTTGCCACCCACACTCTGCTTCCTATGCTAATTAGGAAAAAAGCAATTAAGCATGCGTAGTTTGTTCCTTGAAATGGGTTGGTGGTCCTTTTATGAGGAGGGGTGAGAGAAGGGAGGGAAGGGATATGGCTCTTCCTCCTTCTGACCTTTCTACCTTTTCAATGCAAAGTGACAAATGGACCCTTGGCTGGGCCCCTAGTTTCATGTCTTCCAGGAGTTTCTGATTTGCAATTCTCTTCTGTTCTTCAAGTTCCTTACCAGATTCATTGCTTCTCATTATAAGCCCAGCTGAACAAGCATAGAGTTGACAGACAATTAGTTATTAGCCAATGATTAACCTCTAATTTTAGCAAAGCTTCTCTAGCTCCCTTTAATTTTAGCAAGGCCCATCTATTTATTTTATTTAGATTTAGCAAGGCTTCTTTCTAATGAAGGCCTCAGCTTCTCTAAAATCTTAAATTCTTCAAAGTTTATGTCTCAGAGTTTTGACTGCTTTACGGATCCAATGGAACCTCCATAGCCCCTGGCACCCCCAGAGTTCTGTCTGAGATGAAAAGATGAATGGGGAAATAAAGAAACACCTTCTGAAGCTGGTGATAGAAACTAAGATGCTGGCTCTTGCCACTGGCTTGGGCAAGAAGAAGGGCCAGACCCAGTGGGGATACTCAATTATCTCCCTTTGAACTGCTGTTTAGAATTCCTTATCCTGGTAATCCTCAGCCTTGAGAATTACCTGGGGGTAGGGATAAAGGATATCTATTGGAAACAATATGTAGCCTGGATAGTGTCTCTTGTAAAAGCTCTTTGACAAGAAGCTCAGCTAGCACAGAGCCTGCCTTTAGACTTTGCTGTTCACAACATCCAGCCAGGAGATTGAGTCCTAGTGAAGGAGTAGAGAGAAGCAGCAGCAGCAGCAGCAAAGTAGTGTAGACCTGTGCAAGTGTTGCTGAGCACAGAAACAGCCGTCAGGAGAGCTGAACACGGGTAGAGCCATCCCTCTCGAGTCAAGGTCTCTAAGGCCCCAGAAATTCAGACATCTCAGCTAGAGGAGAAGCTCGGCAGGCTGCCACTGATGCTCCACAAGAGGGGACTGGAGCAGTAGCCAGGCCATCAACATCAGGGGAAGCCCCGTGTGCCTCCCACAGCCTGGCTGCTGAAATAGTTTGTGTGGGCATCCCTTCTCTCAAATCTCCAGTCATTAGAGGCCAATCCTCACTGTCATTGTTTTCTTTATGTTAAAGCTCTTTCTGTGCCTTCACTCGCCTTTACAGGTCGTGTAAAGACAACATGAAAGTAAAAGTTAAGTTAGGAAATTAAATTACACCATTAAAATGTTTGCCTTAAGAATCTTACCTTGATATTGTCAGCCAGTTGAAGTTGAAGCCAAAAGTAGAAAAGCAATTTTTAACCATAGGAGAAGAAGTAGCAAATCCTTTTACCTGAAAAATTGTGAAGTCTGTGGAAGGCCAGGAAGATCTGAAGACTGGCCGTGGGTGGCCAGCCCAGTCAAACCTAACCAACGAGTTAAGTCCATAATAAACAGGATTTTGAGATGAAGAAGGAAGTCTATGGTGGCTTCATTCTTCTGAAAAAAAGCATTTATTGTCTAAATAGAACAAGAAGCACATACGTGGGAAAAAGCATTTCTGACTAGACTTTAGGTTCAGAGTGTTAGACCCCCAGCTTCCCTCCTTATAATTGTTTCAGATATCAAGGCAAATAGAATCAAATGTATGTTAAGGTCACTACCAGCAGCTAAGCAAGGTGTTCCTTCCATAATTACCAAAAAGATTTTGAAGGCTATAAAGCAGAGGGGAAAGAGAAGGTTTTTTGGAGCCCTTATTTTTAAGCTGCCCCCAAAACAATTCCACAAGCAGGACACGTGTTGTCCGTGATGATCAGTAGAAGTAGCAACACTGAAACAAAACTCAAATCCTTTGTAATAGGTTCTGGTCCAGATCCAACAAAACAGATTTAAATGGAACTGCAGGTAGAAGCTTCGTGTGAGAGCTTAGAAATGCAAACGCTGTCAGCAGAAGAAGGGAGAGTGTGGCAAATTAACTGATAACTAAAAGGTGGTGAAACAAATTACAAAAGCAATAGGAAAGTTAACTCATGTATCAGTCCAAACATGGAAAGAATGAGAATAAGACGTGTTTTCGTGGTTATCTAGTAAACTGTGGGTTTAACAAATGCTTTTCTTGTGCTGTAGCAACTCTTATCTTTTAGCATGCATGATCCCTTGCTTAATACAATTTCTGCAACATTTGATAAAGAGGATGCAGGTAGTAGCCATAGCTACTAATCCAGGAATAGCTACAAAAGGACAGAAATTGATGTCACTGCAAATAATTGCAAAACAAAAAAAAAAAATCGAGGAAAAGGAAATAAAGTCAATGATAACTAAAGTTTGTAAAGACAATTAGTAAGAAATTTTTTTAAAAAAGAGAGGTTGAGAGGAATGAGAGATTTGTCTTTAGAAACAAGCTGTGGGTCTGCTGGTAAATAAAACTAGCACTGAGAGATAAAAGAAACAATGGGAAGGATTCCTCTGATTGATGAATGGAAAAAAGATATTTGCCTTTACAAACAAACTGTAAGTTTGCTGATAAATGAAATTTGATATTGAAAGATGAAAGAAACAATGGGGGAAAACCATAAATTCCATAAGAATTAAAAATGAAGAAGGAGGGTTATACATTAGAGGGGAATCTTAGGTATCAGGCAGTCCAGGGAGTCTGGACCTCTCAAGTACCTCAGCTAATGGGGAAAGAGACAGGGACGTGGCTGGGAAATTCGGATAAAAAGGAGGCTGTGTCCTCCAAAAATTTGAGAGACCCCAGGAGAATGGCCCATGGCCTCTCCCTTTATTCAAATCAAGTAAAAGGACTCCTCTGTCTCCTTTTTAGACATAAACCTCTGGTGTTTGTAGATGAATTTTCCTGACAAGGCCAACAACAGACTGGAATGGAAAAATCAGCATCAGAAACCTGTGAGATGGAAAAGTTTTGGCTGTTTGAGATAAAAAATGTGGACTAAAAATCTCTATGGCAAAGAACAACCTTTCTCACAAGGATTACTGTAGAAAAAGTGATGCAGGTGTTGGAATGACAGCCAGTGCCCTCAGCAAAGACAATTCCCTGTCCTGTGGGCTCCATAAACCACACGTGAACGTGGCACTCATCCTGATTAATCCCAAAGCACTTCTCTGCAAGAAGCACTAGAGAAGTGCATGGGGCAAGAGTTCTGCAAGTGCCAGGTTCTCGTGCAGCAGAAAAGTTGTAAAATCGGAAAGATTCTAGCAACCACAAAAAATCCATCATTTATGGCTTGTAAATATTCCAGTGAATCTCAGTTACTTCTGGGTAAAATCAAACACCAAGTAGGTTTCATAACAAAATCCCAGTTTGTCTGTTCCTGTTTGTGGCAGAGGATGAAGTTACAAGCTGGCCAGCTGAAGAAGCCAAGGAGGATCTCCACTTCCCTGTCATATTTTCCTACTGACACAGGAATGAAGACCAAGAATTTGGCTCAATGGAGGGGTAAAACCAGAGGATGGGTGAGGGTTTGCATCCTAAGACTTCCTTCGCTAGAGTACAAAGAGTTTAGCTGTGTGTGAATCTCCTTGCTAAACCTCTTTGTTTCCAAACTCCATTCCTCCGTGGCAGAACTGAACAAGCTCCGTATGTCAGAGCTTCAAGTTCCAAGCTGTGTGCTGAGTTAATTGTAATGGATCCATTAGCAGTGCGTGGGGTTGCTGCCATGAGGAGCTCAGGTGGCTTCTTGAGATGAGAATCAATGTGCCCTTTGTCCCAGCTCCATGTGTCCTGGGACAGCCCTGGCTCCACGGGAGCACACGGAGTGTTCTCGTGCCATTTCTAAATGAAAATTGAACCTCCTCAAGAAGCCAGGCCAAAGTCACCAGACAGCAGTCACAAAAAGGAATTTAGGCAGTTTGCTGGGTGTTGATCTAACAGCTACCACCTTCCCAAAGTCCAGGCTCCACTAAACAAGGCTCTTTCCTCTGTCAGCAGCCTTGCACTTGGTTGTGTTTGATACACATGCAGAAGAAGAAAAAGCCACTTGCACTGTGGAAACATGAGCTGCAGCTGTGCAGTAAGTTGTGCTCAGTAGCTGACCAGCTGATTTAATTCTGAGTGGGTATTAGACAGAACATACTACAATAAAATTTCACAGGACAGCTATCAAGTATCTAAAAGATGCAGTATTCTGTTATTTTCTACTTCCAATATTGCCAGCACACAGCTCAAGGAAGAAAGGTATTTACCAACCAGCACAGAGGAAAAAAAATAAAAATGAAAAAAGGATTTTAAAGGATATCACAGCAATGGCAACCAGGCATTTTCCAGCTTTGCAGGATATCAGTTCATAGTCAATCTAAACGAGCCAGCATATGTCTAGCAAGAAAGAAATCACACTTCATGTGTGTTCCTAAACCCAAGCTTTGCTATATCAATCATGGATGGTATCATTTTCCAGCTCTCAATACATGTGTCATAATTTATATATAAACAAAATCTCGTGCATGAAAATATTTCATAGATTAGTAAAGTAGATAGATAGATAGATAGATAGATAGATAGATAGATAGATAAAGATAGATAGGTAGTGTTGGTTTTTCAAGCAAGGCAAACACCCTAGTTCAGAAGCCAGCACGGTGTCTCCCCCTTGCCCACTCGGACTATTCTACCCACAAGACATCAATGGTGATGGTGAAGCAATAGCGTTTATTGCAGGAGAATTTGACCTTTTATAACCTAGGAGGTTACTCCCATCTGCTCATGTCACACTTGAGTGCTATTGGCTAATTACAGAAGGTTTTACTATCCTAACAGAGAGGGGTTTTTGCTAACTTTCCGTTACATCCCAGTTTCTTCCACATCGCCAGGCCTTAAACTACAACAAGATAGATAGATAGATAGATAGATAGATAGATAGATAGATAGATAGATAGATAGATAGATATAGAAAGAAAAATAGTTTGACATGGCAGATAGAGATATTTGAATGCACTTGCCTGTATAACTTTGTATAGAAAGGGATGAGGAAGTGAGAGGTTATTCTTTTCCACACATGGAAAACCCTCTTTTTTCCAGTAGAATCAGCTTCCTCCCTCAATGACCACCAGGCTCCCTGAAGTCCCCACCAAGAAGGCCCTGTGATCCCCATGGCCTGTGCATGCTGCACTTCAAGAAAGCAATGCCTGCCTCTTAATACTACAGGGGTGTTCAAGAGATTTATTCCCAACCTTTGGTGACAAGATGAACGAACTGAAGTCAGTTACTGTAAAAGGCCTGAACCAGCAGCACCACAAATCACAGCCAAAAGTAGCAGGTCCCACACGGTGTCCCACAATCATGGCCCAAGCGGCCACAGATCCTCCTTCAACCCCGGCTGCATTGCAGTCCCACTGAGCACCAAGAAGAAAAGGGCCTTTGTGAGAGCAAGCAAACTTAACCCTCTGCCAGGACACAAATTCAGAGGGCAAAAAATTGAAAAACCCCACAGCATCAGCCACACTTCCCAATGAGAAGGGTTGGAACTCTCTGCCCCTCCACACTTACCCAGCAGGTTTACAAAGGGAACTGGGATCTAAGCTGTGCCCTCCAAACCAAGAGAGCCAGCCTCCCTTCAGGGTGAGAAGCCATGGCCTCAGTTCCAGCCCCGGGTGCCTCCTGTGCCCCAGAGAATGCTGTGGCTGTAAATGTGTGTTTGGCTGCAGCACAGGGCCAGGGTGAAGCTCGGCAGCCTCATCAGAGCCCACGGCCACGGCCCTTCCCTGCCGGGGCCCTCACCTGGCCCGGCCCGGCCCGGCCCGAGCAGCCCGGACTGGCCTCAAGGGATGGGCTCTGCCTGCCCGCTGTGCCCACAGGCCGGGCCCAAGGGCTCGCAAGAGGCTTCCTCCCAGCTCTGCAAAACCTCAGCCAAGAGTGTCCCCTTTGCTGTGCTGAGAAGAGGAAAAAACCCTCTCAATTTAACCCCGCTGCACACCTCATGGGGGATCCCTGCACACCTTAGCAGAGAGCCCAAATTAGCCCTGGGTGCCTCATGAGGTGCAGGCCCAGGTGATGCCACTGAAGGAAATGTGCCCTCACAGCCCAGGGACGCTCAGCATGGGCTCCCCCAGCCCCTCGTGGCCCCACCACTGGTCATGGCAGCCCCTGCCTGGCTCCTGCCTGCCCACACTGTGGACACCCCCGGCTGCTCCTGGACATGGAGTTCAGCCAGGGCTGGTGCTATGAGGGCTTTGCTGGTGGTACCATCCAGACACTGAGATGAAAGCTCCATCTCTTTATTTGAAGAAAAACAATGGGCCAAGCCCTGCTCTGGTGGACAGGGGCTGCCCAATTTCAGTCCTGGCCAGGGACCAGGACCAGGGGGCTCAGGGGCAGAGGCTCTCACTTTGCAGGTGTGGGTCTTGGGACGCACTCAAGACGGGGATGGAGCCACAGCAGAGCAGAGGGAGACAGAGGTGAAGAGCGGGGATGAGAGGTCAACTTCTCGGTGATTAAAGTCTTTGGCTGCTGTTCTGAAGGTGCAGAGGTGCTCCTGTGGAGAGAGGAGGTGGCTGAGGCCCCCAGCTGCCGCTGGCACGCAGGGACCCTCCTGCACAGCAGGGCCCAGAGCGGCCAAGGCTCCCCAGCACGGCTGGAGCTGCTGGCCCAGCTTGGCCCAGCTGGACAGCTGCCCCTCAAGGCCCCGGCGAGCAGGGGATGGCTCTGGGCAGGGTCCCTGGCCAGGAGCGGGCCCCAGAGCGCCTCTGCCTTTCAAGGGCAATCTCGTCCCCGCTCTTTCTCCTGCCCACCTTGCTTTGCCTCTGCCCGCTGCTCCTGGGGCTGCTCTTGGCCAGGCAGCCTCAGTGGCAGCCAGCACTGGCTGCAGCCCCAGCGGGCTCCCCAGGACAAAGCCCAGCAATTAAGAGGCCAATTAAAGGCCTGGGCAGCAGCAGAACTCTTGGCAGAGTTATTTGGGCAACTAAGGACTAGTCACAAGTGCACAGCAGCGTCACTGGGAGTGCTTCCTGACTGCTTGAGGCCGAGATCAGCAAAACACTCACCGTTTTCTCTTCCAGCAATACCAGATTCCAGCATAGCACATCAGCAGGAAAAGTGCTCCACCAGCCACAGTGGCCATTAACTTAGTCAAACCATGTGTTCCCTGGTAGAAAACTCTTCTCATGCTCTCCCAGATCTTCTGAGCATGTCTTGTGGTGCCGGCTGCATCTGTGGGAGCAATGGGCAGCGTGAGCCTGTGCTGTGCTCCACTGCTGAGCTGGCAGCACGCTGGATACGGCCAGGACGTTCTCTGTTTCCCCCAGAGCTGGGGCCTGCAGGCACCTTGCCACCCCTTGGCACAAGACTGCTCAAGCCCTTGAGCTTGCATGGCACAATTTCTCTGTGCTGTGCTGGTCTTGTCCAGGCAATACTTTGCAAAAACATGGATAAGGATCAGGAAAATGCCCAGGCTTTTGAAGCTGCTCCACAGCCCTCCATCCTCCAAACAGCCCCTACACCTGATCTACCCTGAGACCGGGAAATTGCAGGGGATCTCAGGGTGTGCATGGCCTGTGCTGCTGTTTGGGCTCCCTGTCAGCTGATGCTAAATGCCTTCCTGCAGAGGCTGGGGAGAAGCTGCAGCCAGGCCAGGCTGGGAAAAAGCCTTGCAGGCCAGGAAAGCAGCAGTGGAGCAGTGAGGCTGCCATGGATCCCTTCCCGCTGTGCTGGGCATGGCGTGTCCAGATGTGCAGAGAAAGCCCCCGGCTGCTGAGTCTCAGGAGAAGGCTGAGGGACATGGACCCACCACGGCATCTCTCCAGATCACTCAGGATTATGTCCAGATGTTTGAATTCCTCCATTGGTCTCCCAGAAGGAAAGGCTTTTGTAATAAAGAATTGGATGAATAAAAATTCGAAAGAAAAGGTTTAAATAAAGTATATGTGATTGTAAATGATGAAAATATGGAATGAGAAATCCTCCTCCAAGTCGAGGCAGGATTTCTCTTCCAAAGCAACAGATTGCAGCCAAGCACCCAGATAACAATCGCAAGCAGGCACATCAGCCCAGAAAGAATGGGCAGGACACGGGCCATCAAACGAACAAAAGAACGGGCCCGGACGAGATATCGCCGAACCGAGCATCTCCGCCCTGACCACCTGTGCTAGAGAAATGGAGAAACTAGACAAAGGAAGAGGAGCCAGCCGAGATAGCCATCGGCTCCAGGATGGGTGCCACCACTCCACCCTAAAGGCCCGGACCAAAATGATATCAAAAAGACATCCTGGACCTCTTTACATATGAGGAGCCTCTGCCCAACGTCTATTGACCCTATTCTCCAGTGCCAGGAAATCTATTCTTCGAACAATCAAGAACCTCTTAGCAAAGGGTGCCTGCTTGGAATTTGGCCTCGGGACACAAACTTCCTATAAAAACCCAGGCCAAAGGACTCTCAGGCGTGGATTTGGGAGCATCTATACCTTGCGTATAGACCCTGTCCACCCAGCGCTGCGCTGCTTATTTTATTGTGGTTTTTTCTCTTTGTTCGAATTTATTATTGTTTGATAATAAATTTTCTCTTTTATATAACCCGAAATTGCCTTTGCATTTATAACAGATTGGTGCCGTGACTCGGATAGGAGAAATTGCAGGAGAATCTCGCTACCCAGGACGGGTACCCCCGCTGATTTTAGCGGCCTGGTGAGTCGAGAATCTCCGCAGCTCATTCCTATATCCGAACCAAATTTAGGCTAAGGAAAAACCACAATAAAAAGGGAGAAAGGATCCAGAGAGCTCGGGAAGGCAAGGAGCCTTCGAGAAAACCGCGGCTTGATAGCTCATAAAAAGTCATCTGTGCACGAAGACACCCTCGCAGGAAAATAGCTGTAAGTATTGTGAGGTTGAGCTGGTGATTGGGCGATTGTGTGAGACGTGATCTGATCACGGAGCGAGTGTGGACTTCAAGGTCGCGGTTCCATCCTCCCGCGAGGGAATTGGCCGGCCAAGAAGGAAGCGATTCGGTGTGAGAAAGGTCTCTCTTTACACGATTGTAAAAACCTGGGACGAAGGAGGTCCTGGGGGACCGATCACAGGAGGCTGAAAGGGGAAGAGGACGTCCTGTCGAGCTCGGGAATTAGTAAACCCTTTCAGTCAACGGGCCTAGGCAAAGGTCCAAGAGAGAATCAAAGTGCTGAATACAAGAGACTCCAGTACAGCTAACTGCGAGGTGAGTATTAGCAAAGACTTTGATTCATCTGGTAAAGGCGGAACGAACACAACGCAAGAAAGGTAAGATATTTTTCAATATGGGACAAAGAAAAAGTAAGATGCAGAAAAAGGGTAATGAAAAGGGTCCCTCTGAGAGAGAGAAGGGATCACTAGACATCCCACCGGAAAGTCCCTTGGGATGGATGTTAAAATATTGAGAAAATTGCCCTGAGAGAAAAAAAGAAATCTAAGGCAAAAATGATCTGGTATTGTGCCGAGGTCTGGGGAGGGCAAGAACTGAGAAACCACCTCACTTAGCCTGTGGTGGGCACATTTGAAAGGTGGACGTGTAACGAGTATATTTGCGAAGTATAGAGCAGAGAAAAAGTAAGCTACAAAGGAAGAGCACAGGGAAAAATCCCTCCAATCCGGAGGAGAGATCACCAGACATCCCGCTGGAAAGTCCCTTGAAGTAAATGTTAAAACACTGAGAAGATTGTCCCCTGAGGAAAGGGAAATCGAAAGAAAAATTAATACATTATTGTATAGAAGTTTGGGGAAGACAGGAGTTGAGAAGTCACCTTACTTAGCCAGTGTTAGGCACATCTGAAAAAATAGACCTGTAATAAGTTGTTCTCCTATGTGGAGAACAAGGACCCCTCGGACCCCGAGGAGAAGGAATATGCTAAGCTCTGGTTAAACGCCAGGGTAGAGCTGTTCCCAATGAAACAAAAAGAAAAACGTGAGTCGAAAACTGAATCTTGGGAACCCCTTGACCACTTACCTCCCCCGTACCATGGACTGGCTGGGCCGTCGTCCCCAGATCAAGTGGTGCCTTCAGCACCTTCGGGCCCCCGAGACCAACCCACTGGGATGCATGTGTCTCAAGCGGGAGACTCGGTGCTGGCAGCGATGCCAGCAGCCCTTCCCCTTTCCCCGCCTGCAAACACCGTAACCACAGGAGTCTCTTCAGAGGTTTCTCCGGCACAAGGCTGGGGACAGCTCTATCCGTCCTTGCCGGTCCGGCCGCCACAGCCGGGACCCTCACACTTAACTGAAGGGGTCCCTACCGGTAACCGGGTGGCAGGGGAGTTCCCACAATCAACAAAAGGGAAAACCCCCACAAACCTCAGTTCCCCTCCTGCAAGTAGAACTCGTTTGAAAGCAAAAATGATGGGCGAGGAGGGGGGGGAGAGAGTAGTGAGAATGAGCACCGGTTGTTCCCTCTCAGGGAAGTACCGACAGCCCCGGGAGTGATTAGATTTGTGAATGTTCCCCTTAACTCCGGGGATGTGCGAGCGTTTAAAAAGGAGATGGGGCGATTGTTAGACGATCCTTTGGTGTGGCTGAAAAGCTGGATAACTTTTTAGGAAGTAGTATTTACACATACGATGATCTTATGGCCATCCTGAGATCGCCTGTTTAATCAAGAGGAAAGAGAAATGATTAAACAAGCCGGTATCAGAGACTGGGACCGACGCAATCCACAGATGACCAGAAATGGCCTAGCGTGAGCCCGAGCTGGAATGCCCAGGGAGGAGGGCAGGCAGAGCATGGTGGATTTAAGAAACATGATTGTTCAGGGAATAAGAGAGGCAGTTCCCCGAGGTCAAAACATTAGTAAAGTGTTCGGGGAATGCCAAGGGAGGGAGAAATCGCCCACGGAATGAGTAGAGAGGTTACGGCGAAGTTTTCAGATCTACTCTGGAACTGACCCGAACTCTCCCGTGGGGGAGGTCTTACTAAAAACACAATTTGTTGCCAAATCCTGAGAAGACATTAGGAGGAAATTAGAAAATATTGACAGGTAACAAGATAAAAGCCTCCAAGAGCTTCTGAGGGAAGCTCAAAAAGTATATATGAGAAGGGAGGATGAAAAACAGAGATTGTAAGCTAAGGTTTTGGTAGCTGCGGTCAAAGAAGTCCAAAAGCAAGAACAAACACAAGGTAAGTTTAAAACACTACCTAGAAAACAGAAAAGCACTCACAAGGCAGCCCCTACCCCACAGAGAGAGCTCCCCAAATGTTACTACTGTAAGAAAGTAAGACACATTCAGCAGGATTGCAGGCAAAGAAAAAAAAAAAAAAAAAAAAAAAAAAAATGAAAAGATTTTTCAAGAAGATTAGGGCTGTCAGGGGCTCTTTAATTTGGGGACAAGAACATCCAAGGAGCCCTTGATAAAATTAAAAGTGAGTCCCCAATGGCAGGAAGTAAGCTTTTTAGTGGACACTGGAACAGAGAGGTACTCTGCAGAAATTGCCAGAGGGGTGTGTGACAAGCAAAGAAAAAGTTTTTGTAATTAGAATCAAGGGGGATCCTTTCAAAGTATCTGTAATAGAGATGTAGGAATAGAATCGGAAAATAAAATTTGTTTAAGAAATTTATTGCTTGTAGAAAAAGCAGATTATAATTTATTAAGAAGAAACATGATTGTTGCATTAAGAATTAATATCGTTGTTAAAAACTCTGAATTAGTAGTAAAAATATTCAAACTGACTCCCAAAGACGAAGAAGAAATTAACCCTAGAGTGTGGCACTCAAAAGGAGAAATAGGGAAATTAGATATCAAGCCTATTAAAATAGAAAACGAGGACCCTGAAGACCCTATAAGGATCAAACAATATCCCATCCCGATGGGAGGGAGAAGGGGATTAAAACAAGTAATTGACGACCTCCTTAAAGGGGTACCCTGAAACCCTGTATGTCTCAGCATAACACCCCCATCCTGGCTGTAAGAAAAACAGATAGCAGTTTACGATTAGTTCAGGACCTCAGAGCTGTAAATGTTAGAACCCGAACCAGATTCCTGGTGGTGGCCAGTCCTTACACTTTACTGAACAGGCTCTCACCTAAAGATGTATAGTATAGTGTAATCGATTTAAAAGATGCTTTTGAACTTGCCCTGTAGATGAAAAGAGTAGAAATTTCTTCGCCTTTCAGTGGGAGGACCCGGACACAAACCGAAAGCAACAGCTGAGATGGACGGTCCTCCCACAGGGGTTTGTAGAATCCCCAAATCTGTTCGGACAGGCTCTGGAACAACTACTCACCCAATTCATTCCAGAGGAGGGGACAAAATTGTTACAATATGTAGATGACTTGTTAATTGCCAGAACGACGGAAGAAAAGGTGAAGAAAAGCACGATTTCTTTACTGAATTTCTTGAGACAGAAGGGGTTAAAAGTATCTAAATCCAAATTGCAATTCACAGAGCCCGAAGTAAAATACCTTGGTCATTGGATATCTCAAGGGAAAAAGAAATTAGACCCTGAGAGAGTAGCAGGGATTCTTGCACTCCCTGCCCCAAAAACAAAGACAGATAAGACAATTTTTGGGGCTCCTGGGATATTGCAAACAATGAATTGAAGGATTTAGTGAAAAAGTAAAATTTCTGTATGAAAGGTTAAACACTAATAAGTTGAAATAGACTGAGCAAAATGAATTTAATTTTCAGAAATTAAAGGATGCACTCATAACTGCCCCCGTACTAACTTTACCGGATACCAATAAGAATTTCAATTATTCGTAGATGTGAATAGACAAGCAGCACAAAGAGTTCTGACCCAAGAGTGGGCAGAAAAAAGAAGCCCATAAGGTTTCTCTCAAAATTTTTAGACCCGGTTAGTTGGGGTTGGCCTACTTGTTTGCAAGCAATTGTGACAGTAGATTTATTAGTAAGAAAAAAAAAAAAAAAAAAAAAAAAAAAAAAAAAAAAAAAAAAAAAGGGTAACTTTCGGAGCTCCCTTGATAGTCTACATGATGTAAGAAATATCTTACAACAAAAAGCAGAAAAGTGGTTGACTGATTTGAGGCTTCTGAAATATAAAGCCATCTTAATCAGCTCGCCTGGTTTAGAATTAAGAACCACTACTGTGCAGAATCCTGCGCAGTTCCTGTTTGGAGAACCAACAGAGAAACTATTACACAATTGCATTGAAACTGTGTAATTGCAAACTAAAGTTAGACCAGATTTAGAAAATCAGGAGTTAGAAAGAAGAGAAAAGTAGTTTATAGATGGATCCTCAAAAGTTGTTGAGAGAAAAAGAAAGTCAGGATATGCTATAGTGAATGGCATATCAGGAAGCATTGTGAAATCAGGCCCCCTGAAAGCAAGCTGGTCTGCACAAGCTTGCGAGCTTTATGCTCTCCTGAGAGCCCTCCAGGGGTTAAAAGGAAAGAGGGGGATCATCTATACAAATTCGCGGTATGCTTTTAAAGTAGTACATACTTTTAAGAAAATTTGAGAAAAAGAAGTCTGATAAATACGAAAAGAAAAGAGTTAATCCATAGGGAAATCATTCGACAAATTCTACAGGCTGTCAGAGAACCAAAAGAAATATCAGTTGTCCATGTAAAAGGACACCAAACGGGATGGCAGTTCCACACCCGAGGTAACAACCTGGCAGACAAAAAGGCAAAACGAGCGGCTTTGTTAACCAATCTGCAGAAAAAAGGACTGATTCCCCAAAGCACAACACTGGGATTTGCCATACACCAAATGCAGCCTGGGGATAAAGTCCTGATCAAAGCTTAGAAAGAGCTCCCCCTCAACCCTCACTGGGAAGGACCGTTTCTCATCCTCCTGACCACCGACACAGCTGTCCGGACTGCAGAAAGGGGCTGGACACACTCACCTCGAGTGAAAAAAAGTAACAGATTACAACTCCTCCGAGTGGAAAGTCACCACACCTCCGAGAGAGCTGAAAATCAAACGCCGGCGTCATCACAAATGACAAGTGACGACCAGATAAGTTGTATTAATCCTGATTGTAATTGTTTTCCATTTATCCACTTCGAGTGTGCTTATTGTAAACAGATTTGGGTAGCCCACTGTTTAAGAGGGTACAAACCTAAAGGATTGTGCACAAAGTGTCTAGAGAAAGAACAGGAGGAGACTAGCCGTTTCTTAACACTTGCCACCCGGGCGGGGTCCTTGGAACTAAACTCTCCTGAGTGGTTCCTATTGTTCCAAAAGGGGTTAAGAGGCCAGTTAGATTCCAAAGCCAAGGCTTTAGAAATCGAGGGCCGAAAAACAATTAAAGTTTAAAGTACTGTGTAGGACAGACCCAACTAAATCGTCTCGGTGAGCTACTTTCAAAAAAAAAAAAAAAAAAAAGGGCACGCCTTAAGGACTACCAGGGCCCCTGAAGACAGTCCCTGCTGCCGAGAAGATGATAATCCCCGCCGTATGTTCCTATACGGGCGAAGGGCAAGGCAGAGGGATGCAATGGTGGGGAATCCTGATAGTCCTGAGTCTAGCCGTGTGCTTGGCCGAGGGAATGAGTCCCGAGGTACCTCCAGGGGGAGAGTCCCTGGAGAAGTGTGAGCAGTGTCAGACTGCCACAGAAACCGGACGAAAGATTGACTGTCCTCCAGAACTGCAAAAGGGGATGTGTTTTTCCAACAGCACTCAGTATAAGATCTGTAAATTAAAGGGGGAGGTCTGATGTTACCACTCAGAGGCAAGTTTTAAAGACGGGCAGTTTCAAACTCCTGAAAGACAAAAGATCAAAACTACCCACTTCAGGTACAAGAGAGAAGTGGGAGGGATTCCTCCGATTTCAATTTATAGTCAATGTAATAAGACCATCTAGATCAGAAGAAAAAGACAATCCACCTTTGTAGCATATTTCAAAATCAATCCTATGTTACAATAAAGCGAACTTGAAAACGTGTACTATAAGTGGAAAAATGTATTAAGAAGATAGAAATTTAAAACATGAAACAAAAGCTTCCTTCAATAATGAACCAATAATTTTAGATTTGTTAAAAAGTGAAGTTAACCGGGTATGTTTACAATTTGACCAAGTATTCTGTTTCTCCAGAGATGAAGACGAGTTAAATCCTAAAAGCAAAATATCAGACTGAGAGAAAAGTGAATGTGGTTAATCTCACACTCATCCCTCTGTAAGATTGAATAAAATAATACGAATTTTTAATGTAGTCAAATTATTAGGTGGGGGACTGTAATAAAGAATTGGATGAATAAAAATTCGAAAGAAAAGGTTTAAATAAAGTATATGTGATTGTAAATGATGAAAATATGGAATGAGAAATCCTCCTCCAAGTCGAGGCAGGATTTCTCTTCCAAAGCAACAGATTGCAGCCAAGCACCCAGATAACAATCGCAAGCAGGCACATCAGCCCAGAAAGAATGGGCAGGACACGGGCCATCAAACGAACAAAAGAACGGGCCCGGACGAGATATCGCCGAACCGAGCATCTCCGCCCTGACCACCTGTGCTAGAGAAATGGAGAAACTAGACAAAGGAAGAGGAGCCAGCCGAGATAGCCATCGGCTCCAGGATGGGTGCCACCACTCCACCCTAAAGGCCCGGACCAAAATGATATCAAAAAGACATCCTGGACCTCTTTACATATGAGGAGCCTCTGCCCAACGTCTATTGACCCTATTCTCCAGTGCCAGGAAATCTATTCTTCGAACAATCAAGAACCTCTTAGCAAAGGGTGCCTGCTTGGAATTTGGCCTCGGGACACAAACTTCCTATAAAAACCCAGGCCAAAGGACTCTCAGGCGTGGATTTGGGAGCATCTATACCTTGCGTATAGACCCTGTCCACCCAGCGCTGCGCTGCTTATTTTATTGTGGTTTTTTCTCTTTGTTCGAATTTATTATTGTTTGATAATAAATTTTCTCTTTTATATAACCCGAAATTGCCTTTGCATTTATAACAGCTTTGACCTACCCTCATCATCTTCCTCATTATCAGGCTCAGTAACTGATATGGACTGGGAATCCAGATCATCTTCATCATCAAGTTCATCTGCAAAGAAAGGCAGGGCAGAACAGCTCCCGTGACACTGCTGAAAATTCTCCTTCAGGCTGGAGTGGCAGTGAGTGCACCTGGGTGACTGGTGCCCTCCAAGGCACTCCCTCATCTCTGCCTTGCACTCCGGAGCAGGAGCAGGGGGACCACGTGCCTGCAGTGGGCCCACACTGGGATGGAAAGAGCCCCTTGCATGGCAGTCAGGAGAGGAAGGACTCCCTGGAGCTGCCAGCAGCTCTGAACTGAGCCCCAGGCAGGGCCAGGGCTTGGCAGCAGCAGTGGGAGCAGCTCAGGCTCCCTGGGGCTGGCAAAGGAGCCACACAAGGCACAGCCCTGGGGCACAGCCCTGGGCCTGGCCCCTTCCCTCTCTGCTCCTCTCCGTGGCTGCACAGAGCACATGGAAGGAGACACTGGCATTGCACACGGGAAGAAAATTGACAGCTAAATGCTCCTTCCTCCCACTGACAGCAATGCTGTGGGATCACTCAGGGCTCCAGAAGGGAGCAGGGCGACATTTCCAGAATCCATCAACCTTCAGACTCTTAAGGGAAATGGAACGTGAGAGTGCTCTTGCCACATTGACACTGATTATTCTGTGTGGAAAGGGACATAGAGAACTTGCCTCCAGCGTCTGGCAAGGTCTTCAAACCACCATTAACCAGCACTTTCAGATAATCCATGTCATGGTCCCAATCTAGAAGGCAGCACACATCAGAACCATTCCATGGTGTGCTGAGATCCCCTTCTGCCTTAGGGAACTGGGCACTGCAAGGGGTTTGGGTAAGGCTGTGGGAGCCAGATGTCAATGGACATGGCCAAAGCTGCAGAGGGGCCTGGGGAGCTCTGGGCTGGCTCTGGTTACTCTCAATACCCTTTCCATGCTCTGTGCAACATCCCTGAAGGGCAGGCACAGCCAAGCAGCAGAGATGGCAGCTCAAGCCTCAGCAGGGCTCAGGCCCAGAGGCACAGCAATTACCTCCTGTGACTGTGCCTGGCATGGCCTCCCTTCCTGCAGCAGAGGCTGCCCATGGGCCACTGCTTCCTCCGGGAAACGCCGCCTTCAGCAGAGCTTTTTGATCGTTCTCTGGAGAAAGGAAAAGGCACAGGTGGATCAGATGGAACTGAGAGTAAAAGGTCTTAAAATCTTAGAAAATCTGGGGACTTAGAAAGTTGGGTTTGGAAAGACGTGGGACAAGTAGGCCCTGGAAATGTTAGGCCTTGTGCTTGCTAAAGATCATGTGAAACTGCACCTGTGGAATCAATATATGATAAATGATAGAATTGTTAGATGTGATTAGATATAATTATTGTTTAAAGAACATGAGGAACAATGCTAGGAAGCTGGGGGGGATCACGAGAAATCCATGCTTGGGCAAAAACAATGCATACAATAGAACAATGTAAGTTTAATTGTTAATATCTAAGTTGTATAACGATAGAGTATAAAACATGTTCAACTCAAAAGCAAGATGGGTCAGATTTGGGTCTGTGTACCCCTGACACCCAGAGCTCTTCAATGAAGCACCTGCATATAATCATTCTGTGATGATGTGTGTTCCTGAACACTAATTTCATCAGATTTTACTGGAATTTTGTGGATTTCTCTTGAATTTTGTGGACATTTGTGGACATTGTGTAGGATATTTCCAGAATTTGGTAGAGTTTTGAGAAGATTTAGGGAATTTTGTGGGATTTTTTTCTGGAATTTTGAGGGGCTTTTCAAAAATTTTTGGGGGTATTGAGGAGATTTATGGAATTTTGTGGGATTTTTCTGGAATTTTGAGGGGCTTTTCAGGAGTTTTGTGGGATATTGAAGAGATTTTTTGGGATGTTTCTGGAAATTTGTGGGATTTTTGTAAGATTTTGAGGAGACTGGAAGAATTTTGAAGGATTTTTCTTAGATTTTGAGGGAATTGGTGAAGATTTTGTGGCATGTTTCTGGAATTTGGCAGGGTTTTGAGAAGATTTAGGGAATTTTGTGGGATTTTTCATGAATTTTGTGGACATTTGTGGACATTTTGTGGGATGTTGCTGGAATTTTGAAGGGTTTTGAGAAGATTTAGGGATATTTTTTTATTCCTCTGTAATTTTTGGGATTTTGCTGGAATGTTGTGGAATTTTATGGAATGTTTTAGAATTTTCTGGAATTTTGTGGGATTTTGAAAAGAGTTGAAGAATTTTGAGGTATTTTTCTTAGATTTTGTGTTAATTTGTAAAGATTTTGTGGGATGTTTCCTGACTTTCGTGAAGTTTTGAGAAAAGTTAAAAAATTTTTGGGGATTTTTCTGGTATTGTGTGGGGCTTTTTTTGAATTTTGTGGAAATTTGTGGACACTTTGTGGAATGTTTGTGGAATTTTGTGGGATATTGAGAAGATTTAGGGAATTTTGTGGCATTTTCCTGGAATTTTGAGGATTTCTCTTGAATTTTGTGGGATTTGGAAGAGACTTAAAGAATTTTGAGGAATTTTTCTTAGATTTTGTGGAAATTGGTAGAGATTTTGTGAGATGTTGCAGGAATTTGGTTGGGTTTTGAGAAGATTGAGGGAATTTTGTGGGATTTTTTTAGAATTTTGTGGAAATTTGTGAGATTTTGTTGGATGTTTCTGAAATTTGGTAGGGTTTTGAGAAGCCTTCGGGAATTTTGTGGGATTTTTCTTGAATTTTGCAGAAATTTGTGGGATGTTTCTGGTATTTTGTGGGATATTTGTTGTCTTTTAAGCAAGGCAGACACCCTGGTTCCAGGAACAGCACGGTGGCCAGCATCTTTGGCCACTCGGTCCATTACCCACGACACCAATGTGATGGATGGCAGAATGGCGTTTATTGCTGGAGAATTTGACATTTTATAACCGAGGGTCACTATGTCAGTCCCATCTGCTTTCATCACAGCCAGGTGCTGTTGGCCAATTGCAGGGAGCATTACCATGCTCTGTGGAGGAGGGGGGGTTACTATCTTTCCGTTACATCCCGATATCTTCCGAGCGCTAGGCCTTAGCTTCCACACAACATCCCACAAAATATCCACAAATGTCCACCAAATTCAGGAAAAATCCCACAAAATTCACTAAATCTCCTCAATATCCCACAAAGTTCCGGAAACATACCACAAAATTCAACAGAAATTCTACAAAATTCAAAAAACATCATACAAAATTCTGGAAAAGCCCCACAAAATTCCAGAAAAATCCAATAAAAATCCCTAAATCCCCTCAAAACCCAACCAAACTCCTGCAACATCTCACGAAATCTCCACCAATTCCCACAAAATCTAAGAAAAATCCCACAAATTCTTCAAGTCTCCTCTAAATGCCACAAAATTCTAGAGAAACTCCACAAAATTCCAGGAAAATTCCACAAATTTCCAAGAAAATGTCACAATATTCCTTAAACCTTCTCAAAATTCTTTCAAATTCATGAAACATCCGACAAAATCTCCAATTCCCACAAAATCTAAGAAATATTCCGCAAAATTCTAGAGAAATTCCACAAAATTGCAGAAGAATCCCACAAAATTCCTTAAATCTTCGCAAAACATTACCAAATTCCAGAGACATCCCATAAAATGTCCACAAATGTCCACAAACTTCAAGAAAAATCCCACAAAATTCCATAAATCTACTCAATATCCAACAAAATTTCAGAAACATCCCACAAAATCTCCACAAATTTCCACAAAATTCCAGAAAAATTCCACAAAATTCAAGAAAAGCCCTACAGAATTCCAGAAAAATGCCACAAAATTCCCTAAATTTTCTCAAAACCCTTCCAAAATCCAGAAATGTCCAACAAAATCTCTAATTCATATAAAATTCAAAAGAAATAAAAATAAACTTTTGAAAATCCTACAAAATTCCACAAAAATCCCACAAAAATCCCTAAATCTCCTAAAGACCCAACCAAATTCCTGCAACATCTCACAAAATATCCACAAATTTCCACAAAATCTAATAAAAATCCCTCAAAATTCTTCAAGTATCCTCCAAATATGAAAAAATTCAAGAGAAAATTCCTCAAAATTCTACAACAATCCAACAAAATTCCCTAAATCTTCTCAAAACCCAACAAATTCCAGAAACATCCCACAAAATATCCACAAATTTCCACAAAATTCAAGAAAAATGCCACAAAATTCTTGAAAAGCCCCACAAAATTCCCGAAAAATTGCCTCAAAATGCCCTAAATCTCCTCAATATCACACAAAATTCCAGAAACCTCCCACAAAATCAGTACAAATTTCCACAAAATTCAAGAAAAATCACACAAAATTCCCTAAATTTCCTCAATATCTCAAAATATCAGAAACATTTCACAAAATCGCCACCAATATCACAAAATCGAGGAAAAATCCCTCAAAATTCTTCAAGTCTCATCCAAATTCCACAAAATTCTGAAAAAGCCCCACAAAATTCCAGGAAAATCCCACAAAATTCCCTAAATCTTCTAATTATCCCACAAAATTTCTGAAACATGCAACAAAATCTCCACAAATTCCCACAAAATTCCAGAAAAATCCCACAAAATTCTCCAAATATCCTCAAAACCAGACCAAATTCTAGAATCCTCCCACAAAATCTCCATAAAATCTAAGAAAAGTCCCTCAAAAGTCATTAAAAGCCCCACAAAATTCCAAAAAAAAATCCCACAAAATCTCCTAAATCTTCTCAAAACCCTACCAAATTTCAGAGACATCCCATAATATCTAAACCAACTCCCACAAAATCTAAGAAATGTCCTTCAAAATTTTTCAAGTCTCCTCTAAATCCCACAAAATTCTTAAAAGCCCCACAAAAATCCATGAAAATCCCACAAAATTCCCTAAATCTTCTCAAAAACTTTCCAAATTCCAGAAATATCCCTCAAAATCTACAAAAATTTCCACAAAATGTAAGAAAAATCCTTCAAAATTGTTCCACTCTTTTCAAAATCCCTCAAAATTCTTGAAAAGCCTTAGAATATTCCAGAAAAAGAATCCCACAAAATTCCCTAAATCTTATTAAAACTCTACGATAATCCGGAAACATCCCACAAAATGTCCTCAAATGTCCACAGAATTCCAGAAAAATCCCGCAAAATCACCATCAATTCCCACAAAATCTAAGAAAAGTCTCAAAAAATTCTTCAAGTCTCTTCAAAATCCCCCAAAATTCCAAAAACATACCACGGAATTCTTAAAATTTTCTTAAAATCCCACAAAATTCCAGAAACATCTCACAAAATCACCACCAATTCCCCCAAAATCTAAGAAATATCCCACAAAATTCTTTAAATTTTCTCAAAATCCCACAAAATTCCAGAACCATCTCATAAAATCTCAACAAATTTCTACAAAATCTAAGAAATATCTCACAAAATTCTTCAAGTCTTCTCTAAATCCCACAAAATTCCTGAAAAGCCCCACAAAATTCCAGGAAAATCCCACAAAAGTCCCTAAATCTTCACAAAAACTTTCCAAATTCCAGAAATATCCCTCACAATCTACAAAAATTTCCATAAAATCTAAGAAAAATCCTTCAAAATGCTTCCACTCTTTTCAAAATCCCTCAAAATTCTTGAAAAGCCTCACAAAATCTCCAGAAAAATCCCACAAAATTCCCTAAATCTTCTCAAAACCTGACCAAATTCCAGAAACATCCCACAAAATCTCTACAAATTTCCACAAAATCTAAGAAAAATCCCTCAATATTCTTCAAGTCTTCTCAAAATCCCACACAAAATCCCCCGAAATTTCAGAGACATCCCACTGAATTCTTAAAATTTTCTCAAAATATCAAAAAATTCCAGACAAATCCCACAAAATTCACTGAATCTCCTCAAAATCCCACAAAATTCCAGAAACACCCACAAAATTCTGAAAATCCCTTAAAATCTCACAAATTTCTTGAAAATACCCCACAAAATTCCCTAAATCTTCTCAAATACCTATCAAATTTTAGAAACATCTCACAAAACCTCCACCAATTCCTACAAAATTCCAGAAAAATCCCTCAAAAATTCTTCAATTCTCCTCTAAATCCCACAAAATTCCTGAAAATACCCAAAAAATTCCAGAAAAATCCCTCAAAATTCTTCAATTCTCCTCTAAATCCCACAAAATTCCTGAAAATACCCAAAAAATTCCAGAAAAATCCCTAAAAATTTTTCAATTCTCCTCTAAATCCCACAAAATTCCTGAAAATACCCAAAAAATTCCAGAAAAATCCCACATAATTCCCTAAATCTTCTCAAAATTCCACAAAATTCCAGAAATATCCCGCAAAATGTCCACAAATTTCCACAAAATCTAAGAAAAATCTCATAAAATTCTTCAAGTCTCCTCCAAATCCCACAAAATTCCAGTAAAATCGGATGAAATTGTTGGCATTCAGGAACACAGATGATTTTTCCCCATGGCTGCTGTGGGGAGTGTGGCCATTATCTGAGCACAAAGCTGCAAGCTGCTATCTTTCCCTGCCTTTAGTGGCAGCCTGTGGTGAAACTGAGCAGCGGCACAAAGTGCAGGCCAGGCAGGGAGCGGCCTGGCCCGGCAGCCCCGCTGTGCAAGGCCCAGCCAAGCCTCTGAGAAGGGGCTCCTGGCACTTGCCAGTCTCCATCCTCCCCGGGAAGCGCAGAGCTGCGGCCAGCCCCGCTCCCCTCCCGTGGCCTTGGCTGGCCTGGGGGGAAGGAGGCTGAAGCCGAGCCCTGCTACCTCTTCAAAAGGCGCAAAGCAAAGAGAGCCAAGAGAAATTGCCGGCCTTAGGGCTTCAAGTGCTGTTCCCAGCTTGATGGCACTTTGCAATGGGAAAAACTGCTGGCACTTCTCAGCAATGGCCTCTTATGGGCCAGGAGAAAAACTCCTCTCAGCCTCCAGCAGCTTCAACTTCCTTAGGTGTTTGTTTTTTGAAATGTCAGTCCATCACACGTGACATTTTGAGAAAATGTAGGAAATTTTGTGGGAATTTTGTGGAAGTTTCTGGAATTTCTCTGGAATTTTGTGGGATTTTTGTGGAATTTTGTGTATTTTTTGTGGAATTTTGCGGGATATTGCAGAGATTTATGGAATTTTGTGGAAGTTTTGTGGAATTTTGTGGGATTTTGAGGTGGTTTAGGGAATTTTGTGGAGTTTTTCTGGAATTTTGTTGGACTTTGAGATAATTTACAGAATTTAGTTAAGGTTTTTTGTAGGGTGCATTTTATGGACTATTTGTGGAATTTTTCAAAGTTTTCAGGAATTTTGTGGAATTTTCTGAAATTTAGTGGGATTTTGAGGAGATTTCAAGAATTTTGAGGGAATTTGTTGGATGTTGTGGGAATTTGAAGAGATTTAGGGAATTTTGTTGGGTTTTTTGTGGAATTTTGTGCACTTTTTCAAGAATTCTGCGGGATTTAAAGAAAAATTAAAGCATTATGGGGTTTTTCCAGTACTTTTGGTGGAATTCTTCTGCAATTTTGTGGATTTTTGTGGAATTTGTGGGATTTAAACAAAATTTAGGGAATTTTGTGGTGTTTTTCTGCCATTTTGTGGGATTTTTGTGGGAATTTTGTCAGATTTTGCTGGAATTTTGTGCGATTTTTTTATTAATGGAGAAGACAATGAATATTTTGCCAAACCTCCTTTCAAACAACAAAACTTGGGGCAGCACGACAGAAAAGAAGAGAAGAAAATCTTCCCCAGTTAGAACAGAGCCAGAGTCCCACCATTTTCCCCTCCACTTTCATTTCTTTTCTACATTTAGAGGCAAACCTTCCATCTCCAAAAGCTTCCATCTCTCACTTCCTGATGCCGTTTGCCACCCTTTAGCCTCGACCCCCACGGATCTGAGTGCTGTCCATGTGGGGCTGCGGATGCTCAGCCTGGAAAGAGAAGGGGCTGGGGAGGCCTCCCTGCAGCTCTAGGAAAGATGGGCACAGAGAGGAGAAGGCTTTCAACTGCAGGAGTGAGATTGAAGTTGGATCTAATGCAGCTGCTCTTTTCCACTCAGGCTGCTGGGCCACTGGCCCAGGCTGGGCACAGAGGCTGGGGATGCTCCATCCTTGGCAACATCCAAGGCCAGCTGGGAGCAGGGCTCTGAGCAACCTGTTCTGGGGGAAGATTGCTCAGCTTGGAACAAGATGGTCTTTAGGCTCCCTTCCAAGCCCAAGCACCCAGGGATTCCATCATTCTAGCATCTCCCTTGTCCACTTCAGCCTGGGCCTGGGCTCCTGGCACTGATGTCACAGTGCACGCTCCAGCTAGAACTTCCAGCATCCAGCAACGGCCACAACACAACCCTTGGCTCCTTGTGTCAGCACGCTCTTCACCCTGCTCCAGGCCTACCCCTGTCACCTTGTTGTCACCTGCTCCCTCATACCCCCAGCAGTCCCAAAAGCTCCCCGTTGAGTGCATTTTGCTCTCCATCCCTGCAGGATGTCTGCATTTGCTCCAAAGAAGGTATGGTACCATTCCACAGAGGTGGACACCCCGCAGCTGCCTGGCTGGGCTGGAGCTCTGTGGGATAGTGTGGGAAAGGGACCCCACTGGGAGATTTTGCTACCTCTGCAGGCTGGCACAGACACAGAGGAGGAGATGGAGGTGGATGTGAAGGAGGTGGAGGAAGAGATGGAAGTGGATACACAGATGGATACAGAAGAGGAAATGGAAGTGGATGGACAGGAGACGGGAGAGGAAGAAATGGAGGTGGACATGGAAGAGCACATTGAGGAGATGGATATTGATATGGAAGATGAGGAGGAGGACATGGTGTTGGGATAAAGAGCGATGCCAGCAGCAGAACAGGCAGGTGCTCCCCACAGGCAGAGTGGGTCCCCTGCTGCCAGCCTGGGGCTGGGCTGGGCACTCCCTGCTCAGGCACATGCTAGCCCATGCACTGGATTCTGCTGGCCATCCCTGGCCTGGCCTGGGCTTGCTTTGGGCCACACAAGCCCTGTTCCAGTGCCTGGGCCACAGCCCCCAGCCCCAGCCAGCCTCACTTCTGGCAGCAGAGTCTCACTGTGCCAGTGTCCCAGCCTGGCAGCACATGGAACACCCCTCCATGCCTGACTGCACTGACCGTGCTACTTGTTTTTCTTCCAGGACTGAGGCACATCCCGGACACAGATGCCACCCTGCTGTATATACGTTTTACAGTTGTTGTGTTCTGATAGATGTTTTAGAGTTTGCTTAAGTGTTCTGTAAATAAGTTTCATGTAGTTTTGTTAGATATGTTCTTAGGTAAATAGGTTCTATAGTTTATTGTTGTTGTTACCAATATTCTTACAATGTAAATATGTTGTGTAGTTCATTCTTGTTCCTTTTCTTCTACCAATAAACATTCTTTGCAAAACCCCAGTTCTCTTTGCATTTGCCTCGGGCACATTTGCAAAGTTGTGCTTTCCACTCGCTCCAGGTTCCCAGGGCTGGATGTCCCTGCAGGAGCTGGCACAGCCACCCCAGGAGTGGGCTCCCTGTGCACAGGGGGTCCCACTGACAGAGCTCACCCTCTCCTTGCAGTTTCTCTGCACACACTTGATAGCTGGAGGGGCAAATCCCAGTGGGCCCTGTCCCATGGCATCCCACATGGGAGCAGGGCTCAGCCTCATCCATGGCTCTTCCCTGGCTAGCCCCAGGGCTAAGGAGGCTGCACTGGGCTGCGGGCAGCCTGCTTCCTGGGCACCCTGAGGGGCTGGAGCCAGCCTGGAGGGAGCCTCAGCACAGGGGCCTCTGGCCCACATGCACCAAGATTTCCTTTGGAAACCCCCTCTCTCACCACACTCTGCTACAAGCACAACATCAATTGTTCCTCCTAGTTAAAGGGGAGACCTTAATTGGCACAAATTTGTCCCTTGGACTTTCTAGCCCAGCAAATGTCAGCACTTGTAATCCCTGTTCTGCACTCCCTGCTTGGGCACCAAAACATTGGAACCTGCCAGAACATCTTGAATTAGCACCAACCTGCAGAGAGCTACAGGGGGAGAACCTACCCCCAACCACACAGGGACATTGATGGGCTGGGGCAGAGCTGAAACTAAAGTATTTTAATGCCAAGAGAGAGGACTTTTTATTGCTGAATTCATTCTCCCAGGACAAGAATGAAAGCTTTCAGTCTCACCTGCCACACACGTCTATTGCCAAGGTTTGCTTCTGGGTTATGACAGATTTTTATTCATCTCTTCAGAACTCTGATGCTCTTCCTGCCCTAGGTGCAGAGATGATATTTCAGCTATTTCAGAGCCAGATGAGCTCAGCACAGCTTGTGCAACACGCAGAATTTCCAGACCCAGAGAATACAGAGATTCAGGCCATGCAAACTGATACTTTTTCATCTCTGTGCAAAGATCACTGCAAGGATGTCAGTGATGTGCCACACACTGCTCACAGCTCTCCCTTCTATCCAGCTCTCCCCAGTCACTTCACACACTACACTCCAAGCACTTTCTGATAGAGTTCAGTAGCACATGGGATTTCATCCTGGCCTTTCTTCCTTTTCTCCTGAGCTGTCTCCAGACACAGTGTGTGGGCACTGCAGCAGCATGAACGTGGCACCTCCCTGACACTGAGATTCATGTCACAACTTTTCATCCAAAGCAGCAAAGAAATGATTCCCACTGGCTCCCACACGGCTCCCTGGCAACTTTGTGCTGCTGCAGCTCCAGCACCAGCCCTGGTGCACAGCAATTTCAGGAGGAGACACACCAAAGGAATCAGCCATTCCCAGAGAAGAAACATCTGTTTGCATGGCCCAAATCCCCACAACACTGCAGACTGTGCTGACCCTGCACACTCTGCATTTGCACTTCAGCCTCTGTGCCTCACTTTTCCTCTCACTAAAGTCCCCCCAGTTTCCCTCATGCTCACATTCCCAAGAGAATTCAAAGCAGCATTAGGAGCAGGGATAGATGATGGGAGCTGTCCCAAGGCTCAACAAAATTTCTCAGGCCTGACAATTCTAGCCAAGGACAGAGGAAAAACCTGCATGAAAGAGGTGTGAAATCAAAGCAGTCATCAAATTTAGGTAGAATGAGAGAAGCTAAAGAGGTTTTCAATATTTGCAACAAGATTAGCAGCTCCAGGCACAGGAGGGATGCGACATTTTCCCCACTGTAACAACTCTGGGATGCAAATTGCATCTCAAATCCTTCTCCCCAGCTCTGGGACTTGTTCAGCCACCAACATGGTGCTGAATTTTTCAAGCAAAGTGGAAGCTGGTCAGAGAGGTGGCTTGCAAATCCAAATCACAGAGGACAGCTTGGAAGCAGCAGCCAGAGCCAAGAGAGGCAGAGCCTGGCCCTGGGGTGCAGCACAATGTTGTGGTTTAGATTTGCTAATTTCGTTTCCCGGCCAACGCACCAAATAAATGTCATGGTTTTAAAGCAGTAGCTAAAAAATTACAAGAAAACTTACTTATTTCTTGCTGTGAGATATACATTAGAACAAGAGCAAAAGAGACTTAAAAGGAATAAAGAAAGTTTTTTAACAGAACTACAAGAATAAGAAAACCAGAATAACTTCCAGAAAACCTCTTTCTCCCCCACTACCGAACCATTCCTTTGTTCACATGACAACATAGAGACAAAAAACTTGGAACTTTGGTGTTTAAAACACTCCAAATTCCTGCTAGAGTCTTTTCATCAGCTTTATAGAGAAACAGAAGTCTTCTGCTAATCTATGGAGTTTTTCACAAGAAAACCATTTCTGTTATAGCTTTCTATTTCTCTGATGCCAGCTGCCTGGAAAAAATCTGTCAGCAGTTCACTCCTCCCATTTCACATCACTCTGAGGTGTGTTAAGGGTCAAATGAGTCTTGGGATGTCATTTTTAAGGATGAGTTATTCAAAGGCAAAAGTTCTCTTCATCTGTCTCTGTGAGCCTCCCTGGAAAGAGAAGTTTTCTCTTTGCCTCTCAAAAGGCCACAAATCTTCAACTATTACTTCTCCCTCTGTTTCAGTATCTCACAGCATCACAATCGCTTCACTATTTGCTCAAAATCCACACTTTGAACACTCCATTCCTCCCAATATACTCTGTCATGAATTAAAGGAGCTCTTTTTCAGAACACTATTGTCCATCTCCATAGCTTTAACAGAAAAATATTTCAGTTTAATTGAAGCATCTCCTTATTCTCTCTTCCGCATCTAAAACTTAACTCCTTTCATCACAGTTTTTGATGGTTTTATGATGTCGTCTTTATGTTGATTGTCTGTCTCTCTCTGTCTCTCTGGGAAAAAGGAGTAATCTGTATGTTTTATCCAGGTAGTAAAAGAGTTAAAGTCTTGGAAAGCTGCAGATGTTGATGGTGTCAGGTTTCAGTTCAGCAGCAGAAACTGCAAACCAAGCCAGGCCGGCCGGCTCCGTTTCTCCCCCCCCGCCCTCTGCGGCCTTGTCCGGCCTGGAGGGGGAAGGAGGCCGAGACAGAGCCTGTTACCTTGTCAGAAGCCAGAAACCAAAGAGAACAAGAGAGCTGTCATAGGGTAGCTTTACTTTTAAGACAGCTTAGAAAGAAGAGAAGTTGAAGCTGCTAGTGGCTGATGGGAGTTTTTCCTCCTGACCAATTATCAGTCATTGACAGCAGATCTGACTATTAAAAAGTGAATTCAACTTGTAAACACCCCCTTAAGAAGTACAGACAGAATTCTCTTATTCTCTTTGGTTTCCGGCTTCTGAGGAGGTAACAAGGCTCTGTCTCAGCCTCCTCCCCCCCTCTCCAGGCCGACAAGGCCTCGGGGTGGAAGAGGGGAGGGGGAAGAGAAGCAGCGCTCGTCAGCCGAGCTTGGTTTTCAGTTTTAGCTGCTAGACTGAAACTTAACACCATGAACTCTTGCAGTTTTCCTAAAGCTTTTAATTCTTTTACTACCTGGATAAACGTACAGATTACTCCTTTTGTCAGAAAAACAGAGAGAGACAATCAACATAGAGAAGACATCATAGAACCACCAAAAACAGTGAAGAAAAGAGTTAAGTTTAAATAAGAAAGAGAGAATAAGGAGATGCTTTACAGCTGAAATATCTTTCTGTTAAAGCTATGGAGATAGACAATTATAGTATAAAAAGACTCCTTTAATTCATGATAAGAGTATTGGGAGGGATAAGATATTCAAAGTGTAACTTTTGAGCAGAAGAGAGAGAGAGTACTTGTGATACTGTGAGTCGCTGGAATTGAGTTAAGTGAAGATTTTGAAGCTTTGAGGAGCAAAGAGAAAACTGTTTTCCAGGAAGGCTCACAGAGACAGATGAAGAAGACTTCTGCCTTTGAATGACTTATCCTTAAAAATAAAATCCCTAAGCTCAGTGACCCATACACACCTCGGAGATGTGAAATGGGAGGAGAAGATCTAATGACAGATTTCCGGGCAGCTGGCATTAGAGAAATAGAAAACTATGACAAAAAATAGTTTTCTTGTGAGAAACTCCGTAAGTTAACAGAAAGAGACTTCTGTTTCTCTACAAAGACTGATGAAAAGACTGTAGCAAGAATTAAGACTGTTTTTAACCACCAAAGTCCTAAAGTTATTTGTCTCTATGTTGTCATGCGTACAGAAGAATAGTTAAGATGTGGAAGATAAGGGGGTTTTCTGAAAGTTTATTCTGGTGTTCTTATTCTTGTAGTTTGTTAATAAACTGTCTTTATTCCTTTTAAGTTTTAAGCCTGTTTTGCTCTTGTTCTAATCCATATCTCACAACAAGAAATAAGTAATTTTTTACTTACTGGTTTAAAACCACGACACCTGGCAGCCTCAGTGACTGTGGATTTATTGACATCTCAGCCCTACAAGATTCCCACGGGAATTATGGGACCAGTGATAATAAATGGAAAAGCTGTGGGCGCAATAGTGTTGGGACGTTCATCTGCTAGTCTAATGGGACTGTTTATTTTACCTGGAGTAATTGATGTGGACTATTCTGGTGAAATATATATCGTGGCATATACACTGGCACCACCAGCCAGAATTGATAAGGGACAGCGAATTGCACAACTGGTGCCACTACCACAATATACCCATCAATTGACACCATTGCAAAATCAATTACAGGGTACAGGTGGATTTGGTTCTACAGGAGGACTTACATTGCTTACCCTGGGCTTAAACACTCGACCCAAGCGAAAAGTTGTTCCCAATTATAACGGAGAATCCCACCAATTAGAAGGACTATTGGATACTGGGACAGACTCAAGTATTGTTGCTCCACAGTATTGGCCCCAGGAATGGCCTTTGTTGTCCAGTATGGTTACTGTTACAGGGGTGGGAGGCTTAACTTTGGCAAAAAGGTCTCCTCAAATCCATATTCAATTAGATGGGAAGGTCATCAGTTCTGTTTTGTCAATTGTTCCATTACCAGACAAGGTTCAATGTCTAATAGGGCGAGATATTTTGTCACAACTTGGTGTTATTTTGACCAATGAGCACCCTTTAGAGTAGAGGCCATTGTTTGGACTTTCCCATTCCCACTTAAATGGATAATTCAGGAACCAGTATGGGTTGAACAGTGGCATTTAAAAAGGGAAAGTCTGCAACGAGCTCATCTATTAGTGCTGGAACAATATCAACAAGGACATTTAAAGTTGTCAACAAGTCCTTGGAATGCCCCTATTTTTGTTATAAAAAAGAAATCTGGAAAATATCGATTGCAGCATGACTTACGTGCAGTAAATGAACAAATGGAGCCAATGGGGGCGCTACAACCTGGTTTACCCAATCCTGCAATGTTGCCAAAAGATTGGCCCTTGTTAATAATTGATTTAAAGGATTGTTTTTTCACTATCTCACTGCATGAACAGGATACTTGCAGATTTGCTTTTACCTTGCCCTCATTAAATCGAGCAGAACCAGACAAGAGATTTGAATGGACAGTTTTACCACAGGGTATGCGTAATTCTCCTACCTTGTGCCAGCTTTATGTTGATAATGCTTTGCAGCCACTGCGTGTTCGATGGCCTACAACCATTATTTATCACTACATGGATGATATTCTTTTTGCTCAGTCACAACCTTTTGCAGATTAACAAGTTAAAGACATTCAAACACAACTACTTCAGAATGGACTGATTGTTGCACCTGAGAAAATAGAGCAGTCATCCCCATGGAAATATCTCGGGGGGACTTTAACTGAGCAGTATGTTGCCCCTCAGAAACTGTCATTGAACATGTCACTTCATACTGTTCATGATGCTCAGCGATTGCTGGGGGATTTGCAATGCCTTAAACCTGTTGTGGGTATTCCTAATGAACTTTTACAACCCTTATGACCTTTGTTAAAAGGTACTGATCCTACAGCACCTATACAGATCACCAGTGAACAACAAGAAGCTCTCAATAAAATAATGGACTGTATCCAGACAGGTGTTGTTTGTAGGCGAGATCCAGACTTGGACATTAACCTTACTGTATGGTTTGGACCTCAACATCTCATCAGTGCTTTAACACAGCAACAAAAGCAAACAGGGGAGATATGGGTGTTAGAGTGGTTGTTGCCACCACTACAACAGAGACATACCTTAATTCAAAAAATTGAAATTTTAGCAAATTTAATAAAACAAAGGTAGAAGTGATTGTGACAAATTATGGGTGCAGATCCAGCTGTAATTCAGATACCAATAAAAAAGGACACTTTAGACTGGTATTTAATTCACAGCTCCACACTGCAAGAAGCATTGCTTGACAACAGCAGTGTGGTCAGTACTGAGGAGGTGCCTCGAATACCACTACGATGGATAGGCCAGCAGAATTGGATTGAAAAGCCCAAACGATCATTTTGCCGTTACCAGGGGCATCAACGGTGTTCACTGATGCTGGAAAGAAATCTCCCACAGCTGCTGCTACATGGCAAAATTCAGAAGGACAATGGAATCATCACATTATGCCAGCTCAAAATGAGGATACATTACAAACTCTGGAATTAGTCGCTGTTGTTTGGGTTTTGGTGAAGTTTAAGGGTCCTGTTAATGTGGTAACTGATTCTTTATATGTTGCAAGAGTGAGTGAACGTATTGAAAAAGCAGACATAAAGGAAGTAAAAAACCCTCGTTTATATGAACTGTTTTTGCAGCTTCAAAGAGCAGTAAAGTTGAGGACTGCTGCCTTTGCTATTATCCATATTCGTAGCCACAAATGGGACGTGGGTTTAGGAGAAGCAAATGCTAGGGCAGATCAATTGGTTTCTTTGACACAAAATAGTCCTGTCCCACCACAGACATTAGCTAGAGAAGCTCATGCCATCTTTCATCAAAATGCAAGTGGTCTCCATCGAGAGTTTCAGATACCTTTGGAGGAGGCTCAGGCTATTGTCAAAGCATGTCCTATTTGTAGTTTTCATAATCAAGGCAGTGGATTGGGTCTTGGGGTAAACCCTAGAGGATTACAGGCTAATGGGTTGTGGCAAATGGATATTACTCATGTTGCAGAATTTGGGAGAGTTAAGTATGTACATGTCACCATTGATACTTACAGTCATTACATCTGGGCCACAGCTCAATCTGGTGAGAAAGCACGGAATATTGAGTGACATTTAGTAAGTTGTTTTGCAGTCATGGGAGTTCCACGTTCTATCAAAACAGACAATGGGCCTGCTTATTGTAGTAGTAGAATTAAGCAGGTGATGCAATCATGGGGAATCAGACACATAACAGGGATTCCACATTCCCCCACAAGTCAGGCAATAGTAGAACGAGCTAATGGTACTTTAAAGCAATATCTGAACAAATTTAGAGAGATCAAAGATCCACAAGAATGATTATTGCATTGTTTGTTTAAAATTTTCTGTGTATTTTCGGAAACAGTGATTTGCCTGCAGCAATACGTCATAGTGCACCTAAAGCAGAGAAAACTCAAAGTCCAATATGGGTTCGCTATAAGGATCCAAAAACAGGACTGTGGGGAGGTTCCAGCAAAGTACTGTATTGGGGACGTGGTTATCTTTGTGTGTCTACCCCCACAGGGCCTGTCTGGGTGCCGAGCCGATGGACTAAACCTGCTGATCCCAGGGATTTACCTGCAGCTGATCCAGAAAATTCTACAGATACTTCTCGCTCTCTGCCAGCAACATAGAGACGGGATCTGATGAACTCTCACATGCAAATCTTGTATACAGTACCAGAGTGTGAATGTCATCCTTTTGTATGTTACATTTGTAAAGTGTGTAAAGAAAAGTGGTGGGCACATTCTAAGTGGGGTCGATCCCCAAGAGGGATTTGTACAGAGTGTTACAACTTTGAAAGAAATTTCATTGAGGTTGCATTACAGGAAGGTATACAAACAGGACAATTTGAAAAAGGATCTGATAGATGGTGGGAGATTTTTGCTTTTGGGATAAACCCAGAAAATTATTGTTATCATCCTAATACCCCTTTGCCATATATTATTGAAATAACCACAATACGCTGTCGTAAAACACTTACACAGGTCAGGTGTGATATTCCAGGGGTAAAAAATAAAAATTGGGAGCAATTCTTAAAACGGCAGTCTCGAGAGAAAGGGTCTTTCCCTGAAAGTTATCCCTGCTGCTGAGAAGATGGAACAGCCCGTGGTTTGAAGCAACTGAATCGACGGGCGAGGCAGAGGGGTAAAAGAAAAGGGAAGCAAGATCTCACATGGGATCCAGCCAAGATGCTGGCTGAACTGCCACAATCTTTTTAAAGTCCTTAAGAGACTATCTCTGATTCGGTTGTTGTAGTGGTTTACCATGGTAAAGGGAAATGAAGGGCTCTTGATTGACATTGATGAAAGACAAAATATGTGGATAATGTGGGCCAATCAAACTGGACAAGATAATTTTTGCCTTTCAGTGGCTACCCCTTCAGATCCTTTTCGAACTTGTTTAGTGGGTGCACCTTTAGAGGATTCACTCAATGCCAAAATGTTTAAAAAATGGACAAAGAATTGGAAAATGCCCAAGGAAGCAAACAAAACATTATGTGAAATCCCATCAGGTAAATTCACGATCAATATCTGTGACACAAGTTTAATCCCAGCAAATCCCATTGGTGCTCAAATTTGGTACATTGCTACAGGTTTAAATGTTACCGGGTCAGAATCACAAGAGTTAAGACTGTTAGGCTCAGCCCCTAGCAATTATTGTTTAACTTTTGTCAATTGGGCTAGGAACAATCATGCAAAAAGGTCTCATGGGCCAAATGGTACAAATGTTTCTCCACAAAATTTGCTGTATTTGCAAAATAATGATGAATATTGTGGCAATTGGTCTCACAAGGTAAATTCTAGCAGTTCACCTCTACAATTACCACCTGGTATTTTTCTAATCTGTGGAGATCGCGTATGGCAAAGGACTGCCAGCAAACATTTATGGAGGGCCTTGTTATTTTGGGAAATTGACATTGTTTGCACCCACTATACAGCAACTATTAGGAGCCAATAGAACCAGGTTACGAACAAAGAGAAGTGTGTTCCAATTTGGGCCAGAATGCAAGGATCAGGTTGAACTTTGGGAACGTCCTACAGTGATTGTGTCATCTATTTTTACACCTGGAGTATCTAGTGATCAAGCCTTAACACAGTTACGACGACTGGCATGTTGGACAGGAAAACAGTTTAATATTACATCAAAGGTTTTGTCTGATTTGCTTTTGGATATGAAGAGTGTTAGGCATGCTGTATTGCAGAATAGAGCTGCTATTGATTTTTTGCTATTAGCACAGGGCCATGGCTGTGAAGACTTTGATGGGATGTGTTGCATGAATCTTTCTGACCATTCAGTGTCTATTCATGCTCATCTCCGACAACTACAGAACAATATGAAAATATTAACCATGGAAACAAATCCATTAGAGGAATGGTTTCAATCCCTAGGTCTCACAGGATGGTTAAAATATTTGGCACAAATGGCAATTGTTGTTATATTGATCATTGTGATTGTGCTACTGTTTATTCCTTGCATACTGCAATGCTTGCAAAACATGATGAAAAGGGCTACTTCTACAGTTTTGTTAGTACAAAAGGAAAACAGGGGAATTACAGAGGAATGGCTAGAGAGCAAAGGTCATGTTCCCATGCAGCAGTTAGCTGGGAAAGAATGAGACAATAGAGTACAGTTGGTGTGAGATGTTGCAAGGTCAGGAAGGCCTTAGTGATAACTGTTAACTGAGAACAGGACGCTGTGATCAGAAGAATGTGAATTCAGCATAGATGAGCGATCACAGGAATGTGGAATTAGGTGGAGTTGACCTTAAATAAAAATATCCAATAATGAGCTTGCTTTTGCACTATGTATGAGCCTAATTATTGATGCTATATAAGTGGTTTTAGAGTTACCAATAAATGAGACTTGCTGATCATTCATATTGAGTGCTGCATTTCTCCCGCCGAACTCATCATTTAGGTCCAAGTTCCAAACTGCAAATTTTTACACTCAAGACACAGTCATGAAGAACATGTATTTCAATTTTCTATTCCTTTAACTGCAGTGTAAAATATCTTAATATTGGAAAACATCCATAAAATCTCTCAAGGAAGGCAGCTAATGGATCCTTTTCACTAGCATGTGAACAAACTAAGGAACTAAAATCAAAGCTGAGTTCTCTTTTTCAAAAGATCAGTTACCTCTTTCTTACTCCAGTGTTATAGAAGATTTTTCACTACACATTTGGGGGTAATTTTTATCTTTCATATTTTTGGGGGGGGTTTTTTTGCTTGCTTTTGTTGTTTTTGTTGGTTTTTTTTACAGAAAACATGTCCTAGAAAAGGCATGTCCTTTGCTCCTGGTTCCCGTGTGGAGCAGCTCCCTTCCCGCTGGCTGAGCTGCTCAGGCAGAGCCCGGCAGCTCCTGGCCCTGCAGGGCTGAGGCTTTTCCCCGTTGCTGGGCACAGACTGATGGAGCAGCAGTGCTGAACACGGGCACACGCAGAGGGAGCAGAGCAGCTGCCTTTGCCCACCTGAAGCTCCAAGGCCAAACTCTGAGCAGGCACGGCTGCAAGAGACTCGCAGGCTCCCTGTTGGCTCTGCTGCCCCACTTGTGCCCGGCCCAGCTCTGCGGGAGGCAGAGGGAGAACAAGGGGCAGCTCCCTCCCAGCCCCAGCCCAGGGACCCCTCCAGCCCCGGGCCTTGGGCCACTGTCAGCACCCGCTGCTCCAGCCACGGCTTCTGCTGGCACTGACAGCAACAACCAAACTGGGGCTGGTCCCGAGGGAGCAGCAGCAGTGCCTGCATCTGATCCCTCAGTCTGGGGCAGCCCCCTGGGGGAACAGAGGGCACAGCAAGAGGGACAAAACCAGTCAAGGTCAGAGACTGGGAAGAGCCAGAGCTGGGAGCAGGAACAGCTGCTTCATTGAATCCTGGAGAAAGCTCTTGGCTGGGTCAAAGCACTGAAAGGTGTGAAGAGCAGAGAGGAGGCCACACCAAACAATGCTCCTGTTTTCACATTTCCCCTCTCTGTGTCCCAGAAGGAATTGAATGAACTTATTCTTCTCTCCCAGTTGTCTCCTTCAGCTTGAGCAGCTCAGCACCAGGAGCTGAAGGAGCTGAAGCCTCAGGCCACAAGAGCTGAGCAAGAGGGGGCTTTTGGACTAAAGTAATGCTGCTAAGTAATGGACCTAGCTGAATGCAGCAGATAGAATCCTGGTATTATAGAATCCATTCTGCTGGAAAAGACCTCTGAGTTCATCCAGTCCAGCCAGACACCCAGCAGTGTCAAGCCCCCCACTAAACCTCGTTTCTGAAGTGCCAAGGTCTGCACAACAGGCCCTGAGTGAGGCCTGAACAACAGGCCCTGAGCCAAAGGTGATCTCTGAATGAACCTTCCAGCCAAAGGTTACCTGTCCATCTGCTCATTACTGAAATATTCATGGTCATGAACACTGTGATAGATGTATCCACTCATCAATGAAACATGGATTGACCTTTCTGTGTTTAGAAGCCAGACAAGGCCATGAAATCCGACATCTGGCCTTGTTTGGGGTGTATGGTCAGGGTCGACTCCCTTGGTTCCTCCTTGAGCCCTGGCCAGGCTTCTGTAGGGAACCAAGAGGAGGATGAAACCAGAGGTTCCCACACCAGAAGTGCTGTCAGTTTGTTTATTCAGCACTATCAAAGCTGGGCCCTCTCTCACAGCGGGGTTGGAGCCTCACCTGTGGCTGGAGGCACCTGCAGGAATTCCCAGTGTCTGGAGTGGCTCTCCAGCCCTTGGCTGTGACAGCTTCCCCAGCTGATGGGTGGATCTGGGGATGGCAAAGTCTGAGGGGAACTGGTGCTGGATCTTTGTTAATCCCTGCAGGCAATCTTTGGCACTGATGATTGGATTCATTGCTGAGCTGCTCCTTTTGTCATCTTTTGCTGCTTGGAGCTGCAGTGACACTGATTCCTTCAGGTGGTGTTTGTGCCTTTGGTGCTGACTCTGCCTGCTGGTGAAACAAAACTGGCAAAGTCTAGCCAGATCACAACAAAATGTCACTTTTAAAATGTAAATGTAAGGAATCAGTCCCATCTGTAATTCCCAGAAGGGAAGCTCTCCCCAGAGTTCGCTGGCTCTGGAGTGGGGCTGAGGTCGGAGCACCGTGCGAGCAGTGGGGCAGTCGGTTAAAAGAGGCTGAACCGCTGGATGTCTTAAAATGCATCCAAACATTGCATATGGAAAAAGGAAAAGAACTCAAGGGTTTGGGAAGACAAGGAGGGATTTTGTTAACAGCACCAACAGAAGGAACAATTGTTTTTGGAATGCTCCCACGTGGAGTGGTTTTAGTCTTTAGCTCAGGTTTGTTTGTCCAAGTAAAATAATAATAACAATAACAATAATAATAGCAATAACAACACAATAATATATATTTATATATATAACTAAAAATCAAAAATGTGAAATAATGCTGACAATTCCAATTTGTTACCTTTGGCTGCTCACTGTAACACTAAAATACCCTACAAAAAAGGACTAGCAAAGACCCAAATGTCAATGGTAAACTTTGTGAATTGTATACAAGGAATAAAGGAGGAAGGGATAAAACTGGCAATTTTTATAGGGTTTGGTGATGCTGTGATGTGGAATGCTTTGTCTGTTCCTGTGAAAAACACAGTGATTAAGACTGCTGGGTTTTTCATGTAACACACTATCTACAAGCTACAGGATTGGTTGAACAATTGTTAAAAGAGCAGTTGATAAAATGAGGAGATGGGAACCTGTCCCGGTGGAGAACCCATCTCCCAGATGAGCTCCATGCCCTTAACAATGGGCCCACTGGGAAATGGAAACCCCTGGGTGTGCACGGCTGCACCCAATTTGCAAACACAGCCATGGACAGTGAGACTTGGACTGCCTGGGAAATTGTTCTGGCTGTGATGGCCCCTGCCAGGGCCAGCCCAGAGGCTGCAGGGCTGGACCTTCATGCACTGGAATTCATTAGGAGAAATCAGAAGCAAATGAGAGTTTACAATACAGGAATAAGAATTCAGATTCCTCCAGGACACTTTGGTTTGATAACTGCTCACTGGAGCTTGGCCTTGCAAAGGGTTCATGTCACGGGAGGAGGAATTGATGCAGATTATCAAGGAGAAATTGAAGTAAGTCTGTTAAACAATAGTGAAAAAGATTTGATTGTTCAACCCCATGACAAGGTAGAAGAAATATTGATATTGCAATTGAAAAAATAATTGTGAAGAAAGAATATCCACTTTGTAATAAAGAATTGGATGAATAAAAATTCGAAAGAAAAGGTTTAAATAAAGTATATGTAATTGTAAATGATGAAAATATGGAATGAGAAATCCTCCTCCAGGTCGAGGCAGGATTTCTCTTCCAAAGCAACAGATTGCAGCCAAGCACCCAGATAACAATTGCAAGCAGGCACATCAGCGCCGAAAGAATGGGCAGGACACGGGCCATCGAACAAACAAAGGAACGGGCCCGGACGAGATATCGCCGAGCCCGAGCATCTCCGCCCTGACCACCTGTGCTGGAGAAATGGAGAAACTAGACAAAGGAAGAGGAGCCAGCCGAGATAGCCATCGGCTCCAGGATGGGTGCCACCACTCCACCCTAATGGCCCGGACCAAAATGATATCAAAAAGACATCCTGGACCTCTTTACATATGAGGAGCCTCTGCCCAACGTCTATTGACTCTATTCTCCAGTGCCAGGAAATCTATTCTTCGAACAATCAAGAACCTCTTAGCAAAGGGTGCCTGCTTGGAATTTGGCCTCGGGACACAAACTTCCTATAAAAACCCAGGCCAAAGGACTCTCAGGCGTGGATTTGGGAGCATCTATACCTTGCGTATAGACCCTGTCCACCCAGCGCTGCGCTGCTTATTTTATTGTGGTTTTTTTTTCTCTTTGTTCGAATTTATTATTGTTTGATAATAAATTTTCTCTTTTATATAACCCGAAATTGCCTTTGCATTTATAACAGATTGGTGCCGTGACTCGGATCGGAGAAATTGCAGGAGAATCTCACTACCCAGGACGGGTACCCCCGCTGATTTTAGCGGCCTGGTGAGTCGAGAATCTCCGCAGCTCATTCCAACATCCAAACCAAATTTAGGCTAAGGTAAAAACCACAATAAAAAGGAAAAAGGATCCAGAGAGCTCGGGAAGGCGAGGAGCCTTTGAGAAAGCCGCAGCTTGGTAGCTCGTAAAAAGTCATCTGTGCACGAAGACACCCTCGCAGGAAAATAGCTGTAAGTATTGTGAGGTTGAGCTGATGATTGGGCGATTGTGTGAGACGTGATCTGATCACGAAGCGAGTGCGGACTTCAAGGTCGCGGTTCCATCCTCCCGCGAGGGAATTGGCCGGCCGAGAAGGAAGCGATTCGGGGTGAAAAAGTTCTCTCTTTACACGATTGTAAAAACCTGGGACGAAGGAGGTCCTGGGGAACCGATCACAGGAGGCTGAAAGGGGAAGAGGACGTCCTGTCGAGCTCGGGAATTAGTAAACCCTTTCAGTCAACGGACCTAGGCAAAGGTCCAAGAGAGAATCGAAGTGCTGAATACAAGAGACTCCAGTACAGCTAACTGCGAGGTGAGTATTAGCAAAGACTTTGATTCATCTGGTAAAGGCGGAACGAACACAACGCAAGAAAGGTAAGATATTTTTCAATATGGGACAAAGAAAAAGTAAGATGCAGAAAAAGAGTAATGAAAAGGGTCCCTCTGAGAGAGAGAAGGGATCACTAGACATCCCACCGGAAAGTCCCTTGGGATGGATGTTAAAATATTGGGAAAATTGCTCTGAGAGAAAAAAGAAATCTAAGGCAAAAATGATCTGGTATTGTGCCGAAGTCTGGGGAGGGCAAGAACTGAGAAACCACCTCACTTAGCCTGTGGTGGGCACATTTGAAAGGTGGACGTGTAACGAGTATATTTGCGAAGTATAGAGCAGAGAAAAAGTAAGCTACAAAGAAAGAGCACAGGGAAAAATCCCTCCAATCCGGAGGAGAGAGATCACCAGACATCCCGCTGGAAAGTCCCTTGAAGTAAATGTTAAAACACTGGGAAGATTGTCCCCTGAGGAAAGGGAAATCGAAAGAAAAATTAATACATTATTGTATAGAAGTTTGGGGAAGACAGGAGTTGAGAAGTCACCTTACTTAGCCAGTGTTAGGCACATCTGAAAAAATAAACCTGTAATAAGTTGTTCTCCTATGTGGAGAACAAGGACCCCTCGGACCCCGAGGAGAGGGAATATGCTAAGCTCTGGTTAAACGCCAGGGTAGGGCTGTTCCCAATGAAACAAAAACAAAAACGTGAGTCGAAAACTGAATCCTAGGAACCTCTTGACCACTTACCTCCCCCGTACCATGGACTGGCTGGGCCGTCGTCCCCAGATCAAGTGGTGCCTTCAGCACCTTCGGGCCCCCGAGACCAACCCACTGAGATGCATGTGTCTCAAGCGGGAGACTCGGTGCTGGCAGCGATGCTGGCAGCCCTTCCCCTTTCCCAGCCTGCAAACACTGCAGCCACAGGAGTCTCCTCAGAGGTTTCTCCGGCACAAGGCTGGGGACAGCTCTATCCGTCCTTGCCGGTCCGGCCGCCACAGCCGGGACCCTCACACTTAACTGAAGGGGTCCCTACCGGTAACCGGGTGGCAGGGGAGTTCCCACAATCAACAAAAGAGAAAACCCCCACAAACCTCAGTTCCCCTCCTGCAAGTAGAACTCGTTTGAAAGCAAAAATGATGGGCGAGGAGGGGGGAGAGAGTAGTGAGAATGAGCACCGGTCGTTCCCTCTCAGGGAAGTACCGACAGCCCCGGGAGTGATTGGATTTGTGAATGTTCCTCTTAACTCCGGGGATGTGCTAGCGTTTAAAAAGGAGATGGGGCGATTGTTAGACGATCCTTTGGTGTGGCTGAAAAGCTGGATAACTTTTTAGGAAGTAGTATTTACACATACGATGATCTTATGACCATCCTGAGATCGCCTGTTTAATCAAGAGGAAAGAGAAATGATTAAACAAGCCGGTATCAGAGACTGGGACCGACGCAGTCCACAGGGGACACCAGGTGACCAGAAATGGCCTAGCGTGAGCCCGAGCTGGAATGCCCAGGGAGGAGGGCAGGCAGAGCATGGTGGATTTAAGAAACATTATTGTTCAGGGAATAAGAGAGGCAGTTCCCCGAGGTCAAAACATTAGTAAAGTGTTCGGGGAATGCCAAGGGAAGGAGGAATCGCCCACGGAATGGGTAGAGAGGTTGTGGCGAAGTTTTCAGATCTACTCTGGAACTGACCCGAACTCTCCCGTGGGGGAAGTCTTACTAAAAACACAATTTGTTGCCAAATCCTGGGAAAACATTAGGAGGAAATTAGAAAATATTGACAGGTAACAAGATAAAAGCCTCCAAGAGCTTCTGAGGGAAGCTCAAAAAGTATATATGAGAAGGGAGGATGAAAAACAGAGACTGTAAGCTAAGGTTTTGGTAGCTGCGGTCAAAGAAGTCCAAAACCAAGAACAAACACAAGGTAAGTTTAAAACACTACCTAGAAAACAGAAAAGCACTCACAAGGCAGCCCCTACCCCACGGAGAGAGGTCCCCGAATGTTACTACTGTAAGAAAGTAAGACACATTCAGCAGGATTGCAGGCAAAGAATAAAAAAAAAAAAAAATGAAAAGATTTTTCAAGAAGATTAGGGCTGTCAGAGGCTCTTTAATTTGGAGACAAGAACATCCAAGGAGCCCTTGATAAAATTAAAAGTGAGTCCCCAATGGCAGGAAGTAAGCTTTTTAGTGGACACTAGAACAGAGAGAGGTACTCTGCAGAAATTGCCAGAGGGGTGTGTGACAAGCAAGGAAAAAGTTTTTGTAATTAGAATCAAGGGGGATCCTTTCAAAGTATCTGTAATAGAGAATGTAGAAATAGAATCGGAAAATAAAATTTGTTTAAGAAATTTATTGCTTGTAGAAAAAGCAGATTATAATTCATTAAGAAGAGATATGATTGTTGCATTAAGAATTAATATCGTTGTTAAAAACTCTGAATTAGTAGTAAAAATATTCAAACTGACTCCCAAAGACGAAGAAGAAATTAACCCTAGAGTGTGGCACTCAAAAGGAGAAATAGAGAAATTAGATATCAAGCCTATTAAAATAGAAATCGAGGACCCTGAAGACCCTATAAGGATCAAGCAATACTCCATCCCGATGGAAGGGAGAAGGGGATTAAAACAAGTAATTGCCGACCTCCTTAAAGGGGTACCCTGAAACCCTGTATGTCTCAGCATAACACCCCCATCCTGGCTGTAAGAAAAACAGATAGCAGTTTACGATTGGTTCAGGACCTCAGAGCTGTAAATGTTAGAACCCGAACCAGATTCCTGGTGGTGGCCAGTCCTTACACTTTACTGAACAGGCTCTCACCTAAAGATGTATGGTATAGTGTAATCGATTTAAAAGATGCTTTTGGACTTGCCCTCTAGATGAAAAGAGTAGAAATTTCTTCGCCTTTCAGTGGGAGGACCCGGACACAAACCGAAAGCAACAGCTGAGGTGGACGGTCCTCCCGCAGGGGTTTGTAGAATCCCCAAATCTGTTCAGACAAGCTCTGGAACAACTACTCACCCAATTCATTCCAGAGGAGGGGACAAAATTGTTACAATATGTAGATGACTTGTTAATTGCCGGAACGACGGAAGAAAAGGTGAAGAAAAGCACGATTTCTTTACTGAATTTCTTGAGACGGAAGGGGTTAAAAGTATCTAAATCCAAATTGCAATTCACAGAGCCCGAAGTAAAATACCTTGGTCATTGGATATCTCAAGGGAAAAAGAAATTAGACCCTGAGAGAGTAGCAGGGATTCTTGCACTCCCTGCCCCAAAAACAAAAAAGACAGATAAGACAATTTTTGGGGCTCCTGAGATATTGCAGACAATGAATTAAAGGATTTAGTGAAAAAGTAAAATTTCTGTATGAAAGGTTAAACACTGATAAGTTGAAATAGACTGAGCAAAATGAATTTAATTTTCAGAAATTAAAGGATGCTGTTGGGAAGGTAGAATTAGAAAGAAATTATAAATATGACTTTGTAGCCAGAAAGGCTAAGGAAGAAATACAAATGATAGCACGGTTTGAATAATTCAAAGAAACCAACCGGGCTGGTATGCCAGAACACATTCTTTCCTGCAATAAAACCAAGCTGAGGCCCCTCATCCCAGCCTTATAAGGAAAGGTCTGAAGGACCCTGAGATAACTAAAAATATGCAAAAATAGCGATTTCTATAGGTTGTACACAAATGTTACTATATTAGTATACTTAGAAAGATTGGTTAGAAAAGGAATAGAATATTCAAAGGTATAGGTTATATAAGTAGTGGTATAGAAGAGCTCGGTCCCTTTTTTCTCTTGCTTGCTCTTTTTTTCCGTCTCTTTTGCGCTCTCTCTCTTGCCCTCTCTTGCTCTCTCTCTCTACCTCTCTACCCCACGCCCTGAAATAAACTTCTAACACTTAACTTGATTATAGAGGTCTTTGCCGTGTCTCTGACCGTCCCCAGAAAGCGTCTCCTACAGATTGGCGAGCCAGTACCAATTGGCGAGCGAGTTGGGCCGAAGCTCTTTAAAGTTGCAAGGGGAGTTCCTGAGTCCAGAGACGCTGAGGATCGGTGTCTTTTGGAGCTCTGGGAGACTCAGCCCGGGAGTGGAGCACAGCGAGGTGCCTGGCACCGCTTGGTGCTGTGCTGGAAAGGGGTTCTGAGCTCGCTGCAGTGTTGCAAAGCAACAGCTAGAAGCGGAGCTTGGTGAAGGAACCCGAAAAGCAGCGTCTGGAGCCGCAGCAGGGGAGCCTGGCCAGCCCCCACGAGAAGCTGGGATTGGATACGCTGTTTTCTCCGGTACTGAGGTTAGTGCGCACAAGTTTTAATCATGGGACAATCTTACTCTATTCACGACAGAGACCTCTATAAGCGACTAAAACATTTATTACGCTCTGAGTCCAATAATTTACCGAAACAAGAGCTAAAAGATCTTTTAGAATGGACTCTACTTAACTTCCCCAACGCTGACCGTTCAGCTGTATTTACTAGAGATTTTTGGGACACGGTCGGTATTAAACTCTTTAATAATATCTCACACCGCGATATGACAGCCGCACAGCTGGTCCCAGCGTGTAGAACTCTCGTAGAACTCTTTCATAATAAGCAACAACCATCAGTGGCTGTTGCGTCGGATCCAGTCCCTACTATGCGTTTGTCCCTGGCCACGGAGACCCGAAACGTGGCCAGGCCCGTTCCGGCCCCCCGAAACTCAGTGACTCCGGCATCCGCAGTTTCGCGCGTCCCTTCCCCACCCCCCCCAGCCCCCGTGATTTCGCAATCTGTTCCGGTGACCCCATCCCCCTCGGCAGACCCTGCGGCCCCCGCCCCTGCTCCCCCTCCCCCTCCCGATACTGTTCCCGCCCCCAGTGTGGCAAGCGGCGAGCTCCCCGTTCCCTCAAGAAACCCCGTCTCCGCTGTCACAACCCCCGCGCTGCCCACCCCCGGCTCTGCCCTTGCGGTGCACCCCGCCCCTCCCGCTCCCGTCACCGGTGCGACCCCGCCCCTTGACTCCGCCCCTGCGCCTCCGCCCAGCGATGTCATCGTGGCTCCTCCCCCCGTCGGTGCTGTCGCCTCAACTCCACCACCCCTCCTCCCCACCGGAGAATCTCTCGCTCCTCCCCCGCTGCACCCTGCGGCCGTCATCGCGGCTACCGCTTATATTCTATCTGCGCTACAAAACCACACTGCAGCCTCTTCCCTAACTCCTCCACTACCTCCTGTCACCGCTGAGTCAGCCCCGCCGTCAGCAGCGGGTCACACCTCGGCCCCTGAGCCGACACAGACCACTGCTGCCTCGAACATCTCGTTGTTTCATTTTTCTCCACCTCCCGTTTTGCCGCGGCCCGCAGACGTTCCAGCCTCCGCTGCCCGGTCCACCCCGGCCCCCTCAGCTCCTTCTGCTGTTTCTCTCTGGCCACGCGGTCCCGAGCCGCAGCAGGTCCCGGTTCTGCCTGCCACAAGGGCCGCCACCACTGACCCTGGACCGGAACTTACACAAACGCAGTGTCAGCCACACGTTTCCACACGGTCACAAAACACCGCGCTACTCCCGCCAGCGTCTGGTCCTGTGTATTCCCCCGATCCTCTACCAGACCCGGCTGTAATATCACCAAGAACTGCCGCTTCGCTGTCAGATGCCCCCGCGCATTATAACCGCGAACAACCGAAACCTGCTTCCCTGCCCTCGGCCGTGCCGCAGCTCCCAGAGGCTTATCCGCAAGTGCAGCATCCCGTTCTGCCCCCTGACCGTCCCCTATCGCAGCTACTGTCAGCCGACACTACAACTACAAGGCCGCCGCTACACCTGGCTACACAAAAGGTACAAAAGGAAGGGGGAATTTCTAACACAGTATCTGCATTAATAAATACAGGAGAGACAGTGAACTATTCTATGCATGCAACAGCTAATCCCCTGACTTTACCACTTCAAAGTGAGATTGTAAAATTCGAAGCTCCACTACACATAAATTCCCAAGAATGTTATGATGATAGCCAACTTACAAACTGGCTGGAAGTCAAAAGACAAATTTGCAAAGAAGAAAACATAAACCCCCTAGCAATGCCGGTGTTATTTAGTCAGCAGGCGGGCGGTCCAAGAACATGGACAGCTATTTCACCCCAGGAGATAAAAGAACTGCGAAAAGCGATAAAGGACAGTGGCATTTGCTCTCCATATTTTAAACAACTGCTGAAAAGTACACTAGAAGAGCATACTCTCACGCCCAATGACTGCAAACATCTTGCTAGCATCACCCTTACAGATTCGCAATTTATGCTATGGGAATTGAAATGGAAGAGACTACTCAGAAATGTATTGGACAATTATAGACGTAGTAATGATCCAGATTTGCGTGCTCTCACCCTGTCAAAGCTCACAGGTGAACCTCCAGATGACCGAAATGAAAATCAGATAAACTTGCCTAGGGTAGCATTAGATGACATCAAAAAAATGGCATGGCGAGCCTTCTTGCAAATTCAGCCTGCCGGAACTTTTGAAAAAGCTTATAACCTTATTAGCCAAGAAGCCTCTGGGCCATTCACAACATTTGTGGATCGTATAATTCAAGCTGCTGAACGCCAGTGTGGTGATGATATAGCCCGTCCAATTATGATACGGGACATTATCGAAAATAATGCTAATGCCGAATGTAAGAAGGTGATCAAAGCCCTGGGAAAAGAAAAGCCAACAGTGCCAGAAATGATAGACGCTTGTAACAAAATAGGAAGTCCACAACATGTAGCAGCAATTCAAGCAACTGAATTGGGGAGAACCTTAGGGGAGAAGCTGGAAAAAGCTCTTTTAGCACAAACATCACAAGCTGCAGTAATCGCGGCTCAAGCAGAGGCACGAGATCAAAAGCTCACTAAAACCCTACTGCACATCGAAGTCTGCTGAAACCTCCACACCAGCCAGTGACCCTGCAAAAAAGAGCCAAGAAGCAGACGCCCAAGCCTGATCTACGCAGAATCTTCAAGAAGAAAGTGATCTACCAGAAGCAGCTCAAGAAAAAAAAAAATGGAGTTCTGTCGTTTACCCAAGTGCATGTTGTTTTTATCTTTTTGTTTTAATCTGTATAGTGATAATTGTAGTTTTAATAGCTATACCTTGTATACTCCAATGCATGCAGAAACTAATGAGTAGAACCGTATCTAATATCTTAGTTATTCATAGACAAAACGGGGGAGATGTTGGGAAGGTAGAATTAGAAAGAAATTATAAATATGACTTTGTAGCCAGAAAGGCTAAGGAAGAAATACAAATGATAGCACGGTTTGAATAATTCAAAGAAACCAACCGGGCTGGTATGCCAGAACACATTCTTTCCTGCAATAAAACCAAGCTGAGGCCCCTCATCCCAGCCTTATAAGGAAAGGTCTGAAGGACCCTGAGATAACTAAAAATATGCAAAAATAGCGATTTCTATAGGTTGTACACAAATGTTACTATATTAGTATACTTAGAAAGATTGGTTAGAAAAGGAATAGAATATTCAAAGGTATAGGTTATATAAGTAGTGGTATAGAAGAGCTCGGTCTCTTTTTTTCTCTTGCTTGCTCTTTTTTTCCGTCTCTCTTGCGCTCTCTCTCTTGCCCTCTCTTGCTCTCTCTCTCTACCTCTCTACCCCACGCCCTGAAATAAACTTCTAACACTTAACTCGATTATAGAGGTCTTTGCCGTGTCTCTGACCGTCCCCAGAAAGCGTCTCTTACAGATGCACTCATAACTGCCCCCGTACTAACTTTACTGGATACCAATAAGAATTTCAATTATTCGTAGATGTGAATAGACAAGCAGCACAAGGAGTTCTGACCCAAGAGTGGGCAGAAAAAAGAAGCCCATAAGGTTTCTCTCAAAATTTTTAGACTCGGTTAGTCGGGGTTGGCCTACTTGTTTGCAAGCAATTGTGGCAGTGGCTTTATTAGTAAGAGAAGAAAAAAAAAAAAAGGGGTAACTTTCAGAGCTCCCTTGATAGTCTACATGATGTAAGAAATATCTTACAACAAAAAGCGGAAAAGTGGTTGACTGATTTGAGGCTTCTGAAATATGAAGCCATCTTAATCAGCTCGCCTAGTTTAGAATTAAGAACCACTACTGCGCAGAATCCTGCGCAGTTCCTGTTTGGGGAACCAACAGAGAAACTATTACACAATTGCATTGAAACTGTGGAATTGCAAACTAAAGTTAAACCAGATTTAGAAAATCAGGAGTTAGAAAAAGGAGAAAAGTAGTTTATAGAAAGATCCTCGAAAGTTGTTGAGAGAAAAAGAAAGTCAGGATATGCTAGAGTAAATGGCATATCAGGAAGCATTGTGAAATCAGGCCCCCTGAAAGCAAGCTGGTCTGCACAAGCTTGCGAGCTTTATGCTCTCCTGAGAGCCCTCCAGGGGTTGAAAAGAAAGAGGGGGATCATCTATACAAATTCGCGGTATGCTTTTAAGGTAGTACATACTTTTAAGAAAATTTGAGAAAAAGAAGTCTGATAAATACGAAAAAAAAAAGAGTTAATCCATAGGGAAATCATTCGACAAATTCTACAGGCTGTCAGAGAACCAAAGGAAATATCAGTTGTCCATGTAAAAGGACACCAAACAGGATGGCAGTTCCACACCCGAAGTAACAACCTGGCAGACAAAGAGGAAAAACGAGCGGCTTTGTTAACCAGTCTGCAGAAAAGAGGACTGATTCCCCAAAGCACAACACTGGGATTTGCCATACACCAAATGCAGCCTGGGGATAAAGTCCTGATCAAAGCTTAGAAAGAGCTCCCCCTCAACCCTCACTGGGAAGGACCGTTTCTCGTCCTCCTGACCACAGACACAGCTGTCCGGACTGCAGAAAAGAACTGGACACACTCACCTCGAGTGAAAAAAGTAACGGATTACAACTCCTCCGAGGGGAAAGTCACCACACCTCCGAGAGAGCTGAAAATCAAACGCCGGCGTCATCACAAATGACAAGTGACGACCAGATAAGTTGTATTAATCCTGATTGTAATTGTTTTCCATTTATCCACTTCGAGTGTGCTTATTGTAAACAGATTTGGGTAGCCCACTGTTTAAGAGGGTACAAACCTAAAGGATTGTGCACAAAGTGTCTAGAGAAAGAACAGGAGGAGACTAGCCGTTTCTTAACACTTGCCACCCGGGCGGGGTCCTTGGAACTAAACTCTCCTGAGTGGTTCCTATTGTTCCAAAAGGGGTTAAGAGGCCAGTTAGATTCCAAAGCCAAGGCTTTAGAAATCGAGTGCCGAAAAACAATTAAAGTTTAAAGTACTGTGTAGGACAGACCCAACTAAATTGTCTCGGTGGGCTACTTTCAAAAGAAGGTACGCCTTAAGGACTACAAGGGCCCCTGAAGACAGTCCCTGCTGCCGAGAAGATGGTAATCCCCGCCGTATGTTCCTATACGGGCGAAGGGCAAGGCAGAGAGATGCAATGGTGGGGAATCCTGATAGTCCTGAACCTAGCCGTGTGCTTGGCCGAGGGAACGAGTCCCGAGGTACCTCCAGGGGGAGAGTCCCCTGGGGAAGTGTGAGCAGTGTCAGACTGCCACAGAAACCGGACGAAAGATTGACTGTCCTCCAGAACTGCAGAAGGGGATGTGTTTTTCCAACGGCACTCAGTATAAGATCTGTAAATTAAAGGGGGAGGTCTGGTGTTACTGCTCAAAGGCAAGTTTTAAAGACGGGCAGTTTCAAACTCCTGAAAGACAAAAGATCAAAACTACCCACTTCAGGTACAAGAGAGAAGTGGGAGGGATTCCTCCGATTTCAATTTATAGTCAATGTAATAAAACCATCTAGATCAGAAGAAAAAGACAATCCACCTTTGTAGCATATTACAAAATCAATCCTATGTTACAATAAAGCGAACTTGAAAACGTGTACTATAAGTGGAAAAATGTATTAAGAAGATAGAAATTTAAAACATGAAACAAAAGCTTCCTTCAATAATGAACCAATAATTTTAGATTTGTTAAAAAGTGAAGTTGACCGGGTATGTTTACAATTTGACCAAGTATTCTGTTTCTCCAGAGATGAAGACGAGTTAAATCCTAAAAGCAAAATATCAGACTGGGAGAAAAGTGAATGTGGTTAATCTCACACTCATCCCTCTGTAAGATTGAATAAAATAATACGAATTTTTAATGTGGTCAAATTATTAGGTGGGGGACTGTAATAAAGAATTGGATGAATAAAAATTCGAAAGAAAAGGTTTAAATAAAGTATATGTAATTGTAAATGATGAAAATATGGAATGAGAAATCCTCCTCCAGGTCGAGGCAGGATTTCTCTTCCAAAGCAACAGATTGCAGCCAAGCACCCAGATAACAATTGCAAGCAGGCACATCAGCGCCGAAAGAATGGGCAGGACACGGGCCATCGAACAAACAAAGGAACGGGCCCGGACGAGATATCGCCGAGCCCGAGCATCTCCGCCCTGACCACCTGTGCTGGAGAAATGGAGAAACTAGACAAAGGAAGAGGAGCCAGCCGAGATAGCCATCGGCTCCAGGATGGGTGCCACCACTCCACCCTAATGGCCCGGACCAAAATGATATCAAAAAGACATCCTGGACCTCTTTACATATGAGGAGCCTCTGCCCAACGTCTATTGACTCTATTCTCCAGTGCCAGGAAATCTATTCTTCGAACAATCAAGAACCTCTTAGCAAAGGGTGCCTGCTTGGAATTTGGCCTCGGGACACAAACTTCCTATAAAAACCCAGGCCAAAGGACTCTCAGGCGTGGATTTGGGAGCATCTATACCTTGCGTATAGACCCTGTCCACCCAGCGCTGCGCTGCTTATTTTATTGTGGTTTTTTTTTTCTCTTTGTTCGAATTTATTATTGTTTGATAATAAATTTTCTCTTTTATATAACCCGAAATTGCCTTTGCATTTATAACACCTTCAAATTGCCTCCATTTGTGGATAAAAAGAGTTTGGACCCAGCAGTCCTAATAAAGGAGCCAGAGTGTGGGTCCAGAGGCCAAATGGCCCTCCCAAGCCAGCTGAAGGAACAGCTCTGGGCAAAGACAACACTGTTGGAATCCTGAGACCTGGGCAGGAACAATGGGAATATGTCCCTGCAGCCAAGTGTTCTCTGCCAGAACAAGTCGATGGGATGGGATATTGTTTTACAGACCCTGCCAGACCAAATCTCCCTGTTTGCCCCATCGGCCCCTTTGGAAAATGCTCAGATCCATGGGGCTCCATGTGAAGGCTGATGTGACCCTGAGGGACTTCCACACCAATTCCAGACAGGAGCCTGGCTGTCCCTCAGGGACTGGGACCCAGCACCTCTCCAGCCGAAGGGGAAAGGACCGCAGCAAGCCTTGTTAGCCACAGACAGTGCGGTAAAGCTGAACAGCAAAGGACCTTGGGGACATTATTCTGGAATTCAAAAGGTGCCAGCTCCATGGACAACAGAATTATTGTTCCTAACGTGAATGAGGGTGAGGAAAAAGGATGAGTAGGCTTGTGATGGTAAAGCACAGAAATCCTTTCACATTGTGGTCTCCAACTAGAACAGGGCTTGGTTTCTTCGGAAGGGAAATCTCAGTCAATCCTGTAAAACTGATAATTGCATTCCTGTGTTCCACAGCACAGTTTTCTGTCAGTGTCCCTGAACTGGATCCGTTACAAGTCAGAGCCCATTGACAGAGTTTTGGCCACCCCACAGGGTGAGCCCTCCGAGGGAACCCCATTCCTCCCAACCTGAGCTGAGAACATACCCAGCAATTAGTTACATTGAGTATTTTGGCTACTTTGATCTTTAAATTTTCAAAATAATTTTGATTACTAATGCCTTGATTAAACTTCAGAGGTGTTTCTGGCAAACAAAGATCCTGGCTGACTCTCAAGATACAACTTACAGGTGTTGGGGGTTAGGTGTCCTTTATTTTCTATTTAGTTCTGGCTTGCCTGTGGAATTTTTACTCATGACTTGCAGGGAAAACTTAACTGCGGGTACCTGGTGGGTGCTTGAGGAAAGATAAAGAGTTTGGCTGGGCCCAGGGGGGGAAGGGGGCAGGAAAAGGGGAGGGTGGGGACAGTTTGGTGGCTTCTTCAGCTTCGGAGAAGAACACTTTGGGTGCAGAGCTGTTGTGGTGGGGAGAAGGGAATTTCGCCATCACCCAGATGGAGCTGCTGCTTCTTCTCCTTCTTCCCTCTTCATTGGTGGCCTCGCACCCCCTGTCCTGCCGGGACGTGTGGCACTGCCAGCCACCGCCACGGAGCTGCTGATCCACCTCAGCCACTGGCCCGGGATCTCAGCTCATCCCTGCTGTTCCAGCTGAGTGTTCCTCAGAGCCCTGCAGGAGCACCAGCACTGACTGCCAACCCGAGGGGGTTTGTGAAACAAAGCCTCTCCTCCATCCTTTCCCGTCTCAGCCCAGAAAGCTGTCACGGGGTCCCTGGCTCTGTTTTCTTGCTAACGCTGTAGTTATTGTTGTTTGTTTGCCTGGGTATAAATATTAGTAAAAAACTGTTATTCCTATCCCCAGATCTCTGCCTGAGAGCCCCTTGATTTCAAGATTATCATAATTCGGAGGGAGGGGGTCTACATTTTTCATTCCAAGGGAGGCTCCTGCCCTCCCTAGCAGACACCTGTCTCTCAACACTGAGACATTTGCATGAGTAAATTTTACAAAGTTTTCAATAAAATTCTTATTGATAAATTTGCCTCCATTTCATTTCTAACAAGCTGTTCCTAAAGATCCCGTCAGGCTGTCTTAGACACTTTGGGCAAGGGATTCCTTCCAAGCTGGGCCACTTGGGGGGGGGATGGGGGCGGCCCCAGGGCGGAGGGCAGGGTGTGCAAGGGCCCTTTGTGACACGCTGCAGCACGGTCACCGTGGGATGGTGGCAACGGGAGCAGATGTCAAAGGGCCCTTTGTGACATGTGCTGCCATAGGAGCTGGCGGTGACAGGGCCACGCCACAGTGCTCGGTGCACGCGACGGGTCAGGACGCGCCAGAGCGGTGCTGTGAGGAGCCCCCGCACAGCGCACTCCTTTGTGTCGGACCTGGAGCTTTTCTGAAGCACTATTACTACAGGTGACCTCGAGGCCAGACCACAGGTCTTGCTGACCTGTGGCCTTGCTGAGCCTTCCTTCTTAAGGTTCTCTTGAGGGCAGACCGTGGGACTTGGTGACCGTCGGAGCTTTTCCGACGTGTCGCCCATCCCTGCAGTCTCTGCCCTTGAGACCAGACCACAATCCCTGTCGAGGAGCCTCCTGTCCTTGTGGCAGGGGCCCTCAAGACCCAAGTGCAGGACTCGCTGTCTTGCAATCTTGCCAGGACTTGAGTCTTGCAGGTGCCTTCCAGGCACAACTGCAGGACTTGCTGACACTGAGTTTTTCCGAGCCATCTCTCCTGCAAGCAGCCATAAATCCAGTCACTGCCATGGAGCAGCGACCCCCAAGAGTGCCCAAGTTGGCCTGGCTTGAGGAGCAGGAAGAAGAAGGCTCTGGAGCTGTCCTGGCACAGGAGTCTGAAGAGGTGCAGGAGTTCCAGGCACCACAGGAGGGTGAGTTGCAGAGCTCAGCCTTAGGGCTAGTGCCTGTTGCCAGCTTGGCCCCATCCCATTACATGCCATGCCATCCCCTGGTGCTGTTCCTATGGAAAGGATTGGAGAGTCTGGAAGATTTGGAGCAGCGACCCCCAAGAGTGCCCAAACAGGCCTGGGTGGAGGAGGAGGAAGAGGAGGTCGAGGAAGAAGGTCCTGGAGCTGCCCCAGCACCAGAGACCGAAGAGGTGCAGCAGTTGCAGCCGCTGGAGGAGGGTGAGTGGCAGAGCTGGGCCACAGGGCTGGTGCCTGCGGCCATCTTGGCCCCATCCCATCCCATTGCATCCCATCTCATCCCATCCCACACTGTCCTGTGGAGACACACCCATGGACAGCACAAAAAAGGGGCTGGGGCTGCCCCCGCAGCAGTGGCCGTGCTGCATCCCCTGGGGCATCCCGGGACTGTCCCTGCCTGGGGAACGCAGGGCTGGGCTGTGCTCTCCGGCCTCTCCCGCAGCCCCTCAGCTCTGGCTGCTCTTTGCCAGATGCAGCCATGGACGGCACACAAGAGCAGGACACCGCCCGTGGCCGCTTCCGCAGAGCAGCGCAGGTACCTGCAGCCATCCCCACCTGCGCTGGGCCTGCTGGCACTGCTCAGCCCAGCACCGCACTTGGAGCACTCCATGCAACTTCTCTGCCTTCCTGCCCTTCTCCTACAGTTTCTTTACCAATACATCAAGAGAATTGGCAAGGAAGACACCAGACCTATGGACACTGAGGTCAAGACATCCTCAGAGGTCTTGGTAGAACAGAGCAGCGCTGCCCAGCTGGATCTGCTTGTAGAGACGGCTCTTTTCAATCCAGAGCAAGTAAGCAGCCTGTGGCCAGCCTTTGATCCTCCAGCAATTGCTTGGCTTTCCCAAGCCACGCCTGCTGCTCACTTGGAGCTTTTGAGGCCATGGCAGCGTGCTGGAAGAGAAGCACTTGTCTGAGGAAGAAGCTGGGCACATTGCTGACTCCCTCTGCTGGCATTCCAAGTCTCCCTGTGCCTTCTCCAGGTGCCCGGCGTGGTGAGGTACATCCACCAGTGGCTCATGGCCAATGAGGCTGCTGAGCACAGGATGGACTGGGCCCTGATGCAAGTGGCCGAGGCAGAGCCCGATGATGTGGCCATCACTCTCCTGCGGGTGGCCCCAACGTGTGACAGGTATGGGGCCCAGCTGCCCCGAGGCCTCAGGGCTCCCCAGCCCATCACCCTGTACAGCCCGGCCCTGGGCTGTGAGCAACACAGACTTCCAGGGCCCTCTGGCTGCTCCCTTTGCCAGCCCTGCTACAAAGTCGGCCCCCGAGCCCGCTGCCGTGCTGCCAGCCTGCCCCTCGGGGGCCTGTCCCCACAGGGCTGGGCTGCCTGGCTGCTGCTGCCGCTCAGGGGCAGTGGGCACAGGCAGAGCTGGCGGCCAGCTCAGCTCCCCGCTGCTGCCCAGCCCACGGTGCTGTGTCTGACCCCGCAGAGCTGCTATGGCCATGTGGACGACCATCTTGCTCTCGCCCTGGATTTCAGAGGAAGTGACACCGCTCCTCATCAATGTGGTGGGGAGCTGGCCGCAGAAAAACCTGGGCACCTCTGATGGGGACAAGACGGCTGTCTTTTCCCTGACTGTGAGTTTCTGGAGCTGGCCTTTGCTCACCGCAAGGCCGGCCGCCTCTCCAGCAGCTCTGTTGCCTCCTTCCCCCACTGCATCTCCCTGCTTCAGGCACTGGCCACAAACCTGGCCTAGGGGCAGCTTCAGGGCCACCAGGCCCGCTGCTCCCCCTGTGTCTGCCCCGGCCTCTCCCTGCCACGCTCAGGCCCTGCCACACGGACGCCCCGGCACTGAGCGCTGTCTCAGGCTGCTTTGTCCTCTGCAGGCAACTCTGGTGATGTGGAAGATCCTCCAGGGGCCCTGTTGCCCACAGATCCTCACAGTCTATTTCCCCCGCCTCTTTGTGCATCTCCTCTTCCAAACGTACTTCAGTACTTTGTATATGACAGAGGACGTCCATACCTTCTGGAAGGAATGCCAGGAGCAACACGGCCTCTCCACCAGCCCCAACAGGTATGCCACTCCTCCTGTCCCTGCCACTTCCCCAGCCTCACAGCCAGCGCTCCCAGCGTCACCTGGGCTTTGCTGTGCACACAGGTTTGCAGTGCAGACCCTGAAGGCCCTGCTCTCCAGTCTCCACTTGGAGCATGTGGTGGTGGCAATGGAACGCAAGCGTGGCTGGGACACGCTGCTCTGTGCTGACACCCACCACTATGCCGTGGGTCTGCTGGCCAGGTGAGCCCCCCTTCTCCCCACTGCCTCTGACGTTTGTGCCCCCTGCCCGGGATGCCCCCCACAGTCCCCGTGGCCATGGGCCTGAGGACCTCGTCACCGAGGGATGGCCAAGGAGACTGCAAAAGGCTGTGAGAGGAGGGTGCCCAGGAGCAGCCACATCTGAAGGGCCCAAATACCCTCACAGGGTGCTGGGGCAATAGGACAACTGTGTCAGTCAGTCCTGGGAGAGGTTTTTTGCACCCTTGCTGAGACTCTTTCTGCCATTTTCTGCCTTCCAGGGTAATGCGCCGTGCATCCGCCCACTTGTGCAAAAGCATCTTAAGCTACCTGCTTGAGGTGCTCAGCAAACCGTTGCCACACTGGGATGTCTCTGCCATGGCATTCCTTGTGGAGGTGAGCCTGATGGCCAGCACTACCTCGCTCAGCTCCCTGCCAGCCCTGTCCCCTGGCATAGCCACAGCTGCCTGGGACGGCACCCGCGCCCTGTGCTACTGCCTGGGCCCAGCCCTGCGCACTTCCAGGCTCCTGCCGGCCAGCTCCCCTCTCACTGCCCTGTGCCTTTCAGCTCCTAGATTGCCTGGACTTGAGTGACTGTGGTGACAGCCTAATGGAGATCTTGTATAAGTACCTGTGGTACAACTCCACAGAGATGCATCACCAGGTGCTCAGGGCTCTCCTCCTGCTAAAGGACCGTCCCTCCATGGTGAGAAGGGGGCAGCAGCTGAAGCCGTGTGGGCAGCATGAGGCTGGGCAATGCTGTCACTTGGCCTTGGCTGGCCTTTGCCTTGGGCGCTGAGGCAGCTCCTCGCAGCTCTCCTGCCTCCTGCTTCAGCTGCCCGAGTGCTTTGGGACAGCCCTTTGGCCTCTGGGCCCTGCGGCAGCTGCCCGGGCTTTCACACCCTTGTGTTCTGCACAGGCCGAAAGAATTCAGAGCCTGACAGGAAGACTAGTGCACCTCCTGTGGGACTTGGACAGTGACGTGGCCAGGATGAGCATTGCTCTCCTGAGCTATATTTTCCTGGATGAAGAAACCCCAATATCCTGGCGCAGGGCCCTGCAGCTGGCTGAGCCGCTCCTGAAACTCCTGGACAATGTAAGGCTCTGTGCCCCAGCCACGGCCACTGCCTGCTGCCCGGACACTTTGTGCCCTGTGCATTTGCAGGCCTGCGCCAATGTGGGCCACAAGAAGCCAATGATGAGGTCATTTTTCCTTCCTTCCTTTCATACAGCCTGATAGCCAGGTGCAGCTGCTCTCCATGTCTCTCCTTCGAAGAATGATGTCGTCGGCAGAAGAAGAAGGAAGAAAGCCCCTGAAGGAACGAGTGTACCAGAGCCTGCTCCCACTCTTTTTCCACTGCCAAGATGAGAATCGGCATGTGGCAGAGGTGAGGACTCCTGGGCTGCTGCTGCGCCTTGGCAGGGGGCTCAGCTGCCTCCTGCCCTGACGCAGGCTTGCAGGCTGCAGCCTCCTCCAGCCCTTGGCACTGGGACACTCCTTAGCCCTGCCTTGAGGGGCCATTTGCGGCTCTCTGCTGCTCCCCAGGCCTCTCGGACAACGCTCCTTCGCGCGGCTGGCTTTCTGAAGAGGCCAGACCTGGAAAAAGCTGTGAGGAAGGAGAAGCTGTGGAAGTTTGCCAAGCTCGTGGTAAGGGCGGGCTGCAAGTGCCAGCCAAAGGCTAGAGAAGCCCCCTGGCCCCGGTGCTCAGTGTGTGGGGCTGGCAGCTGTGCCCCTGCCCACTGCTGCACCCGGGGGCCGCACGGCTTCTCAGGGCTGGCCGGGCACGGGAGGCCGGGGCTGGCCGCAGGCAGCAGCGCCCGGCCGAGGGGCAGAGCCCGCGCCAACCCTTCCCTCCTGCCGCTCTCTCCAGCTGGCAGACCACAGGATCCCCTTGGCCGAGCACCTGCGCCGGGCCCTGCAGTACCTGCAGGACCCACAGGAGACCCTGCGAGCGGCGGCCATCAGGGTCATCGGTGAGTCCCGAGCCCGGGCTCCCTCCCCGCCCCGCCGCAGCTCGGCCCCAGCCCCGGCTGCTGCCCCGGCAGCGGCACCCGGGCCCGGCGCCCTGGAGCCCCGGCTGCCCTCGGGGCTGCTGCTGCCGGCCTCTGGCAGCCGTGCCCTTGGGCTGGGTTAGGATGCGGTAAGGGCCCGGGCTGAGCCCTGCCGGGGCAGGAGGCCGTGTGGCCGCAGGGCTGGCAGCGCCGCTGGCAGGGAGCTGTGCTGCTGGGACCCTGACAGGCTCTGTGTTCTCAGGGATGGCCGGGGAGCAGCTAAGGGGGCAGCACGCAGAGCTCCAGGTGTTGTGCAGAGGTGAGCCACGGCAGCAGGCTGACAGTGGTGGCTGTCGGGGGCAGCTGCAAGCCCTGGCCAGGCTGTGGAGGGCTCTGCTCCCTGTGCCGATGAGGGACGGCGTGGGCAGAGCACAGTGAGATTTCAGGGCCACGTGGGGCATTTGTGGCCAGCAGCTTCGGGCTGACCCCCTTGGTCCCTGCTCCCTCCTGGCCAAGGCAAGAGCCGGCTGGCATGGCCCTGGCAGGGGGCTCTCGATGGGCCCCCACAGCTCTGGGGTCTGACCGTGGCTCTGTTCGTCTCTCTTGCAGCCCTCGAACGCCTGACGGAGGACAGAAGCGGTGCCGTGTCAGATCTGGCACTTGAAACGCTGTATGTCCTCCGGGCCATCCAGAGTGCCCGTTACTCCATTCTCCAGAGGATGCAAGACCAAATCCTCAGGGCATGGAGGACACGGCCTCGTCTGTCGGGCCTGGGCTGGCTGCGCTGCTGGAGGTGTACTCAGAGCTGACCTGAGAGGCTCTGTCTTCTGGGGCCACATGGGCCAGCCAGGATTTTTTTTTTCATAAGGGTTGTTCTTTTCCTTTTTTCTCTTCTTTTTACTATGTAAATAATGTAGGATATGTTAGGGCTGAGAGGCTCTGTCTTCTGGGGCCACATGGGCCATCTGTTAGTTTTTGTTTGATAGAGATTGTTCTTTGTTTCGTTTCCATCTAGTATGTAAATAATATAGGATATGTTATAAACCACAAGAGTCCCAAGACCTTTCTTTTGCTGCCCAGGGTGTGCGGGGCATAGGGGAAGAGAGGGAAAAGGGTTCTTGTGTTCAGCAACCTGCCAGGGCATGCAGTGGTGCAGGGGAAATGGCCAGAAGCCCCTTGGCCTTTGGTGGTTGTGCTGAAGCCACAAGCCCTGTGGCAGGCAGGAAGCGCCATCTGTGTCCTGCTGCCCGTGTGTTGGTGCCGTGATGGCTGAGGAGCTGCTGGAGCTCCTGTGGGGCTGCGGCGCTGCTGCCGGGCCAGGCTGGGGGAGACCCTGAGGGCACGGGGTGCTGGGAGGCCGTGAAGGGATGAGGGGCTGCGGAGGCCCAGACGGGACAAGGCAGTGGGAAGGCACGAGGGGGATGTGTGAGGGAGTGGGTGGCAGGAGGTTCCAAGGGGACAGAAGGCCCTGGAGGAGCCGGGGTGGTGGGAAGCCCTGAGGAATTGGGTGTCAGAGGCCATAAGCAGCCCCCGGGCAGCCGCCTGGTCCCTGACACCCGGCTGCTCCGGTGCTGTCCCAAAATGTCCCCCAGGCCTGCAGCAGAAGGCCTGGAGGCTGGGACACCACCCCAGCGGGAGGGTGGGGACAGCCCGAGGTGCCCAGGCTGGGCTGGCTGGGGACATGGAGGGCAGGGGGTGCTGCCAGGCCACGGCCACTGGGTGCCTTCAGGAAGGGGCAGTGGGCAGAGGCAGGGCTAACAGCCAGCCCGGGCCCTCGCGGCTGCCCAGGCCACGCTGCTGTGACTGAGGCCCCCCTGACACAGAGCTCGGGGCCCACAGAGCTGCTGCCACCATGGGGAGGGTGGCGATGTCTCCTCCAGCAGGGCTGCCCAGTGGCTGCTGCCCAAGCGGCTCTGGAGCCCACAGAAACAGCAGCAGAGTGTGCCCAGGAACAGCAGCAGCCCCAACGTCAGCACCTGCGCACTGAGGCGTCCGCAGCAGCCGGGTGCCAAACAGGGGGAGGCTTTGGGCACAATTGCCTTTGCTTTGGCAAAAGGCTTCAGCAGAGTTGGCCACAATGGCTTTCTCTTCACTTGCAGCCTCACAGCAACGCTTGGCAGCTTCAGCTGCAGCCTGTGCCTGTGACTGACTTGGATGGCCGTGCTTGAGGGCGAGCTCGCCTTCCACACTCAGGTGCCCCAAGGCAGAGGCACTGGCACCATCCTGAGAAAGAGAGAGAGAGAGAGAGAGAGAGAGAGAGAGAGAGAGAGAGAGAGAGAGAGAGTCTGACGGGGCAGGAGCCCTATGCTGCAGCTGCCCTCCCTCTCATCTGTCCAAGCACCTTAAAGACACATGAAACCAAATCCTGGACTTGCTTGGAACAAAGGAAGAAGCAGCATGCGCTGAAAAAAAGCAGGGACTTACACAGCTCAGTTTTGCTCTCCACTTGGGCAATCCCAGAATCCCTGAGCACTTGGTGTTGCAAAGTATCATCAACATCATGCAGTCTCCAACCACCCTGCCATGGGCACAGGTGGTGTGCAGGCACAGGTGTCACTAGAATTGGGAGAACACTTTTCCATGTTGACCTTTTCCTCTCCTGGATTTCAAGCAAAGATGAAAAAATCATCTGGTGAATGACAGGTGAATAGTGTAGCTCACAGAACTAGGAGTAGGAGTCTCCAGTGGCCCATGGTGTGTCCATTCAACCATTGTTAGATTGTCCAGTTGGAGCTGAGCCCGGTGCAGCCCGGGCACTGGCACCAGGCTGGTCCATTTCAGCATCCCAAAGTCTTGGTGGCTCCCTGTGCACCCACTGTCTCCTGAATCCATTCTTGAACTCCCAGTTACTGCTGTGCAGGACATGAGAACACAGGAGCAGCTTGTTTGGCTCATTCTTGCCTTTGCTGCTCCTGCCTAAAGGAATCATCAGGACTATATGCTGATGGAATGGGATCGCCGAACAGCAGGGACTTTGTCTGTAGTGTCTGAAACTAAAACTTTGTCTGACTGTTCAGACACTCTAAAATCACGGGTGAGAATGACAGCTTTGGTATGGAAGAATCCTAGAAATCTTGACTTGTGATTTTTCTAGTCAAGGATTTGAATGCCAATGTAGAAACTACCAAAATATTCAAACTTGTTTTCATTGGCAACCCCTTTGAAATGGCATCAGCAGAGCCCCAGGGGACAGGGTATGACAGTGGGGACAGTACTTGGCAGCTCATGGCTTCAGATGTGGGAGGTAAATATTTTGCCTAGGTACACATTGAAGTTCAAGTTTTCTAATGGTTTGGATTGACTGGTCATTGCAGGTAACTTTAATCAATGCAAAAGGATGTAAAAGCAGAGTTTCTGGAGAATGTGCACTAGGGAGGAAATAAGGAGAAAACCTTGAACACAGCCAGCAGGCTCTGGAAAAATTTATAAAAGTTAAAATTAAAAATAGATGTAGCTTTGTGACTGTTCAGACAGGACTCTTTGTGTCTGGAGGTGATCGTAAAACATTTTAAAATCTTAGGAAATTCGGGAACTCAGAAAGAAAGTTAGGCTTGGCAAGCCCTGGGAAAAGTAGGCCCTGGAAATGTTAGGCCTTGTGCTTGCTAAAGATCATGTGAAACTGCACCTGTGTAATCAATATATGATAAATGATAGAATTGTTAGATGTGATTAGATATAATTATTGTTTGAAGAACATGAGGAACAATGTTAGGGGGTTGAGGTGGGATAACGAGAAATCCATGCTTGGGTAAAAACAATGCATACAATAGAACAATGTAAGTTTAATAATTAATATGTAAGTTGTATAACGATAGAGTATAAAATATATTCAGCTCAAAACCAAGATGGGTCAGATTTGGGTCTGTGTACCCCTGACACCCAGAGTTCTTCAATAAAGCACCTGCATAGAATCATTCTGTGATGATGTATGTTCCAGATCTCTAACAATTTCATCAGATTTTACTGGAATTGTGTGGGACATTTCTGGAATTTTGTGGATTTTTTTTGTAGAATTTTGTGGGATATTGATGAGATTCAGGGAAATCTGGGATATTTCTTGAACTTTGTGAACATTTGTAGACATTTTGTGAGATGTCGCTGGAATTCTGTAATGTTTTGAGAAGATTTAAGGAATTTTGTGGGATTTTTCTTGAATTTGCTGGACATTTGTGGCAATTTTGTGAGATATTTCTTGAATTTGGTAAGGTTTTGAGATGATTAAGGGAATTTTGTGGAATTTTTCTGGAATTTTGTGGAGCTTTTCCAGAATTTTGTTGGACTTGTAGGAGACCTGAAGTATTTTGAGGGACTTTTCTTAGATTTTCTGGAAATTTGTGGAGATTTTGTGAGATGTTTCAGGTATTTGGTTGGGTTTTGGGATGATATAGGGAATTTTGTGTGGTTTTTCCTGTATTTTGTGAACATTTTCTGGGATTTTTCTGGAATATGGTAGAATTTCTCTAAAATTTAGTGAAAATTTGTGGAAATTTTGAGGAATTTTGCTTAGATTTTGGGGAATGCAGTGGAGATTTTGTGAGATGTTTCTGGAATTTGGTAGGGTTTTGAGAAGATTCAGGGAATTTTGTGGGAGTTTTTTGCAATTTTGTGGACATTTCTACAGATTTTGTGGGATGTTTCTGGAATTTGGTAGGGTTTTGAAAAGATTTAAGGAATTTTGTGGTGCTTTTCAAGAATTTTGTGGGATTTTTCTTGAATTTTGTGGATATTTGTGGTCATTTTGTGAGATGTCTCTGGAATTTGGTAATGTTTTGAGAAGATTTAAGGAATTTTTTGGCATTTTCCTGGAATTTTGAGGAGTTTCTTTTGTAATGGTTTAGATTTGCTAATTTCATTTTTCCGGCTAATGCACCCAATAAATGTCGTGTTTTAGAGGCAGTAACTAAAAAATTACTAGAAAACTCACTTATTTTTTGCTGTGAGATATGGATTAGAGCAGGAGAAAAACAGACTTAAAACTTAAAAGGAATAAAGAAATTTTATTAACAAACTACAAGAATAAGAACACCAGAATAAACCGCCAGAAAACCCTTTTTTCCCCCACTACCGAACCATTCCCTTGTTCACATGGCAACATAGAGACAAAAAACCTTGGAACTTTGGTGTTTAAAATGTCCTAATTCCTGCTAGAGTCTTTTCATCAGTCTTTGTAGAGAAACAGAAGTCTTCTTCTGCTAATTTGTGGAGTTTTTCACAGGAAAATTATTTCTGTTATAGTTTTCTATTTCTCTGATGCCAGCTGCCCAGAAATCCTGTCAGCAGTTCACTCCTCCCATTTCACATCACTCTGAGGTGTGTATGGGTCAATGAGTCTAGGGGTGTCATTTTAAGGATGACACCTTTATTCAAAGGCAAAAGTTCTCTTCATCTGTCTCTGTGAGCTTCCCTGGAAACAGAAGTTTTCTCTTTGCCTCTCAAGGCCGCAAATCTTCAACTATTACTTCTCCCCGCTCTGTTCCAGCACCTCACTGTATCACAATTACTCCACCTCTTGCTGAAAATCCACACTTTGAACACTCCATTCCTCCCAATATATCCTGTCATGAATTAAAGGAGTTTTTTCAGGACCTTATTATCCATCCCCGTAGCTTTAACAGAAAAATATTTCAGCTTAATTAAAGCATCTCCTTATTCTCTACCTCTTCTGAAGCTTAATTCTTTTCTTTACTGTCTCTAATAGTTTATAAAGTCTCTTTACATGTTGATTCCTCTCTTTTTCTCTTTCTGGGTAAAAGGATTAATCTGCAAGTCTCATCTGGGTAATGAAAAGGTTAAAATCTTGCCCAGGCTTTGTAGATGGTTCTGTGATCTCTGCCGGAGCAGCGGCTGGAGCTGTGTGCGCTGGAAGATTCTTCATGGCTGCTCTGGAGAGTGTGGTCACTGTCTCAGCCCGCCGCAGCTCAAGAGCTTTTTCTTTCTTTCCTGGGCAGTCTGTGGTGAATTCAGTCGCAGCAAAAAGTGCAGCCGAGCCAGGGAGCGGCCTGGCCCGGCCAGAGCCCGGGGCAAGCCCCGCAGGCCCCATCTCCCGGCCGGGAGCCGCGGCAGGCCCAGCCCAGCCCCTGCCCGGGCCGCATGGGCTGGGCCGGGGACGGGAAGCCAGCTGGAGCTCAGTTACCTTTCACAGCCAGCAAACCAAGAGACAAAGAAATTCCCAGCCTTAGGGCTTAAGCTGCTGTTCACAGCTTGATCTCACTTTGCAGTGCTTAAAACTGCTGCCAATTCTTAGAAATGGCCAGCTGTTGGCGAGGAGACAAACTCCCATCAGCCGCCAGCAGTTTGAACTTCCTTAGGTGTTTCTCTTTGTTTTCTTCAATGCCAATCTATCACAAAACCCAACCAAATTCCAGAAACATCCCACAAAATCCCCACAAATGCCAAAAAATTCCAGAAAAGTCCCTCAGAATGCTTCAGCTCTCCTCAAAATCCCACAAAATCCCATAAAAGTCCCACAAAATTCCCTAAATCTTCTCAAAAGTCTACCAAATTCCAGCAACATCCACCAAAATGTCCTCAAATGTCAAAAAAATTCAACAAAAATGCCCTAAAATTCCCTAAATATCCTCCTTATCCCACAAAATTCATGAAACATCTCACAAAATCTCCACAATTTTCCATAAAATTCCAGAAAAATCTCATAAAATTCTTGAAACATCCCACAAAATTCCCAAAGAATTCTAAAAAATTACCTAAATCTTCTCAAAATCTTTCCAAATTCCAGGGACATCCCAAAAAATCTACACAAAAATCCACAAAATTTCAGAAAATTCCCACAAAATTCCCTAAATCTCCTCAAAATCCCACAAAATTCTTGAAAAGCCTTAGACTATTCCAGAAAAAAATCCCTCAACATTCTTCAAATCTTTTCAAACTCTCCCAAAATTCGATAAAAATACCACAAAATTCCAGAAACATCCCACAAAATGTCTTCCAATTTCCACAAAATCTAAGAAAATACCTCAAAATTCTTCATGTCTCCTCAAAATCCCAGAAAATTACAGAAACATCCCAAGAAATCTCCTCCAATTTCCACAAAATTCCAGAATATCCCACAAAATTGAAGAAAAATCCCACACTATTCCCTAAATGTTCTGAAAACCCTACCAAATTCCAGAAACATCCCACAAAATCTCCACAAATGTTCACAAAATCTAAGAAAAATCCCTCAAAATTCTTCCTGTCTCCTCAAAATCCAAAAAAATTCTAAAAAAATCCCTCAAAATTCAAGTCTCTTTAATATCCCACAAAATTATGAAAAAATCCCCCATAATTCCCTAAATCTTCTCAATACCTTACCAAATTCCAGAAACATCCCACAAAATCTCCTCAAATTTCCACTAAATTCCACAAAAATCTCACAAAATTCAAGAAAAATACCTCAGAATTCCCACAAAATATATTTAGAAAGAAAGATCCCACAAAATTATTTAAATCTTCTCAATATCCCACAAAATTTCAGAAAAATCCCACAAAATTTGAGTAAAGTCCCACAAAATTATTTAACCTACATTTGTCTTGGCAGTTTTAGATCCTGGCTGCTCTTGCCCCTCTTCTGCTTGCCACCTGAATTTTAGCAGTACAGCTGCAATTGCCTCTTCCAATCACTGCTACCCACTGTGCTTTTGTCACGGGGAACTCAGGATTTTTGTTTCAGGCATCATGAGTAGCAGACATTAAAATGCTCCCAAGTCCCTGAGCACTAAGTCGAGGGGAATTAAAGCCACACAGGTCACATTTGCAGTGCTCAAACACAGCCCTGTTGCTGCTGCTGCTGCTGAAATAGAATCAACTGACAGAGGCCATCACAGAAATTGCCTCCACAGTGGCAAATAAAATGAAAAAATCCACCAGGAGAAAGAAAAACCAGAACTTCCCAATTCACTTCATTGTTTCTTCTGAGCAGCAGAAGAAAAAGGAACAGGGCACCTTTCAGGCAGTTCCACAAGCTTAGGGTTCTCATTTCCTGGGGAATCGGAGATGCAATTGGTCTTGTTAAAAGGATAAAAGCAAAGGGAATGAATTGGGAATTATTCGGAAAAAAAGACCCTTCTTACACACAAAGTTCACCAAGTCATTCCCTGCATTTCTCCTTTTCACAGTCTTTCTGTCATCCACTGAGAGGTCCAGCTTATCATGTTCTGCTGCTTATCATCCACTGATTGTGCTCTTGATTTCTACCACTGCAAAAGATATAGAATCATCTCAACTGAACACAGAAACAAACTCTCTCTGTCAGCCCATTTTCATGTTCCAGATCACTTTCAACATGTCCATGGGGCTGTTGGAATGATGAGCTCTCCACTGCTGGCTGCAGGCTCTGGAGATTCTTTCTCCACATTCAGCCAGGCTTGTATTCCCTAACAATTCCTGGTACCTCATCATGTTTTCTTTGGCTAGAAGAGTAACGATGAAAACCTTAGCAATGGCGCAACTCCCCAGTGCACAAGGAAAAGAAAGAACAAGTTGTCAGGTTCTTCAACCATTTGTCCTGCTTTGCTGCAAGAGTTGTGCTGCACTCACAGTGTGGGGAGCCAAGAGAAGCTGCAGCTGGGGGCACATCTTGTGACAGGAGCTGCGCCTCATTCTCCAGGACAGGTTTTTGGAAAGAACAGATGGGACTGTGGAGAAAATTCTGGGAAAATTGAAACAGCTTTTTATAGAAATGAAAATAAAATCAAAAGAAACAACCAATATGTTTTTCTCTATATTTCTCTATTTATTTTTATGTTCCCCTTTTCCATCTTGCACTGTTTCTCTATCCCATTCATTCCAAATGGATCTCACCTCTAAGATTTGAGACTTGGCAAGTTTTAGACACTGTAAAATACCATGAGCTATACCCAGTTTGCCTTCCCCTGTTTTACTTGGAAAGCAATGCTGGAGACACAAGTGCAGTGCTTGGGTCAGGTACAAATTCTGCATTCAGGGAATGTGCTCAGACAGTGTTTGACGCTCAGCAGGGACAAGGCACAGCAGCAGCCAAGGGCATTGCTGTGTCCCTGTGCGGGAGTCCAGACTCTGGCTCTTGGCTCACCAGGGCAAAGTTCCCGTGTTTGGCCAGGCTCAGGGGCTGCCCGGGGAGCGCGGGGCTCGGCGCGGGGCCGAGCAGGCAACGGACAAACAGACACGGGGACAAACGGCCCCGGTGCTTCAGTTGCAGCGGCAGCAGCAGCAGCAGCGGCAGCAGCGGCAGCAGCGGCAGCCGCGGCAAGAAGAGAATTTAGCAATTTTCTGTCTCTCCTCTCCCTCTCCCGCAGTCCCGCATCCTCTCCCGGTCTCCCTTTCCCAGTGCCCCCTCCTCTCCAAGCCTCCCTCTCCCCGTGCCCGGCTGGGCCATGCCCCCGGCCCACCCCCGGCCGCAGGTGGGGCTGCCCCGTCCCCGTCCCTGTCCCTGTCCCTGTCCCCGTCCCCGTCCCCACCCGTCCCGTGGAGGTCTCCTCTTTGCCTGGGTCTCTGGCTGTGCTGGGTGGGCATCAGTGCCTGGGGCTGGGGTGGCATTGCCACCCTTTGGCTCCACCTGCCCTGCCCTGGGCCCCAGCCCCGATGCAGGCTCCGGTTCCGGTTCTGGTTCGGGCCCCGGCCCCGGCTCCTCCCGGGGCCCGCGGAGGACACAGACGGCGCGGCCGCTGTCGCCGCCTCCACTGCGGCTTCCCGAGCCTGAGCTCCGCCACTGTCGCGTTCCAATGAGGGAACGCCTGCGAATGCCCGGCCCGGGGAGGTCGGGGAGCGCTCGGGGGCCGTTCCTGGCCCCGGGCCGAGCGCTGACGGCAGCGTCTCTTCCCCAGGGAAGGCGCAGCAGGCCCTGCAGCAGCACTACAGGATCGACTCGCTGCTGGGCCGCGGTGTCACTTTGACAGTGACGTGGCCAGGATGAGCATTGCTCTCCTGAGCTATATTTTCATGGATGAAGACACCCCAATATCCTGGCGCAGGGCCCTGCAGCTGGCTGAGCTGCTCCTGAAACTCCTGGACAATGTAAGGCTCTGTGCCCCAGCCACGGCCACTGCCTGCTGCCCGGACACTGTGTGTCCTGTGCATTTGCAGGCCTGCGCCAATGTGGGCCACAAGAAGCCAATGATGAGGTCATTTTTCCTTCCTTCCGTTCATACAGCCCCATAGCCAGGTGCAGCTGCTCTCCATGTCTCTCCTTCGAAGAGTGATGTCTTCAGCAGAAGAAGAAGGAAGAAAGCCCCTGAAGGAACGAGTGTACCAGAGCCTGCTCCCACTCTTTTTCCACTGCCAAGATGAGAATCGGCATGTGGCAGAGGTGAGGACTCCTGGGCTGCTGCTGCGCCTTGGCAGGGGGCTCAGCTGCCTCCTGCCCTGACGCAGGCTTGCAGGCTGCAGCCTCCTCCAGCCCTTGGCACTGGGACACTCCTGTGCCCTGCCTTGTGGGGCCATTTGCGGCTCTCTGCTGCTCCCCAGGCCTCTCGGACAACGCTCCTTCGCGCGGCGGGCTTTCTGAAGAGGCCAGACCTGGAAAAAGCTGTGAGGAAGGAGAAACTGTGGAAGTTTGCCAGGCTCGTGGTAAGGACGGCCTGGAAGTGCCAGCCTCAGGCTAGAGAAGCCCCCTGGCCCCGGTGCTCAGTGTGTGGGGCTGGCAGCTGTGCCTCTGCCCACTGCTGCACCCGGGGGCCGCACGGCTTCTTCTCCAGCCCCCTGTGGCCCCGAGCCGGGTGCCGATGGAGCCCCGGCCCAGCGGGGCTGCGGGCCGGGCCGGCACCGCGGCTCCCCGGGCAGCAGCCGGCCCTCTGCCCCCTCCAGAGCCCGGCGCCAGCGGCTGCTGGCCGGGCCTCAGGGCTGGCCGGGCACGGGAGGCCGGGGCTGGCCGCAGGCTGCAGCGCCCGGCCGAGGGACAGAGCCCGCGCCAACCCTTCCCTCCTGCCGCTCTCTCCAGCTGGCAGACCACAGGATCCCCTTGGCCGAGCACCTGCGCCGGGCCCTGCAGTACCTGCAGGACCCACAGGAGACCCTGCGAGCGGCGGCCATCAGGGTCATCGGTGAGTCCCGAGCCCGGGCTCCCTCCCCGCCCCGCCGCAGCTCGGCCCCAGCCCCGGCTGCTGCCCCGGCAGCGGCACCTGGGCCCGGCGCCCTGGAGCCCCGGCTGCCCTCGGGGCTGCTGCTGCCGGCCTCTGGCAGCCGTGCCCTTGGGCTGGGTCAGGATGCGGCAAGGGCCCGGGCTGAGCCCTGCCGGGGCAGGAGGCCGTGTGGCCACAGGGCTGGCAGCGCCGCTGGCAGGGAGCTGTGCTGCTGGGACCCTGACAGGCTCTGTGTTCTCAGGGATGGCCGGGGAGCAGCTGAGGGGGCAGCAGGCAGAGCTCCAGGTCTTGTGCAGGGGTGAGCCACGGCAGCAGGCTGACAGTGGTGGCTGTCGGGGGCAGCTGCAAGCCCTGGCCAGGCTGTGGAGGGCTCTGCTCCCTGTGCCGATGAGGGGCGGCGTGGGCAGAGCACAGTGAGATTTCAGGGCCACGTGGGGCATTTGTGGCCAGCAGCTTCGGGCTGACCCCCTTGGGCCCTGCTCCCTCCTGGCCAAGGCAAGAGCCGGCTGGCATGGCCCTGGCAGGGGGCTCTCGCTGGGCCCCCTCAGCTCTGGGGTGTGACCGTGGCTCTGTTTGTCTCTCTTGCAGCCCTCGAACGCCTGACGGAGGACAGAAGCGGTGCCGTATCAGACCTGGCACTTGAAACGCTGTATGTCCTCCGGGCCATCCAGAGTGCCCGATATTCCATCCTGCAGAGGATGCAAGACCAAATCCTCAGGGCATGGAGGACACGGCCTCGTCTGTCGGGCTTGGGCTGGCTGCGTTGCTGGAGATGTGCTCAGCGCTGATTTAGGATGTTCTGTTTGCTGGGGCCATCTGGGCAAGCCAGGATTTTTTATTTCATAAGAATTGTTTTCTTCTATTTTTTTCTTTTTACTGTGTAAATAATATAGGATATGTTAGGGCTGAGAGGCTCTATCTTCTGGGGCCACATGGGCCATCTGTTATTTTTTGTTTCATAGAGATTGTTCTTTTCTTCGTTTCGTTTCCATCTAGTATGTAAATAATATAGGATATGTTATAAACCACAAGAGTCCCAAGACCTTTCTTTTGCTGCCCAGGGTGTGTGGGGCATAGGGGAAGAGAGGGAAAAGGGTTCTTGTGTTCAGCAACCTGCCGGGGCGTTCAGTGGTGCAGGGCAAATGGCCAGAAGCCCCTTGGCCTTTGGTGGTTGTGCTGAAGCCACAAGCCCTGTGGCAGGCAGGAAGCGCCATCTGTGTCCTGCTGCCCGTGTGTTGCTGCCGTGATGGCTGAGGAGCTGCTGGAGCTCCTGTGGGACTGCGGCGCTGCTGCTGGGCCCGGCTGGGGGAGCCCCTGAGGACACGGGGTGCTGGGAGGCCGTGAAGGGATGAGGGGCTGCGGAGGCCCAGACGGGACAAGGCAGTGGGAAGGCACGAGGGGGATGTGTGAGGGAGTGGGTGGCAGGAGGTTCCAAGGGGACAGAAGGCCCTGGAGGAGCCGGGGTGGTGGGAAGCCCTGAGGAATTGGGTGTCAGAGGCCATAAGCAGCCCCCGGGCAGCCGCCTGGTCCCTGACACCCGGCTGCTCCGGTGCTGCCCCAAAATGTCCCCGAGGCCTGCAGCAGAAGGCCTGGAGGCTGGGACACCACACCAGCGGGTGGGTGGGGACAGCCCGAGGTGCCCAGGCTGGACTGGCTGGGGACATGGAGGGCAGGGGGTGCTGCCAGGCCACGGCCACTGGGTGCCTCCAGGAAGGGGCAGTGGGCAGAGGCAGGGCTGGCGGCCAGCCCGGGCCCTCGCGGCTGCCCAGGCCACGCTGCTGTGACCGAGGCCCCCCTGACACAGATCTCGGGGCCCACAGAGCTGCTGCCACCATGGGGAGGGTGGCGATGTCTCCTCCGGCAGGGCTGCCCAGTGGCTGCTGCCCAAGCGGCTCTGGAGCCCACAGAAACAGCAGCAGAGTGTGCCCAGGAACAGCAGCAGCCCCAACGTCGGCACCTGCGCACTGAGGCGTCCGCAGCAGCCGGGTGCCAAACAGGGGGAGGCTGTGGGCACAATTGCCTTTGCTTTGGCAAAAGGCTTCAGCAGAGTTGGCCACAATGGCTTTCTCTTCACTTGCAGCCTCACAGCAACGCTTGCCAGCTTCAGCTGCAGCCTGTGCCTGTGACTGACTTGGATGGCCGTGCCTGAGGGCGAGCTTGCCTTCCACACTCAGGTGCCCCAAGGCAGCGGCATTGGCGCCATCCTGAGTGAGAGAGAGAGAGAGAGAGAGAGAGAGAGAGAGAGAGAGAGGTAGAGAGAGAGAGAGAGAGAGAGAGAGTCTGATGGGGCAGCTGCCCTCCCTCTCATCTGTCCAGGCACCTTAAAGACACATGAAACCAAATCCTGCACTTGCTTGGAACAAAGGAAGAAGCAGCATGTGCTGAAAAAAAGCAGGGACTTACACGGCTCAGTTTTGCTCTCCACTTGGGCGATCCCAGAATCCCGGAGCACTTGGTGTTGCAAAGTATCATCAACATCATCCAGTCTCCAAGCACCCTGCCATGGGCACAGGTGGTGTGCAGGCACAGGTGTCACTAGAATTGGGAGAACACTTTTCCTTGTTGACCTTTTCCTCTCCTGGGTTTCAAGCAAAGATGAAAACATCATCTGGTGAATGACAGGTGAATAGTGTAGCTCACAGAACTAGGAGTAGGAGTCTCCAGTGGCCCATGGTGTGTCCATTCCACCACTGTTAGATTGTCCAGTTGGAGCTCAGCGCGGTGCAGCCCGGGCACAGGCACCAGGCTGGTCCATTTCAGCATCCCAAAGTCTTGGTGGCTCCCTGTGCACCCACTGTCTCCTGAATCCATTCTTGAACTCCCAGTTACTGCTGTGCAGGACATGAGAACACAGGAACAGCTTGTTTGGCTCATTCTTGCCTTTGCTGCTCCTGCCTAAAGGAATCATCAGGACTATATGCTGATGGAATGGGATCGCCGAACAGCAGGGACTTTGTCTCTAGTGTCTGAAACTAAAACCTTGTCTGACTGTTCAGACACTCTAAAATCCAGGGTGAGAATGACAGCTTTGGTATGGAAGAATCCTAGAAATCTTGACTTGTGATTTTTCTAGTCAAGGATTTGAATGCCAATGTGGAAACTACCAAAATATTCAAACTTGTTTTCATTGGCAACCCCTTTGAAATGGCATCAGCTCACCTCCAGGGGACAGGGTATGACAGTGGGGACAGTACTTGGCAGCTCATGGCTTCAGATGTGGGAGGTAAATATTTTGCCTAGGTACACATTTAAGTTCAAGTTTTCCCAGGGTTTGGATTGACTCGTCATTGCAGGTAACTTTAATCAATGCAAAAGGATGTAAAAGCAGAGTTTCTGGAGAATGTGCACTAGGGAGGAAATAGGGAGAAAACCTTGAACACAGCCAGCAGGCTCTGGAAAAATTTATAAAAGTTAAAACTAAAAATAGATGTAGCTTTGTGACTGTTCAGGCAGGATTCTTTGTGTCTGGAGGTGATCGTAAAACATTTTAAAATCTTAGGAAATTCGGGAACTCAGAAAGAAAGTTAGGCTTGACAAGCCCAGGGAAAAGTAGGCCCTGGAAATGTTAGGCCTTGTGCTTGCTAAAGATCATGTGAAACTGCACCTGTGGAATCAATATATGATAAATGATAGAATTGTTAGATGTGATTAGATATAATTATTGTTTAAAGAACATGAGGAACAATGTTAGGGGGCTGGGGTGGGATCACAAGAAATCCATGCTTGGGTAAAAACAATGCATAAAATAGAATAATGTAAGTTTAATAATTAATATTTAAGTTGTATAACAATAGAGTATAAAACATGTTCAACTCAAAACCAAGATGGGTCAGATTTGGGTCTGTGTACCCCTGACACCCAGAGCTCTTCAATAAAGCACCTGCATATAATCATTGTGTGATGATGTGTGTTCCTGAACTCTAACATTTTGGTGCCCCAGATGGGACCTTGTGAGTGCTGCTGAGCGAGCTCGCGACCCGATCCTGCTCCAGCCGGCACCGAGGGATTCTCGGGGAGCCCATCGGCCGCGACCATCTGCGCTGCTCACAGCGTCCCCAGGAGAAGAGGTAAGGTGCTTTCACTTTGGTTTGGGTGCCTGCCAATAAGACGCAGCAAAAGCTGCGCTTGGTTGGGCTAAAGGAATTCCTGTTGGGATTGCCCGGGCGCCGTCCGTCAGACGACTGCGAAAGCGTTGCAGGTTCGGCATTTGTGGTGTATTGTAGTTGTGACATGGAGAAGCTTAAAGGGGTTTTGGGCAGCAATGCTCTCATAGCAGGTACTTCTCCTTTGGGGTGCTTCTTAGCACACTGGAAACAAGGTCACTTTGGGGAAGAATTACATAAGGCTAAATTAATTTTGGTGAGATCTCCCCACGGAAAAAGACCCCTGTGACACTGTCTCATCTGTTGGTAGCTATAACCTCTCTCTTTCTTTACTTTGTTTTCTTTCTCCTCCCTCTCTCTCTCTCTTTCTCCCTCTCCTCTATCACATAACCCTTGTTATCACTAAAATAAATGTACATTATTGCTGTTGTGATTTCAACTGAAATCCCTTGTGTCCTTTTTGCCCTCTGAGATCAAACAAACTTCTCGCGACTCCCACTGGCGTTAGCGAATCGTGACATTTAAACTGGAGTCACGGACAGGATTTGTGACAGACAGAAGGGGCTGCAGGTTTGTTGTGCAGTCTGTATTAGGGGAAAGATGTTTTGCTCCAGCCGCACCCAGCCCGACACTCCCAAAAGAGTGAGCGGTGTCTAGAAAGCAAGGGGGGCAACACGAATTTCCCGCAAACTGCACACGCCGAGGTGAAAAGCACCCCACACTCACTTGAAGGCTCTGTCTGCAGAATTTCACAAAAGATCTCTTAGTGCAAAAGGGTGGGAATGTTTTTGTTGTTGTGTGTGTGAATTTTGAGTGCTTGGTGTAGTGAAGAGACAATCAGAATTTTAAACTGAAAGAGTGCCTCCCGAGCAGATTTGGTCTTTTTACCCACACAGGGAAGCAAAAAGCAGTGTGTGTGTGTGTGTGTGTGTGTGTGTGTATAATTGAAGTTTATACCTCCCTGTAGTGGTTTTCCCTTTGTAAAAATGACTGAAAAGGGCAGTGCAGAAGTTAAAGCTGCATTTTATGCTCTGTTAGCAAAACACAATGCCAGACCTTCTCCAAGAGGGAAAAAGCAGGCGCTTAGTTCCTGGTTTAATTTGGAAAATGTGATTGATAGAGTATGTTCTTTACAAGGTGAAAGAAAATTTAAACTGGTCAAAAATAAAACTCTACTCTGCTCAGTTTTGGGAGCTTGTTTTACAGCAGCTCTAGAAACTGGCTTTAAGCAAAGAAGTGAGGAAAGAACTAGAATAGACTCCTTCTAAAACCTAATTGAAATTTTGCAAAAACAATTCAATGAAGAAAAGAGTAAGATCCATCTGTTGCGAGCAGCCCTCCAGGATGAAAATTCAAAAATGCTGACTCGCTAAAAGAAACAGAAGAGGGGGAAACCCCTCTCCTGAATCAAATTTACCCTCCAAAAGAGCTAATTCATTCCAGTAGAAATGATGGACCTGTAAAAATGGCAGAAGAAAAATCAGAGAAAGCAAAGGTGTTAGATGCATTGGTTCTCTTAAGGAAAACCCAGACAAGAGAAAAGAAATCTCTCACTGCCAGTATTGGTGGTCACTGGAGATAAAGAAGGGGGTCCCCAGCAAGGTAATAGATGGCTTCTCACTTCAAAGTTGAGTGAAGTTGTTTCTAATTGGCACTGTCCCAAGTTCATTGTATGGAATGCCCCATTGGATAACCCAGCACAGCTCCACAGGCTCTGGGCTGTGAGCCAAAGCCATCTCCTTCTCAGCTTCTGGGAGTGGAGCCCAAAGAGCCTCAGAATCAGGGAAACTGGGAACTCTGCTTCTCCTGGGTGAGCAGAGAGGCAGAGGTTGCTTTTATTTCAAGTGCTCACGAGAAATAACAAAACTGGAGACATACTGATTACAGCAATAGTGTGTAGAGAATATTTGAACAGAAGGTGGGCATGATATTTTAGTAAAGGCCTGTCTGCATAAACCAGCTTTTGGTATAAGTTGTGATATTAAAGGCTCATGTCCTTGAAACTTTCCTGAAGCAGAGAGAATGAAGCAAAACAATATCCTTGCGTATAAGAGAAAAAATGTAAACCTGTGTGGATTAACCAAGAGTAACTTGCTTAGCCCAGGGACCCTGTAAAACCCTATAAAAGTGTGCTAAAGATAGAAATAAATGGTGTTCTCCATACTTCTGTGAAGACTAGGCTGAATAGTCTGAGCTGTTTCTCAATAATAGTGGGTCCTATACATCCACTTTTTACTTTTGTAGTTAACACTGGAGCCCAAATTTCTGTGTTGACCAATAAAGACTAGTGCAGGATTTGAGAGCAATATATGGAATAACTAAAGATATTTACCCAGTGGTAGCTAATCCTTGCACATTGTTAACATCTATAAAAGAGAAATAGAAATGGTTTACTGTACTTGATTTAAAAGATGGCTTTTTCTGCATACCCCTTGACAAAAAAAGTAGGAAACTGTTTACCTTTGAATGGGAAAATCCAGAAATAGGAAGGAAAACTCAGCTCACCTGAACATGACTCCCACAAGGACACAAGAACAGTCCAACCCTATTTGGAAGGCAGCTGGTGAAGGAGCTGGAGATTTGGACTGAGAACGGGCAAGTACCGAGAAAACAATACCTGCTGTTACAGTATGTTGATGGTGTACTGATAGCTCCAGATTAGAGAACAACCTGCATAAAGGTACCAATTGAAATTTGAAATCAGCTGGGAATGGGAGGATATAAGGAGTCGAAAGAAAAGGCACAAATTGCCTGGCAGAGTGTGATTTCCCTGGGATGTGAAATCTCACCAGGGCAATGTAAGCTGGGTACTAATTGTATTCAAGCTATTTGTGCTATTGCAGAACCCCAGAACGTGCATGAGCTGCGAGTCTTCCTTGGGATGACAGGGTGGTGCTGCCTGTGGATCATGGACTATGGACTAATTGCAAAAGCCCTGGATGAGGCCCAGAAGACGCAGCCGTTTACCTGGGGCAGAGCACAGAAGGAGGCCTTCCTCAAACTGAAGGAGGCATTGACAACTCTCTGGCGTTCGGATTGCCAGATTCGTCCAAAGATTTCCAGCTGTTTGTGCATGAAAGACTACACCTAGCCCTGGGAGTGCTGAGCCAAGGTTTGAGAAGCTGGGAAAGGCCGGTAGGCTGCTTTTCCAAACAGCTTGACAAGGGGAGTGCTGGATGGCCTTCATGCCTGCGGGCAGTTGCAGCCAACGTGATGCTGCCACAAGAAGCCAGGAAACTCACCATGGGTAGACACATAGATGTCTCTGTGCCACACATGGTGAGCACTGTTTTAGAACAAAAGAGGGGCCATTGGCTATCTCCAAGCAGGATGATGAAATTCCAGGTAATCCTGACTGAGCAGGATGATGTCACATTAAAGACAACTGACCTCTTGAATGCAGCTCTGTTCCTGGGTACCACAACTGAAGAAGGCCCATTAGAGCATGACTGTGTAGAAGTAATAGAGGACACCTATTTGGCAAGAGAAGACCTGAAAGACATCCCACTGGAGCAAGCAGAGTGAGAGCTATTCACAGATGGAAGCAGCTTGGTGGAGAACGGGACCAGATACGCTGGATATGCGGTAACAACAGTCAGTGCAATAGTGGAGGCAAAAGCATTATCAGCAAATGCATCTGCCCAGAGGGCAGAACTGGTTGCCTTAAGCAGAGCACTAGAATTGAGTAAAGGGAAAAGGGGAAACATCTGGACTGGCTCAGAGTATGCTTTGGAGTAGTGCATGTCCACAGAGTGCTGTGGAAAGAAAGAAGACTGCTGTCTGCTCAAGGTACACACATTAAACATCAAGATGCAGTCCTGCAATTGATAAAAGCAATACAAAACCTGAACAAGTAGCAATTGTGCACTGCAAAGGACACCAATCAGGAAACTCCAAAATTTGTGAAGAAAATAGAAAAGCAGACTGGACAGCTCGACAGATTGCTCGAGAAGTGCAAAGAACAATGGCATTGATATCTTTAAAAGTTAATGTATCTCAATTTAATTTGCCTCCAAAACAAATATATTCAATAGGAGATGAGAAATTGGGGCATTTGCTAAATGTTCTGAGTTTTGAGACAATTTAGGGAATTTTGTGGGATTTTCATGGAAGTTGTGAGAAATTGAGGAGATTTAGGGAATTTCGTGTGATTTTTCTGGAATTTTGTGGACCTTTGTGTAGATTTTGTTGGATGTTTCTGGAATTTGTTAAGGTTTTGAGAAGATTTAGGGAATTTTGTGGGATTTTTCATGATTTTTTTTTATATTTGAGGACATTTTGTGGGATGTTGCAGGAATTTGGTAGGGTTTTGAAAAAAGTTAGGGATTTTTGTGAGATTTTCTGGGATTTTGAGGGATTTCTCTTAGATTTTCTGTGAATTGATGGAGATTTTGTGGGATGTTTCAGGAATTTGGTTGGGTTTTGAGAAAATTTAGGGGATTTGTGGGATTTCTCTGGAAATTTATGGGGCTTATCATAAATTTTGTGGGAATTTTCTTAAATTTTGTGGACATTTGTTGAGATTTTGTGAGATGGTTCTGGAATTTTGTGAGATATTGAGGAAATTTAGTGATTTTTGAGGGATTTTTCTTGAATTTTGTGGACATTTGTGGAGATTTTGTGAGATGTTGCAGGAATTTGGTAGAAATTTGAGAAGATTGAGGGAATTGTGAGGGGCTTTTCCAGAATTTTGTGGGATTTCGAGGAGACTTGAAGAATTTTGAGGGATTTTTCTTAGATAATATGGAAATTGGTGGAGAGTTTGTGGGACGTCTCTGGAATTTTGTAATGTTTTGAGAAGATTTAGGGAAGTTTGTGGCATTTTTCTGTAATTCTGTGGGGCTTTTCCATAATTTTCTTTGATATTGAGGAGATTTTGTGGGATGTTTCTGGAATTTTGTGGGATTTTTGTGGGATTTGGTGGAGAGTTGAAGAATTTATGGGATTTTTCCTAGATTTTTTTGGAAATTGGTGGATATTTTGTGAGATGTTGCAGGAATCTGGTTGGGTTTTGAGAAGATGGATGGAATTTTGTGGGATTTTCGTGGAATTTTGTGGAATTTCTGTAGAATTTTGTGGGATATTGAGGAGATTTTGTGGGATTTTGTGGGATGTTTGTGGGATTTTGAGGAGACTTGAAGAATTTTGTGAGAGTTTTCTTGAATTTTGTGGGAATTTGTTGAGATTTTGTGAGATGGTTCTGGAAATTTGTGGGATATTGAAGAAATTTGGGGATTTTTTTGGCATTTCTGTGGACATTCGTGTAGATTTTGTGGGATGTTGCAGGAATTTGGTTGGGTTTTGAGAAGATTTAGGGAATTGTGTGGGGCTTTTCCAGAATTTTGTGGGATTTGGAGGAGACTTGAAGAATTTTGAGGGATTTTTCCTAGATTTTGAGGAAATTGGTGGAGATTTTGTGAGACGTCTCTGGAATTTTGTAATGTTTGGAGAAGATTTAGGGAATTTTGTGGCATTTTTCTGCAATTTTGTGGACTTTCTCTAGAATTTTCTGTGATATTGAGGAGATTTTGTGGGATGTTTCTGGAATTTTGTGGGATTTTTGTGGGATTTGGAGGAGACTTGAGGAATTTTGAGGGACTTTTCCTAGATTTTGTGGAAATTGGTGGAGATTTTGTGACATCTTGCAGGAATCTGGTAGGGTTTTGAGAAAATTTAGAGAATTTTGTGGGATTTTTCTGGAATTGTGTGGGAAGTTTGTGGGATTTTGAGGAGACTTGAAGAATTTTGGGGGATTTTTCTTAGTTTTTTTTGGAAATTGTTGGAGATTTTGTGAGATGTTGCAGGAATTTGGCTGGGTTTTGAGAAAATTTAAGGAATTGTGTGGGGCTTTTCCAGAATAGTTTGGTATTTGGTGGAGACCTGAAGAATTCTGAGGGAATTTTCGTAGATTTTGTGGAAATTTGTTGAGATTTTTTGAGATGTCTGTGGAATTTTGTAATGTTTTGAGAAGATTTAGGGAATTGTGTGGGATTTTTCTGGAATTTTGAGGGGCTTTCAAGAATTTTGTGGGAGTTTTCTTGAATTCTGTGGAAATTTGTTGAGATTTTGTGAGATGGTTCTGGAATTTTGTGGGATATTGAGGAAATTCAGTGAATTTTGAGGGATTTTTCCTAGATCTTGTGGAAATTGTTGGAGATTTTGTGAGATGTTGCAGGAATTTGGTTGGATTTTGAGAAGATTGAGGGAATTTTGTGGGATGTTGCTGGAATTTTGTGGAATTCCTCTAGAATTTTGTGGGATATTGAGGAGATTTTGTGGGACTTTGTGGGATGTTTGTGGGATTTTGAGGAGACTTGAAGAATTACGGGGGAATTTTTTTAGATTTTCTGGACATTTGTGGAGATTTTGTGGGATATTGCAGGAATATGGTTGGGTTTTGAGTAAATTTGTGGAATTTTGTGAGATTTTTCTGCAATTTTGTGGGATGTTGTGGGATGTTTGTAGAAATTTTGAGGAGACATGAATTATTTTGTGGGATTTTTCTTGAATTTTGTGGACATTTGTGGACATTTTGTGGGATGTGGCTGGAGTTTGGTAGGGTTTTGAGAAGATTGAAGGAATTTTGTAACATTTTCCTGGAATTTTGAGGATTTCTCTTGAATTTCCTGGAATTTGGAGGAGACTTGAAGAATTTTGAGGCAATTTTCTTAGATTTTGTGGAAATCTGTGGACATTTTGTGAAATGTCTGTGGAATTTTGTAATGTTTGGAGAAGGTTTAGGGAATTTTGTGGGATTTTTTTAGAATTTTGAGGAGCTTTTGAAGAATTTTGTGGCAGTTTTCTTGAATTTTGTGGAAATTGGTGGAGACCTGAAGAATTTTGAGGGAATTTTCGTAGATTTTATGGAAATGTGTGGAGATTTTTTGAGATGTCTGGAATTTTGTAATGTTTTGAGAAGATTGTGGGAATTGTGTGGGATTTTTCTGGAATTTTGAGAGTCTTTCAAGAATTTTGTGGGTGTTTTCTTGAATTTTGTGGAAATTTGTTGAGATTTTGTGAGATGGTTCTGGAATTTTGTGGGATATTGCGGAAATTTAATGATTTTTGAGGGATTTTTCTTGAATTTTGTGGACATTTGTGGAGATTTTGTGAGATGTTGCAGGAATTTGGTAGAAATTTGAGAAGATTGAGGGAATTGTGAGGGGCTTTTCCAGAATTTTGTGGGATTTCGAGGAGACTTGAAGAATTTTGAGGGATTTTTCTTAGATAATATGGAAATTGGTGGAGAGTTTGTGGGACGTCTCTGGAATTTTGTAATGTTTTGAGAAGATTTAGGGAAGTTTGTGGCATTTTTCTGTAATTCTGTGGGGCTTTTCCATAATTTTCTTTGATATTGAGGAGATTTTGTGGGATGTTTCTGGAATTTTGTGGGATTTTTGTGGGATTTGGTGGAGAGTTGAAGAATTTATGGGATTTTTCCTAGATTTTTTTGGAAATTGGTGGATATTTTGTGAGAAGTTGCAGGAATCTGGTTGGGTTTTGAGAAGATGGATGGAATTTTGTGGGATTTTCGTGGAATTTTGTGGAATTTCTGTAGAATTTTGTGGGATATTGAGGAGATTTTGTGGGATTTTGTGGGATGTTTGTGGGATTTTGAGAAGACTTGAAGAATTTTGTGAGAGTTTTCTTGAATTTTGTGGGAATTTGTTGAGATTTTGTGCGATGGTTCTGTAAATTTGTGGGATATTGAAGCAATTTGGGGATTTTTTTGGCATTTCTGTGGACATTCGTGTAGATTTTGTGGGATGTTGCAGGAATTTGGTTGGGTTTTGAGAAGATTTAGGGAATTTTGTGGCAATTCCTGGAATTTTGAGGATTTCTCTTGAATTTTGTGGGATTTGGAGGAGACTTGAGGAATTTTGAGGGATTTTTCTTAGATTTTGAGGAAATTGGTGGAGATTTTGTGAGACGTCTCTGGAATTTTGTAATGTTTGGAGAAGATTTAGGGAAGTTTGTGGCATTTTTCTACAATTTTGTGGACTTCCTCTAGAATTTTCTGTGAAATTGAGGAGATTTTGTGGGATGTTTCTGGAATTTTGTGGGATTTTTGTGGGATTTGGAGGAGACTTGAGGAATTTTAAGGGATTTTTTCCTAGATTTTGTGGAAATTGGTGGAGATTTTGTGAGATGTTACAGGAATTTGGTTGGGTTTTGAGAAAATTTAGGGAATTGTGTGGGGCTTTTCTAGAATATTTTGGGATTTGGTGGAGACCTGAAGCATTTTGATGGAATTTTCGTAGCTTTTGTGGAAATGTGTGGAGATTTTTTGAGATGTCTGTGGAATTTTGTAATGTTTTGAGAAGATTCAGGGAATTGTGTGGGATTTTTTTCTGGAATTTTGAGGCTTTTTCAAGAATTTTGTGGGAGTTTTCTTGAAGTTTGTGGAAATTTGTTGAGATTTTGTGAGATGGTTCTGGAATTTTGTGGGATATTGAGGAAATTTAATGAATTTTGAGGGATTTTTCTTGAATTTTGTGGACATTTGTGGAGATTTTTTGAGATGTTGCAGGAATTTGGTAGAAATTTGAGAAGATTGAGGGAATTGTGTGGGGCTTTTCAGAATTTTGTATAATTTGGAGGAGACTTGAAGAATTTTGACGGAATTTCCTTAGTTTTTTTGGAAATTTGTGGAGGTTTTGTGAGATGTTGCAGGAATTTGGTAATGTTTCCAGAAGATTTAGGGAATTTTGTGGCATTTTTCTGCAATTTTGTGGAATTTCTCTAGAATTTTCTGTGATATTGAGGAGATTTTGTGGGATGTTTCTGGAATTTTGTAGGATTTTTGTGGGATTTGGAGGAGACTTGAAGAATTTTGCGGGATTTTTCCTAGATTTTGTGGAAATTGGTGGAGATTTTGTGAGATGTTGCAGGAATTTGGTTGGGTTTTGAAAAAATTTAGGGGATTTTGTGGGTTTTTTCTTAAATTTTGTGAGAATTTGTGGAGATTTTATCAAATGTTTCTGGAATTTGGTTTGGGTTTGAGAAGTTTCAGGGAATTTTTTGGTATTTTTCTGCAATTTCCTGGGATTTTTCTTGAATTTTGTGGATGTTGAGAAAATGTGAAGAATTTTGTGGTGTTTCACTGGATTTTTTTCTGGAATATTTCTGGAGTTTTTTCAAATTAGAGTAGATTTTTGGGATATTTTTGGAATTTAGTGGAATTTTGTGTAATTGCATCAGATTTTTCTGTAATTTATGGTGGTTTTGTGGAATTTTGTGAATTTTTTAAAGAATTTTGTGGGATATTTAAAAGCTTTAGGGATTTTTGTGGGATATTTCTATAATTTTGTGAGATATTTCTGGAATTTTCAGGATTTTGAATCTGTTTGGTGAATTTGATGGTATTTTTCTGGAATTTTGTGGGAATTTCAGTAGGTTTTGTGGGATTTTTGTGGAATTTTGTGGAGTTTTTCTGGAATTTTTAGGATTTTGAGAACATTTGGGGCAATTTTTATGAAGATTTTGATAAAAAAGCGGGGAAAAAAGTGTTAAAACTGCTGAAATTTCAATAAACAAAGGAGAAAAGCAAAATCATCCCAAGGGACCTAAACTGCGCGCTAAATCCGCATGGTTTGGCCTAACATCAGCCAAATGGGGTTAAAATCATCCCAAGGAGTCCCAAGTGCAACCACCAGGGCATAAAAATGCCCAAAGCGGTGTCAAACCCACTCCAAATGGCCTAAAATCCCCCTGGGATCTCCCAAATGGGTGCAAGGTCCACCCTGAAAGTCGCTGGTTTTGCCTCAAATCACCCAAAGGGCCCCAACATCAGCCAAAGTGGCCTGAAACGCCCAAAAGGGACCTGAAATCACCTGAAAAGGGCTCGGTTCGAGCAGCACCGGGACTGGGAGCGAGACCCAGATGGAGACCGAGACCGAGACTGAGGCCTAGAGCGGGCCTGAGACTGGGACTGAATCCGGCACCGGCACCGAGAGCGGCACCGCTCCGGGACCGGGACTGAGACCGGGACCGGCACCGCTGCGCCATTGAGATCGACACCGGGACCGGAATCGGCTCCGGGAGTGCCCCGGGACTGCTCCGAGACTGAGAGCGAGGCCAGCACAGGGACTGGGATCAACACCAGGAGCGCTCCCAGAGCAGAACAGGGATCTCCGAGTGTTCTCAGTGTGGGAAGAGGTTTCCCAACAGATCCATTCTCTTCCGGCACTATCGGATTCACAGGGATGAGAGGCCTTTCCGCTGCCCCGACTGCGGGAAGGGCTTCAAGCACAACAGCAACCTGGTCAAGCAGCGGCGCATCCACAGCGGGGAGAGGCCCCACGAGTGTTCCCAGTGTGGGAAGAGCTTCTCACAGAGCTCTCACTTGACCCGACACCAACGGAAGGGAAGCCCTGCGAGTGCCCCGAGTGCGGGAAGAGCTTCGTGCGCTGCTGCAGCTCCATCCCCCACTGGAGGAGCCACCTTGGGCACATTCCTGGGATCCACCTTGGCAATACACCTGGCTGCTTATCCTTCTCCTTTGGCCACAGTTTGCTTCTCATCTCCATCTCTTTGCACTCCAAAAGCCAGGAGGGATCCATCTGTCACCTCAAAACAACTCAATCCCACGCAAAACAGCTCCATTTGACCCCAAAAGGGCTCGATCCCAACTCCAAAGTGCTTGTTCCACCTCAGAAAATCTCAATCCCAGGTTAAAAGAATGGATCCGGAGAAATGCACAATGTCATTTATAACCTACACAACAGTAAGTGAGTAGAAATTTGCCCCTTGGAAGAAATGCTCCAGAGTATATAAAAATACAATATTGGGTTTCAATTACTTACGCTGAACAGCACTGGAAGAAATCCCGGTTGGAATTCTAATACCATTTCAGAGTGTCTTCGTTCTTGCTCCTCTAAGAACATAAAAGCAATGATGCATTGACAGTCAAGGCAATGCAAGATAAATGCAGTCTTAGGAAAAACCTTGAGATAATCCAAGTAAATTTGGAGAGCACACATTTCTCTGTATGTTGTACAGTTCCAGACATATTGTTATAATAAATATCTTTCCCATGGCATCAGTAATTACAGGAGCATGCAAGTAAAATGATCATTGCCCTCTCCCCCACCAGTTTTACTCTTTAAGTAGATCTTTTAGAGATCAATGTACTTATCCAAAAGAGGACTGAGGGATTATTTGATCATAGTTTCTAACTGCCTTCTCAGGGTAAAAGTACAGGATATGAAATAACTGTTTCATCTAGCAGCAAACAATACTATGGGTACAAAAGATACAAAAATTCAGGAGAAAATACTTATCAAATTTTTTTTTTTTTTTTTTTAATGTGGAGTGAATGGCCAGTAAATCAAAACATGAAGAAAAGAGTAGATGCCTCATAACTCAATGTCATCAAAGCCAGACTGAATGCTTCTGTGGAAAATCCCAAGCACTAGGTCTAAGTTGTGGCCTTGCAATCAAAACTAACCGATGTGACTGGCCCTAATCGCTTGTGTCTTTAAAACCAACTTCTCCCTCTAATTTGCATTTCTACCTTGCCTTGTATAATGCTGATAGTTTTCATTCACCTATTGAAATACTTCTTCCATTCAAAGCAATGTATGTACTTGACCGTGAGAAATGCACAAACAAGGCTGGGAAATATTTTCATATGTATCCTCTGATTTGGACAAGTAGATACACGGATAAAAGCTGAGATGGGCCAAATAAATTTAGCAGAAGCATGTGAGGACATAATCAGCAGAGTCTGCTGGTGATGCAGAATGGTAGAGGTCAACACTAAGAAAAAAAGTCAAGCTGGACACAAGTATAGGTTTGGACAGAAGTGGGGGGAGAGCAGCCCTACAGAAAAGGATCTGGGGGTGTTGGCTAAAGAGGAGTCAGCAGTGTGCCCCCAGGGAACGTCATGCTGGAGCAAATGAAACACAGCATCATTAATTGGTCAAAAGGGGGAATTACCCAGCAGTGCTGGCAGCTGGGGGAAATGAGGCTGAGCAGCAAACTCTTTGCTCTCTCCAAACACCTGAGGAAGGCAAGGTGCTGATCTCTTCTCCCCGGTATCCAGTGATAAGACAGATGGGAATGGTTCCAAACTGAGCTAGATGAGGTTTAGCAAGCATTTTTATCAATAGACATGGGTCAAACACTTCCTAACAGGCTTCCTAAAGAGATGATTGATGGTTCCAAGCCTGTCTGTTTGAGAGGTACTTGGACAATGAGCTGAATAACATTCTTAACATTTTGCTCAGCCCTGAATTGATTCAAGCAGCTGAAGGAGGCCATGGGACTGCTGGAGACCATGGATAGGATCAGAGGGCTGGAATACCTCTCCTACGATGACAAGCTGAGAGAGTTTGGTTTGTTCAGCCTGGAGAACAGAAGGTTCTGGGGCAACCTTAAAGCACCTTAAAGGGGGGCTCCAAGAAAGCTGGAGAGACTTTTAAAGGACATGTAGTGATAGGATAAGGGGAAATGGCTTGAAACCAAAAGAAAGTACATTTAGATGAAATGTTAGAAATTCTTTAGGGTGAGGCTGGTGAGGCACTGGAACAGGTTGCCCAGAGAAGCCGTGGGTGCTCCGTGCCTGAAAGTGTTCAAGAGCAGGCTGGAAAAGGCTTGGAGTAACCTGCTCTAGAGGAAGGTGTCCCTGCCCGTGGCAGTGTGATTGGAACTAGATGATCTTCAAAGTCCCTTCCAACCCAAGCCATTCTATGATTCTGTCATTCTATGACTGGTGTAGGACTCTTCCAACTGAAATAGTTTTTTCCGCTTTTTTTTGGTTGTGTGACCTTCATGACTCACTGCTCAGCTCACTGAGGCAATCTGCCTTCCCAACAGGAACAGAAATGGAAAGCCCCATGAAACACTCATCTTAGATGATTTCACACAGCTCAGTCTCCTGGGAAAATACGGCTAAGCAGCTTTTCCAGTCCGTGCACAGTTCTTCATTGACATAATGCATGAATTTGAAGCAGGGCCATCACCTCAGGGTTACTGTAAACTTCCAGACATGGGTGTCACAAGAAACATCAGACTCACATTTGTATTCCAAGTCCATCAGTCTAAGAAAACAGATCTCCTTGCAGAACCACTCTATATCTCAAATATTGAGCTGCCTGCCTTTGCAGGAATAGCTCAAATTGTTCCTGTGTGAAGAAATGCCCTCATACGTAACTGAAATATGTACTTTTACAGGAACTTGATCTCAAAGTATGGCTGAGTGGAGCACTTGGTGCTTAAAATGGCAGCAAACTTGTGTTAGTGCTATTCACAGATAGATCCATCCCGAGCAATTCCTTTGATCCTTAACTCTTTCACACTCCCATCCTTGTCATCTCCCTGCTTAGCTGCCTACAGACACTCCATCTTAAAATTCAAATAGTTATGTTATTGGAGACACCTTTAATTTTCTGACACCTCTACTTCTCTGACACCTCTCCATATTTTTCTTTACTGTTTGCCACAGACCCTGGAGCACTGTCCCATTCCTGCCCCTCCCTCCTCTCCTCCCCCCAATCCCAGACGAAAAAATCCTATTTTAAGAAAAATCCTATTAAGAAAAAATCCTATTTTTTCTTACCTTCTATCCTCTTGTCTTTTTCCACCTCCATATATGCATCTAGAGACATACACACTATTTTTGTTTGGCTGTGGAAAGTTTGTCTTTTCAGTTCCTTACAAAGTATTTGAAAAGGTAGCATTTTTTTACATTTAATTAAAGGCCATAAAATATCCCAAATGATGCCTTAGAGAAAAAGGCAGCAAACACTGTTGAAAGTCCTGGCTTGTGGTCACTGATGGAAATCCAGCCCCTTAGCCCAAGTGGAAGGGGCATAGCCCATGTATTTGGAATGACAGTTCTGTGTTCTCTTGGTTAGATTGTGCTCCTGTTATGGAATAAACTGATAAAGTCCTCCCAGAAAGATGAAGCTGTGGTTGGTTGTTTGGGCTTTTAAAAATGATGATTTTTAAATGACACATTGTGGCATCTCCCTATGGCCACAGACTTGCAGCCAGAAGTTACACAGAAAAAAAGGACTGTAGTCTGTCTGCTTTCAAATGTCACACCTGCACTGTGTGAAGAACTCCTGGTGACATTGAGGCCATTTAATTTTGGACCATCTCTTCCTGTTATATGGCAGAGACTAATAACTTTGAACAGTAGCACAGGTCCCGGCAGGTGCCTTGTTTTCCTTGGGCAGCCTTGGCGAGGGGCAGGAGCTTGTGGGCACAGGTGGCTGGTGTGCTTTGTGTGCCTTGTGTGCCTGGCCTGGTGTGGGTTTTGTGCTTTGTGTGGCCTGTGTGCTGCTGGCTGTGGCTCCGAGTCCGCTGTGGCCATAGGCAGCCCTGGTGGCCGGGCTGTGTGCTCTGCGTGTCTGGGCTGTGTTGGTGAGGCTGCGGGGCACGGCAGGAAGGTGAGCGCTCCTGAGAGGGGAAGCAGCGCCTACGGCCAGAGCGCCCTGAGAGCGCCCGATCCCGCCTGATCTCGGAAGCTCAGCAGGGTCATGTAAATCATGTAGGACTTTTCTCCTAACATGAGTATCCTGGGGATTTCTCAGAGCTGTTTTAAAGGAAAATACAGGACAATGTCCTGGATTCCTTCTTTATGTTCCTAGAAAACCTTCTGCTAAGCTGCTTGCCTGTGTCTTCACTCTCTAGCCTGAGACATGGGTGACTAATCCTATTAATTAAGGCAGCATTATGATTAATAGCTCCTTGGATCAGTCAAAGGTAGATAACATGTTGGAGTCTGAGTGTGTCCCCTTGTTTTTAATACTTACTTCTAGGATTCAAAGAAACACTGAATTTCATATAATACGAAATTCATGAGCATGTTTTCATGGTGATACATGAAAACAAATGTTAAAGTTAGATAGGAAAAGTGTGAGTGTGTAGATTAGAAAGTTTTCTAAATCACTGGGTGAAAAAGTAGTTTAGAGAACAAGAGACAAGATGGAGGATTTAGGGTTTTTCTCTTGTCCTTCTTCTTTCTTCGTCATGTTCTTCTCCTATGGGTTTTTTGGGTAGTAGGAGGTGATTGGATAGAAAATACCGTAGTGTATTAGTGCACACAGGTGTTGGGTCATTGGGTCACTAAGAAAAATAACTCCCTGCAAAAGCTTACTAAATCTCCACCATTTCCCACTAAATCCAAGAAAAATCCCTCAAAATGCTTCAAGTCTCCTCCAAATCCCACAAAAATCCCACAAAATTCCAGAAACATCCCACAAAATCTCCTCAATATCCCACAAAATTCTGGAAAAGCCTCAAAAAATTCCAGAAAAATGCCACAACATTCCCTAGAACTTCTCAAAATTCTACCAAATTCCAGCAACATCCACAACATATCCAAAAATGTCCACAAAATTTCACAAAATCCCACAAAATTCCAGTAAAATCTGATGAAATTGTTAGAGTTCAGGAACACACATCATCACACAATGATTATATGCAGGTGCTTTATTGAAGAGCTCTGGGTGTCAGGGGTACACAGACCCAAATCTGACCCATCTTGGTTTTGAGTTGAACATGTTTTATACTCTATCATTATACAACTTACATATTAATTATTAAACTTACATTGTTCTATTGTATGCATTGTTTTTGCCCAAGCATGGATTTCTCGTGATCCCACCCCAGCCCCCTAACATTGTTCCTCATGTTCTTTAAACAATAATTATATCTAATCACATCTAACAATTGTGTCATTTATCATATATTGATTCCACAGGTGCAGATTCACATGATCTTTAGCAAGCACAAGGCCTAACATTTCCCAGGACCTACTTTTCCCAGGGCTTGCCAAGCCTAACTTTCTTTCTAAGTCCCCAAATTTTCTATGATTTTAGAACCTTTTACTATCATTCCCCCCCTTGAAAGCATTTTCACTTCACTGTAAGTGCAAATGTTTTCACTTGACACAGTCCTTTGTTTCTGAGTTTACACTCGATGTTCTTCGAATCCTTGATTGATGTAAACGTTGTCCTGGATGCTGTCAGGAACTGGAGAACCAGAAGATGGTGGGGGTGGATCTTGTGTCAGTGCCTTTATTATTTTCTGGTTCCAGGATGTTTTCTTCTGTATTTCTCCCTTGAAGATGCTGTAAACTAACCAAATTGCTAAGAATACAATTAGTAAGATTATCACACTCTCAATGATAGATTTAATCCATGAACTCACATTCCACCCTAACCCTTTGAAGATTTTGCCTAACCAACTTGTAGTCAAATCCTTTTGCTCTTCCTGTGCTTTGTGCTCTATTTGTTGCAACTGATTGCTGTCATATTCTACATCTGCAGTCACATTTGGGATGTGGACACAGCAATGATCAATCCATCCCTTAAAAAACCCACACACTCCATGCTCTTTCAGGAGTAATAAATTGTAATTGTACATTTAGTTCTTTAAATCTTTCCCAGCTCACTCTTGCCAATTTCTCTACCTGACCTGTAGGGTTGTAAAACATTTCTTTATTCTGATAGTTTGCTCTAGGACCGAGCAAAGACTCTAGGGCCCAGCCAAATTTCACTCTACAAGAGGGTTCTTGCCAAGTGGCATCCTGATTCTGTTCCTATCCTAATCTTCCCTAGCTATGCCTGTGTCTAGCCACTGAGTTGTTTTTAAGCACGTTTCACATTTTGACATTACTGATTTTACCATTGTTAGCATCTGTACCGAGATTAATTTTTGTTTCATCCATTTCACCAATGCCTCTGCACCCCAATGACATTTGTTATGTTTCATTTATAGAATTTCTCTCATTATCAAGGGGGTAAACACTATTTGTCTTTGTGCAGTTACATACCTCTCTTCTGAAATCTTTTGTGCATTTAGAAGATGTCCCAATTTCTCATCTTCTATGGAATATTTTGGTTTTGGAGGCAAATTAAATTGAGATACATTAACTTTTAAAGATATCAATGCCATTGTTCTTTGCCCTTTTCAAGCAATCTGTCGAGCTGTCCAGTCTGCTTTTCGATTTTCTTCACAAATTTTGGAGTTTCCTGATTGGTGTCCTTTGCAGTGCATAATTGCTACTTGTTCAGGTTTTGTATTGCTTTTATCAATTGCAGGACTGCATCTTGATGTTTAATGTGTGTGTCTTGAGCAGACAGCAGTCTTCTTTCTTTCCACAGCACTCTGTGGACATGCACTACTCCAAAGCATACTCTGAGCCAGTCCAGATGTTTCCCCTTTTCCCTTTACTCAATTCTAGTGCTCTGCTTAAGGCAACCAGTTCTGCCCTCTGGGCAGATGCATTTGCTGATAATGCTTTTGCCTCCACTATTGTACTGACTGTTGTTACCGCATATCCAGCGTATCTGGTCCCGTTCTCCACCAAGCTGCTTCCATCTGTGAATAGCTCTCACTCTGCTTGCTCCAGTGGGATGTCTTTCAGGTCTTCTCTTGCCAAATAGGTGTCCTCTATTACTTCTACACAGTCATGCTCTAATGGGCCTTCTTCAGTTGTGGTACTGTCATAGAGTTACTTTACCTTTAAGGGAGTTGGAGTTGCTGGGAAGTGTTTGGAGTCTTTTCTCCTGACTAATTATCGGTCATTGCTGGGAATTGACAGCAGTTTAGGCCATTGAGAAGTGAGATCAACTTGTGAACCCTACCTTAAAATGTAAAAGCAGAGCTCTCTGGGTTCTCTTTGTTTTTTGGCTGTGAAGGGTGGCAGAGCTTCAGGCCTCCCGTCTCTGCCCAGGCCATGCGGCCGGGCGGGGATGGGGCCGGGCCTGCCCCGTCTCCCGGCCGGGAGATGGGGGGGCCAGGGGAAGGTTTTCCTCGGGCCCGGGCCGGGCTGAGCCGATCTCTGGCTCGGCTGCAGGTTTTGCTGTAACTAATTCACTAAAAACTGTCCAGTGAAGAAAGAGAAAGGCTCTGGACTTGCAGCGAGTTAGAACAGCGACCACACGCTCCAGAGCAGCCATGAGGAACTTTTCATCACAGACGGCTCCAGCTCCTGTTCGGCAGAGATCTCCGAACCATCTACAAAAGCCTGGGCAAGATTTTAACTCTTTCATTACTCAGATGAGACTTGCGGATTAATCTTTTTATCCAGAGAGAGAGAGAGAGAGAGATCAACATGAAAAGAGACTTTATAAACTACCAGTGACAGGAAAGAAAAGAAGCTTCAAGAAAAGTAGAGAATTAAGAAGATGCTTTAATTAAGCTGAAATATCTCCCTGTTAAAACTATGGAGATGGACAATGAAGTCCTGAAAAGAACTCCTTTAATTCATGATATAAGATCTAGAGAGGAATAGTGTTCAAAGTGTAAATTTGAGTAAAGAGTAATTATAGTATAGTGAAGTACTGGGAGATTAAAAGCCTTGAGAGGCCATGAAAAAACTGTTGAGAGATTTGAAGCCCTGAGAGGCCATGAGAAAACTGTTTTCTGGTGAAGCTCACAGAAACAGATGAAGAAGACTTTTTTTTCTTTTTTTGCCTTTGAATAACTTATCCTTAAAAATGCTATCTCTAGACGCATGGCCCATACACACCTCAGAGTGATGTGAGAATGGGAGAAGTGAACTCTAATAATAGCATCTCTGGACAGCTAACATTAGGGCAATAGAAAACTATAACAAAAATAGTTTTCTTGTGAGAATCTCCATAAATTAACAGGAAGAAACTTCTGTTTCTCTATAAAGACTGGTGAACATACTAGCAAGAATTGAGACTGTTTTAACCATCAGAGTTCCAGAGTTTTTGTCTCTGTTGTCATGTGAACAAGAGAATAGTGGGTGGATAAGAGATAGAAAGGTTTTTCTGGAAGTTTATTCTGGTGTTCTTATTATTGTGGTTTGTCAAAAAAATTTCTTTTTTTTTCCCTTTTAAGTTGTATGCCTGTTTTGCTCTTATTCTAATCCATATCTCACAGCAAAAAGTAAGTAATTTTCTTAGTTAGTGGTTTAAAACCACGACAGGTACCCAGGAACAGAGCTGCATTCAAGAGGTCAGTTGTCTTTAGTGTGACATCATCCTGCTCAGTCAGGATTACCTGGAATTTCATCATCCTGCTTGGAGATAGCCAATGGCCCCTCTTTTGTTCTAAAACAGTGCTCACCATGTGTGGCACAGAGACATCTATGTGTCTACCCATGGTGAGTTTCCTGGCTTCTTGTGGCAGCATCACGCTGGCTGCAACTGCCCGCAGGCATGAAGGCCATCCAGCACTCCCCTTGTCAAGCTGTTTGGAAAAGCAGCCTACCAGCCTTTCCCAGCTTCCCAAACCTTGGCTCAGCACTCCCAGTGCTAGGTGTAGTCTTTCATGCACAAACAGCTGGAAATCTTTGGACAAATCTGGCAATCCGAACGCCGGAGCAGTTGTCAATGCCTCCTTCAGTTTGAGGAAGGCCTCCTTCTGTGCTCTGCCCCAGGTAAACGGCTGCATCTTCTGGGCCTCATCCAGGGCTTTTGCAATTAGTCCATAGTCCATGATCCACAGGCAGCACCACCCTGTCATCCCAAGGAAGACTCGCAGCTCATGCACGTTCTGGGGTTCTGGAATAGCACAAATAGCTTGAATACAATTAGTACCCAGCTTACATTGCCCTGGTGAGATTTCACATCCCAGGGAAATCACAGTCTGCCAGGCAATTTGTGCCTTTTCTTTCGACTCCTTATATCCTCCCATTCCCAGCAGATTTAAAATTTCAATTGGTACCTTTATGCAGGTTGTTCTCTCTTCTGTAGCTATCAGTATATCCTCAACATACTGTAACAGCAGGTATTGTTTTCTCAGTACTTGCCCGTTCTCGGTCCAAATCTCCAGCTCCTTCCCCAGCTGGCTTCCAAATAGGGTTGGACTGTTCTTGTATCCTTGTGGAAGTCGTGTCCAAGTGAGCTGAGTTTTCCTTCTGATTTCTGGATTTTCCCATTCAAAGATAAACAGTTTCCTACTTTTTTTGTCAAGGGGTGTGCAGAAAAAGGCATCTTTTAAATCAAGTACAGTAAACCATTTCTATTTCTCTTTTATAGATGTTAACAATGTGCAAGGATTAGCTACCACTGGGTAAATATCTTTAGTTATTCCATTTATTACTCTCAAATCCTGCACTAGTCTTTATTGGTCAACACAGAAATTTGGGCTCCAGTGTTAACTACAAAAGTAAAAAGTGGATGTATAGGACCCACTATTATTGAGAAACAGCTCAGACTATTCAGCCTAGTCTTCACAGAAGTATGGAGAACATAATTTATTTCTATTTTTAGCACACTTTTATAGGGTTTTACAGGGTCCCCGGGCTAAGCAAGTTACTCTTGGTTAATCCACACAGGTTTACATTTTTTCTCTTATACACAAGGATGTTGTTTTGCTTCATTCTCTCTGCTTCAGGAAAGTTTCAAGGACATGAGCCTTTAATATCACAACTTATACCAAAGGCTGGTTTGTGCAGACAGGCCTTTACTAAAATATCATGCCCACCTTCTCTTCAAATATTCTCTACACACTATTGCTGTAATCAGTATGTCTCCAGTTTTGTTATTTCTCGTGAGCATTTGAAATAAAAGCAACCTCTGCCTCTCTGCTCACCCATGAGAGGCACAGTTCCCAGTTTCCCTGATTCTGAGGCTCTTTGGGCTCCACTCCCAGAAGCTGAGAAGGAGACGGCTTTGGCTCACAGCCCAGAGCCTGTGGAGCTGTGCTGGGTTATCCAATGGGGCATTCCATACAATGAACTTGGGACAATGCCAATTAGAAACAACTTCACTCAACTTGGAAGTGAGAAGCCATCTATTACCTTGCTGGGGACCCCCTTCTTTATCTCCAGTGACCACCAATACTGGCAGTGAGAGATTTCTTTTCTCTTGTCTGGGTTTTCCCATACACACAAACACACTGCTTTTTGCTTCCCTGTGTGGGTAAAAAGACCAAATCTGCTCGGGAGGCACTCTTTCAGTTTAAAATTCTGATTGTCTCTTCACTACACCAAGCACTCAAAATTCACACACACAACAACAACAAAAACATTCCCACCCTTTTGCACTAAGAGATCATTTGTGAAATTCTGCAGACAGAGCCCTCAAGTGAGTGTGGGGTGCTTTTCACCTCGGCGTGTGCAGTTTGTGGGAAATTCGAGTTGCCCCCCTTGCTTTCTAGACACCGCTCACTCTCTTGGGAGTGTCGGGCTGGGTGCGGCTGGAGCAAAACATCTTTCCCCTAATACAGACTGCACAACAAACCTACAGCCCCTTCTGTCTGTCAGAAATCCTGTCCGTGACTCCAGTTTAAATGTCACAATTCGCTAACGCCAGTGGGAGTCGCGAGAAGTTTCTTTGATCTCAGAGTGCAAAAAGAACACAAAGGGATTTCAGTTGAAATCACAACAGCAATAATGTACATTTATTTTAGTGATAAGTGTTATGTGATAGAGGAGAGGGTGTGAGAGAGAGAGAGAGGAGAAAGAAAACAAAGTAAAGAAAGAGAGAGGTTATAGCTACTATAGCTACCAACAGATGAGACAGTGTCACAGGGGTCTTTTTCCGTGGGGAGATCTCACCAAAATTAATTTAGCCTTATGTAATTCTTCCCCAAAGTGACCTTGTTTCCAATGTGCTAAGAAGCACCCCAAAGGAGAAGTTCCTGCTATGAGAGCATTGCTGCCCAAAACCCCTTTAAGCTTCTCCATGTCACAACTACAATACACCACAAATGCCGAACCTGCAACGCTTTCGCAGTCGTCTGACGGACGGCGCCCAGGCAATCCCAACAGGAATTCCTTTAGCCCAACCAAGCGCAGCTTTTGCTGCGTCTTATTGGCAGGCACCCAAACCAAAGTGAAAGCACCTTACCTCTTCTCCTGGGGACGCTGTGAGCAGCGCAGACGGTCGCGGCCGATGGGCTCCCCGAGAATCCCTCGGTGCCGGCTGGAGCAGGATCGGGTCGCGAGCTCGCTCAGCAGCACTCACAAGGTCCCATCTGGGTCACCAAAATATTAGAGTTCAGGAACACACATCATCACACAATGATTATATGCAGGTGCTTTATTGAAGAGCTCTGGGTGTCAGGGGTACACAGACCCAAATCTGACTGTTGAGGGTCAGGTGTCCTTTTTTTTTTGTTTTGTCCTTCTGGCCTGCCCAGGGAATTTTTACCCATTAAAAGGTTGTGCTGGGACAACCTAACTACCGGTACTTAGGGGTGCTCACAACGGACAATGAGTGGCCGGGCCCAGGGCGGGGAAGGGGGCAGAAAAGGAGGGTGGGGACAGTTTTTGGGCTGGTTCTTCTTTGGTTTTTCGGGGAAGGACGTTTGTGTGCTGGGTCGCAGAGCTGCTGCGGTGGAGAGAAGGGAACTTTACCATCACCCAGACGGAGCGGCTGCTTCTTCTCCTTCTCCCCTCTTTGTTGGTGGCCTTGCACCCCCTGTCCTGCCGGGACGTGTAGCAGTGCCAGCCACCGCCGCAGAGCTGCTGATACACCTCATCCACCAGCCCAGGATCTCAGCTCATCCCTGCTGTTCCAGTCGACTGTTCCTCGGAGCCCTGCAAGAGCACCGGGACTGACTGCCCGAGGGGTTTGTGAAAACAAAGCCTCTCCTCCATCCCATCTCAGCCGAGAAGGCTGTCCCGGGGTCCCTGTTTCTGTCTTCTTGTTATTGCTGTAGTTATTGTTTGTTTGTTTGCCTGGTTATACTAGTAAAGAACTGTTATTCCTATCCCCAGATCTCTGCCTGAAAGCCCCCTTGATTTCAAATTTATAATAATTTGGAGAGAGAGGGTCTACATTCTTTCATCCCAAGGGAGGCTTCTGCTCTCCCTAGCGGACACCTGTCTTCTAGAACCAAGACAGATTTTGGCGCCCAACGTGGGGCACTGAGAAGAAAAGGGCAATAAAGGAATAACAGTTCTTAAATAACCTAACTTTTGTGTGCTGGATTTAGAAATCTTGTTAGGTAGAACCATGCTGTTGAGCTTACCCAGGTTCGCGGGGCATGTGGTCACATGTATATTTCTCCCATTTTCTGTACCTTGCCTAAATATGGGTCCTATAACTAAGGCTACTGTGGCTATTATCCAGCTTGTTTTGTGGATTGATAAGGTGAGGAATTCATGGATGTTTAACGTCCTCTGGACGGTGGGCTCATGGATTCAGAGCTGTCACACACTAACTGGATGGTTTTTGGGTTACTTTAATAATGGTACCTACTGGGAGAAAAAGACAGTTGGGGAAATTTTCTCCCAACCTTTCACCCAGTTCCTTGGGCCTACACAGCCAGTTTTCGAAGGGTTAAAATCTTCTCTGAATGCTAATGACATCGTACAGTGGCTGGTGTTGCTGATAGGCCTGTTCTACTTAGCCTTCAGAGACAAAGGGAAAGAGACAGGGGGTAATGTCCCAGAGCCTGGCACAGCCCCAGAGACAGAGAGTGCTGCCCCAGAGCCTGGCACAGCCCCAGAGACAGGGGGTAATGTCCCAGAGCCTAGCACAGCCCCAGAGACAGCGAGTGCTGCCCCAGAGCCTGGCACAGCCCCAGAGACAGGGGGTGCTGCACCAGAGCCTGCCCCTACCCCACAGCCCACCTCAGAAATGAACCATCCAGAGTGGGTGGGGGTTCTGGTCAAGGAGATACGTGAGATGCTAAAGGGATGCATTTCCTCAGCTGCTGGGAAACCCTCCCCCTGCCTCGAAGAGAGAGAGTCTGATAGTGCTGCAGTGGAACCCACAGATGTTACAACCGTCCAGGTTCCAGCTGAACCACAAGAGCAGTCACAGCCAGCAGCTGTTGCTCCTGTGGAAACGAGGAAGTCTAAGATGAAATCACAGCACCCTGTTGATAAGGATAAGAAAGGAGGGTCCTCACAACCCACGGGGGAACCAGAAGTTGAAATCATCACTGAGTCTCTGACATATGACAGTCTCCGTAAGTTACAAAAAGACATTGTGAGGCGGGGGCTTGAGCCTTATACAACCTGGTTACTTCGGGTCTGGGACCTTATGGGTACAGGCGTGCAGCTGGATGGTGGTGAGGCAAGGAATGTGGGACCCTTGACGCAGGACTCAGGTGTGAATCAGATATTCGTCAGGGAGCAAGGGCCCCTTTCCCTCTGGGAGCGGCTTTTGATGAGTGTAAGAGAGAGGTTTGTCCACAGAGAGAGAATGGAAGAGCACTATCGTAGAAGAGAATGGAAAACCATTGAGGAAGAGATCCAACAGCTGAGAGAAGTGGCAATATTAGAGGTCCTTTTTGGGAGGGGTGGACAGCATGATAATGACCCCGACAAAGTCAGGTGCACTGGGCAGATGTTGTGGAGTCTGGCAAATCTAGGGCCACGTGACTACACCACCTATATTGCAACGATTAATGCCGATAACAGCCGAGAGACGGTGAGTTCTGTCTCCACCAGGCTTAGACATTTCGCCAGTATGGTCCATGGCCCACATCAGGCTAAGATTTCTGCTGTGATTAAGGAACTCAAAGAAGAGATGAGGGAAATGAGGGAAGAGATGAGAAAGAACAGTTCCCATATAGCACCAGTGCGAGTCACAAGCCCAAAACTCCAAGCCCCACGTCCCCCAGCTAGAGAGAGAGGGTACACCTCACGAACTGAGCTGTGGCTCTTTCTACGTGACCATGGGGAAGACATGGGAAAGTGGGATGGGAAACCCACTTCTGCCCTGGCAGCACAAGTGCGTCAACTCAGGCAGAGAACCAGTAACCAGAAAGGTTCCACTAAAGTGAAAGTAGCCTCAACCTCCCGTGACCAAACTGGCAGATATTACAGAAAAGAAGATGATCCCCTTGAAAGAACCTCTAGCATGTATGCCCAAAAAAGAGAAGATGACCAGTGCTAGAGAGGCCCTGCCTCTAGCCAGGAAGAAGCACGGGAAAACCGGGTCTTTTGGACGGTGTAGATCCGATGGCCTGGCACATCAGAGCCACAAAAATATGAAGCTTTAGTTGATACTGGTGCACAGTGTACCCTAATGCCATCAGGACATGTGGAGGCAGAACCTGTTTCCATTGCTAGAGTGACGGGGAGATCGCAGCAATTGACTCTGTTGGAAGCTGAGGTGAGCCTGACTGGGAAGGAGTGGCAGAAACATCCCATTGTGACTGGCCCAGAGGCCCTGTGTATTCTGGGCATAGACTTCCTTAGAAATGGCTATTACAAAGACCCAAAGAGACTCAGGTGGGCTTTTGGAATAGCTGCTGTGGAGGCAGAAGACATTAAGCAATTGAACACCTTGCCTGGACTATCAGAGAACCCATCTGCAGTAAGACTCCTGAAGGTGGAAGAACAGCGGGTACCAATTACCACCTCGACAGTGCACCGCCGGCAGTATAAGACAAATCAAAATGCTGTGATCCCCATCCACAAGATGATCAGAGAGCTGGAGAGCCAAAGAGTGGTCAACAAAACCCACTCACCCTTCAACAGCCCCATCTGGCCTGTGCACAAGTCTGACAGAGAATAGAGATTAACTGTGGACTATCGTGCATTGAATGAAGTGACTCCACCGCTGAGCGCTGCCGTGCCGGACATGCTGGAGCTCCAGTACGAGCTGGAGTCCAAAGCAGCGAAGTGGTACGCCACAATTGATATTGCTAATGCATTTTTCTCCATTCCTCTGGCAGCAGAATGCAGGCCTCAATTTGCCTTCACCTGGAGGGGAGTGCAGTACACCTGGAACCGACTGCCCCAGGGGTGGAAGCACAGCCCCACCATCTGCCATAGACTGATCCAGTCTGCCCTGGAAAAAGGTGAGGCTCCAGAACATCTGCAGTACATTGATGACATCATTGTGTGAGGGAACACAGCAGTGGAAGTATTTGAGAAAGGAGAAAAGATTATCCAGATTCTGCTACAAGCCGGCTTTGCCATCAAGAAGAACAAAGTCAAAGGACCTGCTCGAGAGATCCAGTTCCTGGGAGTAAAGTGGTAAGACGGACAGCGTCAGATTCCCACTGAGGTCATCAATAAGATCACAGCAATGTCTCCGCCCACTAGCAAGAAGGAAACGCAAGCTTTCCTAGGTGCCATAGGTTTTTGGAGGATGCACATTCCTGAGTACAGCCAGATTGTGAGCCCTCTTTACCTGGTCACCCGCAAAAAGAACACTTTCCAGTGGGGCCCTGAACAACAACAAGCCTTTACTCAGATCAAACAGGAGATCGCTTATGCAGTAGCCCTTGGCCCAGTCAGAACAGAACCAGATGTGAAGAACTTGCTCTACTCTGCAGCCAGGAGCCACGGCCTGTCCTGGAGCCTTTGGCAGAAAGTGCCTGAGGAGACTCGAGGCCGACCACTGGGATTCTGGAGCCAAAGTTACAGAGGGTCCGACGCCAACTACACTCCCACAGAGAAGGAAATTTTAGCCGCCTATGAAGGAGTTCAAGCCGCCTCAGAAGTGATTGGCACAGAAGCACAACTCCTCCTGGCACCCTGACTGCCAGTGCTGGGGTGGATGTTTAAAGGAAAGGTTCCTGCTACCCACCACGCCACTGACGCTACATGGAGCAAGTGGATCACCCTCATCACGCAGCACGCCCGTATTGGAAACCCAAATCGCCCTGGGATTTTGGAGATAATCACAAACTGACCAGAAGGTGAAAACTTTGGTCTCACTGATGAAGAGGAGCAGGAACAAGTAACACAGGCTGAAGAAGCTCCACCGTACAACCAACTGCCAGCAGAAGAAACACGCTACGCTCTGTTTACTGATGGTTCCTGTCGCGTCGTAGGGATAAACCGGAAGTGGAAAGCAGCCGTATGGAGCCCCACACGACAGGTCGCAGAGGCCACTGAAGGAGAAGGTGGATCAAGCCAACTTGCTGAACTCAAAGCTGTTCAACTAGCCCTGAACATTGCTGAAAGAGAGAAGTGGCCAAAGCTCTACCTCTACACGGATTCATGGATGGTAGCCAATGCTCTGTGGGGATGGCTGGAAAGATGGAAAAAGGCCAAGTGGCAACGCAGAGGAAAGCCAATCTGAGCTGCTGATGAGTAGAAAGACATCGCCACCAGGGTAGAGAAACTGTCTGTGAGGGTCCGTCATGTAGATGCCCATGTCCCCAAGAGTAGGGCTAATGAAGAGCACCAAAACAATGAGCAGGTAGATCAGGCTGCAAAGATAGAGGTGTCAAAGATAGACTTAGATTGGCAACACAAGGGAGAGTTGTTCCTAGCTTGATGGGCCCATGATGCCTCAGGTCATCAGGGGAGAGATGCCACCTATAAGTGGGCACGAGACCGAGGAGTGAACCTAACCATAGACAGTATTTCCCAAGTTATCCATGACTGTGAGACGTGTGCCACGATCAAGCAGGCCAAGCGGTTGAAGCCGCTATGGTATGGTGGGCGTTGGTCCAAATATAGGTATGGAGAAGCCTGGCAGATTGACTACATCACACTGCCCCAAACCCGCCAAAGCAAGCGCTACGTGCTCACGATGGTAGAAGCCACCACTGGATGGTTAGAAACCTACCCTGTGCCTCATGCCACTGCCCGGAACACCATCCTGAGACTTGAAAAGCAGGTCCTTTGGAGGCATGGTACCCCTGAGATTGAGTCAGACAATGGGACTCATTTCAAGAACAGCCTTATAAATAGCTGGGCTAGGGAACATGGCATTGAGTGGGTGTACCATATCCCCTACCATGCACCTGCTGCTAGAAACGTTGAACGGTGCAATGGCTTGCTTAAAACCAGCTTGAAGGCACTGGGTGGGGGAACTTTCAAGAACTGGGAAATTAATTTAGCAAAAGCCACATAGTTGGTGAACACCCGAAGTTCCACTAACAGAGCAAACCCTGCCCAATCTGAGCCCTTTAGAGCGAAAGATGGAGATAAGGTTCCAGTGGTACATATGAGAGGTATGCTGGGAAAAACTGTTTGGGTTAATTCTGCCTCCAGCAAAGACAGTCCAATCCGTGGAGTTGTCTTTGCTCAAGGACCGGGTTGCACTTGGTGGGTGATGCAAAAAGATGGAGAGACCCGGTGCATACCCCAAGGGGACCTGGTTTTAGGGTGAACTACCCATGACACTGTGCTTGTATCTGTATCTGCATGTACATATGCATATAGTTAAAGTAGTATGTGTTCGTGTATAATTTAAAGGTTTAATATTTGATGTAACATTTTGGTATGGGAAAAAATTCGGGGTGGATAGTGTTGAGGGTTAGGTGTCCTTTTTTTTTTGTTTTGTCCTTCTGGCCTGCCCGGGGAATTTTTACCCATTATGTGCTGGGACAACCTAACTACCGGTACTTAGGGGTGCTCACAACGGACAATGAGTGGCCGGGCCCAGGGCGGGGAAGGGGGCAGAAAAGGAGGGTGGGGACAGTTTTTGGGCTGGTTCTTCTTTGGTTTTTCGGGGAAGGACGTTTGTGTGCTGGGTCGCAGAGCTGCTGCGGTGGAGAGAAGGGAACTTTACCATCACCCAGACGGAGCGGCTGCTTCTTCTCCTTCTCCCCTCTTTGTTGGTGGCCTTGCACCCCCTGTCCTGCCGGGACGTGTAGCAGTGCCAGCCACCGCCGCAGAGCTGCTGATACACCTCATCCACCAGCCCAGGATCTCAGCTCATCCCTGCTGTTCCAGCCGACTGTTCCTCGGAGCCCTGCAAGAGCACTGGGACTGACTGCCCGAGGAGTTTGTGAAAACAAAGCCTCTCCTCCATCCCATCTCAGCCGAGAAGGTTGTCCTGGGGTCCCTGTTTCTGTCTTCTTGTTATTGCTGTAGTTATTGTTTGTTTGTTTGCCTGGTTATACTAGTAAAGAACTGTTATTCCTATCCCCAGATCTCTGCCTGAAAGCCCCCTTGATTTCAAATTTATAATAATTTGGAGAGAGAGAGTCTACATTCTTTCATCCCAAGGGAGGCTCCTGCTCTCCCTAGCGGACACCTGTCTTCTAGAACCAAGACACTGACCCATCTTGGTATTGAGCTGAACATGTTTTATACGCTATCATTATACAACTTACATATTAATTATTAAACTTACATTGTTCTATTGTATGCATTGTTTTTACCCAAGCATGGATTTCTCTTGATCCGCCCCAGCCCCCTAACATTGTTCCTCATGTTCTTTAAACAATAATTATATCTAATTACATCTAACAATTCTATCATTTATCATATATTGATTCCACAGGTGCAGTTTCACATGATCTTTAGCAAGCACAAGGCCTAACATTTCCCAGGGCCTACTTTTCCTGGGCTTGCCAAGCCTAACTTTCTTTCTGAGTTCCCGAATTTCTTAAGATTTTAAAATGTTTTACTATCACCCCCAGAGTGACACAAAGAGGCCTGCCTGAACAGTCAGAGAGCTACATCTATTTTTAATTTTAACTTTTATAAATTTTTCCAGAGCCTGCTGGCTGTGTTCAAGGTTTTCTCCCTATTTCCTCCCTAGTGCACATTCTCCAGAAACTCTGCTTTTACATCCTTTTGCATTGATTAAAGTTACCTGCAATGACCAGTCAATCCAAATCATGGGAAAACTTGAACTTCGATCTCTACCCAGGCAAAATATCTGCCTCCCACATCTGAAGCCATGAGCTGCCAAGTACTGTCCCCACTGTCATACCCTGTCCCCTGGAGGTGTGCTGATGCCATTTCAAAGGGGTTGCCAATGAAAACAAGTTTGAATATTTTGGTAGTTTCCACATTGGCATTCAAATCCTTGACTAGAAAAATCACAAGTCAAGATTTCTAGGATTCTTCCATACCAAAGCTGTCATTCTCACCCTGGATTTTAGAGTGCCTGAACAGTCGGACAAGGTTTTAGTTTTAGACACTACAAAGTCCCTGCTGTTCGGCGATCCCATTCCATCAGCATATAGTCCTGATGATTCCTTTAGGCAGGAGCAGCAAAGGCAAGAATGAGCCAAACAAGCTGTTCCTGTGTTCTCATGTCCGGCACAGCAGTAACTGGGAGTTCAAGAATGGATTCAGGAGACAATGGCTGCACAGGGAGCCACCAAGACTTTGGGATGCTGAAATGGACCAGCCTGGTGCCTGTGCCCGGGCTGCATCGGGCTGAGCTCCAACTGGACAATCTAACAATGGTTGAATGGACACACCATGGGCCACTGGAGACTCCTACTCCTAGTTCTGTGAGCTACACTATTCACCTGCCATTCACCAGATGATTTTTTCATCTTTGCTTGAAATCCAGGAGAAGAAAAGGTCAACATGGAAAAGTGTTCTCCCAATTCTAGTGACACCTGTGCCTGCACACCACCTGTGCCCATGGCAGGGTGGCTGGAGACTGGATGATGTTGATGATACTTTGCAACACCAAGTGCTCAGGGATTCTGGGATTGCCCAAGTGGAGAGCAAAACTGAGCCGTGTAAGTCCCTGCTTTTTTTCAGCGCATGATGCTTCTTCCTTTGTTCCAAGCAAGTCCAGGATTTGGTTTCATGTGTCTTTAAGGTGTCTGGACAGAAGAGAGGGAGGGCAGCTGCAGCACAGGGCTCCTGCCCCGTCAGACTCTCTCTCTCTCTCTCTCTTTCTCAGGATGGCGCCAATGCCGCTGCCTTGGGACACCTGAGTGTGGAAGGCGAGCTCGCCCTCAAGCACGGCCATCCAAGTCAGTCACGGGCACAGGCTGCAGCTGAAGCTGGCAAGCGTTGCTGTGAGGCTGCAAGTGAAGAGAAAGCCATTGTGGCCAACTCTGCTGAAGCCTTTTGCCAAAGCAAAGGCAATTGTGCCCACAGCCTCCCCCTGTTTGGCACCTGGCTGCTGCGGACGCCTCAGTGCGCAGGTGCCGACGTTGGGGCTGCTGCTGTTCCTGGGCACACTCTGCTGCTGTTTCTGTGGGCTCCAGAGCCGCTTGGGCAGCAGCCACTGGGCAGCCCTGCTGGAGGAGACATCGCCACCCTCCCCATGGTGGCAGCAGCTCTGTGGGCCCCGAGCTCTGTGTCAGGGGGGCCTCGGTCACAGCAGCGTGGCCTGGGCAGCCGCGAGGGCCCGGGCTGGCCGCCAGCCCTGCCTCTGCCCACTGCCCCTTCCTGGAGGCACCCAGTGGCCGTGGCCTGGCAGCACCCCCTGCCCTCCATGTCCCCAGCCAGTCCAGCCTGGGCACCTCGGGCTGTCCCCACCCTCCCGCTGGGGTGATGTCCCAGCCTCCAGGCCTTCTGCTGCAGGCCGGGGGGACATTTTGGGGAAGCACCGGAGCAGCCGGGTGTCAGGGACCAGGCGGCTGCCCAGGGGCTGCTTATGGCCTCTGACACCCAATTCCTCAGGGCTTCCCACCACCCCGGCTCCTCCAGGGCCTTCTGTCCCCTTGGAACCTCCTGCCACCCACTCCCTCACACATCCCCCTCGTGCCTTCCCACTGCCTTGTCCCGTCTGGGCCTCCGCAGCCCCTCATCCCTTCACGGCCTCCCAGCACCCCGTGTCCTCAGGGGCTCCCCCAGCCTGGCCCGGCAGCAGCGCCGCAGCCCCACAGGAGCTCCAGCAGCTCCTCAGCCATCACGGCAGCAACACACGGGCAGCAGGACACAGATGGCGCTTCCTGCCTGCCACAGGGCTTGTGGCTTCAGCACAACCACCAAACGCCAAGGGGCTTCTGGCCATTTCCCCTGCACCACTGCACGCCCCGGCAGGTTGCTGAACACAAGAACCCTTTTCCCTCTCTTCCCCTATGCCCCACACAACCTGGGCAGCAAAAGAAAGGTCTTGGGACTCTTGTGGTTTATAACATATCCTATATTATTTACATACTAGATGGAAACGAAACGAAGAAAAGAATAATCTCTATGAAAAAAAAAATAACAGATGGCCCATGTGGCCCCAGAAGATAGAGCCTCTCAGCCCTAACATATCCTATATTATTTACATAGTAAAAAGAAAAAAATAGAAGAAAACAATCCTTATGAAATAAAAACTCCCGGCTGGCCCAGGTGGCCCCAGCAAACAGAACGTCCCATATCAGCCTTGAGCACATCTGCAGCAGCGCAGCCAGCCCAGGCCCGACAGACGAGGCCGTGTCCTCCATGCCCTGAGGAATTGATCGTGCACCCTCTGGAGGATGGAATATCGGGCACTCTGGATGGCCCGGAGGACATACAGCGTCTCAAGTGCCAGGTCTGACACGGCACCGCTTCTGTCCTCCGTCAGGCGTTCGAGGGCTGCAAGAGAGACGAACAGAGCCACGGTCACACCCCAGAGCTGTGGGGGCCCAGCGAGAGCCCCCTGCCAGGGCCATGCCAGCCGGCTCTTGCCTTGGCCAGGAGGGAGCAGGGACCAAGGGGGTCAGCCCGAAGCTGCTGGCCACAAATGCCCCACGTGGCCCTGAAATCTCACTGTGCTATGCCCACGCCGCCCCTCATCGGGACAGGGAGCAGAGTCCTCCACAGCCTGGCCAGGGCTTGCAGCTGCCCCCGACAGCCACTGCTGTCAGCCCGCTGCCCTGGCTCACCTCTGCACAACACCTGGAGCTCTGCGTGCTGCCCCCTCAGCTGCTCCCCGGCCATCCCTGAGAACACAGAGCCTGTCAGGGTCCCAGCAGCACAGCTCCCTGCCAGCGGCGCTGCCAGCCCTGTGGCCACACGGCCTCCTGCCCCGGCAGGGCTCAGCCCGGGCCCTTGCCGCATCCTGACCCAGCCCAAGGGCACGGCTGCCAGAGGCCGGCAGCAGCAGCCCCGAGGACAGCCGGGGCTCCAGGGCGCCGGGCCCGGGTGCCGCTGCCGGGGCAGCAGCCGGGGCTGGGGCCGAGCTGCGGCGGGGCGGGGAGGGAGCCCGGGCTCGAGACTCACCGATGACCCTGATGGCCGCCGCTCGCAGGGTCTCCTGTGGGTCCTGCAGGTACTGCAGGGCCCGACGCAGGTGCTTGGCCAAGGGGATCCTGTGGTCTGCCAGCTGGAGAGAGCGGCAGGAGGGAAGGGTTGGCGCGGGCTCTGCCCTTCGGCCGGGCGCTGCTGCCTGCGGCCAGCCCCGGCCTCCCGTGCCCGGCCAACCCTGAGGCCCGGCCAGCAGCCGCTGGCGCCGGGCTCTGGAGGGGGCAGAGGGCCGGCTGCTGCCCGGGGAGCCGCGGTGCTGGCCCGGCCCGCAGCCCCGCTGGGCCGGGGCTCCATCGGCACCCGGCTCGGGGCCACAGGGGGCTGGAGAAGAAGCCGTGCGGCCCCCGGCTGCAGCAGTGGGCAGGGGCACAGCTGTTAGCCCCACACACTGAGCACCGGGGCCAGGGGGCTTCTGTAGCTTGAGGCTGGGACTTCCAGGCTGTCCTTACCACGAGCCTGGCAAACTTCCACAGCTTCTCCTTCCTCACAGCTTTCTCCAGGTCTGGCCTCTTCAGGAAGCCAGCCGCGCGAAGGAGCGTTGTCCGAGAGGCCTGGGGAGCAGCAGAGAGCCGCAAATGGCCCCACAAGCCAGGGCACAGGAGTGTCCCAGTGCCAAGGGCTGGAGGAGGCTGCAGCCTGCAAGCCTGCGTCAGGGCAGGAGGCAGCTGAGCCCCCTGCCAAGGCGCAGCAGCAACCCAGGAATCTTCACCTCTGCCACATGCCGATTCTCATCTTGGCAGTGGAAAAAGAGTGGGAGCAGGCTCTGGTACACTCGTTCCTTCAGGGGCTTTCTTCCTTCTTCTTCTGCTGAAGACATCACTCTTCGAAGGAGAGACATGGAGAGCAGCTGCACCTGGCTATCAGGCTGTATGAAAGGAAGGAAGGAAAAATGACCTTATCATTGGCTTCTTATGGCCCACATCGGCACAGGTCTGCAAATGCACAGGGCACAAAGTGTCCGGGCAGCAGGCAGTGGCTGTGGCTGGGGCACAGAGCCTTACATTGTCCAGGAGTTTCAGGAGCGGCTCAGCCAGCTGCAGGGCCCTGCGCCAGGATATTGGGATGTCTTCTTTCAGGAAAATATGGCTCAGAAGAGCAGTGCTCATCCTGGCCACGTCACTGTCCAAGTCCCACAGGAGGTGCACTAGTCTTCCTGTCAGGCTCTGAATTCTTTCGGCCTGTGCAGAACACAAGTGTGTGAAAGCCCGGGCAGCTGCCGCAGGGCCCAGAGGCCAAAGGGCTGTCCCAAAGCACTCGGGCAGCTGAAGCAGGAGGCAGGAGAGCTGCGAGGAGCTGCCTCAGCGCCCAAGGCAAAGGCCAGCCAAGGCCAAGTGACAGCATTGCCCAGCCTCATGCTGCCCACACGGCCTCAGCTGCTGCCCCCTTCTCACCATGGAGGGACGGTCCTTTAGCAGGAGGAGAGCCCTGAGAACCTGGTGATGCATCTCTGTGGAATTGTACCACAGGTACTTATACAAGATCTCCATTAGGCTGTCACCACAGTCACTCAAGTCCAGGCAATCTAGGAGCTGAAAGGCACAGGGCAGTGAGAGGGGAGCTGGCCAGCAGGAGCCTGGAAGTGCGCAGGGCTGGGCCCAGGCAGCAGCACAGGGCGCGGGTGCCGTCCCAGGCAGCTGTGGCTGTGCCAGGGGACAGGGCTGGCAGGGAGCTGAGCGAGGTAGTGCTGGCCATCAGACTCACCTCCACAAGGAATGCCATGGCAGAGACATCCCAGAGTGGCAACGGTTTGCTGAGCACCTCAAGCAGGTAGCTTAAGATGCTTTTACACAAGTGGGCAGATGCACGGCGCATTACCCTGGAAGGCGGAAAATGGCAGAAAGAGTCTCAGCAAGGGTGCGAGAAACCTCTCCCAGGACTGATGGACACAGTTGTCCTATTGCCCCAGCACCCTGTGAGGCGATTTGGGCCCTTGAGATGTGGCTGCTCCTGGACAGGTTCCTCTCGCAGCCTTTTGCAGTCTCCTTGGCCATCCCTCGCTGACGAGGCCCTCAGGCCCATGGCCACGGGGACTGTGGGGGGGCATCCCGGGCAGGGGGCACAAATGTCAGAGGCAGTGGGGAGAAGGGGGGCTCACCTGGCCAGCAGACCCACGGCATAGTGGTGGGTGTCAGCACAGAGCAGCGTGTCCCAGCCACGCTTGCGTTCCATTGCCACCACCACATGCTCCAAGTGGAGACTGCAGAGCAGGGCCTTCAGGATCTGCACTGCAAACCTGTGTGCACAGCAAAGCCCAGGTGACGCTGGGAGCGCTGGCTCCGAGGCTGGGGAAGTGGCAGGGACAGGAGGAGTGGCATGGAGCACCTGTTGGGGCTGGTGGAGAGGCCGTGTTGCTCCTGGCATTCCTTCCAGAAGGTATGGACGTCCTCTGTCATATACAAAGTACTGAAGTATGTTTGGAAGAGGAGATGCACAAAGAGGCGGGGGAAATAGACTGTGAGGATCTGTGGGCAACAGGGCCCCTGGAGGATCTTCCACATCACCAGAGTTGCCTGCAGAGGACAAAGCAGCCCGAGACAGCGCTCAGTGCCGGGGCGTCCGTGTGGCAGGGCCTGAGCATGGCAGGGAGAAGCCGGGGGAGACACGGGGAGCAGCGGGCCTGGTGGCCCTGAAGCTGCCCCTAGGCCAGGTTTGTGGCCAGTGCCTGAAGCAGGGAGATGCAGTGGGGGAAGGAGGCAACAGAGCTGCTGGAGAGGCGGCCGGCCTTGCGGTGAGCAAAGGCCAGCTCCAGAAACTCACAGTCAGGGAAAAGACAGCCGTCTTGTCCCCATCAGAGGTGCCCAGGTTTTTCTGCGGCCAGCTCCCCACCACATTGATGAGGAGCGGTGTCACTTCCTCTGAAATCCAGGGCGAGAGCAAGATGGTCGTCCACATGGCCATAGCAGCTCTGCGGGGTCAGACACAGCACCGTGGGCTGGGCAGCAGCGGGGAGCTGAGCTGGCCGCCAGCTCTGCCTGTGCCCACTGGCCCTGAGCGGCAGCAGCAGCCAGGCAGCCCAGCCCTGTGGGGACAGGCCCCTGAGGGGCAGGATGGCAGCACGGCAGCGGGCTCGGGGGCCAACTTTGTAGCAGGGCTGGCAAAGGGAGCAGCCAGAGGGCCCTGGAAGTCTGTGTTGCTCACAGCCCTGGGCCAGGCTGTACAGGATGATGGGCTGGGGAACCATGAGGCCTCGGGGCAGCTGGGCCCCATACCTGTCACACGTTGGGGCCACCCGCAGGAGAGTGATGGCCACATCATCGGGCTCTGCCTCGGCCACTTGCATCAGGGCCCAGTCCATCCTGTGCTCAGCAGCCTCATTGGCCATGAGCCACTGGTGGATGTACCTCACCACGGCGGGCACCTGGAGAAGGCACAGGGAAACTTGGAATGCTAGCAGAGGGAGTCAGCAATGTGCCCAGCTTCTTCCCCAGACAAGTGCTTCTCTTCCAGCCCACTGCCATGGCCTCAAAAGCTTCAAGTGAGCAGCAGGCGTGGCTTGGGAAAGCCAAGCAATTGCTGGAGGATCAAAGGCTGGCCACAGGCTGCTTACTTGCTCTGGATTGAAAAGAGCCGTCTCTACAAGCAGATCCAGCTGGGCAGCGCTGCTCTGTTCTACCAAGACCTCTGAGGATGCTTTGACCTCAGTGTCCATAGGTCTGGTGTCTTCCTTGCCAATTCTCGTGATGAATTGGTAAAGAAACTGTAGGAGAAGGGCAGGAAGGCAGGGAAGTTGCATGGAGTGCTCCAAGTGCGGTGCTGGGCTGAGCAGTGCCAGCAGGCCCAGCGCAGGTGGGGATGGCTGCAGGTACCTGCGCTGCTCTGCGGAAGCGGCCACGGGCGGTGTCCTGCTCTTGTGTGCCGTCCATGGCTGCATCTGGCAAAGAGCAGCCAGAGCTGAGGGGCTGCGGGAGAGGCCGGAGAGCACAGCCCAGCCCTGCGTTCCCCAGGCAGGGACAGTCCTGGGATGCCCCAGGGAATGCAGCACGGCCACTGCTGCGAGGGCAGTCCCAGCCCCTTTTTTGTGCTGTCCATGGGTGTGTCTCCACAGGACAGTGTGGGATGGGATGAGATGGGATGCAATGGGATGGGATGGGGCCAAGATGGCCGCAGGCACCAGCCCTGTGGCCCAGCTCTGCCACTCACCCTCCTCCAGCGGCTGCAACTGCTGCACCTCTTCGGTCTCTGGTGCTGGGGCAGCTCCAGGGCCTTCTTCCTCTTCTTCCTCTTCCTCCTCCACCCAGGCCAGCTTGGGCACTCTTGGGGGTCGCTGCTCCGTGTCTTCTTCCAGACTCTCCAATCCTTTCCATAGGAACAGCACCAGAGGATGGCATGGCATGGAATGGGATGGGGCCAAGCTGGCAACAGGCACTAGCCCTAAGGCCGAGCTCTGCAACTCACCCTCCTGTGGTGCCTGGAAGTCCTGCACCTCTTCAGACTCCTGTGCCAGGACAGCTCCAGAGCCTTCTTCTTCCTCCTCCTCAAGCCAGGCCAACTTGGGCACTCTTGGGGGTCGCTGCTCCATGGCAGTGACTGGATTTATGGCTGCTTGCAGGAGAGATGGCTCGGAAAAGCTCGGAGTCAGCAAGTCCTGCAGTCGTGCCTGGAAGGCACCTGCAAGACTCAAGTCCTGGCAAGATTGCAAGACAGCGAGTCCTGCACTTGGGTCTTGAGGGCTCCTGCCACAAGGACAGGAGGCTCCTCGACAGGGATTGTGGTCTGGTCTCAAGGGCAGAGACTGCAGGGATGGGCGACACGTCGGAAAAGCTCCGGGTCACCAAGTCCCACGGTCTGCCCTCAAGAGAACCTTAAGAAGGAAGGCTCAGCAAGGCCACAGGTCAGCAAGACCTGTGGTCTGGCCTCGAGGTCACCTGTAGGAACAGTGCTTCAGAAAAGCTCCAGGTCCGACACAAAGGAGTGCGCTGTGCGGGGGCTCCTCACAGCACCGCTCTGGCGCGTCCTGACCCGTCGCGTGCACCGAGCACTGTGGCGTGGCCCTGTCACCGCCAGCTCCTATGTCAGCACGTGTCACAAAGGGCCCTTTGACATCTGCTCCCGTTGCCACCATCCCACGGTGACCGTGCTGCAGCGTGTCACAAAGGGCCCTTGTACACCCTGCCCTCCGCCCTGGGGCCGCCCCCATCCCCCCCCCAAGTGGCCCAGCTTGGAAGGAATCCCTTGCCCAAAGTGTCTAAGACAGCCTGACGGGATCTTTAGGAACAGCTTGTTAGAAATGAAATGGAGTCAAATTTATCAATAGGAATTTTATTGAAAACTTTGTAAAATTTACTCATGGAAATGTCTCGGTGTTGAGAGACAGGTGTCTGCTAGGGAGGGCAGGAGCCTTCCTTGGAATGAAAAATGTAGACCCCCCCCTCCGAATTATGATAATCCTGAAATCAAGGGGCTCTCAGGCAGAGATCTGGGGATAGGAATGACAGTTCTTTACTAATATTTATAACCAGGCAAACAAACAACAATAACTACAGCGTTAGCAAGAAAACAGAACCAGGGACCCCGTGACAGCTTTCTGGGCTGAGACGGGAAAGGATGGAGGAGAGGCTTTGTTTCACAAACCCCCTCGGGTTGGCAGTCAGTGCTGGTGCTCCTGCAGGGCTCTGAGGAACACTCAGCTGGAACAGCAGGGATGAGCTGAGATCCCGGGCCAGTGGCTGAGGTGGATCAGCAGCTCCGTGGCGGTGGCTGGCACTGCCACACGTCCCGGCAGGACAGGGGGTGCGAGGCCACCAATGAAGAGGGAAGAAGGAGAAGAAGCAGCAGCTCCATCTGGGTGATGGCGAAATTCCCTTCTCCCCACCACAACAACTCTGTACCCAAAGTGTTCTTCTCCGAAGCTGAAGAAGACACCAAACTGTCCCCACCCTCCCCTTTTCCTGCCCCCTTCCCCCCCTGGGCCCAGCCAAACTCTTTATCTTTCCTCAAGCACACACCAGGTACCCGCAGTTAAGTTTTCCCTGCAAGTCATGAGTAAAAATTCCACAGGCAAGCCAGAACTAAATAGAAAATAAAGGACACGTAACCCCCAACACCTGTAAGTTGTATCTTGAGAGTCAGCCAGGATCTTTGTTTGCCAGAAACACCTCTGAAGTTTAATCAAGGCATTAGTCATCAAAATTATTTTGAAAATTTAAAGATCAAAGTAGCCAAAATACTCAATGTAACTAATTGCTGGGTATGTTCTCAGCTCAGGTTGGGAGGAATGGGGTTCCCTCGGAGGGCTCACCCTGTGGGGTGGCCAAAACTCTGTCAATGGGCTCTGACTTGTAACGGATCCAGTGCAGGGACACTGACAGAAAACTGTGCTGTGGAACACAGGAATGCAATTATCAGTTTTACAGGATTGACTGAGATTTCCCTTCCGGAGAAACCAAGCCCTGTTCTAGCTGGAGGGCACAATGTGAAAGGATTTCTGTGCTTTACCATCACAAGCTTACTCCTTCTTTTTCCTCACTCTCATTCATGTTAGGAACAATAATTCTGTTGTCCATGGAGCTGGCACCTTTTGAATTCCAGAATAATGTCCCCAAGGTCCTTTGCTGTTCAGCTTTACCGCGCTGTCTGTGGCTAACAAGGCTTGCTGGGGTCCTTTTCCCTTCGGCTGGAGAGGTGCCGGGTCCCAGTCCCTGCGGGACAGCCAGGCTCCTGGCTGGAATTGGTGTGGAAGTCCCTCAGGGTCACATCAGCCTTCACATGGAGCCCCGTGGATCTGAGCATTCTCCAAAGGGGCCGTTGGGGCAAACAGGGAGATTTGGTCTGGCAGGGTCTGTAAAACAATATCCCATCCCATCGACTTGTTCTGGCAGAGAACACTTGGCTGCAGGGACATATTCCCATTGTTCCTGCCCAGGTCTCAGGATTCAAACAGTGTTGTCTTTGCCCAGAGCTGTTCCTTCAGCTGGCTTGGGAGGGCCATTTGGCCTCTGGACCCACACTCTGGCTCCTTTATTAGGACTGCTGGGTCCAAACTCTTTTTATCCACAAATGGAGGCAATTTGAAGTGGATATTCTTTCTTCACAATTATTTTTTCAATTGCGATATCAATATTTCTTCTACCTTGTCATGGGGTTGAACAATCAAATCTTGTTCACTATTGTTTAACAGACTTACTTCAATTTCTCCTTGATAATCTGCATCAATTCCTCCTCCCGTGACATGAGCCCTTTGCAAGGCCAAGCTCCAGTGAGCAGTTATCAAACCAAAGTGTCCTGGAGGAATCTTAATTCTTATTCCTGTATTGTAAACTGTCATTTGCTTCTGATTTCTCCTAATGAATTCCAGTGCATGAAGGTCCAGCCCTGCAGCCTCTGGGGTGGCCCTGGCAGGGGCCATCACAGCCAGAACAATTTCCCAGGCAGTCCAAGTCTCACTGTCCATGGCTGTGTTTGCACATTGGGTGCAGCCATGCACACCCAGGGGTTTCCATTTCCCAGTGGGCCCATTGTTAAGGGCATGGAGCCCATCTGGGAGATGGGTTCTCCACCGGGACAGGTTCCCATCTCCTCATTTTATCAACTGCTCTTTTAACAATTGTTCAACCAATCCTGTAGCTTGTAGATAGTGTGATACATGAAAAACCCAGCAGTCTTAATCACTGTATTTTTCACAGGAACAGACAAAGCATTCCACATCACAGCATCAGCAAACCCTATAAAAATAGCCAGTTTTATCCCTTCCTCCTTTATTCCTTGTATACAATTCACAAAGTTTACCATTGACATTTGGGTCTTTGCTAGTCCTTTTTTGTAGGGTATTTTAGTGTTACAGTGAGCAGCCAAAGCTAACAAATTGGAATTGTCATCATTATTTCACATTATCGATTTTTAGTTATATATATAAATATATATTATTGTGTTGTTATAATTATTGTTGTTATTGCTATTGTTATTATTATTTTACTTGGACAAACAAACCTGAGCTAAAGACTAAAACCCTCTTCTGTCACTCCACGTGGGAGCATTCCGAAAACAATTGTTCCTTCTGTTGGTGCTGTTAACAGAATCCCTCCTTGTCTTCCCAAACCCATGAGTTCTTTTCCTTTTTCCATATGCAATGTTTGGATGCATTTTAAGACATCCAGCGGTTCAGCCTCTTTTAACCGACTGCCCCACTGCTCGCACGGTGCTCCGACCTCAGCCCCACTCCAGAGCCAGCGAACTCTGGGGAGGGCTTCCCTTCTGGGAATTACAGATGGGACTGATTCCTTACATTTACATTTTAAAAGTGACATTTTGTTGTGATCTGGCTAGACTTTGCCAGTTTTGTTTCACCAGCAGGCAGAGTCAGCACCAAAGGCACAAACTCCACCTGAAGGAATCAGTGTCACTTACTGCAGCTCCAAGCAGCAAAGGATGACAAAAGGAGCAGCTCAGCAATGAATCCAATCATCAGTGCCAAAGATTGCCTGCAGGGATTAACAAAGATCCAGCACCAGTTCCCCTCAGACTTTGCCATCCCCAGATCCACCCATCAGCTGGGGAAGCTGTCACAGCCAAGGGCTGGAGAGCCACTCCAGACACTGGGAATTCCTGCAGGTGCCTCCAGCCACAGGTGAGGATCCAACCCCGCTGTGAGAGAGGGCCAACTTTGATAGTGCTGAATAAACAAACTGACAGCACTTCTGGTGTGGGAATATCTGGTTTCATCCTCCTCTTGGGTCCCTACCAAAGGCTGGCCAGGGCTCAAGGAGGAACCAAGGGAGTCGACCCTGACCATACACCCCAAACAAGGCCAGATGTGGGATTTCATGGCCTTGTCTGGCTTCTAAACACAGAAAGGTCAATCCATGTTTCATTGATGAGTGGATACATCTATCACAGCGTTCATGACCATGCATATTTCAGTAATGAGCAGATGGACAGGTAACCTTTGGCTGGAAGGTTCATTCAGAGGTCACCTTTGGCTCAGGGCCTGTTGTTCAGGCCTCACTCAGGGCCTGTTGTGCAGACCTTGGCACTTCAGGAACGAGGTTTAGTGCTGGGCTTGACACTGCTGGGTGACTGGCTGGACTGGATGAGCTCAGAGGTCTTTTCCAGCAGAATGGATTCTATAATACCAGGATTCTATCTGCTGCATTCAGCTAGGTCCATTACTTAGCAGCATTACTTTAGTCCAAAGGCCCCCTCTTGCTCAGCTCTTGTGGCCTGAGGCTTCAGCTCCTTCAGCTCCTGGTGCTGAGCTGCTCAAGCTGAAGGAGACCACTTGGAGAGAAGAATAAGTTCATTCAATTCCTTCTGGGACATGGAGAGGGGAAATGTGAAAACAGGAGCATTGTTTGGTGTGGCCTCCACTCTGCTCTTCACACTTTCAGTGCTTTGAACCAGCCAAGAGCTTTCTCCAGGATTCAATGAAGCAGCTGTTCCTGCTCCCAGCTCTGGCTCTTCCCAGTCTCTGACCTTGACTGGTTTTGTCCCTCTTGCTGTGCCCTCTGTTCCCCCAGGGGGCTGCCCCAGACTGAGGGATCAGATGCAGGCACTGCTGCTGCTCCCTCGGGACCAGCCCCAGTTTGGTTGTTGCTGTCAGTGCCAGCAGAAGCCGTGGCTGGAGTAGCAGGTGCTGACAGTGCCCCAAGGCCCGGGGCTGGAGGGGTCCCTGGGCTGGGGCTGGGAGGGAGCTGCCCCTTGTTCTCCCTCTGCCTCCCGCAGAGCTGGGCCGGGCACAAGTGGGGCAGCAGAGCCAACAGGGAGCCTGCGAGTCTCTTCCAGCCGTGCCTGCTCAGAGTTTGGCCTTGGAGCTTCAGGTGGGCAAAGGCAGCTGCTCTGCTCCCTCTGCGTGTGCCCGTGTTCAGCACTGCTGCTCCATCAGTCTGTGCCCAGCAACGGGGAAAATGCATCAGCCCTGCAGGGCCAGGAGCTGCCGGGCTCTGCCTGAGCAGCTCAGCCAGCGGGAAGGGAGCTGCTCCACACGGGAACCAGGAGCAAAGGACATGCCTTTTCTAGGACATGTTTTCTGTAAAAAAAACCAACAAAAACATCAAAAGCAAACAAAAAAAAACCCCCCAAAAATATGAAAGATAAAAATTACCCCCAAATGTGTAGTGAAAAATCTTCTATAACACTGGAGTAAGAAAGAGGTAACTGATCTTTTGAAAAAGAGAACTCAGCTTTGATTTTAGTTCCTTAGTTTGTTCACGTGCTAGTGAAAAGGATCCATTAGCTGCCTTCCTTGAGAGATTTTATGGATGTTTTCCAATATTAAGATATTTTACACTGCAGTTAAAGGAATAGGAAATTGAAATACATGTTCTTCATGACTGTGTCTTGAGTGTAAAAATTTGCAGTTTGGAACTTGGACCTAAATGATGAGTTCGGCAGGAGAAATGCAGCACTCAATATGAATGATCAGCAAGTCTCATTTATTGGTAACTCTGCAACCACTTATATAGCATCAATAATTAGGCTCATACATAGTGCAAAAGCAAGCTCATTATTGGATATTTTTATTTAAGGTCAACTCCACCTAATTCCACATTCCTGTGATCGCTCATCTATGCTGAATTCACATTCTTCTGATCACAGCGTCCTGTTCTCAGTTAACAGTTATCACTAAGGCCTTCCTGACCTTGCAACATCTCACACCAACTGTACTCTATTGTCTCATTCTTTCCCAGCTAACTGCTGCATGGGAGCATGACCTTTGCTCTCTAGCCATTCCTCTACAATTCCCCTGTTTTCTTTTTGTACTAACAAAACTGTAGAAGTAGCCCTTTTCATCATGTTTTGCAAGCATTGCAGTATGCAAGGAATAAACAGTAGCACAATCACAATGATCAATATAACAACAATTGCCATTTGTGCCAAATATTTTAACCATCCTGTGAGACCTAGGGATTGAAACCATTCCTCTAATGGATTTGTTTCCATGGTTAATATTTTCATATTGTTCTGTAGTTGTCGGAGATGAGCATGAATAGACACTGAATGGTCAGAAAGATTCATGCAACACATCCCCTCAAAGTCTTCACAGCCATGGCCCTGTGCTAATAGCAAAAAATCAATAGCAGTTCTATTCTGCAATACAGCATGCCTAACACTCTTCGTATCCAAAAGCAAATCAGACAAAACCTTTGATGTAATATTAAACTGTTTTCCTGTCCAACATGCCAGTCGTCGTAACTGTGTTAAGGCTTGAGCACTAGATACTCCAGGTGTAAAAAGAGATGACACAATCACTGTAGGACGTTCCCAAAGTTCAACCTGATCCTTGCATTCTGGCCCCAATTGGAACACACTTCTCTTTGTTCGTAACCTGGTTCTATTGGCTCCTCATAGTTGCTGTATAGTGGGTGCAAACAACATCAATTTCCCAAAATAAAAAGGCCCTCCATAAATGTTTGCTGGCAGTCCTTGCCATGCACGATCTCCACAGATTAGAAAAATACCAGGTGGTAATTGTAGAGGTGAACTGCTAGAATTTACCCTGTGAGACCAATTGCCACAGTATGCATCATTATTTTGCAAATACAGCAAATTTTGTGGAGAAACATTTGTACCATTTGGCCCATGAGACCTTTTTGCATGATTGTTCCTAGCCCAATTGACAAAAGTTAAACAATAATTGCTAGGGGCTGAGCCTAACCGTCTTAACTCTTGTGATTCTGACCCGGTAACATTTAAACCTGTAGCAATGTACTAATTTCGAGCATCAATGGGATTTGCTGGGATTAAACCTGTGTCACAAATATTGATCGTGAATTTACCTGATGGGATTTCACATAATGTTTTGTTTGCTTCTTCGGGCGTTTTCCAATTCTTTGTCCATTTTTTAAACATTGTGGCATTGAGTGAATCCTCTAAAGGTGCACCCACTAAACAAGTTCGAAAAGGATCTGAAGGGGTAGCCATTGAAAGGCAAAAATTATCTTGTCCAGTTTGATTGGCCCACATTATCCACATATTTTGTCTTTCATCAATGTCAATCAAGAGCCCTTCATTTCCCTTTATCATGGTAAACCACTACAACAACCGAATCAGAGATAGTCTCTTAAGGACTTTAAAAAGATTGTAGGCAATTCAGCCAGCATCTTGGCTGGATCCCATGGGAGATCTTGCTTCCCTTTTCTTTTACCCCTCTGCCTCGCGCGTCGATTCAGTTGCTTCGAACCACGGGCTGTTCCATCTTCTCGGCAGCAGGGATAACTTTCAGGGAAAGACCCTTTCTCTCGAGACTGCCGTTTTAAGAATTGCTCCCAATTTTTATTTTTTACCCCTGGAATATCACACCTGACCTGTGTAAGTGTTTTATGACAGCGGATTGTGGTTATTTCAATAATATACGGCAAAGGGGTATTCGGATGATAACAATAATTTTCTGGGTTTATCCCAAAAGCATAAATCTCCCACCATCTCTCAGATCCTTTTTCAAATTGTCCTGTTTGTATACCTCCCTGTAATGCAACCTCAGTCAAATTTCTTTCAAAGTTGTAACACTCTGTACAAATCCCTCTTGGGGATCGACCCCACTTAGAATGTGCCCACCACTTTTCTTTACACACTTTACAAATGTAACATACAAAAGGATAACATTCACACTCTGGTACTGTATACAAGATTTGCATGTGAGAGTTCATCAGATCCCATCTCTATGTTGATGGTAGAGAGCGAGAAGTATCTGCAGAATTTTCTGGATCAGCTGAAGGTAAATCCCTGGGATCAGCAGGTTTAGTCCATCGGCTCGGCACCCAGACAGGCCCTGTGGGGGTAGACACACAAAGATAACCACGTCCCCAATACAGTACCTTGCTGGGACCTCCCCACAGTCCTGTTTTTGGATCTTTATAAACCAATCGGTTTGCCCTAGCATTTCTTTCTCCTAAACCCACATCCCATTTGTGACTACAAATATGGATAATAGCAAAGGCAGCAGTCCTCAACTTTACTGCTCTTTGAAGCTGCAAAAACAGTTCATATAAACGAGGATTTTTTACTTCCTTTATGTCTGCTTTTTCAATACATTCACTCACTCCTGCAACATATAAAGAATCAGTTACCACATTAACAGGACCCTTAAACTACACCAAAACCCAAACAACAGCGACTAATTCCAGAGTTTGTAACGTGTCCTCCTTTTGAGCTGGAATAATGTGATGATTCCATTGTCCTTGTGAATTTTGCCATGTAGCAGCAGCTGTGCGAGATTTCTTTCCAGCATCAGTGAACACCGTTGATGCCCCTGGTAACGGCACAAATGATCGTTTGGGCTTTTCAATCCAATTCTGCTGGCCTATCCATCGTAGTGGTATTCCAGGCACCTCCTCAGTACTGACCACACTGCTGTTGTCAAGCAATGCTTCTTGCAGTGTGGAGCTGTGAATTAAATACCAGTCTAAAGTGTCCTTTTTTATTGGTATCTGAATTACAGCTGGATCTGCACCCATAATTTGTCACAATCGCTTCTACCTTTGTTTTATTAAATCTGCTAAAATTTCAATTTTTTGAATTAAGGTATGTCTCTGTTGTAGTGGTGGCAACAACCACTCTAATACCCATATCTCCCCTGTTTGCTTTTGTTGCTGTGTTAAAGCACCGATGAGATGTTGAGGTCCAAACCATACAGTAAGGTTGATGTCCAAGTCTGGATCTCGCCTACAAACAACACCTGTCTGGATACCGTCCATTATTTTATTGAGAGCTTCTTGTTGTTCACTGGTGACCTGTATAGGTGCTGTAGGATCAGTACCTTTTAACAAAGGTCATAAGGATTGTGAAAGTTCATTAGGAATACCCACAACAGGTTTAAGGCATTGCAAATCCCCCAGCAATCGCTGAGCATCATGAACAGTATGAAGTGACATGTTCAATGACAGTTTCTGAGGGGCAACATACTGCTCAGTTCAAGTCCCCCCGAGATATTTCCATGGGGATGACTGCTCTATTTTCTCAGGTGCAACAATCAGTCCATTCTGAAGTAGTTGTGTTTGAATGTCTTTAACTTGTTAATCTGCAAAAGGTTGTGACTGAGCAAAAAGAATATCATCCATATAGTGATAAATAATAGTTGTAGGCCATCGAACACGTAGTGGCTGCAAAGCATTATCAACATAAAGCTGGCACAAGGTAGGAGAATTACACATACCCTGTGGTAAAACTGTCCATTCAAATCTCTTGTCTGGTTCTGCTCGATTTAATGAAGGCAAGGTAAAAGCAGATCTGCAAGTATCCTGTTCATGCAGTGAGATGGTGAAAACACAGTCCTTTAAATCAATTATTAACAAGGGCCAATCTCTTGGCAACATTGCAGTATTGGGCAAAGCAGATTGCAGTGCCACCATTGGCTCCATTTGTTCATTTACTGCATGTAAGTCGTGCAGCAATCTATATTTCCCAGATTTCTTTTTAATAACAAAAATAGGGGTATTCCAAGGACTTGTTGACAACTTTAAATGTCCTTGTTGATATTGTTCCAGCACTAATTGATGAGCTTGCTGCAGACTTCCCTTTTTAAAGGCCACTGTTCAACCCATACTGGTTCCTGAATTATCCATTTAAGTGGGAGTGGGAAAGTCCAAACAATGGCCTCTACTCTAAAGGGTGCTCATTGGTCAAAATAACACCAAGTTGTGACAAAATATCTCGCCCTATTAGACATTGAACCTTGTCTGGTAATGGAACAATTGACAAAACAGAATTAATGACCTTCCCATCTAATTGAGTCTGGAATTGTGGAGACCTTTTTGCCAAAGTTAAGCCTCCCACCCCTGTAACAGTAACCATACTGGACAACAAAGGCCATTCCTGGGGCCAATACTGTGGAGCAACAATACTTGAGTCTGTCCCAGTATCCAATAGTCCTTCTAATTGGTGGGATTCTCCGTTATAATTGGGAACAACTTTTCGCTTGGGTCGAGTGTTTAAGCCCAGGGTAAGCAATGTAAGTCCTCCTGTAGAACCAAATCCACCCGTACCCTGTAATTGATTTTTCAGTGGTTTCAATTGATGGGTATATTGTGGTACTGGCACCAGTTGTGCAATTTGCTGTCCCTTATCAATTCTGGCTGGTGGTGCCAGTGTATATGCCATGATATATATTTCACCAGAATAGTCCACATCAATTACTCCAGGTAAAATAAACAATCCCATTAGACTAGCAGATGAATGTCCCAACACTATTGCACCCACAGCTTTTCCATTTATTATCACTGGTCCCATAATTCCCGTGGGAATCTTGTAGGGCTGAGATGTCAATAAATCCACAGTCACTGAGGCTGCCAGGTCCAGGCCGAGGCTCCCTGCTGTGGCAGGCTGGAGGGAAGTTGCACTGATGTTCTGGCAGCTGCTATTTGTGTCCTGGTGCGGCGGCTTCTCGCGCTGACCTTCCCGTTTCCCGATCTCCGGCGGCAAACACTATCAGTGTGGGTATTGGAGCGACACTGATTGCACCAAACAGATGGTACAGTACATTCCTTCCGAATATGTCCAAGGTTTCCACAGCGAAAACATTTGAATCGGGAGGCTGGAATCCTGCCATTGTTGGTTGTAGCTGCTTGTAGGGGTGCAAGAGCTGCTAAAACCTGACTCTGATTTGATGCCAGATCTTTAATTGCCTGGGCTAACATTGCCTGTGAGCCCACCGGTATATTAGACATCCTCTCTAATGCCTCCTCAATAGTCCAATTAGCATTTAGGGAATTTAAAACTGACCTGGTTGCTGGATTACAATTCTGTAATGCACATTGTCTTAATAATGCTCCCCTCATATATTCAGGAACACCTGCCCTCTCTATAGCTGCAGCTGCTTTATCAATAAATGCTCCAAATGGCTCATCTCACCCTTGTTTAATACCCATATAAGATGGAATACCTCCTGGCTCCTTAATCCGATCAAATGCAGCTCGTGCCAACCGCATTCCTTCTCTCAACTTACCTGGCCCCAAAATAGCTTGTGCTTCCACTTGACTCTATGCTCCTAATCCCCTAAGTTCTTCCAAAGTTAGCCCATGCAGTGGATCACCTGCCTTTCTTTGCACATTTACACTTTCTTGGCAATAAGCTTGCCAGTGCACATTAAACAACAACTGCTGATGCTGACTAAGAATCAATTTCATAATACTCCTACAATCTGCAGGCAACAAAATCTGTGTACCCCACAAATAATCAATCATCTGTCTAACCGGTTCACTGGTCACTCCAAACTGACTGACTGTAGATCACAACTGTGATAACCATTTCCAATCTAAAGCTGTAATTGGAGCTTGTATTCCTCCCCCTTGCATCAGTGCAAAGGTTACGGGACATGCTACTTCCAATACAGCATCTGCTATTTCCTGATCTCCTTCTTGCAAAATATTTCGTGCCAACGTAGCCCATGTCTCCCTTCTTTCCCGTGCAATAGCCTCACCTAACTCACGCCCTACCCCAGGGACAGATTTATTTTCCATAGGGGAGGATGGTAACGGTGCCGAAGGCTCCGTTCCAGAATCAAGGTTAGTAGGTGAAGGAATTTGAGATGGCACAAAAGGATTAGCAGCTGCAGCAGAGGACAGTGACTGTGTGGGGGGGGTCAAGATTACTGTGTTCGTGGCGGGTGGCAATGGACACTCATTAATTCCCTCTAATAATCTATTTTTTGACATAGCTGCAGATGCTTTTGTGGCAGCTGCCTGTTCAGCCTGATACTGCAAAAGAACATTATGAACTGTCTGCCACAGTTTTCTCAATTTTTTAGCAGTTTTATCATCATCTAAAGTAGCTTCCCACAATTTATCTCCAAATTTTCGCCACTCATTTAATTCATGGACTGTATGGGGATTCTGAAAACAACCCTGAGCATACCCATAAGCAAGAAGTCCAGGGAGCTCCTTGCGCAAATCAAAGTCTTTAGCCTGTCACTTTTCTAAAAAGCAGGTAAATAAATCATATGCTGCTTGCCTTTCCATCTTACCGTCAGCGCTGTTGCAGCCCCTACAAGGTTTCGGCAGCACGTTACGGCAGGACTCTCCTCTGAGGTCGCCTGGGGCACGGCACCGTTGCTGTGTGATCAGGACTCTCCTGTGAGGTTGCCTGGAACACGGCACAGCTGTTGCATTTCACCGTCCTTGCTGCAGAGGACCCATCCCCTGTCACCAACTCCCTTGGCCGACTCCAACTCCTTTTTAAGGTCCCAAGGGTCCCAAAGGTCCCAAGGGTCCCAAAGGTTCCAAAGGTCCCAGAGGTCCCAAAGGTCCCAAAGGTCCCAAAGGTTCCAAAGGTCCCAAAGGTTCCAAAGGTTCCAAAGGTCCCAAAGGTCCCAAAGGTCCCAAAGGTTCCAAAGGTTCCAAAGGTCCCAAAGGTCCCAAAGGTTCCAAAGGTCCCAAAGGTCCCAAAGGTCCCAAAGGTCCCTGCTGTTCGGGCGCCATTTGATGAGTTCGGCGGGAGAAATGCAGCACTCAATATGAATGATCAGCAAGTCTCATTTATTGGCAACTCTAAAACCACTTATATAGCATCAATAATTAGGCTCATACATAGTGCAAAAGCAAGCTCATTCTTGGATATTTCATTTAAGGTTGACTCCACCTAGTCCCACATTCTTGTGGTCTCTCATTTGTGCTGAATTCTCATTCTTCTGATCACAGTGTCCTGTTCTCAGTTAACAGTTATCACTAAGGTCTTTCTGACCTTCCAACATCTCAAACCAACGGTACTCTATTGTTATTTAATTCTTTCTCAGCTAATTGCTGCATGGGAACATGACCTTTGCTAGCTAGCCATTGCTCTATACATGGCCAATCACAGAACACAGAGTTCATCTGATTGAGGTGAAATTTCATTCACTGGAGACAAAGTCAAATTGCCTCTTATTTGCTCAGCACTACAAATCCATTTGAAGCTGGTTGCCAAGACTTGCTGCAAGTGCTGAGTGATGGGATAAAGCCCTGCAATGGCACCATGAAATGGGAGAGCTGCAGAGAAATCTCAAAGAATGGCATTTCCAAGCATTTTCAGGCGCTGATGTTCTGCTGCTGGCTTGGTGCTGTCCAAGGGGCTGATTGGAATGGTTTTAGAGGAGCTACGCTGGGCAGTGAAATGCACCTCAGGCAGAAAATGCATCTCTGGTGTCTGCAAGTGCCTTTATCTCCCATCATGTTCCTCAGCACTGAAATCCTGCAAGGACTGAGTGAATCTGAGGCTTTGGGAATGCCCAAGAGTGAGAGATTTTGGTGAGATTTGACTCAGGAGATGGAAGCAGCAGCAGCAGAAGGTGCTGTCATCTTCATCCTTGTGTTCTCCTGCATGCTGATGCATCATGAAGGAGGCAGGGATTCCATCAAGTACCTTCTGTATCTCCTGTGGCAAATTCTTTCATTTCTCAGAGTTTCAGGCATGTGTTGTGTGGCTGTGCTGCACCCCAGGGCCAGGCTCTGCCTCTCTTGGCTCTGGCTGCTGCTTCCAAGCTGTCCTCTGTGATTTGGATTTGCAAGCCACCTCTCTGACCAGCTTCCACTTTGCTTGAAAAATTCAGCACCATGTTGGCGGCTGAACAAGTCCCAGAGCTGGGGAGAAGGATTTGAGATGCAATTTGCATCCCAGAGTTGTTACAGTGGGGAAAATGTCGCATCCCTCCTGTGCCTGGAGCTGCTAATCTTGTTGCAAACATTGAAAAGCTCTTCAGCTTCTCTCATTCTACCTAAATTTGATGACTGCTTTGATTTCACACCTCTTCCATGCAGGTTTTTCCTCTGTCCTTGGCTAGAATTGTCAGGCCTGAGAAATTTTGTTGAGCCTTGGGACAGCTCCCATCATCTATCCCTGCTCCTAATGCTGCTTTGAATTCTCTTGGGAATGTGAGCATGAGGGAAACTGGGGGAACTTTAGTGAGAGGAAAAGTGAGGCACAGAGGCTGAAGTGCAAATGCAGAGTGTGCAGGGTCAGCACAGTCTGCAGTGTTGTGGGGATTTGGGCCATGCAAACAGATGTTTCTTCTCTGGGAATGGCTGATTCCTTTGGTGTGTCTCCTCCTGAAATTGCTGTGCACCAGGGCTGGTGCTGGAGCTGCAGCAGCACAAAGTTGCCAGGGAGCCGTGTGGGAGCCAGTGGGAATCATTTCTTTGCTCCTTTGGATGAAAAGTTGTGACATGAATCTCAGTGTCAGGGAGGTGCCACGTTCATGCTGCTGCAGTGCCCACACACTGTGTCTGGAGACAGCTCAGGAGAAAAGGAAGAAAAGCCAGGATGAAATCCCATCTGCTACTGAACTCTATCAGAAAGTGCTTGGAGTGAAGTGTGTGAAGTGACTGGGGAGAGCTGGATAGAAGGGACAGCTCTGAGCAGTGTGTGGTACATCATGACATCCTTGCAGTGATCTTTGCACAGAGATGAAAAAGTATCAGTTTGCATGGCCTGAATCTGTGGGTCTGGAAATTCTGCGTGTTGCACAAGCTGTGCTGAGCTCACCTGGCTCTAAAATATCTGAAATATCATCTCTGCACCTTAGGCAGGAAGAGCATCAGAGTTCTGAAGAGATGAATAAAAATCTGTCATAACCCAGAAGCAAACCTTGGCAATAGACATGTGTGGCAGGTGAGGAGACAAAGCTTTCATTCTTGTCCTGGGAGAATGAATTCAGCAATAAAAAATCCTGTCTCTTGGCATTAAAATACTTTAGTTTCAGCTCTGCCCCAGCCCATCAATGTCCCTGTATGGTTGGGGGTTGTTCTCCCCCTGTAGCTCTCTGCAGGTTGGTGCTAATTCAAGATGTTCTGGCAGGTTCCAAGGTTTTGGTGCCCGAGCAGGGAGTGCAGAACAGGGATTACAAGTGCTGACATTTGCTGTGCTAGAAAGTCCAAGGGACAAATTTGTGCCAATTAAGGTCTCCCCTTTAACTAGGAGGAACAATTGATGTTGTGCTTGTAGCAGAGTGTGGTGAGAGAGGGGGTTTCCAAAGGAAATCTTGGTGCATGTGGGCCAGAGGCCCCTGTGCTGAGGCTCCCTCCAGGCTGGCTCCAGCCCCTCAGGGTGCCCAGGAAGCAGGCTGCCCGCAGCTCAGTGCAGCCTCCTTAGCCCTGGGGCGAGCCAGGGAAGAGCCATGGATGAGGCTGAGCCCTGCTCCCATGTGGGATGCCATGGGACAGGGCCCACTGGGATTTGCCCCTCCAGCTACCAAGTGTGTGCAGAGAAACTGCAAGGAGAGGTTGAGCTCTGTCAGTGGGACCCCCTGTGCACAGGGAGCCCACTCCTGGGGTGGCTGTGCCAGCTCCCGCAGGGACATCCAAGCCTTGGTAACAACAACAACAATAAACTATAGAACCTATTTACCTAAGAACATATCTAACAAAACTACATGAAACGTATTTACAGAACACTTAAGCAAACCCTAAAACGTCTATCAGAACACAACAACTGTAAAACGTATATACAGCAGGGTGGCATCTGTGTCCGGGATGTGCCTCAGTCCTGGAAGAAAAACAAGTAGCACGGTCAGTGCAGTCAGGCATGGAGGGGTGTTCCATGTGCTGCCAGGCTGGGACACTGGCACAGTGGGACTCTGCTGCCAGAAGTGAGGCTGGCTGGGGCTGGGGGCTGTGGCCCAGGCACTGGAACAGGGCTTGTGTGGCCCAAAGCAAGCCCAGGCCAGGCCAGGGATGGCCAGCAGAATCCAGTGCATGGGCTAGCGTGTCCCTGAGCAGGGCGTGCCCTGCCCAGCCCCAGGCTGGCAGCAGGGGACCCACTCTGCCTGTGGGGAGCACCTGCCTGTTCTGCTGCTGGCATCGGTCTTCATCCCAACACCATGTCCTCCTCCTCGTCTTCTACATCAATATCCATCTCCTCAATATTGTCTTCCATGTCCACCTCCATTTCTACTTCCGTCTGATCCACATCCACATCCATCTCTTCCTCTCTGGTGTTCTCTCCATCCACTTCCATTTTCTTGTCCGTATCCATCTGTGTATCCACCTCCATCTCCTCCTCTGTGTCTGTACCAGCCTGCAGAGGTAGCAAAATCTCCCAGTGGGGTCCCTTTCCCACACTATCCCACAGAGCTCCAGCCCAGCCAGGCAGCTGCGGGGTGTCCACCTCCGTGGAATAGTACCATACCTTCTTTGGAGCAAATGCAGACATCCTGCAGGGATGGAGAGCAAAATGCACTCAACGGGGAGCTTTTGGGACTGCTGGGGGTATGAGGGAGCAGGTGACAACAAGGTGACAGGGGTAGGCCTGGAGCAGGGTGAAGAGCGTGCTGACACAAGGAGCCAAGGGTTGTGTTGTGGCCGTTGCTGGATGCTGGAAGTTCTAGCTGGAGCGTGCACTGTGACATCAGTGCCAGGAGCCCAGGCCCAGGCTGAAGTGGACAAGGGAGATGCTAGAATGATGGAATCCCTGGGTGCTTGGGCTTGGATGGGACCCTAAAGACCATCTTGTTCCAAGCTGAGCAATCTTCCCCCAGAACAGGTTGCTCAGAGCCCTGCTCCCAGCTGGCCTTGGATGTTGCCAAGGATGGAGCATCCCCAGCCTCTGTGCCCAGCCTGGGCCAGTGGCCCAGCAGCCTGAGTGGAAAAGAGCAGCTGCATTAGATCCAACTTCAATCTCACTCCTGCAGTTGAAAGCCTTCTCCTCTCTGTGCCCATCTTTCCTAGAGCTGCAGGGAGGCCTCCCCAGCCCCTTCTCTTTCCAGGCTGAGCATCCCCAGCCCCACATGGACAGCACTCAGATCCGTGGGGGTCGAGGCTAAAGGGTGGCAAACGGCATCAGGAAGTGAGAGATGGAAGCTTTTGGAGATGGAAGGTTTGCCTCTAAATGGAGAAAAGAAATGAAAGTGGAGGGGAAAATGGTGGGACTCTGGCTCTGTTCTAACTGGGGATGATTTTCTTCTCTTCTTTTCTGTTGTGCTGCCCCAAGTTTTGTTGTTTGAAAGGAGGTTTGGCAAAATATCCATTGTCTTCTCCATTAATAAAAAAATCCCACAAAATTCCAGTTAAATCTGACAAAATTCCCATAAAAATCCCAAAAATTGTAGAAAAAATCCACATAATTCCCTAATTTTGTTAAAATCCCACAAATTGCAGAAAAAATCCACAAAATTGCAGAAAAAATTCACAAAATTCCTGAAGAATTCTACAAAAATTAATGAGAAATCAAATAATTCTTTAATTTTTCTTGAAATCCCCCAAAATTCTAGAAAAATTGCACAAAATTCCACAAAAAACCCAACAAAATTCCCTAAATCTCCTCAAATTCCCGCAACATCCAACAAAAATCCTTCAAAATTCTTGAAATTTCCTGAAAATCCCACAAAATTTCAGAAAATTCCACAAAATTCCTGAAAACTTTCAAAAAATTCCACAAATAATCCACAAAATTCTACAGAAAACCTTAAGTAAATTCTCTAAATTACCTCAAATTCCCACAAAATTCCAGAAAACTCAACAAAATTCTCTAAATCTACACAAAATCCCACCAAATTCCAGAACTATACCACAAAATCTCCTCCAGTTTCCACAGACGGCCAGAAATAACCCACAAAATTCCAGAAAAAATCAACAAAATTCCATAAAAATCCATCAAAGTTCCACAAAAATCCCACAAAAATCCCACTAAGTTCCCCAAATCCTTACAAAATCCCACAAAGTTTCAGAAAAATCCCACAGTTTCCGAAATCACCTCAAATTTCCTCACAATACCATAAATTTTCTCAAAATTGCATAGAATTCAAAAAAACCCTACAAAATTCCACAAGAATTCCTTGAAAATATTTAAATTTTCTCAGAATTCCACAAAATTCCAGAAAAATTACGCAAAAATCCCACAAAAGTCCACAAAAATCCAGGAAAACCTCACAGAATTCCTTAAGTCTCTTCAAATTCCGACAAAATTCCACACAAAATGTTCAAAATTCCACAAAAAAATCCACAAAATTGTAGTAAAATCTGACAGAATTACACAAAAATCCCACAGAATTAAAAAAAAAGTCCACAAAATTGCAGTAAAATCTGATAAAATGACACCAAAATCCCAAGAATTCCACAAAAACCCCACGTAATTCTACAAGAATGCCACAGAATTCTTCAAATTTTCATAAAATCTACAAAAATCCAGAAAAATTCCAACAAAATACTTTACATTTTCTCAATATCCCACAAAATTCCAGAAAAAATCCACAAAATTCCATCAAAATCCAAAGGAATTCCAGAGAAATTCCAGAAACTTCCACACAAATCCCACAAAATTTCCTACATTTTCTCAAAATCCCACGTCTGATGGACTGACATTTCAGGAAACAAAGAGAAGCACCTAAGGAAGTTGAAGCTGCTGGAGGCTGAGAGGAGTTTTTCTCCTGGCCCATAAGAGGCCATTGCTGAGAAGTGCCAGCAGTTTTGACTCTGTCAAAAATCTCCAAAAATCCCACAAAATTCCACAAAAATCCCAGAAAACAATTTAGATCTCCTCAAAATATTTACAAAAAATCTAGAAAACTTCCAGAAAATTCTAGAAAAATTCCAAAAATTCCATACATTTCCTCAAAATCCCATGATTCCACAAAAATCTTACAAAATTCACTAAACCTCTTCAAAATCACACAAAATTATTTAAATCTCCCCAAAATCCTGCAAAATTCCCGATGAATCCCACAAAATTCTACAAAATTCCACAAAACTTCTACAAAATTCCATACATCTCCTCAAAATTCCAGAAAATTCCTGAATAATCCCACAAAATTATTTAAATCTCCTCAAAATCCTCTAGAATTCCAGAAAAATTCTACAAAATTACCTAAATCTCATCAAAATCCCACAAAATTCCAGAAAAAATCCACAAAATTCCACCAAAATCCCACAAAATTCCCTACATTTTCTCAAAATGCCACGTCTGATGGACTGACATTTCAGAAAACCAAGAGAAGCACCTAAGGAAGTTGAAGCTGCTGGAGGCCGAGAGGAGTTTTTCTCCTGGCCCATAAGAGGCCATTGCTGAGAAGTGCCAGCAGTTTTGCCCATTGCAAAGTGCCATCAAGCTGGGAACAGCACTTGAAGCCCTAAGGCCGGCAATTTCTCTTGGCTTTCTTTGCTTTGCGCCTTTTGAAGAGGTAGCAGGGCTCGGCTTCAGCCTCCTTCCCCCCAGGCCAGCCAAGGCCACGGGAGGGGAGCGGGGCTGGCCGCAGCTCTGCGCTTCCCGGGGAGGATGGAGACTGGCAAGTGCCAGGAGCCCCTTCTCAGAGGCTTGGCTGGGCCTTGCACAGCGGGGCTGCCGGGCCAGGCCGCTCCCTGCCTGGCCTGCACTTTGTGCCGCTGCTCAGTTTCACCACAGGCTGCCACTAAAGGCAGGGAAAGATAGCAGCTTGCAGCTTTGTGCTCAGATAATGGCCACACTCCCCACAGCAGCCATGGGGAAAAATCATCTGTGTTCCTGAATGCCAACAATTTCATCAGATTTCACTGGAATTTTGTGGGATTTGGAGGAGACTTGAAGAATTTTATGAGATTTTTCTTAGATTTACTGGGAGTTGGTTTAGATTTTGTGGAATGTTTCTGGAGTTTGGTATGGTTCTGGGAAGATTTAGGGAATTTTGTAGGATTTTTCTTGAATTTTTTTGACATTTGTGGAGATTTTCTGGGTTGTTTCTGGAAATTTTTTGGATAATGAGATGATTTAGAGAATTTTGTAGGATTTTTTCTGGAATATTCTAAAGCTTTTCAAGAATTTCTTGGTATTTTGAGCAGCTGTGGGAATTTTGTAGGATTTTTCAAAAATATTGGCATTTCTGTAGATTTTGTGGGATGTTTTTGGAATTTGTTAGGCTATTGGGAAAATTTAGGGAATTTTGTAGGATTTTTCTTAAATTTTGTGGATTTTTGTGTAGGTTTTGTGGAATGTCTCTGGAATTTGGAAGGGTTTGGAAAAGATTTAGGTAATTTTTTGGGATTCTTCGGGAATTTTGTGGGATGTTTCAAGAATTTTGTGGGATTTTTCTGGAATTTTGTGGAAAATTGTGGAGATTTTGTGAGATGTTTCATGAATTTTGTGGGATAAAGAAAATATTTAGGGAATTTTAGGGCATTTTTGTTGAATTTTTTTGACATTTGAGGACATTTTGGTGGATGTTGCTGGAATTTGGTAGACTTTTGAGAAGATTTAGGGAATTTTGTGGGATTTTTATGGGATTTTGTGGGATTTTGAGGAGAGCTGAAGAATTTTGAGGGATTTTTCTGGCATTTTGTGGCATTTGTGGGGATTTTGTGGGATGTTTCTGGAACTTGGTAGGGTTTTGTGATAGATGGCATTGAAGAAAACAAAGAGAAACACCTAAGGAAGTTCAAACTGCTGGCGGCTGATGGGAGTTTGTCTCCTCGCCAACAGCTGGCCATTTCTAAGAATTGACAGCAGTTTTAAGCACTGCAAAGTGAGATCAAGCTGTGAACAGCACTTAAGCCCTAAGGCTGGGAATTTCTTTGTCTCTTGGTTTGCTGGCTGTGAAAGGTAACTGAGCTCCAGCTGGCTTCCCGTCCCCGGCCCAGCCCATGCGGCCCGGGCAGGGGCTGGGCTGGGCCTGCCGCGGCTCCCGGCCGGGAGATGGGGCCTGCGGGGCTTGCCCCGGGCTCTGGCCGGGCCAGGCCGCTCCCTGGCTCGGCTGCACTTTTTGCTGCGACTGAATTCACCACAGACTGCCCAGGAAAGAAAGAAAAAGCTCTTGAGCTGCGGCGGGCTGAGACAGTGACCACACTCTCCAGAGCAGCCATGAAGAATCTTCCAGCGCACACAGCTCCAGCCGCTGCTCCGGCAGAGATCACAGAACCATCTACAAAGCCTGGGCAAGATTTTAACCTTTTCATTACCCAGATGAGACTTGCAGATTAATCCTTTTACCCAGAGAGAGAAAAAGAGAGGAATCAACATGTAAAGAGACTTCATAAACTATAAGAGACAGTAAAGAAAAGAATTAAGCTTCAGAAGAGGTGGAGAATAAGGAGAAGCTTTAATTAAGCTGAAATATTTTTCTGTTAAAGCTATGGAGATGGACAATAGTGATCTGAAAAAAAACTCCTTTAATTCATGACAGAGTATATTGGGAGGAATGGAGTGTTCAAAGTGTGGATTTTGGGCAAAAGGTGGAGTAATTGTGATACAGTGAGGTGCTGGAACAGGGGGGGAAGTAGTAATAGTTGAAGATTTGAGGCCTTGAGAGGCAAAGAGAAAACTTCTGTTTCCAGGGAAGCTCACAGAGACAGATGAAGAGAACTTTTGCCTTTGAATAATTTATCCTTAAAATGACACCCCTATTGACCCATACACACCTCAGAGTGATGTGAAATGGGAGGAGTGAACTGGTGACAAATTTCTGGGCAGCTGGCATCAGAGAAATAGAAAACTATAACAGAAATAATTTTCTCATGAAAATTCCATAGATTAGCAGAAGACTTCTGTTTTTCTACAAAGGGTGATGAAAAGACTCTAGCAAGAATTAGGACTGTTTTAAACACCAAAGTTCCAAGGTTTTTTGTCTCTATATTGTCATGTTAACAAGGGAATGGTTAGGTAGTGGGGGTTAAAAGGGTTGATCTGGAAGTTTATTCTGGTTTTCTTATTCTTGTAGTTTTGTTAACAAAATTTCTTTATTTCTTTTAAGTTTTAAGCCTGTTTTGCTCTTGCTCTAATCCATATCTCACAGCAAGAAATAAGTAAGTTTTCTAGTAATTTTTCAGTTACTGCTTTAAAACCACGACATAACTTTGGTGCTCCACCTGGGAAAATGAAATTAGCAAATCTAAACCACTACACTTACTCCTGTGTGCCCGTGAGTAACCTTCCACGTGCATGGAGGAGATTGTGGACAGGACAATTGATTGCGGCATTGCCATTTGGCTTCACTGCCACTCAGTTGAACATGGTCCTTATCTAAGAAGGACTTCCAAGAAATTGGTAGGAGTTTTGGCTGTGAGAGTAGCAGAAAGCACATTTTCTACAGCAAATTGCTAGCTGATGCAGTTTCCCTGCCAAAATCGTGATTGCCATTCATCTTCCTGGGAAGAATGTGAAGACCCATTCAGAGATGCCAGGTTCAGCTGGCCTGTGGCTTTGTGTACCTCATTTCACGTGTCCAATTTCAAGGGCCACTAAAAGAGGCTCATGTTTGCCTTGCTACCCAGAAGTGCTGTAGGTATTTCCAGGAGAAAAAGAAAAAAATCGCTGTCCTGTGTTGTGGTAGAAATGCCAGCACAATTGTGACTCTGTGAGCAAAGAGAGCCAGTGCTTTTTGGGGCTGCAGCAGCTGAGAGTATGGCAGAGCGGTTTTGATATTCTTTTTAGAGTCCTGAAAACATTGTTCTCAAAACAGTCTTTCTCTCCTGTCTTCTGTCCTAAACTGTGGAGCAGAGAAAATGGAAAGTAGCAGAGGTTGGTTTCAATTGGCTTTTTTATTTTGAAGTCTTCAAATAGTGTCAGCCTGATGCATGATCCTTTAGAAATTGGATGAGTAGCACCTATTTCATCCCAGCAGAGAGGTGGGATTGAAGACTTCCAACAACAGAAGTACTGGATGTGTAAGAGCTCAGGTTTCCACCCCTCACACCCTGGAATCTCGCTGGACTATTTAAAGCAGCCTCAGCCAGATACATTAAAATACTGCTTCAAACAACAACAGAATAAAAATGTTCCACCAAATGGGGAAAAATAAGAAAGGTGGGTGGCAGCCCTTTCTGAAGAGCTCGTGTTGATTTTGCAAAGTCAGATGCAAACAAGTTTTGCCATGTTTCTTTCCTAGAAAAATGTAGCTATTTGATAGAAATCGATCTCTGAGGCTGCTAAGTTTGGTATGATTTTAGATCTGGGAGGAACAGAACAGGTTGCAGAGAAGCTGTGATTGTCTCACCCTTGGAAGGGTTCAAGGCCAGGTTGGATGGGGCTTGGAGCAAACTGGTCTAGGGGAAGGTGTCCTGAGTGTGCTGAGAGTTGGAACAAGAGGAGCTTTAAGGTCCCTTCCAAGCCAACGCATCCTGGGAGTCCATGGAGAGAAACTGTGAGTTTTCCTGAGATGCTGCCTTTGCAAGGACAAGTCCCAAACACCCCAGGGAGTTTGAAATGCCCTGAGCAGAACCCAGCTGTGCTTTCTCATAGGTTGTCGCGGCGGTGGAGGTGTCAGGGGTGCCGCGACTCCCGGGGAAGCGTTCCGCGGTTGGGCTGCCCGGGGCACAGACACATCCTCTGCCCGGCCAGTGATTTCAGCTCAGCTCAGCTCGGCGGCAGCGTGCAGGCGACACGGAGGGAGAGAGCAGAGCGCTGTGTGGCGTTCCGCAGAGAACTGGCCTTTATTACAGCCGGGCCCTCGGCGAAGGGAGCCAGTGACAGCAGCTCTCTGGAACAGGGAAAAAACTGGGGGATTTATAGGGGAGGAGAGGGGCGGGGGAAACTGGGATACAGGTATGGGGTGGGATGGCAGGGGAGAACAGCAATGGAGTGTAACAGTTTAACAGAACTAACTCAAAGATTGCTGGCAGTGATACTTTTCTCTCTCTTAGAGCAAAGTGCCTTGCCTCCAAGGGAGGGCCAGGATCTCTGAATTAGCTGATTTCCTGGCCCCCACAACTCCCCCTTCTTTACTTCTTAAAAAGGCATCTCCCAGAGATTTGGCTAATAACTTCTTAAAACAGGAAAACATACATAGGAAAATAATAATGATTAGGAAAACCCAAAAACTGTTTTTGAGGAGGGAGGCAACCCATCCTTTGAGTCCCCAGCTCCCAAAAAGGTCTTCAGACCACTGGGGCTCCTTTTCAGTCTGGAGTTCCTGGAGCGCGTGTTGGAGTCTCTGGATGCGGGCGTGAATGCCTTCGCTGGGGCAGGCAGGGTGACAGAGGGTTGGTGGCGCTGCCCATGGACAAGCACACGTGCTCTTGTTTGAGAGTCTTTGCCAGGGTGATCCACACGTTCTCGTGGGGCTGTGCTACTAGCCAGGCATCCACAGATGATGTTTTCAGGAGCATCCAGATGGTCAGGAACGTCAGGAACTCAAGGATGGTTTTGCTCTCCATTTTCTATAACAAAGCATAAAAGATTAGCTCTGACCTTTTTTTTGGGGGGAGGAATATTTTCTTTTTCCCCTTCCTCTCCTGTCTTCCCCCTCTTTCTAAAAAAAATAACTATAAGTGAGGAACGGGTATTGGGGATGAGGTGTTGTTTGCTGGTGGGGCTGTTTTGTGCATCGGGGACACATGACCAGACACCAGCAGCAGCACTGAGGTGCATTTTGGTGTAAATTGGCAATTTGGGTTAGGTAATGAGGGTAAGAAGGGAAGTTTAATAATTGATATGTAAATTATACAACAAGAGAGTATAAAACATGTTCAGCTCAAAACCAAGTGGGGTCAGATGTGGGTCTGTGTACCCCTGACACCCAGATCCCTTAATAAAGCACCTGCATATAATCATTCTGTGATTATGAGTGTTCCTGAATGCTAAAATTTCATCAGATTTTACTGGAATTTTGTGGGATATTTCTGGAATTTGGTGGAAATTGGAGGAGATTTTGTGAGATGTTTCTAGAATTCGGTAGGGTTTTGAGAAGATTTCTCTAATTTTGTGGATTTTTCTGGAATTTTGTGGAATGTTTCTGCAATTTTGTTGGATGTTTCTGGAATTTTGTGGGAATTTCTTGGAATGCTGTGGAATTTTCTGCAATTTTGTAGGATTTTTAAAAGACTTGAAGAATTTTGAGGGATTTTTCTTAGATTTTGTGGAAATTTGTGGAGATTTTGTGGGATTTTTCTTGAATTTTGTGGGGCATATAAATAATTTTGTGGGGTGTTTCTGGAATTTTTGGGGCTTTTCAAGAATTTTGAGGGATTTTTCTGGAATTTTGTGGAAACTGGAGGACATTTTGTGGGATATTTCCTGGAATTTGGTAAGGTTTTGAGAAGATTTAAGGAATTTTGTGGGGTTTTTTAGTATTTTGTGGATTTTTCTATTATTTTGTGGGATTTTGAGGAGATTTAAGGAATTTTGAGGGATTTTTGTGGTATTTTGAGGGATTTTGAAGAGATTTTCTAGGATTTTTTTGAGGTTTATGGAATTTTGTGGAAAATTTGTGGAATTTTGTGGGATTCCTGTGCAATTTTGTAGGAATGCAAGAAAATTTAAATAATTTTGTGGGACTTTTGTGGGATTCTTTAGGATTTTGAGGAGATTTGAGGAATTTTGAAGGGTTTTTGTGGAATTTTGTAGGATTTTGTGAGATTTATGGAATTTTGTAGAAATTTTGTGGAATTTCATAGAAATTTGTGGAAATTTATGGGATTCATCTGGAATTTTGTACGGATTTGAAGAGATTTAAATAATTTTGTGGGCTTTTGGATTTTGTGGGATTTTGTGGGACTTTTATGAAAAATAATTTTGTGGGATTTTTGTTGAATTTTGTGGGAATTTTGTGGATTTTCCTTGCATTTTTAATGGAATTTTTGGGGATTTTTGTGGGATTATTAAAAAATTTAACTAGTTTTGTGGGATTTTTGTGGAATTTTGTTGGATTATTCAAGAAATTTAGAGTATTTTGTAGAATTTTTGTAAAATTTTGTGGGATTTTGAGGGATTTCTGGGAATTTTTAGGGATTTCTGTGGAATTTTTTGGATTTTGAGGAATTTTTGGAATTCTTGTGAAATTTTGTGCGGTTTGTGTGGAATTTGTTGGGTTTTTGAGGAGATTTTAAAATTTTTTTGAGGATTTCTGAGGAATTTTGTCTGATTTTGAGGAGATTTATGGGATTTCATGGAATTTTGTGGGATGTTTCTGGAAATTTGTGGGACTTTGAGGAGATCTAAATAATTTTGTGGTATTTCTGTAAAATTTTGTGGGATTTTGAGGAGATTTAAATAATTTTGTGGGATCTTAGTGTAACTTTTGCAGAATTTTGAAAGATTTTTCTGGAATTTTGTGGGATTCTTGTGGAATTTTGTGGGATTTTGACGAGATTTGGGGAATTTTGTGGGATGTTTCTTGAATTTTGTGAGATTTTAAAAAGATTTAAATAATTTTGTGGGATTCTTGTGGAATTTAGTAGGATCTTGTGGAGGTTTATGGAATTTTGTGGAAAATTTGTAGTTTTGTAGAAATTTCGTGGAATTTTGTGAGATTCATCTGGAATGTTTTAGGAATTTGAGAAAATTTAAATGATTTTGTGGGATTTTTGTGGGATTTTGTTGGATTTTGAGGAGATTTAGGGAATTTTATGGAATTTTAGTGGGATGTTTCTGGGATTTTGTGGGATGTTTCTTGAATTTGGTGGATTTTGAGGAGATTGAAATAGTTTTGTGTGATTTTGTGGGGATTTATCGAATTTTGTGGAAATTTTCTCGGATTCTTATCAAAATTTGTGGGATGTTTCTGGAATTTTGTGGATTTTTTTCTGTAATTTTGTGGGATTTTTAGGAGATTTAAATAAATTTGTGGGATTTTGTGGAGATTTAGGTTGTTATTTTCTTGTGGTTTTAAAGCAGTAACTAAAAAAATTACTAGAAAACTCACTTATTTCTTGCTGTGAGATAGGGATTAGAACAAGAGCAAAACAGGCTTAAAACTTAAAAAGGAATAAAGAACGTTTATTAACAAATCTACAAGAATAAGAACACCAGAATAAACCTTCAGAAAACCCCTTTATCCCCCACTACCCAACCATTCTCTTGTTCACATGACAACATAGAGACAAAAAACATTGGAACTTTGATGTTTAAACCAATTCCTGCTAGAGTCTTTTCATCAGCATTTGTAGAGAAACAGAAGTCGTCTTCTGCTAATCTATGGAGTTTCTCACAAGAAAACTATTTCTGTTATAGCTTTCTATTTCTCTGGTGCCAGATGTCTGGAAATCTGCCATCAGATTTTCTCCTCCCATTTCACATCACTCTGAGGTGTGTATGGGCCATGAGTTTAGGGATGTCATTTTAAGGATGAGTTATTCAAAGGCAAAAGTTCTCTTCATCTCTCTGTGAACTCTACTGGAAAACAGTTTTCTCATTGCCCCCCAAGGCTTCAAATTTTCGCTTCACTCTGTTCCAGCACTTCACTGTATCACAATTACTCTACTTTTTACTCAAAATCCACCCTTTGAACACTCCATTCCTCCCTATATACTCTGTCATGAATTAAAGGAGTTTTTTCAGAACACTATTGTCCATCTCCATAGCTTAAACAGAAAAATATTTCAGATTAATTAAAGCATCTCCTTATTCTCTACCTCTTCTGAAGCTTAATTCTTTTCTTTACTGTCTCTTATAGTTTATAAAGTCTCTTTACATGTTGATTCCTCTCTTTTTCTCTCTCTGGGTAAAAGGATTAATCTGCAAGTCTCATCTGGGTAATGAAAAGGTTAAAATCTTGCCCAGGCTTTGTAGATGGTTCTGTGATCTCTGCCGGAGCAGCGGCTGGAGCTGTGTGCGCTGGAAGATTCTTCATGGCTGCTCTGGAGAGTGTGGTCACTGTCTCAGCCCGCCGCAGCTCAAGAGCTTTTTCTTTCTTTCCTGGGCAGTCTGTGGTGAATTCAGTCGCAGCAAAAAGTGCAGCCGAGCCAGGGAGCGGCCTGGCCCGGCCAGAGCCCGGGGCAAGCCCCGCAGGCCCCATCTCCCGGCTGGGAGCCGCGGCAGGCCCAGCCCAGCCCCTGCCCGGGCCGCATGGGCTGGGCCGGGGACGGGAAGCCAGCTGGAGCTCAGTTACCTTTCACAGCCAGCAAACCAAGAGACAAAGAAATTCCCAGCCTTAGGGCTTAAGCTGCTGTTCACAGCTTGATCTCACTTTGCAGTGCTTAAAACTGCTGTCAATTCTTAGAAATGGCCAGCTGTTGGCGAGGAGACAAACTCCCATCAGCCGCCAGCAGTTTGAACTTCCTTAGGTGTTTCTCTTTGTTTTCTTCATTGCCAATCTATCACAAAACCCGACCAAATTCCAGAAACATCCCACAAAATCCCCACAAATGCCACAAAATGCCAGAAAAATCCCTCAAAATTCTTCAGCTCTCCTCAAAATCCCACAAAATCCCATAAAAATCCCACAAAATTCCCTAAATCTTCTCAAAAGTCTACCAAATTCCAGCAACATCCACCAAAATGTCCTCAAATGTCAAAAAAAATCAAGAAAAATGCCCTAAAATTCCCTAAATATTTCCTTTATCCCACAAAATTCATGAAACATCTCACAAAATCTCCACAATTTTCCACAAAATTCCAGAAAAATCCCACAAAATTCTTGATACATCCCACAAAATTCCCGAAGAATCCCAAAAAATTACCTAAATCTTCTCCAAACCCTTCCAAATTCCAGAGACATTCCACAAAACCTACACAAAAATCCACAAAATTTCAGAAAAATCCTACAAAATTCCATAAATTTTCCCAATAGCCTAACAAATTCCAAAAACATCCCACAAAATCTACAGAAATGCCAATATTTTTGAAAAATCCTACAAAATTCCCACAGCTCCTCAAAATCCCAAGAAATTCTTGAAAAGCTTTAGAATATTCCAGAAAAAATCCTACAAAATTCTCTAAATCATCTCATTATCCAAAAAATTTCCAGAAACAACCCAGAAAATCTCCACAAATGTCAAAAAAATTCAAGAAAAATCCTACAAAATTCCCTAAATCTTCCCAGAACCATACCAAACTCCAGAAACATTCCACAAAATCTAAACCAACTCCCAGTATATCTAAGAAAAATCTCATAAAATTCTTCAAGTCTCTTCCAAATCCCACAAAATTCCAGTGAAATCTGATGAAATTGTTGGCATTCAGGAACACAGATGATTTTTCCCCATGGCTGCTGTGGGGAGTGTGGCCATTATCTGAGCACAAAGCTGCAAGCTGCTATCTTTCCCTGCCTTTAGTGGCAGCCTGTGGTGAAACTGAGCAGCGGCACAAAGTGCAGGCCAGGCAGGGAGCGGCCTGGCCCGGCAGCCCCGCTGTGCAAGGCCCAGCCAAGCCTCTGAGAAGGGGCTCCTGGCACTTGCCAGTCTCCATCCTCCCCGGGAAGCGCAGAGCTGCGGCCAGCCCCGCTCCCCTCCCGTGGCCTTGGCTGGCCTGGGGGGAAGGAGGCTGAAGCCGAGCCCTGCTACCTCTTCAAAAGGCGCAAAGCAAAGAGAGCCAAGAGAAATTGCCGGCCTTAGGGCTTCAAGTGCTGTTCCCAGCTTGATGGCACTTTGCAATGGGCAAAACTGCTGGCACTTCTCAGCAATGGCCTCTTATGGGCCAGGAGAAAAACTCCTCTCGGCCTCCAGCAGCTTCAACTTCCTTAGGTGTTTGTTTTTTGAAATGTCAGTCCATCAGACGTGGGATTTTGAGAAAATGTAGGATATTCTGTGGTATTTTTGTGGAAGTTTTTGGAATTTCTCTGGAATTTCTTGGGACTTTTTTGGAATTTTGTGGATTTTTTCTGGAATTTTGTGGGATTTTGAGAAAATGTAAAGTATTTTGTGGGATTTTTTCTGGATTTTTGTAGATTTTATGAAAATTTGAAGAATTCTGTGGCATTTTTGTAGAATTACATGGGATTTTGTGGAATTCTTGGGATTTTTGTGTCATTTTATCAGATTTTACTGCAATTTTGTGGAATTTTTTTTTTTAATTCTGTGAGATTTTTCTGTAATTTTATCAAATTTTACTGGAGTTCTGTGGAATTTTTCTGGTATTTTGTGGAATTCTGAGAAAATTTAAATATTTTTGTGGACTTCTTGTGGAATTATTGTAGGGTTTTTTTGAATTTTATGCAATTTTGAGAAAATGTAGGGAATTTTGAGGAATTTTGAGGCGATTTGTGAAACCATGGGATTTTTCTGGAACTTTGAAGGCTTTCCTGGAATTTTGTGGATTTCTTCTGGAATTTTGAGGGTTATTTCTGGCCGTCTGTGGAAACTAGAGGAGATTTTGTGGTATAGTTCTGGAATTTGCTGGGATTTTGAGTAGATTTAGGGAATTTTGACCAGTTTTTCTGGAATTTTGTTTGAATTTGAGTTAATTTAGAGAATTTAGTTAAGGTTTTTTGTCGAATTTTGTGGATTATTTGTGGAACTTTTTGAATGTTTTCAGGAATTTTGTGGCATTTTCTGAAATTTTGTGGGATTTTGAGGACATTTCAAGAATTTTGAGGGATTTTTGTTGGATGGAGTTTGGAGTTTAGTTGTGGGAATTTGAGGAGATTCAGGGAATTTTGTTGGTTTTTTTGTGGAATTTTGTGCATTTTTTCTAGAATGTTGTAGGATTTAATAAAAAATTAAAGAATTATGGGATTTTTCATTAATTTTTGTGGAATTCTTCTGGAATTTTGTGGATATTTTCTGCAATTTTGTGGAATTTTTCCTGCAATTTGTGGGATTGAAACAAAATTTAGGGAATTTTGTGGGATTTTTCCGCCATTTTGTGGGATTTTGGTGGGAATTTTGTCAGATTTTACTGGAATTTGGTGGGATTTTTTTATTAGTGGAGAAGACAATGGATATTTTGCCAAACCTCCTTTCAAACAACAATACATCGATCAGCACAACAGAAAAGAGGAAAAGAAAATCTTCCCCAGTTAGAACAGAGCCTGAGTCCCACCATTTTCCCCTCCACTTTCATTTCTTTTCTACATTTAGAGGCAAACCTTTCATCTCCAAAAGCTTCCATCTCTCACTTCCTGATGCCGTTTGCCACCCTTTAGCCTCGACCCCCACGGATCTGAGTGCTGTCCATGTGGGGCTGGGGATGCTCAGCCTGGAAAGAGAAGGGGCTGGGGAGGCCTCCCTGCAGCTCTAGGAAAGATGGGCACAGAGAGGAGAAGGCTTTCAACTGCAGGAGTGAGATTGAAGTTGGATCTAATGCAGCTGCTCTTTTCCACTCAGGCTGCTGGGCCACTGGCCCAGGCTGGGCACAGAGGCTGGGGATGCTCCATCCTTGGCAACATCCAAGGCCAGCTGGGAGCAGGGCTCTGAGCAACCTATTCTGGGGGAAGATTGCTCAGCTTGGAACAAGATGGTCTTTAGGGTCCCTTCCAAGCCCAAGCACCCAGGGATTCCATCATTCTGGCATCTCCCTTGTCCACTTCAGCCTGGGCCTGGGCTCCTGGCACTGATGTCACAGTGCACGCTCCAGCTAGAACTTCCAGCATCCAGCAACGGCCACAACACAACCCTTGGCTCCTTGTGTCAGCACGCTCTTCACCCTGCTCCAGGCCTACCCCTGTCACCTTGTTGTCACCTGCTCCCTCATACCCCCAGCAGTCCCAAAAGCTCCCCGTTGAGTGCATTTTGCTCTCCATCCCTGCAGGATGTCTGCATTTGCTCCAAAGAAGGTATGGTACCATTCCACGGAGGTGGACAGCCTGCAGCTGCCTGGCTGGGCTGGAGCTCTGTGGGATAGTGTGGGAAAAGGACCCCACTGGGAGATTTTGCTACCTCTGCAGGCTGGCACAGACACAGAGGAGGAGATGGAGGTGGATACACAGATGGATACGGACAAGAAAATGGAAGTGGATGGAGAGAACACCAGAGAGGAAGAGATGGATGTGGATGTGACAGAGGAAGAAATGGAGGTGGACGTGGAAGACAGTATTGAGGAGATGGAGATTGATATGGAAGACGAGGAGGAGGACATGGTGTTGGGATGAAGACCCATGCCAGCAGCAGAACAGGCAGGTGCTCCCCACAGTCAGAGTGGGTCCCCTGCTGCCAGCCTGGGGCTGGGCTGGGCACTCCCTGCTCAGGGACACGCTAGCCCATGCACTGGATTCTGGTGGCCATCCCTGGCCTGGCCTGGGCTTGCTTTGGGCCACACAAGCCCTGTTCCAGTGCCTGGGCCACAGCCCCCAGCCCCAGCCAGCCTCACTTCTGGCAGCAGAGTCCCACTGTGCCAGTGTCCCAGCCTGGCAGCACAGGGAACACCCCTCCATGCCTGACTGCACTGACCGTGCTACTTGTTTTTCTTCCAGGACTGAGGCACATCCCGGACACAGATGCCACTCTGCTGTATATACGTTTTACAGTTGTTGTGTTCTGATAGACATTTTAGGGTTTGCTGTAGTGTTCTGTAAATACATTTCATGTAGTTTTGTTAGATATGTTCTTAGGTAAATAGGTTCTATAGTTTATTGTTGTTGTTGTTGTTACCAAGGCTTGGATGTCCCTGCGGGAGCTGGCACAGCCACCCCAGGAGTGGGCTCCCTGTGCACAGGGGTCCCACTGTCAGAGCTCACCCTCTCCTTGCAGTTTCTCTGCACACACTTGGTAGCTGGAGGGGCAAATCCCAGTGGGCCCTGTCGCATGGCATCCCACATGGGAGCAGGGCTCAGCCTCATCCATGGCTCTTCCCTGGCTAGCCCCAGGGCTAAGGAGGCTGCACGGGGCTGCGGGCAGCCTGCTTCCTGGGCACCCTGAGGGGCTGGAGCCAGCCTGGAGGGAGCCTCAGCACAGGGGCCTCTGGCCCACATGCACCAAGATTTCCTTTGGAAACCCCCTCTGTCACCACACTCTACTACAAGCACAACATCAATTGTTCCTTCTAGTTAAAGGGGAGACCTTAATTGGCACAAATTTGTCCCTTGGACTTTCTAGCCCAGCAAATGTCAGCACTTGTAATCCCTGTTCTGCACTCCCTGCTCGGGCACCAAAACATTGGAACCTGCCAGAACATCTTGAATTAGCACCAACCTGCAGAGAGCTACAGGGGGAGAACCTACCCCCAACCACACAGGGACATTGATGGGCTGGGGCAGAGCTGAAACTAAAGTATTTTAATGCCAAGAGACAGGATTTCTTATTGCTGAATTCATTCTCCCAGGACAAGAATGAAAGCTTTCAGTCTCCTCACCTGCCACACGTCTATTGCCAAGGTTTGCTTCTGGGTTATGACTGATTTTTATTCATCTCTTCACAACTCTGATGCTCTTCCTGCCTAAGGTGCAGAGATGATATTTCAGCTATTTCAGAGCCAGGTGAGCTCAGCACAGCTTGTGCAACACGCAGAACTTCCAGACCCACAGATTCAGGCCATGCAAACTGATACTTTTTCATCTCTGTGCAAAGATCACTGCAAGGATGTCAGTGATGTACCACACACTGCTCAGAGCTGTCCCTTCTATCCAGCTCTCCCCAGTCACTTCACACACTTCACTCCAAGCACTTTCTGATAGAGTTCAGTAGCACATGGGATTTCATCCTGGCTTTTCTTCCTTTTCTCCTGAGCTGTCTCCAGACACAGTGTGTGGGCACTGCAGCAGCATGAACGTGGCACCTCCCTGACACTGAGATTCATGTCACAACTTTTCATCCAAAGGAGCAAAGAAATGATTCCCACTGGCTCCCACACGGCTCCCTGGCAACTTTGTGCTGCTGCAGCTCCAGCACCAGCCCTGGTGCACAGCAATTTCAGGAGGAGACACACCAAAGGAATCAGCCATTCCCAGAGAAGAAACATCTGTTTGCATGGCCCAAATCCCCACAACACTGCAGACTGTGCTGACCCTGCACACTCTGCATTTGCACTTCAGCCTCTGTGCCTCACTTTTCCTCTCACTAAAGTCCCCCCAGTTTCCCTCATGCTTACATTCCCAAGAGAATTCAAAGCAGCATTAGGAGCAGGGAGAGATGATGGGAGCTGTCCCAAGGCTCAACAAAATTTCTCAGGCCTGACAATTCTAGCCAAGGACAGAGGAAAAACCTGCATGGAAGAGGTGTGAAATCAAAGCAGTCATCAAATTTAGGTAGAATGAGAGAAGTTGAAGAGGTTTTCAATGTTTGCAACAAGATTAGCAGCTCCAGGCACAGGAGGGATGCGACATTTTCCCCACTGTAACAACTCTGGGATGCAAATTGCATCTCAAATCCTTCTCCCCAGCTCTGGGACTTGTTCAGCCGCCAACATGGTGCTGAATTTTTCAAGCAAAGTGGAAGCTGGTCAGAGAGGTGGCTTGCAAATAAAAATCACAAAGGACAGCTTGGAAGTAGCAGCCAGAGCCAAGAGAGGCAGAGCCTGGCCCTGGGGTGCAGCACAATGTTGTGGTTTAGATTTGCTAATTTCGTTTCCCGGCCAACGCACCAAATAAATGTCATGGTTTTAAAGCAGTAGCTAAAAAATTACTAGAAAACTTACTTACTTCTTGCTGTGAGATGTGGATTCGAACAAGGTCAAAACAGGCTTAAAACTTAAAAGGAATAAAGAAAGTTTATTAACAGAACTACAAGAATAAGAACACCAGAAGAACTTCCAGAAAACCTCTTTCTCCCCCACTACCCAACCATTCCTTTGTTCACATGACAACATAGAGACAAAAAACTTGGAACTTTGGTGTTTAAATCAGTCCCATATCTTGTTAGAGTCTTTTCATCAGAACTTGTAGAGAAACAGAAGTCTTCTTCTGCTAATCTATGGAGTTTTTCACACAAAAACCATTTCTGTTATAGTTTTCTATTTTCCTGATGCCAGCTGCCCAGAAATCTGTCAGCAGTTCACTCCTCCCATTTCACATCACTCTGAGGTGTGTATGGGTCAATGAGTCTTGGGATGTCATTTTTAAGGATGAGTTATTCAAGGGCAAAAGTTCTCTTCATCTGTCTCTGTGAGCTTCTCTGGAAACAGAAGTTTGCTCTTTGCCTCTCAAAAGGCCACAAATCTTCAACTAATACTTCTCCCTCTGTTTCAGTATCTCACAGCATCACAATTACTCCACCTTTTGCTTTAAATCCACCCTTTGAACACTCCATTCCTCCCAATATACTCTGTCATGAATTAAAGGAGCTCTTTTTCAGAACACTGTTGTCCATCTCCATAGCTTTAACAGAAAAATATTTCAGTTTAATTAAAGCATCTCCTTATTCTCTCTTCCCCATCTAAAACTTAACTCTTTTCTTCACTGTTTTCGATGGTTTTATCATGTCTTCTTCATGTTATCTCTCTCTCTCATCCTTCTCTCTCTCTCAGAAAAAGAGTAATCTGCAAGTCTCATCCAGGTAGTAAAAGAGTTAAAGTCTTGGAAAGCTGCAGATGTTGATGGTGTCAGGTTTCAGTCCAGCAGCAGAAACTGCAAACCAAGCCAGGCCGGCCGGCTCCGTTTCTCCCCCCCCCGCCCTCTGCGGCCTTGTCCGGCCTGGAGGGGGGAGGAGGCCGAGACAGAGCCTGTTACCTCGTCAGAAGCCAGAAACCAAAGAGAACAAGAGAGCCCTGGCTTTACATCTCAAGGTGGTGTTCACAAGTTGATCTCACTTTTCAATGGTCAAAACTGCTGTCAGTTCTTAGAAATGACCAATAATTGGTCACAAGAAAAGACTCCCATCAGCCTCTCGCAGCTTCAACTTCCTCCCAGCTCCCAAAGCTGTCTTAAAGGTAAAGTCACCCCATGACACACCTGTCTTCCAAAACAAAGACAGATGGGGAGTTTCTCCATCTTCCTTACCTTTGCAGGGCCGGTAGAGGTCTTGGTTCCCCATGTTCTTTTTGTGGGGCTTTTTGTGTCTGTCCCCCTCCACTATGGGGGGCTCGAGTTGTGTCTGTGCCCCTCCGACTTAGGGGGACAGGGGATATTTGCTGCCCCCTTTCTGCTTCTGGGAAGCCTGTGCGGGCTCTTTGTCCCTCTCTGATTTGGGGGGTGCCAGTGTTGTCACCATCCTGGCAGCCCCCAACCGCTCTTTGACCTTTTCCAGACCAAGGGTGTTCTCTGTCCCGTTGCAATTTGCGGGGCTGGCACAGCCACAATTCCCCTCCTCTTTGGGGGGGCTGGCAGTCTCCCCTTCCCACTCGCACTTGGGGGCTACTCTGGGCTACATTAATCTCTTATTTTGGGGGGGCTGGGTATTTATCTCACTTCAGTTTGGGGGGCCCAGGGATCGTCTCCATCCTCCTCCAGTTTTGTGGGGCCTGGGAGTAGTCTCTGCCTCTCACCGATTTGGGGGGACTGGTGCAGGCTCCACCCCCCTCTGATTTTGAGGGACAACCTGGAGGAAAGGCATCAAAAGCTTGACAAAGGCTGAAGGGAACGCTCTGATTACCCCTTTTGCCAAGAGGTTCCCTTAGCTGAAGTTGCTAACAAGGACCAGACTCGCCAGCCCACAGTGGCTTTTGGGTTGTTTTATTTCCTGGGCCCTCAGTCCTGCGTGGGACACGGGAACTGGGTGCTGCAGAGGCTGCGGCAAGGCATCAGAAATGCCCGCCCAACACCCAAGGATGGTAGAAGATCTGCTCCAGCACTGGCCGATCCATGGGGTGCTTGGACAAACACCAGCGGATCAGATGTTGGCACTCTGGGGAGAGAAGGCAGAAAGCAGCGCTCACTTGCAGAAGGCTCCTGCCCAGCTGCTCCCGGTGCCTGCAGAAGCCGGGCCACGCTGCGTGTGCTCGGAGCTGCCCTGGGCGGGAGAGCGGCACGGCAGGATAAGCCGTGGCCTTGATTGGGAGGTGGCCCCTGCCTGGACCCACCACCGCTGTTTGGCATCCCCGGGCCCGCCGTGCTGGGCCTTGCACGCTGAGCCCACGCCCGCTGCCTGCAGCCACATCCCACCCTCAGCCCCGGCCATATCCCTGCTTGCCACAGCCCGCTCTGTCCCGCTGTCCCCGCTCACTCACCAGCTCGTCCCACGGCAGGACCGTGTCCTGGGCCACGCACTTGATGGCCACCTGGCAAGCCGTGGAGAGAGGCGGGCTGAGCTCAAGCCTGGCTCCAGGACACTTGCTGCTCCTCCACCTGCTCCTGAGATGGCTCCCCTGGATCAGGCTGGGCTCCCACTTGGACCTGTGGGCTTTCCCTGGCCATGTCAGTGGTCAGGGCTGCACCCGTGTTCTTGAGGTCCAAGGGTCCAAGGGAGCTGGGAGACCTGTCCCTGGGCTCTGCACCTTCTGCAGGCTGACAGGTCTGGCTGAGCCTCTCTGAGGGATGGAGGCTGTCAGAGATAGCGGAGGCTCCTGGCACCATGGACATTCTCTGACAGCCCGAGCTTCTTGCATGGGTGGCAGGTGTTTTCTGCTGTGCCATCCTTGCAAGGGTTGAGGCTCTCCCAGGGATGGTGAATCTTGCTGGGAGCAGCCTCCTGAAGGGATGGCGGCTTCTGGAGAAGCTGGGTGAACCACAGCAGGACACGTGGCCTCACTTCATCAGCTTCTCCAGTTCTTTCCACATTGCCTGCCACATCCCAAAGAAGAGCGGCACAAATGTCCCGTTGTGTGCCCAGTGCTGGATCATCACTTCCTGCAGCTCTAGGGCCACTGCCACGCAGGGACTGCAGCTGCAGGAGCTCTCCAGAGGGCTTGCGGGAGCACCTGGCCACTTGTGAAGGGTCGCCCGAGGCCTGGAGAACCTGGGAGCTGCAGGGGCTGCTCGGTTCCTCCATGAGCCTCTGGGCCTAACCCTGGGGTGCTTCCATCTCCTCCTCGTCTGCTGTCTCCGTGGTTTCCAGTGGCCAATGGCCCACCAGCCACAGCAACCAGCAGCAGGACAAGTGCAGGCATCGGGATGCCACCGTCACACATGGCTACGGCACGTCCCATGGTGACTGCACTGGCAGCTGCGGGGGCTGGCCCTGTTTATATAGGGCTGGCGTGGTGATGTCACAGTGCTGTGGCCAGGACAGCTGTGTGACATCATGGCCCTGCATCACCCCAGTGCTCAGCTCCTTTGTGACATCACGGCCCCACCCAATTCAAGGATCACACAACTGGCTCATCCCTGAAGATGAACATGGCCAGGAAAAGCCTGGAAATAAGAACCGGAGCTCAGCCCCTTGCAATGAATCCTTCCCTGGAGCAAGTGGCAGCACATCAGGAAGAGTGCTGCTGCCACCTGTGTCAAGCCCCAGCTCCCAGAATGCTGCAGCTGCACCAACTTCAAACAACCACTACTCTGTGCTGGAGAAGATCCCCCAGAGACAAAGGGAGGTGAAGTTCCTCTGTCTCTGGGGAGATCTCCTGAAATGGCTGGCGAGGACTGCAAGAGTTTTTTCTTAGCAGCTCACCAACTTCTGCAGAGCCTCTGTTGTAAATCAATCAGGATATTCCAAAGAGCGCTCATTCTTGTCCCACTGCTCTGGTTTTGACTGCCATAGGGTTCCTTTCTTCCCAATAGCTGGCACATGCTGCGTTTGGATTCAAGATGGGAATGCTGTGGTTCACTCAGGGGTGGTTTGTTTTCTGCTGAGGAGGGCTTGCCCTTTTCCAGGACTTTGCAGTGTCCCTTGGTATAATGCATGTTTTCCACTGGGAAGGGATGGGTGAGATGCAAAGAGGGATGGAAAGAATGCATTAGAAAACCTGTACAGTGTCTGTGTCCGTGTTTGTCAGGTGACCATCCACATCCTGGAAGGGGATGATTTAATTTCTATATTTTTTTAATAAATGTATTTAACAAGTCAATTTTTATTGTGCCTCACATTTTTGGCCACCTTCACCTCCAGCTGAGCTTTCACTGCACCAAATTTCTTGCTACAGTGGCAAGAAGCATCTCTGTATTCTTCTCCTGACCTTCATTCCTTGTCCTCTACCCGTCCCATCCCGCACCAGGGAGCGGGGACCTTCCTGGGGCAGATGCAGGAGGATATCCAGGACGGTCCTTGCCTGGGACGGGTGTCAAGGAGATCCAGGAGGGTTCAGTGTCCAGCTCTAAGTCCTGGGACACCCTGTGCCGTGCTCCTAACAGCCCCGATTTTCAGGAAGGAGCCACAGCAGCCTCCTGGCCATCCATGAATTTTTCTCCCAGGAATTCGCTGTGGAGCTTGTTTCTGTTTTCCTGCTCTTTGTGAGCTCCTGTCCACATGGCATGGAGCTGGAAGAGGTGGGGCGGGGGCAGAACACACAGCTGGGGAACTCTTGAGGGCTGCTGTGTTTCTGGCACCCTGCTTTCCTCCTCTCCTTTCGTGTAGCTGTGGGCCGGGACGGAGCATTTTTCTGCGGGAGCTCACGGTGCCCTGGATCCCTGCCCTGAAAGGGGAGAGCCTAGAGCCGGCATCTCTGCCCTGCCCCACGCAGCCAGGCTGTCCCACAGAGCTCCTGCAAAGCCCTGCTCCTGCCCGCCAGGGCATTAATTAGCGAGGTTTTAATGAGGGAGGAAGGAACGGCGTTCATTAGGGAGGGGAGGGCGGGGAGCCGCTCCGAGCCGAGGGGGCGAGGCCTGAGCGGGGGGCGGGGCCAGCGCTGAGGGGAAAAACGGCGGCAAAAGGCTCAGCCCTGCTGAGGGGAAACGTCGGGAAGGAGAAGACAGAGTGAAATTGTTGGGGAAAAGGGAGACACGCACCCCGAACGGTGGCTGGGGAAAGCTCCATACACTGCAGCCTGCATAGCCCAGCCCCAAACCCAGGGGAAGCCCTGGCTAAAATCCAGGATAAACAGTGCTGAGGATCCAAGGAATCAGAGCCATGATCCGTGTGGAGAGTGTCCCTGACAGGAGGAACGTAAATGGAAGTGAGCGAGGCTGGGGCAGGAGGGTCAGAGCGAGCAGAGAAGGGGGAGCCTCTGTCCATGGCAAGGCCCAGGGCAGCCCTGTCCCAGCAAGTGAGCAGGGAGCGGATCCTTGAGCTGCTGCACGTTTGTGCTGCCCTCGCTCAGCCGGGAACCCCCTCATTGCCCGGGGGGAGCTGGTGGCAGTGGGGAGTGGGAGAGGAAAGAAGCAGAACACAAGGATCTGTCCTACAGCCACGTGGACTGCAATGCCGTGTTCATGGGCTGTGCCAAATGGCTGCCCTGTTGGGAACAGAACCAGAAACCTCCACCAACATCCTAATTTACTGCTCTAGGGAAAGAAAAAATTCCCAACTTTAATTCCAGGGAGGATAATTTAATATCTCCTTGGCATCTGGAGATCTATTACCTGAATCCAGTCATGAGTTTCCTTCAGGTCTTCACCCTCAGGACCAGTTAAAAGACAGTGGGGTTAAACTCTTTCCCACTTGTTAAATCTGGATCATCCTGTTCTGTGAGGGACTTTCTTGGTTGCCACAGCCTTAACTTGCTGTGAGGCTTTAAGGATTAGAGAGCCTCCTACTCTCCTCACTTACCATTAAAGCCGTGGCTGCACAAGTTTACAAACAATGGGGCCACCTCTTGCCAAGTGGTCTAACATTTTAGAAAAAGGGGCCATTGGTCTTCAAGAACTGCCCTGTAGTGTTTTGCACTAGAACTCCTTTGGCCTGCTTCTGTTCAACACCCACATAAAATTCAAATTCTTTTTCCCTGTTTGGAAGGGCTAGGGCAGGTTCTTCAGTTCATCTGCTGTTTAAGACTTCAAAATTCTGACAGTAGTTTTGCCCATTGAAAAGTGACATCAACCTGTGAACACCACCCTTTAAAAGTTAATCCCGGGAATTTCTCTTTCTCTTTGGTTTCTCGCTTTTGAAGAGGTCACAGGGCTCCGGTTCATCCTCTCCCCGCCAGGCTGGACAAGGGCACGGGGGGAGCAGGGCTGGCCGGAGTTCTGCGGTTCCCGGCGGGGGATGGAGACTGTGAAGTGACAGGAGCCCCTTCCCAGAGGGAAGTACTCCCATCGGTACTACTGGAGTGCCCTGACTGTCAATCTTTGACTTCTTCAAAGGGTCATTGCTAAACAAAACCTTGGTTTTGCCTGCTGACATTGCTGGTCAGGCAGTGTCCTGGGAGATGCTCTTGATGGTTTCCTCTTTTCCTGGGCTTGGCACTGGAGGAGGTCCAGGCCCAGGTGATGCCACTGAAGGAAATGTGTCCTCATCCCAGGGACGCTCAACACGGACTCCCCCAGCCCCTCAGTGCCCCGCTGCTGGTCACAGCAGCCCCTGCCTGGCTCCTGCCACCCACACTCTGGTCAGCCCTGCCTGCTCCTGGACATGGGGCTCAGCCAGGGCTGGTGCTGTGTGGGCTTTGCTGGTGGTACCAGCTGGACACTGGGGTGAGAGCTCCATCTCTTTATTGGAACAGAAGAGCTGTGCTGGGCCCTGCCCTGGCAGGAGGGACCCACCTTCAGTCCAGGCCACAGAGCAGGGCGGGTCCCTTCAGGGACACAGGGCCTTGCTGTGGGTGCTGGCAGCATCTGCACAGCAGCAAGCTGGTAATGCAGCTGTGCCAGAGACAGTGGGCATGGGCATGGAGATGTGAAATGTGTGGTGCGGGTGTCCCTGAGGGAGGTGTTTGGCCTTTCTTGTGAAGCTGCAGAGGGGCACCTATTGAGAGAGGAGATGGCTGAGGTCCCAGCTGCAGCTAGCACACAGGGACCCTCCTGCACAGCGGGAGATTCTCACTGTGCTCAAAGATTCCCTCTGAAGCCTAAGAGGGGAGCTTGTCAGAAGTCCCGAAAAATATCTGGGGAAAGGTCTTAGGTTAGTTGTTGAGACTAGGTACAAATCTCCAGTGGGAAAAGAGCCTCTCCAGTAGGCTGGGTGTTTTGGGGTGTCTTAGTTCTTCCTAGAATAAAGATTACCAATTGAATGCAATTTCAGTTTTTATTCTAGAAGTGTAAAATGTTCCAAGTTTTTCTGAATTCTAAAACTACCTTGAAAAATCCAGAACTACTAAGGAAATAAGTAAAAAAATGTTTGTAGATTTCTTTCTACAAAAAATATTTCTAAATATTTCTAAAAGTTTCAAATTTCTAAGAATGAAAAGCAAAGACAAAATGGGGTCGCCTTTACAGAATTCTAAAACTAATTTGAAAAATTCTAAACGACTATGGAAATTGGGAAGACATATTTGGGGTTTACTTTCTACCAATAATAATTCTAAAGAGTTGTAAAAGTTTCTAATTTCTAAAAATGAAAAACAAAGTCAACATGGTGCCCCATGCCCGGCTGCTGCCTGCCCAGCCAAGGCTGTGGCCAGCCAAGCAGCTGTGCCAGTGCTGGTGGTACCAGCCAGAGCCCAGAGCAGAAGCCCAAAGGTGTTGCTCAAGCCCTTCCCTGGCAGGAGGGGCCCACATTCAGGCCTGGCCAGGCACCAGGGCCAGCACCTTCAGGGGCAGAGGGTCCTGTTCTGGGTGGTGGCGGCACAGCAATAAGCTGATAATGCAGCTGTGGCAGGGACAATGGACACTGGCTTGGAGATGGAGAATGACAGGTGCAGGTCTCCCAGACTAACGTGTTTGGCAGGACATCTGGAGGTGCAGAGGTGCTCCTGTGGAGAGAGGAGGTGGCTGAGGCCCCCAGCTGCCGCTGGCACGCAGGGACCCTCCTGCACAGCAGGGCCCAGAGCGGCCAAGGCTCCCCAGCACGGCTGGAGCTGCTGGCACAGCTTGGCCCAGCTGGACAGCTGCCCCTCAAGGCCCCGGTGAGCAGGGGATGGCTCTGGGCTGGGTCCCTGGCCAGGAGCGGGCCCCAGAGCGCCTCTGCCTTTCAAGGGCAATCTCGTCCCCGCTCTTTCTCCTGCCCACCTTGCTTTGCCTCTGCCCGCTGCTCCTGGGGCTGCTCTTGGCCAGGCAGCCTCAGTGGGAGCCAGCACTGGCTGCAGCCCCAGCGGGCTCCCCAGGACAAGGCCCAGCAATTAAGAGGCCAATTAAAGGCCTGGGCAGCAGCAGAACTCTTGGCAGAGTTATTTGGACAACCACTGACTATCTACAGGTCCACAGCAGCCTCACTGGGAATGTTTCTATTCTACAATAGACTTTCAAAAGAAGTTGTTTGAGGGAAAGGTGAACAAAACACTCACCGTTTTGTCTTCCAGCAATACCAGATTCCAACACCACATAAAACGAAGAAATGCACCAAAAAAATCAGGCCTGCCATTACTTCTGGCCAACAGCGTGTTCCCTGACAGAAACCTCTTCCGATGTCCTTCTGGGAATTGGGAACACGTGTTGTGGTGCTGGCTGCATCTGTGGGAGCAATGGGCAGTGAGAGCCCGTGCTGTGCTGCGCTGCTGAGCTGGCAGCATGGTGGGTATGTCCAGGATGTTCTCTGTTTCCCCCAGAGCTGGGGCCTGCAGGCACCTTGTTGGCCCTTGGCACAGGCTGTGCCACCCAGCAAAGCCCAGAAGGCCGGGAGCAGAGCCCGGGGGACAGCACAGCTGCTTGGGCAGTGGCTCCTTCCAGGGACACAGGCCAAACCCATCCCTGAGCCACTGCCACCCCTGACCCTCCCTTCTCCATGACATCTCCCCCAACCCAAGGGGACAGAGCCAGGCCCTGTCAGGGGCCAGTGCAGCCCCTGCCCAGTTGGGAGCCAAGGCTGGCTGTGGCCCTGGGCTCGTGGCAGGGCTCCCGCTCGGGGCTGCTCCTGTGCCTTGGGCCTCTGGGCACTCACGGCTACCTCTGGGAGCAGCTGCACTGGGATAGATGTTGGTGCATGAGTCCCATTTCCCAGGAGCTGGAAACGAGCTCCAGAGGCCTGGAAGCCGAGGTGCCTCCAGCTTTGGCTGCTGCTGGGTCATGCAAGGGCCAGCCCTAGGGGAAAAGCTGCTGGCACACAGCCCCGCCAAGGGCTGAGCCCAGCACAGCAATTACCTCCTGTGTCTGGGCCTGTGCCTGGCATTGCCTTCTTTCCTGCCAATGAGCCACTGCTTCCTCTGGGAAACGTCTCCACCTGCATGGTCTTTTGGTCCATCCCTTGAGAAAGGAAGAGGCACAGCTGAACCAGATGGAAAAGTTCTTGATTTGGGTGCTGGCATTTTCAGGACCTCATGCTTGTCAAATATGGGGATAAGGTTCAAAAAATGCCTTGGCTTTTGGGCCAGGGCCAGGGCCCTCCCTCCTCCAAAAAGCTGCCAATTCTGAGCAGTAGTGAGGGGATTGTGCAGGGTGAGGGCACACACGTGCACGGCTCTGTCCTGACACCTGCAGCGATGCTGCCCTGGCTGAGCTTTGGGCTCTGAGCTGGCAGCTCTCCCAGGGGGAAAGGCCTTCACCTACCCTCGCCATCTCCCAAAGCCTCAGTCCTGGACGTGGGTTGGGAAGCCAGATCACCTTCACCAAGAGGCTTGGCTGCAAGGAAAGGCAGGACAGAAGAGCTCCCGTGGATCTGTAGGAGATCCTCAGGCTCCCTGGGGCTGGCAAAGGAGCTGCACAAGGCACAGCCCTGGGCACAGCCCCTTCCCTCTCTGCTCCTCTCCGTGGCTGCACAGAGCACACGGAAGGAGACACTGGCATTGCACATGGGAAGAAGATTGACAGCTAAATGCTCCTTTCTCCCACTGACAGCGATGCTGTGGGATCACTCAGAGCTCCAGAAGGGAGCAGGGCAAGGCTTCCAGAATCCTTCAGCCCTGAGATTATGTTAAGGCATATGGCACATGAGTGAGCTCTTGCCACCTTGACATTATTCCATCAGGAAAAGCACATTGAGAACTTGCCTCCAGCATTCTCCAAGTCTTGCCAGCTGTCATCTAGCTGGGCTTCCAGATAATCCATGTCCTGATCCCAGTCTAGAAGCCAGTACAGATCAGAACCACGTCCATGGTGCGCTGGGATCCACTTCTGCCTTGGGGTAGTGGGCACTGCAAGGGGTTTGGGTTAGATCGTGAGTACCAGATGTCGATGGACATGGCCAAAGCTGCAGAGGGGCCTGGGGAGCTCTGGGCTGGATCCTGGTCACTCTCCACCCTCTTTGCAGGCCCTGTGCAACATCCCTGGTGGGGGGTGACAGGGCCAGAGCAGGGGTCCTGGCTGCTGAGACAAAGGAGAAGGCTGAGGGACATGGACCCACCTTGTCCTCCCTGCAGCATTTCCTTCAGCATTTGCGGAGTGATTTTGGATGGCACATGGAGTTTCTGGTGTCCTGCAGCTTTGTTCTTTCCACTTGGAGGACCTTAAGAGAAAATAGTTCCCCTTTGCAGGAATGGATCCCAGAAAACCAGTGCTCAGCCTGTGGGGTCAGGAGGGACACACCACTCACCCCTGCGATGGGAGCCGGGCTTGCGTACAGTTACCAACCCAGGAGCTGGGAAAGTCCTCCCTGCAGGCACATCTGTAACTCAACAGCCACAGGAGCTTCTGTCACCTCTGCTCATCTGCACAGGCAGCACTGAGCCACGGGAGAGGTGAGGGGAACGTGATGGGCGAGGGCACACACGTGTATGTCTCTGTTTTGATACCTGCAGTGGTGCCAGGACATTGAAACTGCTTATTCTGCCAGGAAAGGACCATTGAGAACTTACCTCCAGCATTTCTCAAGTATTTCAAGCCATCATCCAGCAGGGCCTCTGGATAATGCAAGTTGTGATTCCAATCTAGAAGGGAGCCCAGATCAGAACCCTGCCATGGTGTGCTGAGATCCCCTTCTACTTTTGACAACTGGGCACTGCAAGGGTGTCGGGTAAGACCCTGGGTACCAAATGTTAGAGGACAATGGCCAAAGCTGCACAGGGGCCAGAGGACCTCTGGGTTGGTGTCTTGTCACTCTCCAAGCTCTTTGCAGTCCCTGTGCAACATCCCTGGAAGAGGTGTCTGTATGGATGCTAAATCTGAACCACAGTGCCTGTACAAATTGCAGGCCGCATGGCTCCTCCGGCTGCCTGAGAAAGTATCCTGGGAAAAATATGAGAAGGAATTAAAACAATTCTCAGGGACACTAAACAGCCTTGCAGGTGTTGTTTTGCAGTCTCTTGTTTTCCCTTGCAGGAGGGAGTCAGAGGGGTAGAGTGCCCCTGACCAATGATGGTGATGTAGCACTTTGTTAACCAATAAGAGTTTCCTTTCTGTACTTTCCACGTATCTGTCTATAAGACAGGCCTGAAGCAATAAACTAAGGAATTCTCATGTTGTGACTCCCCTGAGAGTCCCGTGTCGTTCTTTCTTGCCGTTCCCAATTGGAACGACATCTGGTGACCGCCGACGTGAAGTTGAAAAGACCCCCAAGGTCCGGTAACCCGACGTAAAGTGCAGCCGACCCCCGAGGTCAGAAAGCAACCGACGTGACTTCTGCTAATCCCCTGAGGGTAAGCAGCGAGCGGGAAAAAGCCAGCCCTTCCCCCTAGAGGGGTAAGTGGAATTCTTCCGGGCTTCCCTAGAGGAAGCTGGTTCTGGAAACCAACGGGATAGTGGAGCCCTGCCGGTGAGCGGGCTTGGAATGGCCTATCTTGGTGAAGCAGAGCTCAAAATCCCGGGTCCGAGCCATTAGCGTGTGCATAATTGCATTCGCGGAGCCGCCAAGATAAAGTCCTCATAATAGGGAACTGTACTTCAGCTGATGAACAGCTTGCCTACCTTGCATGGCAGGATGCCCTGCCCTGCATGGGACTCAGTGTTTCTGAAGATGCCATGCGTGCTTTATTTCAGTGGGTGAAAGAGCAAGGTTTTGATATAACTATGGACAATGCCTTTGATCTCGAGACTTGGTCGTCGATAGGTGACTATTTATGGTCGGAATTGACTAACGGAGATACCAGCGTGGGTGGCCTGGCGGCCACCTGGGGAGCGCTTTTTAAAGCGCTGAAACGGAGCCAGTCTGAGGACAGTGAAACTGGGAGGAGAAACTTTGATGCCGAAAGTTCCTCCGTTGTACAAGATAAGGGACCGGGAGATGAAACCGTAGATGAGCTGCATAGTGCTCTTTTAGCTCTGCCCAGACCTTCAGATGACTTTAACGGCGAGCGGGAGCAATCTACAGCCCGAAAATCTCCCTCTCCAGAGAGGTTTGAGCGGCCGCCATCTGCGGAGCTTGGCGCGCGAGCTTTGCCAACGGGAAAGCAGCAGGAAAGCAGAGACTGCCCGCCTCCGCCTGTGCCACCCGCAGAGCCTCCGCCGGCACCAAAAGCGCCACCGCCGGCCGCCGCAGAACATCCTTTCTCCAGCGCCTCCGCGCTGTCCGAGCTTCTTCCTTCTGTGCCGCGAACAGAAGCACAGACATCCCCGCTGCGGCCCGTCAGCGCGGCGGGGGAGGGGGAGAGAGTCAGCACTCAACTCCCCCGTGCCCGGCGCGCGGGGAGCCGCTGGAGAGTCCGAGCGCAGCTCCGAAACACGGCGGGCCGCTGCCGCCGCCGAGGGGGGGAGGGGCCCGCCCAAACAGACCCCCCGTGTACCAACGCGGCGGGGCACGCGGCTCCCCCCGGCAGAAAAACGGCAGGGGGGACCGGCGGCTTCGCTCGCCCCGCGCGTGCGCAAACCAATCCCCCCGGTACCAACGCGGCGGGGCGCGCGGCTTCCCCCGGCAGAGGAGCGGCGGGGGGAAGGAAAACAACAACCTCGCCTTCCCCCTGCGCCTGCCCGCCGGCGCCGGCCGCGAGAACCCCGAAAAACCCGAACTCAAGCCCAGATCTGGGGCCGGGGCCAGGCCCGTGGCAGGCATCGCCCCCCCCGCGCGTCCGAAGCACCGGCGAGAAAGCGCGGGGGGGGCCGGCGAACCTCACTCGCCCCGTGCGTGCGCGGGAGGCGCTAGCCCTGCGCCCACTTCGCTCCCCCCGCGCTCCAGCGGGGAGGCGCGGGAGAGAGAGAGAGCACTTGCCGTGCTGCGCTCCCAATCTGAGCTCTAACAGCGGCCCCCCCGCACCCATAAAGGTGGCGGGGGGAGAGAAAGACAACGGCGGGCCACTCCACCGGGACCTTCTGCATCGACCCGAGGAGATGCCTCAATGAGTCCGTCGGCTCCAGCGGCCTGAGCCGTGCCAGCATCCATTCAGTCCTGCAGTCCCTGCGGGACCCAAACTTACTCACTAATTTGTATCTTTTAAATTTTGTGTTTACAGAACTGACAAACAGCCGTGAAGAGATGGTAACTTCAAATTCCCTAAACCTTCCTGAAATTCATGAACTACTGTTCAAACCCGACGAACAATAACAGGAACAACAATAAAAACTTTATAAATCCCTCAAAAATCCCTCAATTGTATTTGAAAAAAGAAAAAAAAAAAAAAGCGGGATAAGAAGAGGGGATCAAAGCAGCATAAATTGCATATAAATTGCATTGTGCATTGTTTTTATCACTTTAGTGTTCTTTCAAACTACTCTATTGACATGTTAGACTGTCAATTCGAACAGACTAACAATGTTGTATATAGTTTTGTATAGTGTGTGTATTAATTCACTGAATTAGAAATATTAGACTCAACCATCAAGTCCTTGCAAAGAGAACAAATCCTAAATACCAAAACATAAACCAAAATTCTAAATTAATTCTAGATCAGCATCCATTCAAAGTTCTAGCAAAAAACCTCTTGAGCTGTGTTTGTTCTTTATTCTACAAGGGCCCAGTAGAATATAGAACAAACACTGCTTTTTTATTTAACAGAAAAGGGTGAGTTATGGATGCTAAATTTGAACCAGAGTGCCTGTAGTTATTACAGGCCACATAGCTCTCAGGCCTGACTGAAGGCTAGCCTGAGAAATTCATGAGAAAGAATTAAAACAATTCTCAGAGATACTAAACAGCCTTGCAGGTGTTGTTTTGCAGCCTGTTGTTTCTCCTTGCAGGAGAGAGTCAGGGGGGGCAAAGTGCCCCTGACCAATGATGGTGATGTAGTACTTTGTTAACCAATAAGAGTTTCCTTTCTGTACTTTCCACGTATCTGTCTATAAGACAGGGCTGAAGCAATAAACTGGGAATTCTCGTGTCGTGACTCCCTTGAGAGTCCATTGTCGTTCTTTAAAGCCGTTCCCAATCGGAACGACAGTTTTGAGAATATTGAGAGAATTTTGTGAATTTTTTCTGGAATATTCTAAGGATTTTCATGAATTGTGTATGATTTTGAAGAGCTGTGGGAATTTTGTGTGATTTTTCTTCAATATTATGGGCATCTGTGGAGATTTTATGGGATGTTGCTGGAATTTGAGAGGGGTTTGGGAAAATGTAGGGAATTCTGTGAGATTTTCCTGGAATTTTGTGGGGCTTTTCAAGAATTTTGTGAGATTTTGAGGAGACTTGAAGAATTTTGAGGCATTTTTCTTAGATTTGGTGGGAGTTGGTTTAGATTTTGTGGGATGCATCTGGAGTTTGGTATGGTTCTGGGAAGATTTCGGGAATTTTGTAGGATTTTTCTTGAATTTTTCTGACATTTGTGGAGATTTTCTGGGTTGTTTCTGGAATTTTCTGGGATATTGAGATGATTTAGGGAATTTTGTAGAATTTTTTCTGGAATATTCTAAGGCTTTTCAAGAATTTCTTGGGATTTTGAGGAGCTGTGGGAATTTTGTAGGATTTTTCAAAAATGTTGGCATTTGTGTAGATTTTATGGGATGTTTTTTGAATTTGTTAGGGTATTGGGAAAATTTAGGGAATTTTGTAGGATTTTTCTGAAATTTTGTGGATTTTTGTGTAGGTTTTGTGGGATTTCTCTGGAATTTGGAAGGGTTTTGAAAAGATTTAGGTAATTTCTTGGGATTCTTTGGGAATTTTGTGGGATGTTTCAAGAATTTTGTGGGATTTTTCTGGAATTTTGTGGAAAATTGAGGAGTTTTTGTGAGATGTTTCATGAATTTTGTGGGATAAGGAGGATATTTAGGGAATTTTAGGGCATTTTTGTTGAATTTTTTTGACATTTGAGGACATTTTGGTGGATGTTGCTGGAATTTGGTAGACTTTTGAGAAGATTTAGGGAATTTTGTGGGACTTTTATGGGATTTTGAGGAGAGCTGAAGCATTTTGAGGGATTTTTCTGGCATTTTGTGGCATTTGTGGGGATTTTGTGGGATGTTTCTGGAATTTGGTAGGGTTTTGTGATTGATTGGCAATGAAGAAAACAAAGAGAAACACCTAAGGAAGTTCAAACTGCTGGCGGCTGATGGGAGTTTGTCTCCTAGCCAACAGCTGGCCATTTCTAAGAATTGACAGCAGTTTCAAGCACTGCAAAGTGAGATCAAGCTGTGAACAGCAGCTTAAGCCCTAAGGCTGGGAATTTCTTTGTCTCTTGGTTTGCTGGCTGTGAAAGGTAACTGAGCTCCAGCTGGCTTCCCGTCCCCGGCCCAGCCCATGCGGCCCGGGCAGGGGCTGGGCTGGGCCTGCCGCGGCTCCCGGCCGGGAGATGGGGCCTGCGGGGCTTGCCCCGGGCTCTGGCCGGGCCAGGCCGCTCCCTGGCTCGGCTGCACTTTTTGCTGCGACTGAATTCACCACAGACTGCCCAGGAAAGAAAGAAAAAGCTCCTGAGCTGCGGCGGGCTGAGACAGTGACCACACTCTCCAGAGCAGCCATGAAGAATCTTCCAGCGCACACAGCTCCAGCCGCTGCTCCGGCAGAGATCACAGAACCATCTACAAAGCCTGGGCAAGATTTTAACCTTTTCATTACCCAGATGAGACTTGCAGATTAATCCTTTTACCCAGAGAGAGAAAAAGAGAGGAATCAACATGTAAAGAGACTTTATAAACTATCAGAGACAGTAAAGGAAAGAATTAAGCTTCAGAAGAGGTGGAGAATAAGGAGATGCTTTAATTAAGCTGAAATATTTTTCTGTTAAAGCTATGGAGATGGACAATAATGTTCTGAAAAAACTCCTTTAATTCATGACAGAGTATATTGGGAGGAATGGAGTGTTCAAAGTGTGGATTTTCAGCAAGAGGTGGAGTAATTGTGATACAGTGAGGTGCTGGAACAGAGCGGGGAGAAGTAATAGTTGAAGATTTGAGGCCTTGAGAGGCAAAGAGAAAACTTCTGTTTCCAGAGAAGCTCACAGAGACAGATGAAGAGAACTTTTGCCTTTGAATAACTCATCCTTAAAAATGACATCCCTAGACTCATTGACCCATACACACCTCAGAGTGATGTGAAATGGGAGGAGTGAACTGCTGACAGATTTCAGGGCAGCTGGCATCAGAGAAATAGAAAACTATAACAGAAATAATTTTCTCATGAGAAACTCCATAGATTAGCAAAAGACTTCTGTTTTTCTACATGAAAAGACTCTAGCAAGAATTAGGACTGTTTTAAACACCAAAGTTCCAAGGTTTTTTGTCTCTATATTGTCATGTTAACAAGGGAATGGTTAGGTAGTGGGGGTTAAAAGGGTTGTTCTGGAAGTTTATTCTGGTGTTCTTATCCTTGTAGTTTTGTTAATAAATTTTCTTTATTTCTTTTAAGTTTTAAGCCTGTTTTGCTCTTGTTCTAATCCATATCTCACAGCAAGAAATAAGTAAGTTTTCTAGTAATTTTTCAGTTACTGCTTTAAAACCACGACATAACTTTGGTGCTCCACCTGGGAAAATGAAATTAGCAAATCTAAACCACTACACTTACTCCTGTGTGCCCGTGAGTAACCTTCCACGTGGATGGAGGAGATTGTGGACAGGACAATTGATTCCTGGATTGCCATTTGGCTTCACTGCCACTCAGTTGAACATGGTCCTTATCTAAGAAGGACTTCCAAGAAATGGGTAGGAGTTTTGGCTGTGAGAGGAGCAGAAAGCACATTTTCTACAGCAAATTGCTAGCTGATGCACTTTCCTCCCTGCCAAAATAGTGATTGCCATTCATCTTCCTGGGGAGAATGTGAAGACCCATTCAGAGATGCCAGGTTCAGCTGGCCTGTGGCTTTGTGTACCTCATTTCACATGTCCAATTTCAAGAGCCACTAAAAGAGGCTCATGTTTGCCTTGCTACCCAGAAGTGCTGTAGGTATTTCCAGGAGAAAAAGAAAAAAATCGCTGTCCTGTGGTGTGGTAGAAATGCCAGCACAATTGTGACTCTGTGAGCAAAGAGAGCCAGTGCTTTTTGGGGCTGCAGCAGCTGAGAGTGTGGCAGAGCGGTTTTGATATTCTCTTTAGAGTCCTGAAACCATTGTTCCCAAAACAATCCACAACTTTGCAAATGTGCCCGAAGCAAATGCAAAGAGACCTGGGGTGTGAAAAACAAAGAATGTTGATTGGTAGAAGAAAAGGAACAAGAATGAGCTACACAACATATTTACATTGTAAGAATATTGGTAACAACAACAACAAACTATAGAACCTATTTACCTAAGAACATTTGTAACAAAACTACATGAAACGTATTTACAGAACACTTAAGCAAACTCCAAAACGTCTATCAGAACACAACAACTGTAAAACATATATACAGCAGGGTGGCATCTGTGTCCGGGATGTGCCTCAGTCCTGGAAGAAAAACAAGTAGCACGGTCAGTGCAGTCAGGCATGGAGGGGTGTTCCCTGTGCTGCCAGGCTGGGACACTGGCACAGTGGGACTCTGCTGCCAGAAGTGAGGCTGGCTGGGGCTGGGGGCTGTGGCCCAGGCACTGGAACAGGGCTTGTGTGGCCCAAAGCAAGCCCAGGCCAGGCCAGGGATGGCCAGCAGAATCCAGTGCATGGGCTAGCGTGTCCCTGAGCAGTGAGTGCCCAGCCCAGCCCCAGCCAGGCAGCAGGGGACCCACTCTGCCTGTGGGGAGCACCTGCCTGTTCTGCTGCTGGCATCGCTCTTCATCCCAACACCATGTCCTCCTCCTCGTCTTCTACATCAATATCCATCTCCTCAATGTGCTCTTCCATGTCCACCTCCATTTCTACTTCCGTCTGATCCACATCCACATCCATCTCTTCCTCTCTGGTGTTCTCTCCATCCACTTCCATTTTCTTGTCCGTATCCATCTGTGTATCCACCTCCATCTCCTCCTCTGTGTCTGTGCCAGCCTGCAGAGGTAGCAAAATCTCCCAGTGGGGTCCCTTTCCCACACTATCCCACAGAGCTCCAGCCCAGCCAGGCAGCTGCGGGGTGTCCACCTCCGTGGAATAGTACCACACCTTCTTTGGAGCAAATGCAGACATCCTGCAGGGATGGAGAGCAAAATGCACACAACGGGGAGCTTTTGGGACTGCTGGGGGTATGAGGGAGCAGGTGACAACAAGGTGACAGGGGTAGGCCTGGAGCAGGGTGAAGAGCGTGCTGGCACAAGGAGCCAAGGGTTGTGTTGTGGCCGTTGCTGGATGCTGGAAGTTCTAGCTGGAGCGTGCACTGTGACATCAGTGCCAGGAGCCCAGGCCCAGGCTGAAGTGGACAAGGGAGATGCTAGAATGATGGAATCCCTGGGTGCTTGGGCTTGGAAGGGAGCCTAAAGACCATCTTGTTCCAAGCTGAGCAATCTTCCCCCAGAACAGGTTGCTCAGAGCCCTGCTCCCAGCTGGCCTTGGATGTTGCCAAGGATGGAGCATCCCCAGCCTCTGTGCCCAGCCTGGGCCAGTGGCCCAGCAGCCTGAGTGGAAAAGAGCAGCTTCATTAGATCCAACTTCAATCTCACTCCTGCAGTTGAAAGCCTTCTCCTCTCTGTGCACATCTTTCCTAGAGCTGCAGGGAGGCCTCCCCAGCCCCTTCTCTTTCCAGGCTGAGCATCCCCAGCCCCACATGGACAGCACTCAGATCCGTGGGGGTCGAGGCTAAAGGGTGGCAAACGGCATCAGGAAGTGAGAGATGGAAGCTTTTGGAGATGGAAGGTTTGCCTCTAAATGGAGAAAAGAAATGAAAGTGGAGGGGAAAATGGTGGGACTCTGGCTCTGTTCTAACTGGGGAAGATTTTCTTTTCTTCTTTTCTGTCGTGCTGCCCCAAGTTTTGTTGTTTGAAAGGAGGTTTGGCAAAATATTCATTGTCTTCTCCATTAATAAAAAAATCCCACAAAATTCCAGTAAAATCTGACAAAATTCCTACAAAAATCCCACAAAATTCTCTAAATTTTGTTAAAATCCCACAAATTGCAGAAAAAATCCATGAAATTGCTGAAAAAAATCCACAAAATTCCAGAATTCCATAAAAATTAATGAAAAATCTCATAATTCTTTAATTTTTCTTTAAATCCCATAAAATTCTAGAAAAAATGCACAAAATTCCACAAAAACCCAACAAAATTCCCTAAATCTCCTCAATTTCCCACAACATCCAAGAAAAATCCCTCAAAATTCTTGAAATCTCCTCAAAATCCCACAAAATTTCAGAAAATTCCACAAAATTCCTGAAAACATTCAAAAAATTCCACAAATAATCCACAAAATTCTACAAAAGACTTTAAGTAAATTCTCTAAATTACCTCATATTCCCGCAAAATTCCAGAAAAGCTCCACAAAATTCTCTAGACCTACTCAAAATCCCAGCAAATTCCAGAACTATACCACAAAATCTCCTCCAGTTTCCACAGACGGCCAGAAATAACCCACAAAATTCCAGAAAAAAATCCACCAAATTGCAGAAAAATCCTTCAAAGTTCCAGAAAAATCCCACAAAAATCTTACTAAATTCCCCAAATCTTTACAAAATCCCACAAAATTTCAGAAAAATCTCACAATTTCCCAAATCGCCTCAAAATTCCCTACATTTTCTCAAAATTGCATAAAATTAAAAAAAACCCTACAAAATTCCAATAGAATTCCACAAAAATATTTCAATTTTCTCAAAATTCCACAAAATTCCAGAAAAATTCTGCAAAAATCCCACAAAAGTCCACAAAAATCCAGGAAAATGTTACAGAATTCCTTAAGTCTCTTCAAAATTCTACAAAATTGCACAAAAAATGTTCAAAATTCCACAAAAAAATCCACAAAATCAAGTAAAATCTGATAAAATTACACAAAAATCTCACAGAATTCAAGACAAATTCCACAAAATTGCAGTAAAAATTGATAAAATGACACAAAAATCCCAATAATTCTACGTAAAATTCTACAAAAATCCCACAGAATTCTTCAAATTTTCATAAAATCTACAAAAATCCAGAAAAAATCCCACAAAATACTTTACATTTTCTCAATATCCCACAAAATTCCAGAAAAAATCCACAAAATCCCACAAAAATAAAAAAAAAATCCAGAAAAAATCCCATAAGATTCCACAAAAATCTTACAAAATTCCCTAAACCTCTTCAAAATCCCACAAAATTATTTGAATCTTCCCAAAACTCTGCAAAATTCCGGATGAATCCCACAAAATTCCACAAAACTTCTACAAAATTCCATACATCTCCTCAAAATTCCAGAAAATTCCCGAATAATCCCACAAAATTATTTAAATCTCCTCAAAATCCTCTAGAATTCCAGAAAAATTCTACAAAATTACCTAAATCTCATCAAAATCCCACAAAATTCCAGAAAAAATCCACAAAATTCCACCAAAATCCCACAAAATTTCCTACATTTTCCCAAAATCCCACGTCTGATGGGTTGACGTTTCAGAAAAGAAAGAGAAGCACCTAAGGAAGTTGAAGCTGCTGGAGGCCGAGAGGAGTTTTTCTCCTGGCCCATAAGAGGCCATTGCTGAGAAGTGCCAGCAGTTTTGCCCATTGCAAAGTGCCATCAAGCTGGGAACAGCACTTGAAGCCCTAAGGCCGGCAATTTCTCTTGGCTCTCTTTGCTTTGCGCCTTTTGAAGAGGTAGCAGGGCTCGGCTTCAGCCTCCTTCCCCCCAGGCCAGCCAAGGCCACGGGAGGGGAGCGGGGCTGGCCGCAGCTCTGCGCTTCCCGGGGAGGATGGAGACTGGCAAGTGCCAGGAGCCCCTTCTCAGAGGCTTGGCTGGGCCTTGCACAGCGGGGCTGCCGGGCCAGGCCGCTCCCTGCCTGGCCTGCACTTTGTGCCGCTGCTCAGTTTCACCACAGGCTGCCACTAAAGGCAGGGAAAGATAGCAGCTTGCAGCTTTGTGCTCAGATAATGGCCACACTCCCCACAGCAGCCATGGGGAAAAATCATCTGTGTTCCTGAATGCCAACAATTTCATCAGATTTCACTGGAATTTTGTGGGATTCTCTGGAATTTTGTGGGATTCTCTGGAATTTTGTGGGATTTTGAGGAAACTTGAAGAATTTTATGAGATTTTTCTTAGATTTTGTGGAAATTTGTTGGGCTTTTGTGGGATGCTTCTAGAATTTGGTAGGGTTTTGAGAAGATTTAGGGAATTCTGAGGGATTTTTGTTGGAATTTTGAGGGGATTTTCAAGAATTTTGTTCTAGGTTTCTGGAATTTTGAGGAAATTTATGGAGATTTTGTGGGATGTTCCTGGAATTTTGTGGGGTTTTAAGAAGAATTAGGGAATTTTGTGGGATTTTTCTGGAATTTTGTGGAAATTTGTGTGGATTTTGTGACATGTTTCTGGAATTTGGCAAGATTCTGCGAAGATTTAGGGACTTTTGTGGGATTTTTTTTGAATTTTCTGGGATTGTGACGAGACTTGAAGAATTTTGAGGGATTTTCCTTAGATTTTAGGGAAATTTGTGAAGATTTTGTGGGATGTTCCTGGAGTTTGGTAGGGTTTTGAACAGATTTAGGGAATTCATTGCGATTTTTCTGGAATTTTTGGGCGCTTTTCAAGAATTTTGTGGCAATTTTTAGGAGACTTGAAGAATTTTGAGGGATTTTTCTTAGATTTTGCTGGAATTTGTGGTAATTCAGTGGGATTTTTTTGGAATTTTGTGGGGGTTTTCAAGAATTTTGTGGGAATTTTATGGAATTTTGTTGAAATTTGTAAAGATTTTGTGGGATGTTTCTGGAATTTGGCCGGATATTCAGGAAATCTGAAGAATTTTGGGGGATTTTTTTTTAGATTTTGTGGAAATTGGTGGAGATTTTTTGGGATGTTTCTGGAATTTTGTGGGGTTTTAAGTAAATTTAGGGAATTTTGTGAGATTTTTCTTGACTTTTTTTGACATTTCAAGACATTTAGTGGGATGTTGCTGGAATTTGGTAGAATTTTGAGAAAATATATGGAATTTTGTGGGATGTTTTTGGAATTTTAAGGGATTTTTATGGAATTTTGAAGAGATTTGAAGAATTTTGAGGGATTTTTTTCTGGAATTTTGTTGGGCTTTTCAAGAGTTCTGTGGGATTTTGAGAAGATTTAGGGAATTTTGTGGGATTTTTCAGAAATTTTGTGTGATTTTTATGGGATTTTGTAGGAGATTGAGGAGAGCTGAAGGATTTTGAGGGATTTTTCTGGAATGTTCTGGATTTTTGGTAGATTTTGCGGGATGTTTCTGGAATTTGGTAGGGTTTTGTGATAGATTGGCATTGAAGAAAACAAAGAAAAACACCTAAGGAAGTTAAAACTGCTGGCGGCTGATGGGAGTTTGTCTCCTCGCCAACAGCTGGCCATTTCTTAGAATTGACAGCAGTTTTAAGCACTGCAAAGTGAGATCAAGCTGTGAACAGCAGCTTAAGCCCTAAGGCTGGGAATTTCTTTGTCTCTTGGTTTGCTGGCTGTGAAAGGTAACTGAGCTCCAGCTGGCTTCCCGTCCCCGGCCCAGCCCATGCGGCCCGGGCAGGGGCTGGGCTGGGCCTGCCGCGGCTCCCGGCCGGGAGATGGGGCCTGCGGGGCTTGCCCCGGGCTCTGGCCGGGCCAGGCCGCTCCCTGGCTCGGCTGCACTTTTTGCTGCGACTGAATTCACCACAGACTGCCCAGGAAAGAAAGAAAAAGCTCTTGAGCTGCGGCGGGCTGAGACAGTGACCACACTCTCCAGAGCAGCCATGAAGAATCTTCCAGCGCACACAGCTCCAGCCGCTGCTCCGGCAGAGATCACACAACCATCTACAAAGCCTGGGCAAGATTTTAACCTTTTCATTACCCAGATGAGACTTGCAGATTATCCTTTTACCCAGAGAGAGAAAAAGAGAGGAATCAACATGTAAAGAGACTTTATAAACTATCAGAGACAGTAAAGAAAAGAATTAAGCTTCAGAAGAGGTAGAGAATAAGGAGATGCTTTAATTAATCTGAAATATTTTTCTGTTTAAGCTATGGAGATGGACAATAGTGTCCTGAAAAAACTCCTTTAATTCATGACAGAGACTATTGGGAGGAATGGAGTGTTCAAACGGTGGATTTTCAGCAAGAGGTGGAGTAATTGTGATACAGTGAGGTGCTGGAACAGAGCGGGGAGAAGTAATAGTTGAAGATTTGAGGCCTTGAGAGGCAAAGAGAAAACTTCTGTTTCCAGAGAAGCTCACAGAGACAGATGAAGAGAACTTTTGCCTTTGAATAACTCATCCTTAAAATGCCATCCCTAGACTCATTGACCCATACACACCTCAGAGTGATGTGAAATGGGAGGAGTGAACTGCTGACAGGATTTCTGGGCAGCTGGCATCAGGAAAATAGAAAACTGTAACAGAAATAATTTTCTCATGAAAAACTCCATAGATTAGCAGAAGACGACTTCTGTTTCTCTACAAAGGGTGATGAAAAGACTCTAGCAGGAATTAGGACTGTTTTAAACACCAAAGTTCCAAAGTTTTTTATCTGTATGTTATAATGGGAACAAGAGAATGGTTGGGTAGTGGGGGTTAAAAGGGTTGTTCTGGAAGTTTATTCTGGTTTTCTTATTCTTGTAGTTTTGTTAATAAACTTTATTTATTCCTTTGAAGTTTTAAGCCTGTTTTGCTCTTGTTCTAATCCCTATCTCACAGCAAAAAGTAACTACGTTTTCTAGTAGTTATTTAATTTCAGTTTTAAAACCACGTCAATGTCTCATCAAAATCCCACAAAATTCCACAAAAATCCACAAAATTCTACAAACATCCCAGAAAATCTCCACCACTTTCCACAAAAACTAAGAAGAATCCCTCAAATTCTTCAAATCTCCTCAAAATCCCACAGGATTCCTGAAAATTCCACAACATTCTAAAAAAATAGCACAAAATTCTGGAAATCTTCTCAAAACCCTACCAAATTCCTGCAATTTCTCACAAAATGTCCACAAATTTCCACAATAACCCTCAAAATTCTTAAAAAGACCCACAAAAGTACAAAAAATATCCCACAAAATTCCCTAAATCTTCTCAAAACCCTGCCGAATTCCAGCAACATCCCACAAAATGTCCACAAACGTCCACAAATGTCCACACAATTTCAGAAAAATCCCACAAATTTCCCTAAATCTTTTCAATATCGCTCAAAATTCTAGAAACATCTCACAAAAATTCCACCAATTTTCACAAAATCTAAGAAAAATCCCTCAAAATTATTGAAAAGCCACAAAAAAATCCAGAAAAATCCCTCAAAATTCCCTAAATCTTCTCAAAACCCTTCCAAATTCCAGCAACGTCCCACAAAATGTCCAAAAATGTCCACACAATTATGGAAAAAATCCCACAAATTTCCTCACATCTCCTCAATATCCCACAAAATTCCAGCAACATCTCATAAAATGTCCACCAATTCCCACAAAATCTAACAGAAAAATCCCACAAATTTCCCTAAATCTCAATGTCCCAAAAAATTCCTGAAACATCCCAAAAAATTTACTAAGTCTTGTCAAAATCCTACCAAATTCCAGCAACATCCCACAAAATGTCCACAAATGTCCACAAAATTATGGAAAAATCAAACTAAAATCTTGAAACGCCACAGAAAATTACAGAAAAATCCCATAAAATTCCCTAAATTTTCTCAAAACCCTACCAGATTCCTGAAACATCTCACAAAATCTCCACAAATTTCCACAAAATTCCAGAAAAATCTCTCAAAATTCTTCATTTCCTCTAAATCCCACAAAATTCTTGAAAAGCCCCACAAAATTCCCGGTAAATCCCACAAAATTCCCTAAATTTTCTCACAACACTACCAAATTCCAGAAACATCCCACAAAATCTACACAAATCTCCACAAAAATTCAAAAACCATCCCACAAAATTTTTAAAATTTTCTTAATATCCCACAAAATTCCAGAAACATCCCACAATATTCCCTAAATCTTCTCAAAATTCTACCAAATTCCAGAAACATCCCAGAAAATCTCCACACATTTCCACAAAATTCTATAAAAATCCCTCAGAATTCTTCAAGTCTCCTCAAAACCCCACAAAATTCTTAAAAAGCCCCACAGAATTCCAGGAAAATCCCACAAAATTTACTAAATCTTCTCAAAACCTTACGAAACTCCAGAAATATCCCACAAAATGTCCTCAAATGACCACCAAATTCAAGAAAAATCCCACAAAATTCACTAAATCTTCTCATTATTTCACAAAATTCCTGAAATATACAACAAAATCTCCTCAAATTCCCACAAAATCCCCTAAATCTTCTCAAAACCCTACCAAATTCCAGAGACATCCCCAAAAATCTAAACCAACTCCCACAAAATCTAAGAAAAGTCCTTCAAAATTTTTCAAGTCTCCTCAAAATTCCACAAAATTCTTTAAAAGCCCCACAAAATTCCAGGAAAATCACACGAAATTCCCTATACATTTTCAAAACCCTAACAGATTCCAGAAACATCTCACAAAATCTACACAAATGTCCACAAAATTCCAGAAAAATCCCACAAAATTCCCACAGCTCCTAAAAATCCCACAAAATTCTTGAAAAGCCTTAGAATATTCCAGAAAAATAATCCCACAAAATTCCCTAAATGTTATTAAAACCCCACAAAAATCCAGAAACATCCCACAAAATGTCCTCAAATGTCCACAGAATTCCAGAAAAATCCCGCAAAATCACCTTCAATTCCCACACAATCTAAGAAAAGTCTCACAAAATTCTTCAAGTCTCCTCAAAATCCCACAAAATTCCAGAAACATCTCTCAAAACCTCCACCAATTCCCTCAAAATCTAAGAAAAATCCCTCAAACTTCTTCAAATTTCCTCAAAATCCCACAAAATTCCAGAAATTTTCACAAAATTCAAAAAAAACCCACCAAATTCCAGAAACATCCCAGAAAATTCTTTAAATTTTCTCAAAATCCAACTAAATTCCAGAATAATACCACAAAATTCCCACAATCTTCTCAAAATCCTACCAAATTCCAGAAACATCCCACAAAAGCCCAACAAATTTCCACAAAATCTAAGAAAAGTCCGTCAAAATTCTTCAAGTCTCCTCCAAATCCCACAAAATTCCAGAGAATCCCACAAAATTCCAGTGAAATCGGATGAAATTGTTGGCATTCAGGAACACAGATGATTTTTCCCCATGGCTGCTGTGGGGAGTGTGGCCATTATCTGAGCACAAAGCTGCAAGCTGCTATCTTTCCCTGCCTTTAGTGGCAGCCTGTGGTGAAACTGAGCAGCGGCACAAAGTGCAGGCCAGGCAGGGAGCGGCCTGGCCCGGCAGCCCCGCTGTGCAAGGCCCAGCCAAGCCTCTGAGAAGGGGCTCCTGGCACTTGCCAGTCTCCATCCTCCCCGGGAAGCGCAGAGCTGCGGCCAGCCCCGCTCCCCTCCCGTGGCCTTGGCTGGCCTGGGGGGAAGGAGGCTGAAGCCGAGCCCTGCTACCTCTTCAAAAGGCGCAAAGCAAAGAGAGCCAAGAGAAATTGCCGGCCTTAGGGCTTCAAGTGCTGTTCCCAGCTTGATGGCACTTTGCAATGGGCAAAACTGCTGGCACTTCTCAGCAATGGCCTCTTATGGGCCAGGAGAAAAACTCCTCTCAGCCTCCAGCAGCTTCAACTTCCTTAGGTGCTTCTCTTGGTTTTCTGAACTCTCAGTCCATCAGACGTGGGATTTTGAGAAAATGTAGGAAATTTTGTGGGATTTTTGTGGAATTTGGTGTATTTTTTGTGGAATTTTGTGGGATATTGCAGAGATTTATGGAATTTTGTGGAAGTTTTGTGGAATTTTGTGGGATTTTGAGGTGATTTAGGGAATTTTGTGGAGTTTTTCTGGAATTTTGTGGGATTTTGATGAGATTTAGGTAATTTTGTAGAATTTTTCTGGAATTCTAGAGGATTTTGAGGAGATTTAAGTAATTTTGTGGGATTATTCGGGAATTTTCTGTAATTTTGAGGAGACGTATGGAATTTTGTAGAAGTTTTGTGGAATTTTGTGGGATCCATCGGGAATTTTGCAGGATTTTGGGGAGATTTAAATAATTTTGTGTGATTTTGAAGAGCTTTAGGGAATTTTGTAAGATTTTTGTGGAATCTTATGGGATTTTGAGGAAATGTATGTAATTTTTGGAATTTTTCTAGAATTTTGTGGAAATTTTCTAGATTTTTGTGGAAATTTTGAGGATATTTAAATGATTTTGTGGGATTTTTGTGGAATTTTGTGGGATTTTTGGAGATTTTTGACAGAGTCAAAACTGCTGGCACTTCTCAGCAATGGCCTCTTATGGGCCAGGAGAAAAACTCCTCTCAGCCTCCAGCAGCTTCAACTTCCTTAGGTGCTTCTCTTTCTTTTCTGAAATGTCAACCCATCAGACGTGGGATTTTGGGAAAATGTAGGAAATTTTGTGGGATTTTGGTGGAATTTTGTGGATTTTTTCTGGAATTTTGTGGGATTTTGATGAGATTTAGGTAATTTTGTAGAATTTTTCTGGAATTCTAGAGGATTTTGAGGAGATTTAAATAATTTTGTGGGATTATTCTGGAATTTTCTGGAATTTTGAGGAGATGTATGGAATTTTGTAGAAGTTTTGTGGAATTTTGTGGGATCCATCTGGATTTTTGCAGGATTTTGAGGAGATTTAAATAATTTTGTGGGATTTTGAAGAGGTTTAGGGAATTTTGTAAGATTTTGTGGAATCTTATGGGATTTTGAAGAAATGTATGGAATTTTGGGGATTTTTCTAGATTTTTGTGGAAATTTTCTAGATTTTTGTGGAAATTTTGGGGAGATTTAAATGATTTTGTGGGATTTTTGTGGAATTTTGTGGAATTTCTCTGGAATTTTGTGGGATATTGAGAAAATGTAAAGTATTTTGTGGGATTTTTCCTGGATTTTTGTAGATTTTATGAAAATTTAAAGAATTCTGTGGCATTTTTGTAGAATTACATGGGATTTTGTGGAATTCTTGGGATTTTTGTGTCATTTTATCAGATTTTACTGCAATTTTGTGAAATTTTTCTTGAATTCTGTGAGATTTTTGTAGAATTTTATCAGATTTTACTGGAGTTTTGTGAATTTTGGTGGAATTTTGAACATTTTTTGTGGAATTTTGTGGGATTTTGAAGAGACTTAAGGAATTCTGTGAGATTTTCCTGGATTTTTGTGGACTTTGGTGGGATTTTTGTGGAATTTCTCTGGAATTTTGTGGAATTTTGAGAAAATTTCAATATTTTTGTGGAATTCTTTTGGAATTTTGTAGGGTTTTTTTGAATTTTATGCAATTTTGAGAAAATTTAGGGAATATCGAGAAATTTTGAGGTGATTTGGGAAACCGTGAGATTTTTCTGAAATTTTGTAAGGACTTAGAGGAGATTTAGGGAATTTCATGGAATTTTTTCTGGAATTTTTTGGGATTTTCAGTAGATTTGGGGAATTTAGTGGGATTTTTGTGGGATTTTTGTGGGATTTTTGTGGAACTTTGAAGGATTTTTCTGGAATTTTGTGGTTTTTTTCTGGAATATTGAGGGTTATTTCTGGCCGTATGTGGATACTGGAGGAGATTTTGTGGTATAGTTCTGGAATTTGCTGGGATTTTGAGTAGATTTAGAAAATTTTGTGGAGTTTTTCTGGGATTCTGTGGTATTTTGAGGAGATTTCAAGAATTTTGAGGGATTTTGGTTCGATTTTGTGGGAATTTGAGGAGATTTACGGAATTTTCTTGGGTTTTTTGTGGAATTTTATGCATTTTTTCTAGAATGTTGAGGGATTTAAAGAAAAATTAAAGAATAGTGGGATTTTCCAGTACTTTTTGTGGAATTCTTCTGCAATTTTGTGGATTTTTTCTGCAGTTCTGTGCATTTTTTCTGCAATTTGTGGGATTTTTGTAGGAATTTTATCAGATTTTACTGGAATTTTGTGGGTTTTCTTTATTAATGGAGAAGACAGTGAATATTTTGCCAAACCTCCTTTCAAACAACAAAACTTGGGGCAGCACGACAGAAAAGTAGAAGAGAAAATCTTCCCCAGTTAGAACAGAGCCAGAGTCCCACCATTTTCCCCTCCACTTTCATTTCTTTTCTCCATTTAGAGGCAAACCTTCCATCTCCAAAAGCTTCCATCTCTCACTTCCTGATGCCGTTTGCCACCCGTTAGCCTCGACCCCCACGGATCTGAGTGCTGTCCATGTGGGGCTGGGGATGCTCAGCCTGGAAAGAGAAGGGGCTGGGGAGGCCTCCCTGCAGCTCTAGGAAAGATGGGCACAGAGAGGAGAAGGCTTTCAACTGCAGGAGTGAGATTGAAGTTGGGTCTAATGCAGCTGCTCTTTTCCACTCAGGCTGCTGGGCCACTGGCCCAGGCTGGGCACAGAGGCTGGGGATGCTCCATCCTTGGCAACATCCAAGGCCAGCTGGGAGCAGGGCTCTGAGCAACCTGTTCTGGGGGAAGATTGCTCAGCTTGGAACAAGATGGTCTTTAGGCTCCCTTCCAAGCCCAAGCACCCAGGGATTCCATCATTCTAGCATCTCCCTTGTCCACTTCAGCCTGGGCCTGGGCTCCTGGCACTGATGTCACAGTGCACGCTCCAGCTAGAACTTCCAGCATCCAGCAACGGCCACAACACAACCCTTGGCTCCTTGTGTCAGCACGCTCTTCACCCTGCTCCAGGCCTACCCCTGTCACCTTGTTGTCACCTGCTCCCTCATACCCCCAGCAGTCCCCAAAGCTCCCCGTTGAGTGCATTTTGCTCTCCATCCCTGCAGGATGTCTGCATTTGCTCCAAAGAAGGTATGGTACCATTCCACAGAGATGGACACCCCGCAGCTGCCTGGCTGGGCTGGAGCTCTGTGGGATAGTGTGGGAAAGGGACCCCACTGGGAGATTTTGCTACCTCTGCAGGCTGGCACAGACACAGAGGAGGAGATGGAGGTGGATGTGAAGGAGGTGGAGGAAGAGATGGAAGTGGATACACAGATGGATACAGAAGAGGACATGGAAGTGGATGGACAGGAGACGGGAGAGGAAGAAATGGAGGTGGACATGGAAGAGCACATTGAGAAGATGGATATTGATATGGAAGACGAGGAGGAGGACATGGTGTTGGGATGAAGAGCGATGCCAGCAGCAGAACAGGCAGGTGCTCCCCACAGGCAGAGTGGGTCCCCTGCTGCCAGCCTGGGGCTGGGCTGGGCACTCCCTGCTCAGGGACACGCTAGCCCATGCACTGGATTCTGCTGGCCATCCCTGGCCTGGCCTGGGCTTGCTTTGGGCCACACAAGCCCTGTTCCAGTGCCTGGGCCACAGCCCCCAGCCCCAGCCAGCCTCACTTCTGGCAGCAGAGTCCCACTGTGCCAGTGTCCCAGCCTGGCAGCACATGGAACACCCCTCCATGCCTGACTGCACTGACCGTGCTACTTGTTTTTCTTCCAGGACTGAGGCACATCCCGGACACAGATGCCACCCTGCTGTATATACGTTTTACAGTTGTTGTGTTCTGATAGATGTTTTAGAGTTTGCTGTAGTGTTCTGTAAATATGTTTCATGTAGTTTTGTTAGATATGTTCTTAGGTAAATAGGTTCTATAGTTTGTTGTTGTTGTTACCAATATTCTTACAATGTAAATATGTTGTGTAGTTCATTCTTGTTCCTTTTCTTCCACCAATAAACATTCTTTGTTTTTCACACCCCAGTTTCTCTTTGCATTTGCCTCGGGCACATTTGCAAAGTTGTGCTTTCCACTCGCTCCAGGTTCCCAGGGCTGGATGTCCCTGCGGGAGCTGGCACAGCCACCCCAGGAGTGGGCTCCCTGTGCACAGGGGTCCCACTGTCAGAGCTCACCCTCTCCTTGCAGTTTCTCTGCACACACTTGGTAGCTGGAGGGGCAAATCCCAGTGGGCCCTGTCCCATGGCATCCCACATGGGAGCAGGGCTCAGTCTCATCCATGGCTCTTCCCTGGCTAGCCCCAGGGCTAAGGAGGCTGCACTGGGCTGCGGGCAGCCTGCTTCCTGGGCACCCTGAGCGGCTGGAGCCAGCCTGGAGGGAGCCTCAGCACAGGGGCCTCTGGCCCACATGCACCAAGATTTCCTTTGGAAACCCCCTCTCTCACCACACTCTGCTGCAAGCACAACATCAATCGTTCCTCCTAGTTAAAGGGGAGACCTTAATCGGCACAAATTTGTCCCTTGGACTTTCTAGCCCAGCAAATGTCAGCACTTGTAATCCCTGTTCTGCACTCCCTGCTCGGGCACCAAAACATTGGAACCTGCCAGAACATCTTGAATTAGCACCAACCTGCAGAGAGCTACAGGGGAAGAACAACCCCCAACCACACAGGGACATTGATGGGCTGGGGCAGAGCTGAAACTAAAGTATTTTAATGCCAAGAGACAGGATTTTTTATTGCTGAATTCATTCTCCCAGGACAAGAATGAAAGCTTTCAGTCTCCTCACCTGCCACACGTCTATTGCCAAGGTTTGCTTCTGGGTTATGACTGATTTTTATTCATCTCTTCAGAACTCTGATGCTCTTCCTGCCTAAGGTGCAGAGATGATATTTCAGCTATTTCAGAGCCAGGTGAGCTCAGCACAGCTTGTGCAACACGCAGAATTTCCAGACCCACAGATTCAGGCCATGCAAACTGATACTTTTTCATTGCTGTGCAAAGATCACTGCAAGGATGTCAGTGATGCACCACACACTGCTCAGAGCTGTCCCTTCTATCCAGCTCTCCCCAGTCACTTCACACACTTCACTCCAAGCACTTTCTGATAGAGTTCAGTAGCAGATGGGATTTCATCCTGGCCTTTCTTCATTTTCTCCTGAGCTGTCTCCAGACACAGTGTGTGGGCACTGCAGCAGCATGAACGTGGCACCTCCCTGACACAGAGATTCATGTCACAACTTTTCATCCAAAGCAGCAAAGAAATGATTCCCACTGGCTCCCACACGGCTCCCTGGCAACTTTGTGCTGCTGCAGCTCCAGCACCAGCCCTGGTGCACAGCAATTTCAGGAGGAGACACACCAAAGGAATCAGCCATTCCCAGAGAAGAAACATCTGTTTGCATGGCCCAAATCCCCACAACACTGCAGACTGTGCTGACCCTGCACACTCTGCATTTGCACTTCAGCCTCTGTGTCTCACTTTTCCTCTCACTAAAGTCCCCCCAGTTTCCCTCATGCTCACATTCCCAAGAGAATTCAAAGCAGCATTAGGAGCAGGGATAGATGATGGGAGCTGTCCCAAGGCTCAACAAAATTTCTCAGGCCTGACAATTCTAGCCAAGGACAGAGGAAAAACCTGCATGGAAGAGGTGTGAAATCAAAGCAGTCATCAAATTTAGGTAGAATGAGAGAAGCTAAAGAGGTTTTCAATATTTGCAACAAGATTAGCAGCTCCAGGCACAGGAGGGATGTGACATTTTCCCCACTGTAACAACTCTGGGATGCAAATTGCATCTCAAATCCTTCTCCCCAGCTCTGGGACTTGTTCAGCCACCCACATGGTGCTGAATTTTTCAAGCAAAGTGGAAGCTGGTCAGAGAGGTGGCTTGCAAATCCAAATCACAGAGGACAGCTTGGAAGCAGCAGCCAGAGCAAAGAGAGGCAGAGCCTGGCCCTGGGGTGCAGCACAATGTTGTGGTTTAGATTTGCTAATTTCGTTTCCCAGCCAACGCACCAAATAAATGTCATGGTTTTAAAGCAGTAGCTAAAAAATTACAAGAAAACTTACTTATTTCTTGCTGTGAGATATACATTAGAACAAGAGCAAAAGAGACTTAAAAGGAATAAAGAAAGTTTTTTAACAGAACTACAAGAATAAGAAAACCAGAATAACTTCCAGAAAACCTCTTTCTCCCCCACTACCCAACCATTCCTTTGTTCACATGAAAACATAGAGACAAAAAACTTGGAACTTTGGTGTTTAAAACACTCCCAATTACTGCTAGAGTCTTTTCATCAGCTTTGTAGAGAAACAGAAGTCTTCTGCTAATCTATGGAGTTTTTCGCAAGAAAACCATTTCTGTTATAGCTTTCTATTTCTCTGATGCCAGCTGCCTGGAAAAAATCTGTCAGCAGTTCACTCCTCCCATTTCACATCACTCTGAGGTGTGTTATGGGTCAAATGAGTCTTGGGATGTCATTTTTAAGGATGAGTTATTCAAAGGCAAAAGTTCTCTTCATCTGTCTCTGTGAGCCTCCCTGGAAAGAGAAGTTTTCTCTTTGCCTCTCAAAAGGCCACAAATCTTCAACTATTACTTCTCCCTCTGTTTCAGTATCTCACAGCGTCACAATCACTTCACTATTTGCTCAAATTCCACACTTTGAACACTCCATTCCTCCCAATATACTCTGTCATGAATTAAAGGAGCTCTTTTTCAGAACACTATTGTCCATCTCCATAGCTTTAACAGAAAAATATTTCAGTTTAATTAAAGCATCTCCTTATTCTCTCTTCCGCATCTAAAACTTAACTCCTTTCATCACAGTTTTTGATGGTTTTATGATGTCGTCTTTATGTTGATTGTCTGTCTCTCTCTGTCTCTCTGGGAAAAAGGAGTAATCTGCAAGTCTCATCCAGGTAGTAAAAGAGTTAAAGTCTTGGAAAGCTGCAGATGTTGATGGTGTCAGGTTTCAGTCCAGCAGCAGAAACTGCAAACCAAGCCAGGCCGGCCGGCTCCGTTTCTCCCCCCCCGCCCTCTGCGGCCTTGTCCGGCCTGGAGAGGGGAGGAGGCCGAGACAGAGCCTGTTACCTCGTCAGAAGCCAGAAACCAAAGAGAACAAGAGAGCTGTCATAGGGTAGCTTTACTTTTAAGACAGCTTAGAAAGAAGAGAAGTTGAAGCTGCTAGTGGCTGATGGGAGTTTTTCCTCCTGACCAATTATCAGTCATTTCCAAGAATTGACAGCAGATCTGACTATTAAAAAGTGAATTCAACTTGTAAACACCCCCTTAAGAAGTACAGACAGAATTCTCTTATTCTCTTTGGTTTCCGGCTTCTGAGGAGGTAACAAGGCTCTGTCTCAGCCTCCTCCCTCCCTCTCCAGGCCGACAAGGCCTCGGGGTGGAGGAGGGGAGGGGGAAGAGAAGCAGCGCTCGTCAGCCAAGCTTGGTTTTCAGTTTTAGCTGCTAGACTGAAACTTAACACCATGAACTCTTGCAGTTTTCCTAAAGCTTTTAATTCTTTTACTACCTGGATAAACATACAGATTACTCCTTTTCTCAGAAAAACAGAGAGAGACAATCAACATAGAGAAGACATCATAGAACCACCAAAAACAGTGAAGAAAAGAGTTAAGTTTAAATAAGAAAGAGAGAATAAGGAGATGCTTTACAGCTGAAATATCTTTCTGGTAAAGCTATGGAGATAGAAAATAATAGTATAAAAAGACTCCTTTAATTCATGATGAGTGTTGGGAAGAATAGAGTATTCAAAGTGTAACTTTTGAGCAAAAGACAGAGAGTACTTGTGATACTGTGAGTTGCTGGAATTGAGTTGAGTGAAGATTTTGAAGCTTTGGGGGGCAAAGAGAAAACTGTTTTCCAGGAAGGCTCACAGAGACAGATGAAGAAGATTTCTGCCTTTGAATGATTTATCCTTAAAAACATCGGAGAGATGTGAAATGGGAGGAGAAGATCTAATGACAGATTTCTGGGCAGCAGGCATTAGAGAAATAGAAAACTATGACAAAAAATAGTTTTCTTGTGAGAAACTCCGTAAGTTAACAGAAAGAGACTTCTGTTTCTCTACAAAGACTGATGAAAAGACTGTAGCAAGAATTAAGACTGCTTTTAACCACCAAAGTCCTAAAGTTATTTGTCTCTATGTTGTCATGTGTACAGAAGAATAGTTAAGATGTGGAAGATAAGGGGGTTTTCTGAAAGTTTATTCTGGTGTTCTTATTCTTGTAGTTTGTTAATAAACTGTCTTTATTCTTTTTAAGTTTTAAGCCTGTTTTGCTCTTGTTCTAATCCATATCTCACAACAAGAAATAAGTAATTTTTTACTTACTGGTTTAAAACCACGACACCTGGCAGCCTCAGTGACTGTGGATTTATTGACATCTCAGCCCTACAAGATTCCCATGGGAATTATGGGACCAGTGATAATAAATGGAAAAGCTGTGGGCGCAATAGTGTTGGGACATTCATCTGCTAGTCTAATGGGACTGTTTATTTTACCTGGAGTAATTGATGTGGACTATTCTGGTGAAATATATATCATGGCATATACACTGGCACCACCAGTCAGAATTGATAAGGGACAGCGAATTGCACAACTGGTGCCAGTACCACAATATACCCATCAATTGAAACCACTGAAAAATCAATTACAGGGTACGGGTGGATTTGGTTCTACAGGAGGACTTACATTGCTTACCCTCGGCTTAAACACTCGACCCAAGCGAAAAGTTGTTCCCAATTATAACGGAGAATCCCACCAATTAGAAGGACTATTGGATACTGGGACAGACACAAGTATTGTTGCTCCACAGTATTGGCCCCAGGAATGGCCTTTGTTGTCCAGTATGGTTACTGTTACAGGGGTGGGAGGCTTAACTTTGGCAAAAAGGTCTCCACAAATCCAGATTCAATTAGATGGGAAGGTCATCAATTCTGTTTTGTCAATTGTTCCATTACCAGACAAGGTTCAATGTCTAATAGGGCGAGATATTTTGTCCCAACTTGGTGTTATTTTGACCAATGAGCACCCTTTAGAATAGAGGCCATTGTTTGGACTTTCCCACTCCCACGTAAATGGATAATTCAGGAACCAGTATGGGTTGAACAGTGGCCTTTAAAAAGGGAAAGTCTGCAACAAGCTCATCTATTAGTGCTGGAACAATATCAACAAGGACATTTAAAGTTGTCAACAAGTCCTTGGAATGCCCCTATTTTTGTTATAAAAAAAAAATCTGGAAAATATCGATTGCTGCATGACTTACGTGCAGTAAATGAACAAATGGAGCCAATGGGGGCGCTACAACCTGGTTTGCCCAATCCTGCAATGTTTCCAAAAGATTGGCCCTTGTTAATAATTGATTTAAAGGATTGTTTTTACACTATCTCACTGCATGAACAGGATACTTGCAGATTTGCTTTTACCTTGCCCTCATTAAATCGAGCAGAACCAGACAAGAGATTTGAATGGACAGTTTTACCACAGGGTATGCGTAATTCTCCTACTTTGTGCCAGCTTTATGTTGATAATGCTTTGCAGCCACTACGTGTTCGATGGCCTACAACTATTATTTATCATTATATGGATGACGTTCTTTTTGCTCAGTCACAACCTTTTGCAGATTAACAAGTTACAGACATTCAAACACAACTACTTCAGAATGGACTGGTTGTTGCACCTGAGAAAATACAGCAGTCATCCCCATGGAAATATCTCGGGGGGACTTGAACTGAGCAGTATGTTGCCCCTCAGAAACTGTCATTGAACATGTCACTTCATACTGTTCATGATGCTCAGCGATTGCTGGGAGATTTGCAATGCCTTAAACCTGTTGTGAGTATTTCTAATGAACTTTTACAACCCTTATGACCTTTGTTGAAAGGTACTGATCCTACAGCACCTATACAGGTCACCAGTGAACAACAAGAAGCTCTCAATAAAATAATGGACGGTATCCAGACAGGTGTTGTTCGTAGGCGAGATCCAGACTTGGACATTAACCTTTCTGTATGGTTTCGACCTCAACATCTCATCGGTGCTTTAACACAGCAACAAAAGGAAACAGGGGAGATATGGGTACTAGAGTGGTTGTTGCCACCACTACAACAGAGACATACCTTAATTCAAAAAATTGAAATTTTAGCAGATTTAATAAAACAAAGGTAGAAGTGATTGTGACAAATTATGGGTGCAGATCCAGCTGTAATTCAGATACCAATAAAAAAGGACACTTTAGACTGGTATTTAATTCACAGCTCCACACTGCAAGAAGCATTGCTTGACAACAGCAGTGTGGTCAGTACTGAGGAGGTGCCTCGAATACCACTACGATGGATAGGCCAGCAGAATTGGATTGAAAAGCCCAAACGATCATTTGTGCTGTTACCAGGGGCATCAACGGTGTTCACTGATGCTGGAAAGAAATCTCCCACAGCTGCTGCTACATGGCAAAATTCAGAAGGACAATGGAATCATCACATTATTCCAGCTCAAAAGGAGGACACATTACAAACTCTGGAATTAGTCGCTGTTGTTTGGGTTTTGGTGCAGTTTAAGGGTCCTGTTAATGTGGTAACTGATTCTTTATATGTTGCAGGAGTGAGTGAACGTATTTAAAAAGCAGACATAAAGGAAGTAAAAAATCCTTGTTTATATGAAGTGTTTTTGCAGCTTCAAAGAGCAGTAAAGTTGAGGACTGCTGCCTTTGCTATTATCCATATTTGTAGTCACAAATGGGATGTGGGTTTAGGAGAAAGAAATGCTAGGGCAAACCGATTGGTCTATAAAGATCCAAAAACAGGACTGTGGGGAGGTCCCAGCAAGGTACTGTATTGGGGACGTGGTTATCTTTGTGTGTCTACCCCCACAGGGCCTGTCTGGGTGCCGAGCCGATGGACTAAACCTGCTGATCCCAGGGATTTACCTTCAGCTGATCCAGAAAATTCTGCAGATACTTCTCGCTCTCTACCATCAACATAGAGACGGGATCTGATGGACTCTCACATGCAAATCTTGTGTACAGTACCAGAGTGTGAATGTTATCCTTTTGTATGTTACATTTGTAAAGTGTGTAAAGAAAAGTGGTGGGCACATTCTAAGTGGGGTCGATCCCCAAGAGGGATTTGTACAGAGTGTTACAACTTTGAAAGAAATTTCACTGAGGTTGCATTACAGGAAGATGTGCAAACAGGACAATTTGAAAAGGATCTGATAGATGGTGAGAGATTTTTGCTTTTGTGATAAATCCAGAAAATTATTGTTATCATCCTAATACCCCTTTGCCGTATATTATTGAAATAACCACAATACACTGTCATAAAACACTTACACAGGTCAGGTGTGATATTCCAGGGGTAAAAAATAAAAATTGGGAGCAATTCTTAAAACGGCAGTCTCGAGAGAAAGGGTCTTTCCCTGAAAGTTATCCCTGCTGCTGAGAAGATGGAACAGCCCGTGGTTCGAAGCAACCGAATCGACGGGCAAGGCAGAGGGGTAAAAGAAAAGGGAAGCAAGATCTCCCATGGGATCCAGCCAAGATGCTGGCTGAACTGCCACAATCTTTTTAAGGTTCTTAAAGGACTACCTCTGATCAAGTTGTTATGGTGGTTTACCATGATAAAGGGAAATGAAGGGTTTTTGATTGACATGGAAGAGAGACAAAATACGTGGGTAACGTGGGCTAATCAAACTAGACAGGATAATTTTTGCCTTTCAATGGCCACCCCTTCAGATCCTTTTCGAACTTGTTTAGTGGGCGCACCTTTAGAGGATTCACTCAATGCCACAATGTTTAAAAAATGGACAAAGAATTGGAAAATGCCCAAGGAAGCAAACAAAACATTATGTGAAATTCCATCAGGTAGATTCACGATCAATATTTGTGACACAGGTTTAATCCCAGCAAATCCCATTGGTGCTCAAATTTGGTACATTGCTACAGGTTTAAATGTTACCGGGTCAGAGCCACGAGAGTTAAGACTGTTAGGCTCAGCCCCTAGCAATTATTGGTTAACTTTTGTCAATTGGGCTAGGAACAATCATGCAAAAAGGTCTCATGGGCCAAATGGTACAAATATTTCTCCACAAAATTTGCTGTATTTGCAAAATAATGATGCATACTGTGGCAATTGGTCTCACAAGGTAAATTCTAGCAGTTCACCTCTGCAATTACCACCTGGTATTTTTCTAATCTGTGGACATCGTGCATGGCAAGGACTGCCAGCAAACATTTATGGAGGGCCTTGTTATTTTGGGAAATTGACATTGTTTGCACCCACTATACAGCAACTATTAGGAGCCAATAGAACCAGGTTACGAACAAAGAGAAGTGTGTTCCAATTGGGGCCAGAATGCAAGGATCAGGTTGAACTTTGGGAACGTCCTACAGTGATTGTGTCATCTCTTTTTACACCTGGAGTATCTAGTGCTCAAGCCTTAACACAGTTACGACGACTGGCATGTTGGACAGGAAAACAGTTTAATATTACATCAAAGGTTTTCTCTGATTTGCTTTTGGAAATGAAGAGTGTTAGGCATGCTGTATTGCAGAATAGAGCTGCTATTGATTTTTTGCTATTAGCACAGGGCCATGGCTGTGAAGACTTTGATGGAATGTGTTGCATGAATATTTCTGACCATTCAGTGTCTATTCATGCTCATCTCCGACAACTACAGAAGAATATGAAAATATTAACCATGGAAACAAATCCATTAGAGGAATGGTTTCAATCCCTAGGTCTCACAGGATGGTTAAAATATTTGGCACAAATGGCAATTGTTGTTATATTGATCATTGTGATTGTGTTACTGTTTATTCCTTGCATACTGCAATGCTTGCAAAACATGATGAAAAGGGCTACTTCTACAGTTTTGTTAGTACAAAAGGAAAACAGGGGAATTACAGAGGAATGGCTAGAGAGCAAAGGTCATGTTCCCATGCAGCAGTTAGCTGGGAAAGAATGAGACAATAGAGTACCGTTGGTGTGAGATGTTGCAAGGTCAGGAAGGCCTTAGTGATAACTGTTAACAGAGAACAGGACGCTGTGATCAGAAGAATGTGAATTCAGCATAGAAGAACAATCACAGGAATGTGGAATTAGGTGGAGTTGACCTTAAATAAAAATATCCAATAATGAGCTTGTTTTTACACTTTGTATGAGCCTAATTATTGATGCTATATAAGTGGTTGCAGAGTTACCAATAAATGAGACTTGCTGATCATTCATATTGAGTGCTGCATTTCTCCCGCCGAACTCATCATTTAGGTCCAAGTTCCAAACTGCAAATTTTTACACTCAAGACACAGTCATGAAGAACATGTATTTCAATTTTCTATTCCTTTAACTGCAGTGTAAAATATCTTAATATTGGAAAACATCCATAAAATCTCTCAAGGAAGGCAGCTAATGGATCCTTTTCACTAGCACGTGAACAAACTAAGGAACTAAAATCAAAGCTGAGTTCTCTTTTTCAAAAGATCAGTTACCTCTTTCTTACTCCAGTGTTATAGAAGATTCTTCACTACACTTTTGGGGGTAATTTTTATCTTTCATATTTTTGGGGGGGGTTTTTTTTGCTTGCTTTTGTTGTTTTTGTTGGTTTTTTTTACAGAAAACATGTCCTAGAAAAGGCATGTCCTTTGCTCCTGGTTCCCGTGTGGAGCAGCTCCCTTCCCGCTGGCTGAGCTGCTCAGGCAGAGCCCGGCAGCTCCTGGCCCTGCAGGGCTGAGGCTTTTCCCCGTTGCTGGGCACAGACTGATGGAGCAGCAGTGCTGAACACGGGCACACGCAGAGGGAGCAGAGCAGCTGCCTTTGCCCACCTGAAGCTCCAAGGCCAAACTCTGAGCAGGCACGGCTGCAAGAGACTCGCTGGCTCCCTGTTGGCTCTGCTGCCCCACTTGTGCCCGGCCCAGCTCTGCGGGAGGCAGAGGGAGAACAAGGGGCAGCTCCCTCCCAGCCCCAGCCCAGGGACCCCTCCAGCCCCGGGCCTTGGGCCACTGTCAGCACCCGCTGCTCCAGCCACGGCTTCTGCTGGCACTGACAGCAACAACCAAACTGGGGCTGGTCCCGAGGGAGCAGCAGCAGTGCCTGCATCTGATCCCTCAGTCTGGGGCAGCCCCCTGGGGGAACAGAGGGCACAGCAAGAGGGACAAAACCATTCAAGGTCAGAGACTGGGAAGAGCCAGAGCTGGGAGCAGGAACAGCTGCTTCATTGAATCCTGGAGAAAGCTCTTGGCTGGGTCAAAGCACTGAAAGGTGTGAAGAGCAGAGAGGAGGCCACACCAAGCAATGCTCCTGTTTTCACATTTCCCCTCTCCGTGTCCCAGAAGGAATTGAATGAACTTATTCTTCTCTCCCAGTTGTCTCCTTCAGCTTGAGCAGCTCAGCACCGGGAGCTGAAGGAGCTGAAGCCTCAGGCCACAAGAGCTGAGCAAGAGGGGGCTTTTGGACTAAAGTAATGCTGCTAAGTAATGGACCTAGCTGAATGTAGCAGATAGAATCCTGGTATTATAGAATCCATTCTGCTGGAAAAGACCTCTGAGTTCATCCAGTCCAGCCAGTCACCCAGCAGTGTCAAGCCCCCCACTAAACCTCGTTTCTGAAGTGCCAAGGTCTGCACAACAGGCCCTGAGTGAGGCCTGAACAACAGGCCCTGAGCCAAAGGTGATCTCTGAATGAACCTTCCAGCCAAAGGTTACCTGTCCATCTGCTCATTACTGAAATATTCATGGTCATGAACACTGTGATAGATGTATCCACTCATCAATGAAACATGGATTGACCTTTCTGTGTTTAGAAGCCAGACAAGGCCATGAAATCCCACATCTGGCCTTGTTTGGGGTGTATGGTCAGGGTCGACTCCCTTGGTTCCTCCTTGAGGCCTGGCCAGGCTTTGGCAGGGACGCAAGAGGAGGATGAAACCAGATGTTCCCACACCAGAAGTGCTGTCAGTTTGTTTATTCAGCACTATCAAAGCTGGGCCCTCTCTCACAGCGGGGTTGGAGCCTCACCTGTGGCTGGAGGCACCTGCAGCAATTCCCAGTGTCTGGAGTGGCTCTCCAGCCCTTGGCTGTGACAGCTTCCCCAGCTGATGGGTGGATCTGGGGATGGCAAAGTCTGAGGGGAACTGGTGCTGGATCTTTGTTAATCCCTGCAGGCAATCTTTGGCACTGATGATTGGATTCATTGCTGAGCTGCTCCTTTTGTCATCCTTTGCTGCTTGGAGCTGCAGTAAGTGACACTGATTCCTTCAGGTGGAGTTTGTGCCTTTGGTGCTGACTCTGCCCGCTGGTGAAACAAAACTGGCAAAGTCTAGCCAGATCACAACAAAATGTCACTTTTAAAATGTAAATGTAAGGAATCAGTCCCATCTGTAATTCCCAGAAGGGAAGCTCTCCCCAGAGTTCACTGGCTCTGGAGTGGGGCTGAGGTCAGAGCACCGTGCGAGCAGTGGGGCAGTCGGTTAAAAGAGGCTGAACCGCTGGATGTCTTAAAATGCATCCAAACACTGCATATGGGAAAATGAAAAGAACTCATGGGTTTGGGAAGACAAGGAGGGATTTTGTTAACAGCACCAACAGAAGGAACAATTGTTTTCGGAATGCTCCCACGTGGAGTGACAGAAGAAGTCACTTAGTCTTTAGCTAAGGTTTGTTTGTCCAAGTAAAATAATAATAACAATAACAATAATAATAGTAATAACAACACAATAATATATATTTATATATATAACTAAAAATCAAAAATGTGAAATAATGCTGACAATTCCAATTTGTTACCTTTGGCTGCTCACTGTAACACTAAAATACCCTACAAAAAAGGACTAGCAAAGACCCAAATGTCAATGGTAAACATTGTGAACTGTATACAAGGAATAAAGGAGGAAGGGATAAAACTGGCTATTTTTATAGGGTTTGGTGATGCTGTGATGTGGAATGCTTTGTCTGTTCCTGTGAAAAACACAGTGATTAAGACTGCTGCGTTTTTCATGTACCACACGATCTACAAGCTAGAGGATTGGTTGAACAATTGTTAAAAGAGCAGTTGATAAAATGAGGAGATGGGAACCTGTCCCGGTGGAGAACCCATCTCCCAGATGGGCTCCATGCCCTTAACAATGGGCCCACTGGGAAATGGAAACCCCTGGGTGTGCACAGCTGCACCCAATTTGCAAACACAGCCATGGACAGTGAGACTTGGGCTGCCTGGGAAATTGTTCTGGCTGTGATGGCCCCTGCCAGGGCCACCCCAGAGGCTGCAGGGCTGGACCTTCATGCACTGGAATTCATTAGGAGAAATCAGAAGCAAATGAGAGTTTACAATACAGGAATAAGAATTCAGATTCCTCCAGGACACTTTGGTTTGATAACTGCTCACTGGAGCTTGGCCTTGCAAAGGGTTCATGTCACGGGAGGAGGAATTGATGCAGATTATCAAGGAGAAATTGAAGTAAGTCTGTTAAACAATAGTGAACAAGATTTGATTGTTCAACCCCATGACAAGGTAGAAGAAATATTGATATCGCAATTGAAAAAATAATTGTGAAGAAAGAATATCCACTTCAAATTGCCTCCATTTGTGGATAAAAAGAGTTTGGACCCAGCAGTCCTAATAAAGGAGCCAGAGTGTGGGTCCAGAGGCCAAATGGCCCTCCCAAGCCAGCTGAAGGAACAGCTCTGGGCAAAGACTACACTGTTTGAATCCTGAGACCTGGGCAGGAACAATGGGAATATGTCCCTGCAGCCAAGTGTTCTCTGCCAGAACAAGTCGATGGGATGGGATATTGTTTTACAGACCCTGCCAGACCAAATCTCCCTGTTTGCCCCAACGGCCCCTTTGGAAAATGCTCAGATCCACAGGCCTCCATGTGAAGGCTGATGTGACCCTGAGGGACTTCCACACCAATTCCAGCCAGGAGCCTGGCTGTCCCTCAGGGACTGGGACCCGGCACCTCTCCAGCCGAAGGGGAAAGGACCCCAGCAAGCCTTGTTAGCCACAGACAGCGCGGTAAAGCTGAACAGCAAAGGACCTTGGGGACATTATTCTGGAATTCAAAAGGTGCCAGCTCCATGGACAACAGAATTATTGTTCCTAACGTGAATGAGAGTGAGGAAAAAGGATGAGTAAGCCTGTGATGGTAAAGCACAGAAATCCTTTCACATTGTGGCCTCCAACTAGAACACTGAAGGTTTCTCCTGAAGGGAAATCTCAGTCAATCCTGTAAAACTGATAATTGCATTCCTGTGTTCCACAGCACAGTTTTCTGTCAGTGTCCCTGCACTGGATCCGTTACGAGTCAGAGCCCATTGACAGAGTTTTGGCCACCCCACAGGGTGAGCCCTCCGAGGGAACCCCATTCCTCCCAACCTGAGCTGAGAACATACCCAGCAATTAGTTACATTGAGTATTTTGGCTACTTTGATCTTTAAATTTTCAAAATAATTTTGATGACTAATGCCTTGATTAAACTTCAGAGGTGTTTCTGGCAAACAAAGATCCTGGCTGACTCTCAAGATACAACTTACAGGTGTTGGGGGTTCGGTGTCCTTTATTTTCTATTTAGTTCTGGCTTGCCTGTGGAATTTTTACTCATGACTTGCAGGGAAAACTTAACTGCGGGTACTTGGTGGGTGCTTGAGGAAAGACAAAGAGTTTGGCTGGGCCCAGGGGGGGAAGGGGGCAGGAAGAGGGGAGGGTGGGGACAGTTTGGTGGCTTCTTCAGTTTCGGAGAAGAACACTTTGGGTGCAGAGCTGTTGTGGTGGGGAGAAGGGAATTTCGCCATCACCCAGATGGAGCTGCTGCTTCTTCTCCTTCTTTCCTCTTCATTGGTGGCCTCGCACTCCCTGTCCTGCCGGGACGTGTGGCAGTGCCAGCCACCACCGTGGAGCTGCTGATCCACCTCAGCCACTGGCCCGGGATCTCAGCTCATCCCTGCTGTTCCAGCTGAGTGTTCCTCAGAGCCCTGCAGGAGCACCAGCACTGACTGCCAACCCGAGGGGGTTTGTGAAACAAAGCCTCTCCTCCATCCTTTCCCGTCTCAGCCCAGAAAGCTGTCACGGGGTCCTTGGCTCTGTTTTCTTGCTAACGCTGTAGTTATTGTTGTTTGTTTGCTTGCTTATAAATATTAGTAAAAAACTGTCATTCCTATCCCCAGATCTCTGCCTGAGAGCCCCTTGATTTCAAGATTATCATAATTTGGAGGGAGGGGGTCTACATTTTTCATTCCAAGGGAGGCTCCTGCCCTCCCTAGCAGACACCTGTCTCTCAACACTGAGACATTTCCATGAGTAAATTTTACAAAGTTTTCAATAAAATTCTTATTGATAAATTTGCCTCCATTTCATTTCTAACAAGCTGTTCCGAAAGATCCCGTCAGGCTGTCTTAGACACTTTGGGCAAGGGATTCCTTCCAAGCTGGGCCACTTGGGGGGGGGATGCGGGCGGCCCCAGGGCGGAGGGCAGGGTGTGCAAGGGCCCTTTGTGACACGCTGCAGCACGGTCACCGTGGGATGGTGGCAACGGGAGCAGATGTCAAAGGGCCCTTTGTGACACGTGCTGCCATAGGAGCTGGTGGTGACAGGGCCACGCCACAGTGCTCGGTGCACGCGACGGGTCAGGACGCGCCAGAGCGGTGCTGTGAGGAGCCCCCGCACAGCGCACTCCTTTGTGTCGGACCTGGAGCTTTTCTGAAGCACTATTACTGCAGGTGACCTCGAGGCCAGACCACAGGTCTTGCTGACCTGTGGCCTTGCTGACCCTTCCTTCTTAAGGTTCTCTTGAGGGCAGACCGTGGGACTTGGTGACCCGGAGCTTTTCCGACGTGTCGCCCATCCCTGCAGTCTCTGCCCTTGAGACCAGACCACAATCCTTGTCGAGGAGCCTCCTGTCCTTCTGGCAGGAGCCCTCAAGACCCAAGTGCAGGACTCGCTGTCTTGCAATCTTGCCAGGACTTGAGTCTTGCAGGTGCCTTCCAGGCACGACTGCAGGACTTGCTGACTCTGAGCTTTTCCGAGCCATCTCTCCTGCAAGCAGCCAGAAATCCAGTCACTGCCATGGAGCAGAGACCCCCAAGAGTGCCCAAGTTGGCCTGGCTTGAGGAGCAGGAAGAAGAAGGCTCTGGAGCTGTCCTGGCACAGGAGTCTGAAGAGGTGCAGGAGTTCCAGGCACCACAGGAGGGTGAGTTGCAGAGCTCGGCCTTAGGGCTAGTGCCTGTTGCCAGCTTGGCCCCATCCCATTCCATGCCATGCCATCCCCTGGTGCTGTTCCTATGGAAAGGATTGGAGAGTCTGGAAGATTTGGAGCAGCGACCCCCAGGAGTGCCCAAACTGGCCTGGGTGGAGAAGGAGGAAGAGGAGGTCGAGGAAGAAGGCCCTGGAGCTGCCCCAGCACCAGAGACCGAAGAGGTGCAGCAGTTGCAGCCGCTGGAGGAGGGTGAGTGGCAGAGCTGGGCCACAGGGCTGGTGCCTGCGGCCATCTTGGCCCCATCCCATCCCATTGCATCCCATCTCATCCCATCCCACACTGTCCTGTGGACACACACCCATGGACAGCACAAAAAAGGGGCTGGGGCTGCCCCCGCAGCAGTGGCCGTGCTGCATCCCCTGGGGCATCCCTAGAGTGTCCCTGCCTAGGGAACGCAGGGCTGGGCTGTGCTCTCCAGCCTCTCCCGCAGCCCCTCAGCTCTGGCTGCTCTTTGCCAGATGCAGCCATGGACGGCACACAAGAGCAGGACACCGCCCGTGGCCGCTTCCGCAGAGCAGCGCAGGTACCTGCAGCCATCCCCACCTGCGCTGGGCCTGCTGGCACTGCTCAGCCCAGCACCGCACTTGGAGCACTCCATGCAACTTCCCTGCCTTCCTGCCCTTCTCCTACAGTTTCTTTACCAATACATCAAGAGAATTGGCAAGGAAGACACCAGACCTATGGACACTGAGGTCAAGACATCCTCAGAGGTCTTGGTAGAACAGAGCAGCGCTGCCCAGCTGGATCTGCTTGTAGAGACGGCTCTTTTCAATCCAGAGCAAGTAAGCAGCCTGTGGCCAGCCTTTGATCCTCCAGCAATTGCTTGGCTTTCCCAAGCCACACCTGCTGTTCACTTGGAGCTTTTGAGGCCATGGCAGCGTGCTGGAAGAGAAGCACTTGTCTGAGGAAGAAGCTGGGCACATTGCTGACTCCCTCTGCTAGCATTCCAAGTCTCCCTGTGCCTTCTCCAGGTGCCTGGCGTGGTGAGGTACATCCACCAGTGGCTCATGGCCAATGAGGCTGCTGAGCACAGGATGGACTGGGCCCTGATGCAAGTGGCCGAGGCAGAGCCCGATGATGTGGCCATCACTCTCCTGCGGGTGGCCCCAACGTGTGACAGGTATGGGGCCCAGCTGCCCCGAGGCCTCAGGGCTCCCCAGCCCATCACCCTGTACAGCCCGGCCCTGGGCTGTGAGCAACACAGACTTGCAGGGCCCTCTGGCTGCTCCCTTTGCCAGCCCTGCTACAAAGTCGGCCCCCGAGCCTGCTGCCGTGCTGCCAGCCTGCCCCTCAGGGGCCTGTCCCCACAGGGCTGGGCTGCCTGGCTGCTGCTGCCGCTCAGGGGCAGTGGGCACAGGCAGAGCTGACGGCCAGCTCAGCTCCCCGCTGCTGCCCAGCCCACGGTGCTGTGTCTGACCCCGCAGAGCTGCTATGGCCATGTGGACGACCATCTTGCTCTCGCCCTGGATTTCAGAGGAAGTGACACCGCTCCTCATCAATGTGGTGGGGAGCTGGCCGCAGAAAAACCTGGGCACCTCTGATGGGGACAAGACGGCTGTCTTTTCCCTGACTGTGAGTTTCTGGAGCTGGCCTTTGCTCACCGCAAGGCCGGCCGCCTCTCCAGCAACTCTGTTGCCTCCTTCCCCCACTGCATCTCCCTGCTTCAGGCACTGGCCACAAACCTGGCCTAGGGGCAGCTTCAGGGCCACCAGGCCCGCTGCTCCCCCTGCGTCTCCCCCGGCCTCTCCCTGCCACGCTCAGGCCCTGCCACACGGACGCCCCGGCACTGAGTGCTGTCTCGGGCTGCTTTGTCCTCTGCAGGCAACTCTGGTGATGTGGAAGATCCTCCAGGGGCCCTGTTGCCCACAGATCCTCACAGTCTATTTCCCCCGCCTCTTTGTGCATCTGCTCTTCCAAACGTACTTCAGTACTTTGTATATGACAGAGGACGTCCATACCTTCTGGAAGGAATGCCAGGAGCAACACGGCCTCTCCACCAGCCCCAACAGGTGCTCCATGCCACTCCTCCTGTCCCTGCCACTTCCCCAGCCTCAGAGCCAGCGCTCCCAGCGTCACCTGGGCTTTGCTGTGCACACAGGTTTGCAGTGCAGACCCTGAAGGCCCTGCTCTGCAGTCTCCACTTGGAGCATGTGGTGGTGGCAATGGAACGCAAGCGTGGCTGGGACACGCTGCTCTGTGCTGACACCCACCACTATGCCATGGGTCTGCTGGCCAGGTGAGCCCCCCTTCTCCCCACTGCCTCTGACATTTGTGCCCCCTGCCCGGGATGCCCCCCACAGTCCCCGTGGCCATGGGCCTGAGGACCTCGTCACCGAGGGATGGCCAAGGAGACTGCAAAAGGCTGTGAGAGGAGGGTGCCCAGGAGCAGCCACATCTCACGGGCCCAAATACCCTCACAGGGCGCTGGGGCAATAGGACAACTGTGTCAGTCAGTCCTGGGAGAGGTTTTTCGCACCCTTGCTGAGACTCTTTCTGCCATTTTCTGCCTTCCAGGGTAATGCGCCGTGCATCCGCCCACTTGTGCAAAAGCATCTTAAGCTACCTGCTTGAGGTGCTCAGCAAACCGTTGCCACACTGGGATGTCTCTGCCATGGCATTCCTTGTGGAGGTGAGCCTGATGGCCAGCACTACCTCGCTCAGCTCCCTGCCAGCCCTGTCCCCTGGCATAGCCACAGCTGCCTGGGATGGCACCCGCGCCCTGTGCTACTGCCTGGGCCCAGCCCTGCGCACTTCCAGGCTCCTGCCGGCCAGCTCCCCTCTCACTGCCCTGTGCCTTTCAGCTCCTAGATTGCCTGGACTTGAGTGACTGTGGTGACAGCCTAATGGACATCTTGTATAAGTACCTGTGGTACAACTCCAGAGAGATGCATCACCAGGTTCTCAGGGCTCTCCTCCTGCTACGGGACCGTCCCTCCATGGTGAGAAGGGGGCAGCAGCTGAAGCCGTGTGGGCAGCATGAGGCTGGGCAATGCTGTCACTTGGCCTTGGCTGGCCTTTGCCTTGGGCGCTGAGGCAGCTCCTCGCAGCTCTCCTGTCTCCTGCTTCAGCTGCCCAAGTGCTTTGGGACAGCCCTTTGGCCTCTGGGCCCTGCGGCAGCTGCCCGGGCTTTCACACCCTTGTGTTCTGCACAGGCCGAAAGAATTCAGAGCCTGACAGGAAGACTAGTGCACCTCCTGTGGGACTTGGACAGTGACGTGGCCAGGATGAGCATTGCTCTCCTGAGCTATATTTTCACGGATGAAGACACCCCAATATCCTGGCGCAGGGCCCTGCAGCTGGCTGAGCCGCTCCTGAAACTCCTGGACAATGTAAGGCTCTGTGCCCCAGCCACGGCCACAGTCCTGCTGCCCGGACACTTTGTGCCCTGTGCATTTGCAGGCCTGCGCCAATGTGGGCCACAAGAAGCCAATGATGAGGTCATTTTTCCTTCCTTCCTTTCATACAGCCCCATAGCCAGGTGCAGCTGCTCTCCATGTTTCTCCTTCGAAGAGTGATGTCTTCAGCAGAAGAAGAAGGAAGAAAGCCCCTGAAGGAACGAGTGTACCAGAGCCTGCTCCCACTCTTTTTCCACTGCCAAGATGAGAATCGGCATGTGGCAGAGGTGAGGACGCCTGGGCTGCTGCTGCGCCTTGGCAGGGGGCTCAGCTGCCTCCTGCCCTGACGCAGGCTTGCAGGCTGCAGCCTCCTCCAGCCCTTGGCACTGGGACACTCCTGTGCCCTGCCTTGTGGGGCCATTTGCGGCTCTCTGCTGCTCCCCAGGCCTCTCGGACAACGCTCCTTCGCGCGGCTGGCTTTCTGAAGAGGACAGACCTGGAAAAAGCTGTCAGGAAGGAGAAACTGTGGAAGTTTGCCAGGCTTGTGGTAAGGACAGCCTGGAAGTGCCAGCCTCAGGCTACAGAAGCCCCCTGGCCCCGGTGTTCAGTGTGTGGGGCTGGCAGCTGTGCCCCTGCCCACTGCTGCACCCGGGGGCCGCACGGCTTCTCAGGGCTGGCCGGGCACGGGAGGCCGGGGCTGGCCGCAGGCAGCAGCGCCCGGCCGAGGGGCAGAGCCCGCGCCAACCCTTCCCTCCTGCCGCTCTCTCCAGCTGGCCGACCACAGGATCCCCTTGGCCGAGCACCTGCGCCGGGCCCTGCAGTACCTGCAGGACCCACAGGAGACCCTGCGAGCGGCGGCCATCAGGGTCATCGGTGAGTCCCGAGCCCGGGCTCCCTCCCCGCCCCGCCGCAGCTCGGCCCCAGCCCCGGCTGCTGCCCCGGCAGCGGCACCCGGGCCCGGCGCCCTGGAGCCCCGGCTGCCCTCGGGGCTGCTGCTGCCGGCCTCTGGCAGCCGTGCCCTTGGGCTGGGTTAGGATGCGGTAAGGGCCCGGGCTGAGCCCTGCCGGGGCAGGAGGCCGTGTGGCCACAGGGCTGGCAGGGAGCTGTGCTGCTGGGACCCTGACAGGCTCTGTGTTCTCAGGGATGGCCGGGGAGCAGCTAAGGGGGCAGCACGCAGAGCTCCAGGTCTTGTGCAGAGGTGAGCCATGGCAGCGGGCTGACAGTGTTGGCTGTTGGGGGCAGCTGCAAGCCCTGGCCAGGCTGTGGAGGGCTCTGCTCCCTGTGCCGATGAGGGGCGGCGTGGGCAGAGCACAGCGAGATTTCAGGGCCACGTGGGGCATTTGTGGCCAGCAGCTTCGGGCTGACCCCCTTGGTCCCTGCTCCCTCCTGGCCAAGGCAAGAGCCGGCTGGCATGGCCCTGGCAGGGGGCTCTCGCTGGGCCCCCACAGCTCTGGGATCTGACCGTGGCTCTGTTCGTCTCTCTTGCAGCCCTCGAACGCCTGATGGAGGACAGAAGCGGTGCTGTGTCAGACCTGGCACTTGAAACGCTGTATGTCCTCCGGGCCATCCAGAGTGCCCGTTACTCCATTCTCCAGAGGATGCAAGACCAAATCCTCAGGGCATGGAGGACACGGCCTCGTCTGTCGGGCCTGGGCTGGCTGCACTGCTGGAGGTGTACTCAGAGCTGACCTGGGAGGCTCTGTCTTCTGGGGCCACATGGGCCAGCCAGGATTTTTTATTTCATAAGGGTTGTTCTTTTCCTTTTTTCTCTTCTTTTTACTATGTAAATAATGTAGGATATGTTAGGGCTGAGAGGCTCTGTCTTCTGGGGCCACATGGGCCATCTGTTAGTTTTTGTTTCATAGAGATTGTTCTTTGTTTCGTTTCCATCTAGTATGTAAATAATATAGGATATGTTATAAACCACAAGAGTCCCAAGACCTTTCTTTTGCTGCCCAGGGTGTGTGGGGCATAGGGGAAGAGAGGGAAAAGGGTTCTTGTGTTCAGCAACCTGCCGGGGCATGCAGTGGTGCAGGGGAAATGGCCAGAAGCCCCTTGGCCTTTGGTGGTTGTGCTGAAGCCACAAGCCCTGTGGCAGGCAGGAAGCGCCATCTGTGTCCTGCTGCCCGTGTGTTGCTGCCGTGATGGCTGAGGAGCTGCTGGAGCTCCTGTGGGGCTGCGGCGCTGCTGCCGGGCCAGGCTGGGGGAGCCCCTGAGGGCACGGGGTGCTGGGAGGCCGTGAAGGGATGAGGGGCTGCGGAGGCCCAGACGGGACAAGGCAGTGGGAAGGCACAAGGGGGATGTGTGAGGGAGTGGGTGGCAGGAGGTTCCAAGGGGACAGAAGGCCCTGGAGGAGCCGGGGTGGTGGGAAGCCCTGAGGAATTGGGTGTCAGAGGCCATAAGCAGCCCCCGGGCAGCCGCCTGGTCCCTGACACGAGGCTGCTCCGGTGCTGCCCCAAAATGTCCCCCAGGCCTGCAGCAGAAGGCCTGGAGGCTGGGACACCACCCCAGCAGGAGGGTGGGGACAGCCCGAGGTGCCCAGGCTGGGCTGGCTGGGGACATGGAGGGCAGGGGGTGCTGCCAGGCCACGGCCACTGGGTGCCTCCAGGAAGGGGCAGTGGGCAGAGGCAGGGCTGGCGGCCAGCCCGGGCCCTCGCGGCTGCCCAGGCCACGCTGCTGTGACCGAGGCCACCCTGACACAGAGCTCGGGGCCCACAGAGCTGCTGCCACCATGGGGAGGGTGGCGATGTCTCCTCCAGCAGGGCTGCCCAGTGGCTGCTGCCCAAGCGGCTCTGGAGCCCACAGAAACAGCAGCAGAGTGTGCCCAGGAACAGCAGCAGCCCCAACGTCGGCACCTGCGCACTGAGGCGTCCGCAGCAGCCGGGTGCCAAACAGGGGGATGCTTTGGGCACAATTGCCTTTGCTTTGGCAAAAGGCTTCAGCAGAGTTGGCCACAATGGCTTTCTCTTCACTTGCAGCCTTACAACAACGCTTGCCAGCTTCAGCTGCAGCCTGTGCCCGTGACTGACTTGGATGGCCGTGCTTGAGGGTGAGCTCACCTTCCACACTCAGGTGTCCCAAGGCAGCGGCATTGGCACCATCCTGAGTGAGAGAGAGAGAGAGAGAGAGTCTGATGGGGCAGCTGCCCTCCCTCTCATCTGTCCAGGCACCTTAAAGACACATGAAACCAAATCCTGCACTTGCTTGGAACAAAGGAAGAAGCAGCATGTGCTGAAAAAAAGCAGGGACTTACACGGCTCAGTTTTGCTCTCCACTTGGGCAATCCCAGAATCCCTGAGCACTTGGTGTTGCAAAGTATCATCAACATCATCCAGTCTCCAAGCACCCTGCCATGGGCACAGGTGGTGTGCAGGCACAGGTGTCACTAGAATTGGGAGAACACTTTTCCATGTTGACATTTTCCTCTCCTGGATTTCAAGCAAAGATGAAAAAATCATCTGGTGAATGACAGGTGAATAGTGTAGCTCACAGAACTAGGAGTAGGAGTCTCCAGTGGCCCATGGTGTGTCCATTCAACCATTGTTAGATTGTCCAGTTGGAGCTCAGCGCGGTGCAGCCCGGGCACGGGCACCAGGCTGGTCCATTTCAGCATCCCAAAGTCTTGGTGGCTCCCTGTGCACCCATTGTCTCCTGAATCCATTCTTGAATTCCCAGTTACTGCTGTGCAGGATATGAGAACACAGGAACAGCTTGTTTGGCTCATTCTTGCCTTTGCTGCTCCTGCCTAAAGGAATCATCAGGACTATATGCTGATGGAATGGGATCGCCGAACAGCAGGGACTTTGTCTGTAGGGTCTAAAACTAAAACCTTGTCTGACTGTTCAGACACTCTAAAATCCAGGGTGAGAATGACAGCTTTGGTATGGAAGAATCCTAGAAATCTTGACTTGTGATTTTTCTAGTCAAGGATTTGAATGCCAGTGTGGAAACTACCAAAATATTCAAACTTGTTTTCATTGGCAACCCTTTTGAAATGGCATCAGCAGAGCTCCAGGGGACAGGGTATGACAGTGGGGACAGTACTTGGCAGCTCATGGCTTCAGATGTGGGAGGTAAATATGTTGCCTAGGTACACATTTAAGTTCAAGTTTTCCCAGGGTTTGGATTGACTGGTCATTGCAGGTAACTTTAATCAATGCAAAAGGATGTAAAAGCAGAGTTTCTGGAGAATGTGCACTAGGGAGGAAATAGGGAGAAAACCTTGAACACAGCCAGCAGGCTCTGGAAAAATTGATAAAAGTTAAAATTAAAAATAGATGTAGCTTTGTGACTGTTCAGACAGGACTCTTTGTGTCTGGAGGTGATCGTAAAACATTTTAAAATCTTAGGAAATTCGGGAACTCAGAAAGAAAGTTAGGCTTGACAAGCCCTGGGAAAAGTAGGCCCTGGAAATGTTAGGCCTTGTGCTTGCTAAAGATCATGTGAAACTGCACCTGTGGAATCAATATATGATAAATGATAGAATTGTTAGATGTGATTAGATATAATTATTGTTTAAAGAACATGAGGAACAATGTTAGGGGGCTGGGGTGGGATCACGAGAAATCCATGCTTGGGTAAAAACAATGCATACGATAGAACAATGTAAGTTTAATAATTAATATCTAAGTTGTATAACGATAGAGTATAAAACATGTTCAACTCAAAAACAAATCGGGTCAGATTTGGGTCTGTGTACCCCTGACACCCAGAGCTCTTCAATAAAGCACCTTCATATAATCATTGTGTGATGATGTGTGTTCCTGAACTCTAACATTTTGGTGACCCAGATGGGACCTTGTGAGTGCTGCTGAGCGAGCTGGCGACCCGATCCTGCTCCAGCCGGCACCGAGGGATTCTCGGGGAGCCCATCGGCCGCGACCGTCTGCGCTGCTCACAGCGTCCCCAGGAGAAGAGGTAAGGTGCTTTCACTTTGGTTTGGGTGCCTGCCAATAAGACGCAGCAAAAGCTGCGCTTGGTTGGGCTAAAGGAATTCCTGTTGGGATTGCCTGGGCGCCGTCCGTCAGACGACTGCGAAAGCGTTGCAGGTTCGGCATTTGTGGTGTATTGTAGTTGTGACATGGAGAAGCTTAAAGGGGTTTTGGGCAGCAATGCTCTCATAGCAGGTACTTCTCCTTTGGGGTGCTTCTTAGCACATTGGAAACAAGGTCACTTTGGGGAAGAATTACATAAGGCTAAATTAATTTTGGTGAGATCTCCCCATGGAAAAAGACCCCTGTGACACTGTCTCATCTGTTGGTAGCTATAACCTCTCTCTTTCTTTACTTTGTTTTCTTTCTCCTCTCTCTCTCTCTCACTCCCTCTCCTCTATCACATAACCCTTGTTATCACTAAAATAAAGGCACATTATTGCTGTTGTGATTTCAACTGAAATCCCTTTGTGTTCTTTTTGCACTCTGAGATCAAAGAAACTTCTCGCGACTCCCACTGGCGTTAGCGAATCGTGACATTTAAACTGGAGTCACGGGCAGGATTTCTGACAGACAGAAGGGGCTGCAGGTTTGTTGTGCAGTCTGTATTAGGGGAAAGATGTTTTGCTCCAGCCGCACCCAGCCCGACACTCCCAAGAGAGTGAGCGGTGTCTAGAAAGCAAGGGGGGCAACTCAAATTTCCCACAAACTGCACACGCCGAGGTGAAAAGCACCCCACACTCACTTGAGGGCTCTGTCTGCAGAATTTCACAAATGATCTCTTAGTGCAAAAGGGCGGGAATGCTTTTGTAGTTGTTGTGTGTGTGAATTTTGAGTGCTTGGTGTAGCAAAGAGACAATCAGAATTTTAAACTGAAAGAGTGCCTCCCAAGCAGATTTGGTCTTTTTACCCACACAGGGAAGCAAAAAGCAGTGTGTGTGTGTGTGTGTGTGTGTGTGTGTGTGTGTGTATAATTGAAGTTTATACCTCCCTGTAGTGGTTTTCCCTTTGTAAAAATGACTGAAAAGGGCAGTGCAGAAGTTAAAGCTGCATTTTATGCTCTGTTAGCAAAACACAATGCCAGACCTTCTCCAAGAGGGGAAAAGTGGGCGCTTAGTTACTGGTTTAATTTGGAAAATGTGATTGATAGAGTGTGTTCTTTACAAGATGAAAAAAAATTTAAACTGGGCAAAAATCAAACTCTACTCTGCTCAGTTTTGGGAGCTTGTTTTACAGCAGCTCCAAAAACTGGCTTTAAGCAAAGAAGTGAGGAAAGAACTAGAATAGACTCCTTCTAAAGCTTAGTTGAAATTTTGCAAAAACAATTAAATGAAGAAAAGAGTAAGATCAATCTGTTGCGAGCAGCCCTCCATGATGAAAATTCAAAAATGCTGACTTGCTAAAAGAAACAGAAGAGGGGGAAACCCCTGTCCTGAATCAAATTTACCCTCCAAAAGAGCTAATTCATTCCAGTAGAAATGATGGACCTGTAAAAATGGCAGAAGAAAAATCAGAGAAAGCAAAGGTGTTAGATGCATTGGTTCTCTTAAGGAAAACCCAGACAAGAGAAAAGAAATCTCTCACTGCCAGTATTGGTGGTCACTGGAGATAAAGAAGGGGGTCCCCAGCAAGGTAATAGATGGCTTCTCACTTCAAAGTTGAGTGAAGTTGTTTCTAATTGGCACTGTCCCAAGTTCATTGTATGGAATGCCCCATTGGATAACCCAGCACAGCTCCACAGGCTCTGGGCTGTGAGCCAAAGCCGTCTCCTTCTCAGCTTCTGGGAGTGGAGCCCAAAGAGCCTCAGAATCAGGGAAACTGGGAACTCTGCTTCTCCTGGGTGAGCAGAGAGGCAGAGGTTGCTTTTATTTCAAATGCTCACGAGAAATAACAAAACTGGAGACATATTGATTACAGCAATAGTGTGTAGAGAATATTTGAACAGAAGGTGGGCATGATATTTTAGTAAAGGCCTGTCTGCACAAACCAGCCTTTGGTATAAGTCGTGATATTAAAGGCTCATGTCCTTGAAACTTTCCTGAAGCAGAGAGAATGAAGCAAAACAACATCCTTGCGTATAAGAGCAAAAATGTAAACCTGTGTGGATTAACCAAGAGTAACTTGCTTAGCCCGGGAACCCTGTAAAACCCTATAAAAGTGTGCTGCAGATAGAAATAAATGGTGTTCTCCATACTTCTGTGAAGACTAGGCTGAATAGTCTGAGCGGTTTCTCAATAATAGTGGGTCCTATACATCCACTTTTTACTTTTGTAGTTAACACTGGAGCCCAAATTTCTGTGTTGACCAATAAAGACTAGTGCAGGATTTGAGAGTAATATATGGAATAACTAAAGATATTTACCCAGTGGTAGCTAATCCTTGCTCATTGTTAACATCTATAAAAGAGAAATAGAAATGGTTTACTGTACTTGATTTAAAAGATGCCTTTTTCTGCATACCCCTTGACAAAAAAAAGTAGGAAACTGTTTGTCTTTGAGTGGGAAAGTCCAGAAAATAGAAGGAAAACTCAGCTCACCTGAACACGACTCCCACAAGGATACAAGAACAGTCCAACCCTATTTGGAAGGCAGCTGGGGAAGGAGCTGGAGATTTGGACCGAGAACGGGCAAGTACCGAGAAAACAATACCTGCTGTTACGGTATGTTGATGATATACTGATAGCTACAGAAGAGAAAACAACCTGCATAAAGGTACCAACTGAAATTTGAAATCAGCTGGGAATGGGAGGATATAAGGAGCCTAAAGAAAAGGCACAAATTGCCTGGCAGAGTGTGATTTCCCTGGGATGTGAAATCTCACCAAGGCAATGTAAGCTGGGTACTAATTGTATTCAAGCTATTTGTGCTATTCCAGAACCCCAGAACGTGCATGAGCTGCGAGTCTTCCTTGGGATGACAGGGTGGTGCTGCCTGTGGATCATGGACTATGGACTAATTGCAAACGCCCTGGATGAGGCCCAGAAGACGCAGCCGTTTACCTGGGGCAGAGCACAGAAGGAGGCCTTCCTCAAACTGAAGGAGGCATTGACAACTGCTCCGGCGTTTGGATTGCCAGATTTGTCCAAAGATTTCCAGCTGTTTGTGCATGAAAGACTACACCTAGCACTGGGAGTGCTGAGCCAAGGTTTGGGAAGCTGGGAAAGGCCGGTAGGCTGCTTTTCCAAACAGCTTGACAAGGGGAGTGCTGGATGGCCTTCATGCCTGCGGGCAGTTGCAGCCAGCGTGATGCTGCCACAAGAAGCCAGGAAACTCACCATGGGTAGACACATAGATGTCTCTGTGCCACACATGGTGAGCACTGTTTTAGAACAAAAGAGGGGCCATTGGCTATCTCCAAGCAGGATGATGAAATTCCAGGTAATCCTGACTGAGCAGGATGATGTCACACTAAAGACAACTGACCTCTTGAATGCAGCTCTGTTCCTGGGTACCACAACTGAAGAAGGCCCATTAGAGCATGACTGTGTAGAAGTTATAGAGGACACCTATTTGGCAAGAGAAGACCTGAAAGACATCCCACTGGAGCAAGCAGAGTGAGAGCTATTCACAGATGGAAGCAGCTTGGTGGAGAATGGGACCAGATACGCTGGATATGCGGTAACAACAGTCAGTGCAATAGTGGAGGCAAAAGCATTATCAGCAAATGCATCTGCCCAGAGGGCAGAACTGGTTGCCTTAAGCAGAGCACTAGAATTGAGTAAAGGGAAAAGGGGAAACATCTGGACTGGCTCAGAGTATGCTTTGGAGTAGTGCATGTCCACAGAGTGCTGTGGAAAGAAAGAAGACTGCTGTCTGCTCAAGGCACACACATTAAACATCAAGATGCAGTCCTGCAATTGATAAAAGCAATACAAAACCTGAACAAGTAGCAATTATGCACTGCAAAGGACACCAATCAGGAAACTCCAAAATTTGTGAAGGGAATTGAAAGGCAGACTGGACAGCTCGACAGATTGCTTGAGAAGTGCAAAGAACAATGGCATTGATATCTTTAAAAGTTAATGTATCTCAATTTAATTTGCCTCCAAAACAAAAATATTCCATAGGAGATGAGAAATTGGGGCATTTGCTAAATGTTTTGAGTTTTGAGAAAATTTAGGAAATTTCGTGTGATTTTTCTGGAATTTTGTGGACCTTTGTGTAGATTTTGTTGGATGTTTCTGGAATTTGTTAAGGTTTTGAGGAGATTTCGGGAATTTTGTGGGATTTTTCATGAATTTTTTTTATATTTGAGGACATTTTGTAGGATGTTGGTGGAATTTGGTAGGGTTTTGAAAAAAGTTAGGGATTTTTGTGAGATTTTCTGGGATTTTGAGGTAACTAGAAGAATTTTGGGGGATTTTTTTTAGATTTTCTGTGAATTGATGGAGATTTTGTGGGATGTTTCAGGAATTTGGTTGGGTTTTGAGAAGATTTAGGGGATTTGTGGAATTTCTCTGGAAATTTGTGGTGCTTATCATAAATTTTGTGGGATTTTTCTTAAATTTTGTGGACATTTGTGGAGATTTTGTGAGATGGTCCTGGAATTTTGTGGGATATTGAGGAAATTTAGTGATTTTTGAGGGATTTTTCTTGAATTTTTTGGACATTCGTGTAGATTTTGTGGGATGTTGCAGGAATTTGGTAGAAATTTGAGAAGATTTAGGGAATTGTGTGGGGCTTTTCCAGAATTTTGTGGGATTTGGAGGAGACTTGAAGAATTTTGAGGGATTTTTCCTAGACAATGTGGAAATTCGTGGAGATTTTTTTGCGACGTCTCTGGAATTTTGTAATGTTTTGAGAAGATTTAGGGAAGTTTGTTGCATTTTATGCAATTTTGTGGGGCTTTCCCAGAATTTTTTGCGATATTGAGGAGATTTTGTGGGATGTTTCTGGAATTTTGTGGGATTTTTGTGGGATTTGTACGAGACATGAAGAATTTTTGGGGATTTTACTTAGATTTTTTTGGAAATTGTTGGAGATTTTGTGAGATGTTGCATGAATTTGATTGTGTTTTGAGAAGATTGAGGGAATTTTGTGTGATTTTCCTGGAATTTTGTGGAATTTCTCTAGAATTTTGTGGGATATTGAGGAGATTTTGTGAGATGTTTGTGGGATTTTGAGGAGACTTGAAGAATTTTGTGGTATTTTTCTTGAATTTTGTGGCAATTTGTGGACATTTTGTGGGATGTGGCTGGAGTTTGGTAGGGTTTTGAGAAGATTGAAGGAATTTTGTAGCATTTTCCTGGAATTTTGAGGATTTCTCTTGAATTCTGTGAGATTTGGAGAAGACTTGAAGAATTTTGAGGGAATTTTCTTAGATTTTGTGGGACATTTGTGGAGATTTTTTGAGATGTCTGTGGAATTTTGTGGGATATTGAGGATATTTAGTGATTTTTGAGGGATTTTTCTTGAATTTTGTGGACATTTGTGGAGATTTTGTGGGATGGTGCAGGAATTTGGTTGTGTTTTGAGAAGATTTAGGGAATTTTATGGGATTTTTCTGGAATTTTGTGGAATTTCTCTAGAATTTTGTGGGATATAAGGAGATTTTGTGGGATGTTTGTGGGATGTTTGTGGAATTTTGAGGAGACTTGAGGAATTTTGAGGGATTTTTCCTAGATTTTGTGGAAATTGTTGGAGATTTTGTGGGATGTTGCTGGAGTTTGGTAGGATTTTGAGAAGATTGAAGGAATTTTGTAACATTTTCCTGGAGATTTTGAGGATTTCTCTTGAATTTCTTGGAATCTGGAGGAGACTTGAAGAATTTTGAGGGAATTTTCTTAGATTTGGTGGAAATTTGTGGGGATTTTGTGAGATGTCTTTGGAATTTTGTAATGTTTTGAGAAGATTGTGGGAATTTTGTGAGGATTTTCCAGAATTTTGAGGGGCTTTCAAGAATTTTGTGGGAGTTTTCTTGAATTTTGTGGAAATTTGTTGAGATTTTTGTGAGATGGTTCTGGAATTTTGTGGGATATTGAGGAAATTTAGTTAATTTTGTGGGATTTTTCTTGAATGATGTGGACATTTGTGGACATTTTGTGGGATGTTACAGGAACTTGGTAAGGTTTTCAGAAGATTTAGGGAATTGTGTGGGGCTTTTCCAGAATTTTGTGGGATTTTTCTTTGATAATGTGAAAATTGGTGGAGATTTTGTGAGACGTCTCTGGAATTTTGTAATGTTTGGATAAGATTTAGGGAATTTTGTGGCATTTTTCTGCAATTTTGTGGACTTTCTCTAGAATTTTCTGTGATATTGAGGAGATTTTGTGGGATGTTTCTGGAATTTTGTGGGATTTTTCTAGGGTTTGGAGGAGACTTGAAGAATTTTGTGGGATTTTTCCCTAGATTTTGTGGAAATTGGTGGAGATTTTGTGAGATGTTGCAGGAATTTGGTTGGGTTTTGAGAAGATTCAGGGAATTTTGTGGGATGTTGCTGGAATTTTGTGGAATTTCTGTAGAATTTTGTGGGATATTGAGGAGATTTTGTGGGATGTTTGTAGGATGTTTGTGGGATTTTGAGGAGACTTGAAGAATTATGGGGGAATTTTTTTAGATTTTCTAGACATTTGTGGAGATTTTGTGGGATATTGCAGGAATATGGTTGGGTTTTGAGTAAATTTGTGGAATTTTGTGAGATTTTTCTGCAATTTTGTGGGATGTTGTGGGATGTTTGTGGAATTTTGAGGAGACATGAAGTATTTTGTGGGATTTTTCTTGAATTTTGTGGACATTTGTGGACATTTTGTGGGATGTGGCTGGAGTTTGGTAGGGTTTTGAGAAGATTGAAGGAATTTTGTAGCATTTTCCTGGAATTTTGAGGATTTCTCTTGAATTTTGTGAGATTTGGAGGAGACTTGAAGAATTTTGAGGGAATTTTCTTAGATTTTGTGGAAATTTGTAGACATTTTGTGAGATGTCTGTGGAATTTTGTAATGTTTGGAGAAGGTTTAGGGAATTTTGTGGGATTTTTTTAGAATTTTGAGGAGCTTTTCAAGAATTTTGTGGCAGTTTTCTTGAATTTTGTGGAAATTGGTGGAGACCTGAAGAATTTTGAGGGAATTTTCGTAGATTTTGTGGAAATGTGTGGAGATTTTTTGAGATGTCTGGTATTTTGTAATGTTTTGGGAAGATTGTGGGAATTGTGTGGGATTTTCTGGAATTTTGAAAGGCTTTGAAGAATTTTGTGGGAGTTTTCTTGAATTTTGTGGAAATTTGTTGAGATTTTTGTGAGATGGTTCTGGAATTTTGTGGGATATTGAGGAAATTTAGTGATTTTAGTGGGATTTTTCTTGAATTTTGTGGACATTCGTGGAGATTTTGTGAGATGTTGCAGGAATTTGGTAGAAATTTGAGAAGATTTAGAGAATTTTGTGGGGCTTTTCCAGAATTTTGTGCGATTTGGAGGAGACTTGAAGAATTTTGAGGGATTTTTCTTAGATTTTTCTGGAATTTGTTGGAGATTTTGTGAGATGGTGCAGGAATTTGGTTGGGTTTGGAGAAGATTGAGGGAATTTTGTGGGATTTTTCCTGGAATTTTGTGGAATTTCTCTAGAATTTTCTGTGATATTGAGGAGATTTTGTGGGATTTTGTGGAATTTTGTGGGATTTTTCTAGGGTTTGGAGGAGACTTGAAGAATTTTGTGGGATTTTTCCTAGATTTTGTGGAAATTGGTGGAGATTTTGTGAGATGTTGCAGGAATTTGGTTGGGTTTTGAGAAGATTCAGGGAATTTTGTGGGATGTTGCTGGAATTTTGTGGAATTTCTCTAGAATTTTGTGGGATATTGAGGAGATTTTGTGGGATTTTGTGGGATGTTTGTGGGATTTTGAGGAGACTTGAAGAATTATGGGGGAATTTTTTTAGATTTTCTAGACATTTGTGGAGATTTTGTGGGATATTGCAGGAATATGGTTGGGTTTTGAGTAAATTTGGGGAATTTTTGAGATTTTTCTGCAATTTTGTGGGATTTTGTGGGATGTTTGTGGGATTTTGAGGAGACTTGAAGAATTTTGTGGGATTTTTCTTGAATTTTGTGGGACATTTGTGGAGATTTTGTGAGATGTCTGTGGAATTTTGTGCGATATTGAGGAAATTTAGTGATTTTTGTGGGATTTTTTTTGAATTTTGTGGACATTTGTGGACATTTTGTGGGATGTGGCTGGAGTTTGGTAGGGTTTTGAGAAGATTGAAGGAATTTTGTAACATTTTCCTGGAATTTTGAGGATTTCTCTTGAATTTTGTGGGATTTCGAGGAGACTTGAAGAATTTTGAGGGAATTTTCTTAGATTTGGTGGAAATTTGTAGACATTTTGTGAGATGTCTGTGGAATTTTGTAATGTTTGGAGAAGGTTTAGGGAATTTTGTGGGATTTTTTTAGAATTTTGAGGAGCTTTTCAAGAATTTTGTGGCAGTTTTCTTGAATTTTGTGGAAATTGGTGGAGACCTGAAGAATTTTGAGGGAATTTTCGTAGATTTTGTGGAAATGTGTGGAGATTTTTTGAGATGTCTGGTATTTTGTAATGTTTTGGGAAGATTGTGGGAATTGTGTGGGATTTTTCTGGAATTTTTAGAGGCTTTTAAAGAATTTTTTGGAGAGTTTTCTTGAATTTTGTGGAAATGTGTGGGTATTTTGTGAGCTGGTTCACGAATTTTGTGGGATATTGTGGAAATTTAATAAATTTTTGAGGGATTTTTCTTGAACGTTGTGGACATTTGTGGAGATTTTGTGGGATGTTGCAGGAGTTTGGTAGAAATTTGAGAAGATTTAGGGAATTGTGTGGGGCTTTTCCAGAATTTTGTGGGATTTGCAGGAGACTTGAAGAATTTTGAGGGAATTTTCTTAGATTTGGTGGAAATTGGTGGAGATTTTGCGAGATGTCTGTGGAATTTTATAATGTTTTGAGAAGATTGAGGGAATTTTCTGGGATTTTTCTGGCATTTTGAGGGGCTTCCAAGAATTTTGTGGGAGTTTTCTTGAATTTTATGGAAATGTGTGGAGATTTTGTGGGATGTGGTTGGAGTCTGGTAGGGTTTTGAGAAGATTGAAGGAATTTTGTAACATTTTCCTGGAATTTTGAGGATTTCTCTTGAATTTTGTGGGATTTGGAGGAGACTTGAAGAATTTTGTGGAATTTTCTTAGATTTTGTGGAAATTTGTAGACATTTTGTGAGATGTCTGTGGAATTTTGTAATGTTTTGAGAAGATTGTGGGAATTGTGTTGGATATTTCTGGAATTTTGAGGGGCTTTTCAAGAATTTTTTGGAGAGTTTTCTTGAATTTTGTGGAAATGTGTGGAGATTTTGTGAGATGGTTCTGGAATTTTGTGGGATATTGAGGAAATTTCATGAATATTGTAGGATTTTTCTTGAATTTTGTGTACATTAGTGGAGATTTTGTGGGATGTCTGCGTAATTTGGTAGAAATTTGAGAAGGTTTAGGGAATTGTGTGGGGCTTTTCCAGAATTTTGTAGGATTCGGAGGAGACTTGAACAATTTTGAGGGATTTTTCCTAGATTTTGTGGAAATGGGTGGATATTTTGTGAGATGTTGCAGGAATTTGGTTGGGATTTGAGAAGATTGAGAGAATTTTGTGGCATTTTTCTGCAATTTTGTGGGGTATTCCAGAATTTTGTGGGATATTGAGGAGATTTTGTGAGATGTTTGTGGGATTTTGAGGAGACTTGAAGAATTTTGTGGTATTTTTCTTGAATTTTGTGGACATTTGTGGAAATTTTGTGGGATGTTGCTGGAGTTTGGTAGGGTTTTGAGAAGATCCAAGGAATTTTGTAACATTTTCCTCCAGATTTTGAGGATTTCCCTCGAATTTCTTGGAATTTGGAGGAGACTTGAAGAATTTTGAGGCAATGTTCTTAGATTTTGTGGAAATTGGTGGTGATTTTGGGAGATATCTGTGGAATTTTGTAATGTTTTGAGAAGATTGTGGGAATTTTGTGGCATTTTTCTGGAATTTTGTGGGGCTTTTGAAGAATTTTGTGGGAGTTTTCTTGAATTTTGTGGAAATGTGTATTGATTTTGTGAGATGGTTCTGGAATTTTGTAGGATATTGAAGAAATTTAATGAATTTTTGTGGGATTTTTCTTGAATTTTCTGGAAATTGGAGGAGATTTTTTGAGATGTTTCAGGAATTTGGTACGGTTTTGAGAAGATTGAGGGAATGTTGAGGAATTTTTCTGCAATTCTGTGGGGTTTTCCAGAATTTTTTTTGATATAGAGGAGATTTTGTGGGATGTTTCTGTAATTTAGTGGGATTATTGTGGGATTTGGAAGATACTTGAAGGATTGTGAGGGATTTTTCCTAGATTTTGTGGAAATTGGTGGAGATTTTGGGAGATGTTGCAGGAATTTGGTTGGGATTTAAGAAGATTGAGAGAATTTTGTGGCATTTTTCTGCAATTTTGTGGGGTATTCCAGAATTTTGTGGGATATTGAGGAGATTTTGTGAGATTTTGTGGGATTTTGTTAGATGTTTGTAGGATTTTGAGGAGACTTGAAGAATTTTTGAAGGATTTTTCTTGAATTTTCTGGAAATTGGAGGAGATTTTGTGGGATATTGCAGGAATTTGGTAGAAATTTGAGAAGATTTAGGGAACTGTGTGGGGCTTTTCAAGAATTTTGTGGGATTTGGAGGAGACTTGAAGAATTTTGAGGGATTTTTCCTGGATTTGGTGGAAATTGGTGGAGATTTTGGGAGATGTCTGTGGAATTTTGTAATGTTTTGAGAAGATTGTGGGAATTTTGTTGGATATTTTAGGAATTTTGAGGGGCTTTTCAAGAACATTTTGGGAGTTTTCTTTAGTTTGTGGAAATGTGTGGAGATTTTGTGAGATGGTTCTGGAATTTTGTGGGATATTGAGGAAATTTAATGAATTTTTGTGGGATTTTTCCTGAATTTTCTGGAAATTGGAGGAGATTTTGTGAGATGTTGCAGGAATTTGGTTGGGTTTTGAGAAGATTGAGTGAATTTTGTGGCATGTTTCTGCAATTTTGTGGGGTTTTCTTAGATTTTGTGGAAATTTGTTGAGATTTTGTGAGATGTTTGTGGAATTTTGTAATGCTTTGAGAAGATTGTGGGAATTTTGTGGCATTTTTCTGGAATTTTGAGGGGCTTTTCAAGAATTTTGTGGGAGTTTTCTTGAATTTTGTGGAAATGTGTAGAGATTTTGTGAGATGGTTCTGGAATTTTGTAGGATATTGAGGAAATTTAATGAATTTTTGTGGGATTTTTCCTGAATTTTCTGGAAATTGGAGGAGATTTTGTGAGATGTTGCAGGAATTTGGCTGGGTTTTGAGAAGACTGTGGGAGTTCTGTGGCATTTTTCTGCAATTTTGTGGGGTTTTCCAGAATTTTGTGGGATATTGAGGAGATTTTGTGAGATTTTGTGAGATGTTTGTGGGATTTTGAGGAGACTTGAAGAATTTTTGAGGGATTTTTCTTGAATTTTGTGGACGTTTGTGGACATTTTGTGGGATGTGGTTGGAGTCTGGTAGGGTTTTGAGAAGATCCAAGGAATTTTGTAACATTTTCCTGGAATTTTGAGGATTTCTCTTGAATTTCATGGAATTTGGAAAAGACTTGAAAAATTTTGAGGCAATTTTCTTTGATTTGGTGGAAATTGGTGGACATTTTGTGGGATGTTGCAGGAATTTTGTTGGCTTTTGAGAAAATTTATGGAATTTTGAGAGATTTTTCTGGGATTTGGAGGAGACTTGAAGAATTTTGGGGGATTTTTCTTAGATTTTTTTGGAAATTTGTGGAGATTTTTTGAGATCTTGCAGGAATTAGGTTTAGTTTTGAAAAGACTTAGGGAATTTCGTGGGATTTTTAGGAATTTTGTGGAATTTCTCTAGAAATTTGTGGGATATTGTCGAGGAATGGCTAGCTAGCAAATGTCATATTCCTATGCAGCAATTAGTTGAGAAAGAATTAGACAGTAGAGTACCGTTGGTGTGAGATGTTGCAAAGTCAGGAAGGCCTTAGTGATAACTGTTAACTGAGAACAGGACACTGTGATCAGAAGAATGTGAATTCAGCATAGATGAGCGATCACAGGAATGTGGGACTAGGTGGAATTGAACTTAAATAAAAATATCCAAGAATGAGCTTGCTTTTGCACTATGTATGAGCCTAATTATTGGTGCTATATAAGTGGTTTTAGAGTTGCCAATAAATGAGACTTGCTGATCATTCATATTGAGTGCTGCATTTCTCCCGCCAAACTCATCAAATGGCGCCCGAACAACAGGGACCTTTGGGACCTTTGGGACCTTTGGGACCTTTGGGACCTTAAAAAGGAGTTGGAGTCGGCCAAGGGAGTTGGTGTCAGGGGACGGGTCCTCTGCAGCAACAGCTGTGATCACACAGCAACGGTGCCGCGCCCAGGCGACCTCAGAGGAGAGTCCTGCCGTAACGTGCTGCCGAAACCTTGTAGGGGCTGCAACAGCGCTGACGGTAAGATGGAAAGGCAAGCAGCATATGATTTATTTACCTGCTTTTTAGAAAAGCGACAGGTTAAAGACTTTGATTTGCGCAAGGAGCTCCCTCGACTTCTTGCTTATGGGTATGCCCAGGGTTGTTTTCAGAATCCCCATACAGTCCATGAATTAAGTGAGTGGCGAAAGTTTGGAGATAAATTGTGGGAAGCTACTTTAGATGATGATAAAACTGCTAAAAAATTGAGAAAACTGTGGCGGACAGTTCATAATGTTCTTTTGCAGTATCAGGCTGAACAGGCAGCTGCTACAAAGGCATCTGCAGCATGTCAAAAAATAGATTATTAGAGGGAATTAATGAGTGTCCATTGCCACCCGCCACGAACACAGTAATCTTGACCCCCCCCACGCAGTCACTGTCCTCTGCTGCAGCTGCTAATCCTTTTGTGCCATCTCCAATTCCTTCACCCACTAACCTTGATTCTGGAACGGAGCCTTCGGCACCGTTACCATCCTCCCCTATGGGAAATAAATCTGTCCCTGGGGTAGGGCATGACTTAGGTGAGGCTATTGCACGGGAAAGAAGGGAGACATGGGCTGCATTAGCACGGAATATTTTGCAAGAAGGAGATCAGGAAATAGCAGATGCTGTATTGGAAGTAGCATGTCCTGTAACCTTTGCACCGATGCAAGGGGGAGGAATACAAGCTCAAATTACAGCTTTAGATTGGAAATGGTTATCACAGTTGCGATCTACAGTCAGTCAGTTTGGAGTGACCAGTGAACCGGTTAGACAGATGATTGATTATTTGTGGGGTACACAGATTTTGTTGCCTGCAGATTGTAGGAGTATTATGAAATTGATTCTTAGTCAGCATCAGCAGTTGTTGTTTAATGAACACTGGCAAGCTTATTGCCAAGAAAGTGTAAATGTGCAAAGACAGGCAGGTGATCCACTGCATGGGCTAACTTTGGAAGAACTTAGGGGATTAGGAGCATATAGTCAAGTGGAAGCACAAGCTATTTTGGGACCAGATAAGTTGAGAGAAGGAATGCGGTTAGTGCGAGCTGCATTTGATCGGATTAAGGAGCCAGGAGGTATTCCATCTTATATGGGTATTAAACAAGGGCGAGATGAGCCATTTGGAGCATTTATTGATAAAGCAGCTGCAGCTATAGAACAGGCAGGTGTTCCTGAATATATGAGGGGAGCATTATTAAAACAATGTGCATTACAGAATTGTAATCCAGCAACCAGGTCAGTTTTAAATTCCCTAAATGCTAATTGGACTATTGAGGAGGCATTAGAGAGGATGTCTAATATACTGGTGGGCTCACAGGCAATGTTAGCCCAGGCAATTAAAGAACTGGCATCGAATCAGAGTCAGGTTTTAGCAGCTCTTGCACCCCTACAAGCAGCTACAACCAACAATGGCAGGATTCCAGCCTCCCGACTCAAATGTTTTTGCTGTGGCAACCTTGGACATATTCGGAAGGAATGTACTGTACCATCTGTTTGGTGCAATCAGTGTCGCTCCAATACCCACACTGATAGTGTTTGCCGCCGGAGATCGGGAAACGGGAAGGTCAGCGCGAGAAGCCGCCGCGCCAGGACACAAATAGCAGCTGCCGGAACATCAGTGCAACTTCCCTCCAGCCTGCCACAGCAGGGAGCCTCGGCCTGGACCTGGCAGCCTCAGTGACTGTGGATTTATTGACATCTCAGCCCTACAAGATTCCCACGGGAATTATGGGACCAGTGATAATAAATGGAAAAGCTGTGGGTGCAATAGTGTTGGGACGTTCATCTGCTAGTCTAATGGGATTGTTTATTTTACCTGGAGTAATTGATGTGGACTGTTCTGGTGAAATATATATCATGGCATATACACTGGCACCACCAGCCAGAATTGATAAGGGACAGCAAATTACACAACTGGTGCCAGTACCACAATATACCCATCAATTGACACCATTGAAAAATCAGTCACGGGGTACGGGTGGATTTGGTTCTACAGGAGGACTTACATTGCTTACCCTGGGCTTAAAGACTCAACCCAAGCAAAAAGTTGTTCTCAATTATAACGGAGAATCCCACCAATTAGAAGGACTATTGGATACTGGGGCAGACTCAAGTATTGTTGCTCCACAGTATTGGCCCCAGGAATGGCCTTTGTTGTCCAGTATGGTTACTGTTACAGGGGTGGGAGGCTTAACTTTGGCAAAAAGGTCTCCACAAATCCAGATTCAATTAGATGGGAAGGTCATCAATTCTGTTTTGTCAATTGTTCCATTACCAGACAAGGTTCAATGTCTAATAGGGCGAGATATTTTGTCCCAACTTGGTGTAACATTGACCAATGAGCACCCTTTAGAGTAGAGGCCATTGTTTGGACTTTCCCACTCCCACTTAAATGGATAATTCAGGAACCAGTATGGGTTGAACAGTGGCCTTTAAAAAGGGAAAGTCTGCAGCAAGCTCATCAATTAGTGCTGGAACAATATCAACAAGGACATTTAAAGTTGTCAACAAGTCCTTGGAATGCCCCTATTTTTGTTATTAAAAAGAAATCTGGAAAATATCGATTGCTGCACGACTTACGTGCAGTAAATGAACAAATGGAGCCAATGGGGGCACTGCAATCTGCTTTGCCCAATCCTGCAATGTTGCCAAGAGATTGGCCCTTGTTAATAATTGATTTAGAGGACTGTTTTTTCACTATCTCACTGCATGAACAGGATACTTGCAGATTTGCTTTTACCTTGCCCTCATTAAATCGAGCAGAACCAGACAAGAGATTTGAATGGACAGTTTTACCACAGGGTATGCGTAATTCTCCTACCTTGTGCCAGCTTTATGTTGATAATGCTTTGCAGCCACTACGTGTTCGATGGCCTACAGCCATTATTTATCACTATATGGATGATATTCTTTTTGCTCAGTCACAACCTTTTGCAGATAAACAAGTTAAGGACATTCAAACACAACTACTTCAGAATGGACTGGTTGTTGCACCTGAGAAAATACAGCAGTCATCCCCATGGAAATATCTCGGGGGGACTTTAACTGAGCAGTATGTTGCCCCTCAGAAACTGTCATTGAACATGTCACTTCATACTGTTCATGATGCTCAGCGATTGCTGGGGGATTTGCAATGCCTTAAACCTGTTGTGGGTATTCCTAATGAACTTTTACAACCCTTATGACCTTTGTTGAAAGGTACTGATCCTACAGCACCTATACAGGTCACCAGTGAACAACAAGAAGCTCTCAATAAAATAATGGACTGTATCCAGACAGGTGTTGTTTGTAGGCGAGATCCAGACTTGGACATTAACCTTTCTGTATGGTTTGGACATCAACATCTCATCGGTGCTTTAACACAGCAACAAAAGAAAACAGGGGAGATACGGGTATTAGAGTGGTTATTAGCACCACTACAACAGAGACATACCTTAATTCAAAAAATTGAAATTTTAGCAGATTTAATAAAACAAAGGTAGAAGCGATTGTGACAAATTATGGGTGCAGATCCAGCTGTAATTCAGATACCAATAAAAAAGGACACTTTAGACTGGTATTTAATTCACAGCTCCACACTGCAAGAAGCATTGCTTGACAACAGCAGTGTGGTCAGTACTGAGGAGGTGCCTCGAATACCACTACGATGGATAGGCCAGCAGAATTGGATTGAAAAGCCCAAACGATCATTTTGCCGTTACCAGGGGCATCAACGGTGTTCACTGATGCTGGAAAGAAATCTCGCACAGCTGCTGCTACGTGGCAAGATTCACAAGGACAATGGAATCATCACATTATTCCAGCTCAAAAGGAGGACACATTACAAACTCTGGAATTAGTCGCTGTTGTTTGGGTTTTGGTGCAGTTTAAGGGTCCTGTTAATGTGGTAACTGATTCTTTATATGTTGCAGGAGTGAGTGAACGTATTGAAAAAGCAGACATAAAGGAAGTAAAAAATCCTCGTTTATATGAACTGTTTTTGCAGCTTCAAAGAGCAGTAAAGTTGAGGACTGCTGCCTTTGCTATTATCCATATTTGTAGTCACAAATGGGATGTGGGTTTAGGAGAAAGAAATGCTAGGGCAAACCGATTGGTCTATAAAGATCCAAAAACAGGACTGTGGGGAGGTCCCAGCAAGGTACTGTATTGGGGACGTGGTTATCTTTGTGTGTCTACCCCCACAGGGCCTGTCTGGGTGCCGAGCCGATGGACTAAACCTGCTGATCCCAGGGATTTACCTTCAGCTGATCCAGAAAATTCTGCAGATACTTCTCGCTCTCTACCATCAACATAGAGACGGGATCTGATGAACTCTCACATGCAAATCTTGTATACAGTACCAGAGTGTGAATGTTATTCTTTTGTATGTTACATTTGTAAGGTGTGTAAAGAAAAGTGGTGGACACATTCTAAGTGGGGTCGATCCCCAAGAGGGATTTGTACAGAGTGTTACAACTTTGAAAGAAATTTCAGTGAGGTTGCATTACAGGAAGGTATACAAACAGGACAATTTGAAAAAGGATCTGATAGATGGTGGGAGATTTTTGCTTTTGGGATTAATCCAGAAAATTATTGTTATCATCCTAATACCCCTTTGCCGTATATTATTGAAATAACCACAATGCGCTGTCATAAAACACTTACACAGGTCAGGTGTGATATTCCAGGGGTAAAAAATAAAAATTGGGAGCAATTCTTAAAACGGCAGTCTCGAGAGAAAGGGTCTTTCCCTGAAAGTTATCCCTGCTGCCGAGAAGATGGAACACCCTGTGATTCAAAGCAAACGAATCGACGGGTGAGGCAGAGGGGTAAAAGAAAAGGGAAGCAAGATCTCCCATGGGATCCAGCCAAGATGCTGGCTGAATTGCCTACAATCTTTTTAAAGTCCTTAAGTGACTATCTCTGATCAGGTTGTTGTTTTGGTTTACCATGATAAAGGAAAATGAGGGGCTCTTGATTGACATAGATGAGAGACAAAATATGTGGATAATGTGGGCCAATCAAACTGGACAAGATAATTTTTGCCTTTCAATGGCTACCCCTTCGGATCCTTTTCGAACTTGTTTAGTGGGCGCACCTTTAGAGGATTCACTCAATGCCACAATGTTTAAAAACTGGACAAAGAATTGGAAAATGCCCAAGGAAGCAAACAAAACATTATGTGAAATCCCATCAGGTAAATTCAGGATCAATATCTGTGACACAGGTTTAATCCCAGCAAATCCCATTGGTGCTCAAATTTGGTACATTGCTACAGGTTTAAATGTTACCGGGTCAGAGCCACAAGAGTTAAGACGGTTAGGCTCAGCCCCTAGCAATTATTGTTTAACTTTTGTCAATTGGGCTAGGAACAATCATGCAAAAAGGTCTCATGGGCCAAATGGTACAAATGTTTCTCCACAAAATTTGCTGTATTTGCAAAATAATGATGCATACTGTGGCAATTGGTCTCACAAGGTAAATTCTAGCAGTTCACCTCTACAATTACCACCTGGTATTTTTCTAATCTGTGGAGATCGTGCATGGCAAGGACTGCCAGCAAACATTTATGGAGGGCCTTGTTATTTTGGGAAATTGACATTGTTTGCACCCACTATACAGCAACTATGAGGATCCAATAGAACCAGGTTACGAACAAAGAGAAGTGTGTTCCAATTGGAGCCAGAATGCAAGGATCAGGTTGAACTTTGGGAACGTCCTACAGTGATTGTGTCATCTCTTTTTACACCTGGAGTATCTAGTGCTCAAGCCTTAACACAGTTACGACGACTGGCATGTTGGACAGGAAAACAGTTTAATATTACATCAAAGGTTTTCTCTGATTTGCTTTTGGATATGAAGAGTGTTAGGCATGCTGTATTGCAGAATAGAGCTGCTATTGATTTTTTGCTATTAGCACAGGGCCATGGCTGTGAAGACTTTGATAGGATGTGTTGCATGAATCTTTCTGACCATTCAGTGTCTATTCATGCTCATCTCCGACAACTACAGAACAATATGAAAATATTAACCATGGAAACAAATCCATTAGAGGAATGGTTTCAATCCCTAGGTCTCACAGGATGGTTAAAATATTTGGCACAAATGGCAATTGTTGTTATATTGATCATTGTGATTGTGCTACTGTTTATTCCTTGCATACTGCAATGCTTGCAAAACATGATGAAAAGGGCTACTTCTACAGTTTTGTTAGTACAAAAAGAAAACAGGGGAATTGTAGAGGAATGGCTAGAGAGCAAAGGTCATGTTCCCATGCAGCAGTTAGCTGGGAAAGAATGAGACAATAGAGTACAGTTGGTGTGAGATGTTGCAAGGTCAGGAAGGCCTTAGTGATAACTGTTAACTGAGAACAGGACGCTGTGATCTGAAGAATGTGAATTCAGCATAGATGAGCGATCACAGGAATGTGGAATTAGGTGGAGTTGACCTTAAATAAAAATATCCAAGAATGAGCTTGCTTTTGCACTATGTATGAGCCTAATTATTGATGCTATATAAGTGGTTTTAGAGTTACCAATAAATGAGACTTGCTGATCATTCATATTGAGTGCTGCATTTCTCCCGCCGAACTCATCATTTATGTCCAAGTTCTAAACTGCAAATTTTCACACTCAAGACACAGTCATGAAGAACATGTATTTCAATTTCCTATTCCTTTAACTGCAGTGTAAAATATCTTAATATTGGAAAACATCCATAAAATCTCTCAAGGAAGGCAGCTAATGGATCCTTTTCACTAGCACGTGAACAAACTAAGGAACTAAAATCAAAGCTGAGTTCTCTTTTTCAAAAGATCAGTTACCTCTTTCTTACTCCAGTGTTATAGAAGATTTTTCACTACACTTTTGGGGGTAATTTTTATCTTTCATATTTTTGGGGGGGTTTTTTTTGTTTGCTTTTGATGTTTTTGTTGATTTTTTTTACAGAAAACATGTCCTAGAAAAGGCATGTCCTTTGCTCCTGGTTCCCGTGTGGAGCAGCTCCCTTCCCGCTGGCTGAGCTGCTCAGGCAGAGCCCGGCAGCTCCTGGCCCTGCAGGGCTGAGGCTTTTCCCCGTTGCTGGGCACAGACTGATGGAGCAGCAGTGCTGAACACGGGCACACGCAGAGGGAGCAGAGCAGCTGCCTTTGCCCACCTGAAGCTCCAAGGCCAAACTCTGAGCAGGCACGGCTGGAAGAGACTCGCAGGCTCCCTGTTGGCTCTGCTGCCCCACTTGTGCCCGGCCCAGCTCTGCGGGAGGCAGAGGGAGAACAAGGGGCAGCTCCCTCCCAGCCCCAGCCCAGGGACCCCTCCAGCCCCAGGCCTTGGGGCACTGTCAGCACCCGCTGCTCCAGCCACGGCTTCTTCTGCCACTGACAGCAACAACCAAACTGGGGCTGGTCCCGAGGGAGCAGCAGCAGTGCCTGGATCTGATCCCTCAGTCTGGGGCAGCCCCCTGGTGGAACAGAGGGCACAGCAAGAGGGACAAAACCAGTCAAGGTCAGAGACTGGGAAGAGCCAGAGCTGGGAGCAGGAACAGCTGCTTCATTGAATCCTGGAGAATGCTCTTGGCTGGTTCAAAGCACTGAAAGTGTGAAGAGCAGAGAGGAGGCCACACCAAACAATGCTCCTGTTTTCACATTTCCCCTCTCCATGTCCCAGAAGGAATTGGATGAACTTATTCTTCTCTCCCAGTTGTCTCCTTCAGCTTGAGCAGCTCAGCACCGGGAGCTGAAGGAGCTGAAGCCTCAGGCCACAAGAGCTGAGCAAGAGGGGGCTTTTGGACTAAAGTAATGCTGCTAAGTAATGGACCTAGCTGAATGCAGCAGATAGAATCCTGGTATTATAGAATCCATTCTGCTGGAAAAGACCTCTGAGTTCATCCAGTCCAGCCAGTCACCCAGCAGTGTCAAGCCCCCCACTAAACCTCGTTTCTGAAGTGCCAAGGTCTGCACAACAGGCCCTGAGTGAGGCCTGAACAACAGGCCCTGAGCCAAAGGTGATCTCTGGATGAACCTTCCAGCCAAAGGTTATCTGTCCATCTGCTCATTACTGAAATATGCATGGTCATGAATGCTGTGATAGATGTATCCACTCATCAATGAAACATGGATTGACCTTTCTGTGTTTAGAAGCCAGACAAGGCCATGAAATCCCACATCTGGCCTTGTTTGGGGTGTATGGTCAGGGTCGACTCCCTTGGTTCCTCCTTGAGGCCTGGCCAGGCTTTGGCAGGGACGCAAGAGGAGGATGAAACCAGATGTTCCCACACCAGAAGTGCTGTCAGTTTGTTTATTCAGCACTATCAAAGCTGGGCCCTCTCTCACAGCGGGGTTGGAGCCTCACCTGTGGCTGGAGGCACCTGCAGCAATTCCCAGTGTCTGGAGTGGCTCTCCAGCCCTTGGCTGTGACAGCTTCCCCAGCTGATGGGTGGATCTGGGGATGGCAAAGTCTGAGGGGAACTGGTGCTGGATCTTTGTTAATCCCTGCAGGCAATCTTTGGCACTGATGATTGGATTCATTGCTGAGCTGCTCCTTTTGTCATCCTTTGCTGCTTGGAGCTGCAGTAAGTGACACTGATTCCTTCAGGTGGAGTTTGTGCCTTTGGTGCTGACTCTGCCCGCTGGTGAAACAAAACTGGCAAAGTCTAGCCAGATCACAACAAAATGTCACTTTTAAAATGTAAATGTAAGGAATCAGTCCCATCTGTAATTCCCAGAAGGGAAGCTCTCCCCAGAGTTCACTGGCTCTGGAGTGGGGCTGAGGTCAGAGCACCGTGCGAGCAGTGGGGCAGTCGGTTAAAAGAGGCTGAACCGCTGGATGTCTTAAAATGCATCCAAACATTGCATATGGAAAAAGGAAAAGAACTCATGGGTTTGGGAAGACAAGGAGGGATTTTGTTAACAGCACCAACAGAAGGAACAATTGTTTTCGGAATGCTCCCACGTGGAGTGACAGAAGAGGGTTTTAGTCTTTAGCTCAGGTTTGTTTGTCCAAGTAAAATAATAATAACAATAGCAATAACAACAATAATTATAACAACACAATAATATATATTTATATATATAACTAAAAATCAAAAATGTGAAATAATGCTGACAATTCCAATTTGTTACCTTTGGCTGCTCACTGTAACACTAAAATACCCTACAAAAAAGGACTAGCAAAGACCCAAATGTCAATGGTAAACTTTGTGAATTGTATACAAGGAATAACGGAGGAAGGGATAAAACTGGCAATTTTTATAGGGTTTGGTGATGCTGTGATGTGGAATGCTTTGTCTGTTCCTGTGAAAAACACAGTGATTAAGACTGCTGGGTTTTTCATGTATCACACTATCTACAAGCTACAGGATTGGTTGAACAATTGTTAAAAGAGCAGTTGATAAAATGAGGAGATGGGAACCTGTCCCGGTGGAGAACCCATCTCCCAGATGGGCTCCATGCCCTTAACAATGGGCCCACTGGGAAATGGAAACCCCTGGGTGTGCACGGCTGCACCCAATTTGCAAACACAGCCATGGACAGTGAGACTTGGGCTGCCTGGGAAATTGTTCTGGGTGTGATGGCCCCTGCCAGGGCCACCCCAGAGGCTGCAGGGCTGGACCTTCATGCACTGGAATTCATTAGGAGAAATCAGAAGCAAATGACAGTTTAAAATACAGGAATAAGAATTCAGATGCCTCCAGGACACTTTGGTTTGATAACTGCTCATTGGAGCTTGGCCTTGCAAAAGGTTCATGTCACGGGAGGAGGAATTGATGCAGATTATCAAGGAGAAATTGAAGTAAGTCTGTTAAACAATAGCGAACAAGATTTGATTGTTCAACCCCATGACAAGGTAGAAGAAATATTGATATCGCCATTTAAAAAATAATTGTGAAGAAAGGATATCCACTTCAAATTGCCTCCATTTGTGGATAAAAAGAGTTTGGACCCAGCAGTCCTAATAAAGGAGCCAGAGTGTGGGTCCAGAGGCCAAATGGCCCTCCCAAGCCAGCTGAAGGAACAGCTCTGGGCAAAGACAACATTGTTTGAATCCTGAGACCTGTGCAGGAACAATGGGAATATGTCCCTGCAGCCAAGTGTTCTCTGCCAGAACAAGTCGATGGGATGGGATATTGTTTTACAGACCCTGCCAGACCAAATCTCCCTGTTTGCCCCAACGGCCCCTTTGGAAAATGCTCAGATCCACAGGGCTCCATGTGAAGGCTGATGTGACCCTGAGGGACTTCCACACCAATTCCAGCCAGGAGCCTGGCTGTCCCTCAGGGACTGGGACCCAGCACCTCTCCAGCCGAAGGGGAAAGGACCCCAGCAAGCCTTGTTAGCCACAGACAGCGCAGTAAAGCTGAACAGCAAAGGACCTTGGGGACATTATTCTGGAATTCAAAAGGTGCCAGCTCCATGGACAACAGAATTATTGTTCCTAACGTGAATGAGAGTGAGGAAAAAGAATGAGTAGGCTTGTGATGGTAAAGCACAGAAATCCTTTCACATTGTGACCTCCAACTAGAACAGGGCTTGGTTTCTCCGGAAGGGAAATCTCAGTCAATCCTGTAAAACTGATAATTGCATTCCTGTGTTCCACAGCACAGTTTTCTCTGAGTGTCCCTGCACTGGATCTGTTACGAGTCAGAGCCCATTGACAGAGTTTTGGCCACCCCACAGGGTGAGCCCTCCGAGGGAACCCCATTCCTCCCAACCTGAGCTGAGAACATACCCAGCAATTAGTTACATTGAGTATTTTGGCTACTTTGATCTTTAAATTTTCAAAATAATTTTGATTACTAATGCCTTGATTAAATTAAGAGGTGTTTCTGGCAAACAAAGATCCTGGCTGACTCTCAAGATACAACTTACAGGTGTTGGGGGTTCGGTGTCCTTTATTTTCTATTTAGTTCTGGCTTGCCTGTGGAATTTTTACTCATGACTTGCAGGGAAAACTTAACTGCGGGTACCTGGTGGGTGCTTGAGGAAAAACAAAGAGTTTGGCTGGGCCCAGGGGGGGAAGGGGGCAGGAAAAGGGGAGGGTGGGGACAGTTTGGTGGCTTCTTCAGCTTCGGAGAAGAACACTTTGGGTACAGAGTTGTTGTGGTGGGGAGAAGGGAATTTCGCCATCACCCAGATGGAGCTGCTGCTTCTTCTCCTTCTTCCCTCTTCATTGGTGGCCTCGCACCCCCTGTCCTGCCGGGACGTGTGGCAGTGCCAGCCACCGCCACGGAGCTGCTGATCCACCTCAGCCACTGGCCCGGGATCTCAGCTCATCCCTGCTGTTCCAGCTGAGTGTTCCTCAGAGCCCTGCAGGAGCACCAGCACTGACTGCCAACCCGAGGGGGTTTGTGAAACAAAGCCTCTCCTCCATCCTTTCCCGTCTCAGCCCAGAAAGCTGTCACGGGGTCCCTGGCTCTGTTTTCTTGCTAACGCTGTAGTTATTGTTGTTTGTTTGCCTGGTTATAAATATTAGTAAAAAACTGTCATTCCTATCCCCAGATCTCTGCCTGAGAGCCCCTTGATTTCAGGATTATCATAATTTGGAGGGAGGGGGTCTACATTTTTCATTCCAAGGGAGGCTCCTGCCCTACCTAGCAGACACCTGTCTCTCAACACTGAGACATTTGCATGAGTAAATTTTGCAAAGTTTTCAATAAAATTCTTATTGATAAATTTGCCTCCATTTCATTTCTAACAAGCTGTTCCTAAAGATCCCATCAGGCTGTCTTAGACACTTTGGGCAAGGGATTCTTTCCAAGCTGGGCCACTTGGGGGAGGGGATGGGGGCGGCCCCAGGGCGGAGGGCAGGGTGTGCAAGGGCCCTTTGTGACACGCTGCAGCACGGTCACCGTGGGATGGTGGCAACGGGAGCAGATGTCAAAGGGCCCTTTGTGACACGTGCTGACATAGGAGCTGGCGGTGACAGGGCCACGCCACAGTGCTCGGTGCACGAGACGGGTCAGGACGCGCCAGAGCGGTGCTGTGAGGAGCCCCCGCACAGCGCACTCCTTAGTGTCGGACCTGGAGCTTTTCTGAAGCACTATTACTACAGGTGACCTCGAGGCCAGACCACAGGTCTTGCTGACCTGTGGCCTTCCCGAGGCTTCCTTCTTAAGGTTCTCTTGAGGGCAGACCGTGGGACTTGGTGACCCGGAGCTTTTCCGACGTGTCGCCCATCCCTGCAGTCTCTGCCCTTGAGACCAGACCACAGTCCCTGTCGAGGAGCCTCCTGTCCTTCTGGCACGAGCCCTCAAGACCCAAGTGCAGGACTTGCTGTCTTGCAATCTTGCCAGGACTTGAGTCTTGCAGGTGCCTTCCAGGCACGACTGCAGGACTTGCTGACTCCGAGCTTTTCCGAGCCATCTCTCCTGCAAGCAGCCATAAATCCAGTCACTGCCATGGAGCAGCGACCCCCAAGAGTGCCCAAGTTGGCCTGGCTTGAGGAGCAGGAAGAAGAAGGCTCTGGAGCTGTCCTGGCACAGGAGTCTGAAGAGGTGCAGGAGTTCCAGGCACCACAGGAGGGTGAGTTGAAGAGCTCGGCATTAGGGCTAGTGCCTGTTGCCAGCTTGGCCCCATCCCATTACATGCCATGCCATCCCCTGGTGCTGTTCCTATGGAAAGGATGGGAGAGTCCTAAAGAAGACAGGGAGCAGCGACCCCCAAGAGTGCCCAAGCTGGCCTGGGTGGAGGAGGAGGAGGAGGAGGTCGAGGAAGAAGGCCCTGGAGCTGCCCCAGCACCAGAGACCGAAGAGGTGCAGCAGTTGCAGCCGCTGGAGGAGGGTGAGTGGCAGAGCTGGGCCACAGGGCTGGTGCCTGCGGCCATCTTGGCCCCATCCCATCCCATTGCATCCCATCTCATCCCATCCCACACTGTCCTGTGGACACACACCCATGGACAGCACAAAAAAGGGGCTGGGGCTGCCCCCGCAGCAGTGGCCGTGCTGCATCCCCTGGGGCATCCTGGGACTGTCCCTGCCTGGGGAACGCAGGGCTGGGCTGTGCTCTCCGGCCTCTCCCGCAGCCCCTCAGCTCTGGCTGCTCTTTGCCAGATGCAGCCATGGACGGCACACAAGAGCAGGACACCGCCCGTGGCCGCTTCCGCAGAGCAGCGCAGGTACCTGCAGCCATCCCCACCTGCGCTGGGCCTGCTGGCACTGCTCAGCCCAGCACCGCACTTGGAGCACTCCATGCAACTTCCCTGCCTTCCTGCCCTTCTCCTACAGTTTCTTTACCAATTCATCACGAGAATTGGCAAGGAAGACACCAGACCTACGGACACTGAGGTCAAAGCATCCTCAGAGGTCTTGGCAGAACAGAGCAGCGCTGCCCAGCTGGATCTGCTTGTAGAGACGGCTCTTTTCAATCCAGAGCAAGTAAGCAGCCTGTGGCCAGCCTTTGATCCTCCAGCAATTGCTTGGCTTTCCCAAGCCACGCCTGCTGCTCACTTGAAGCTTTTGAGGCCATGGCAGTGGGCTGGAAGAGAAGCACTTGTCTGGGGAAGAAGCTGGGCACATTGCTGACTCCCTCTGCTAGCATTCCAAGTCTCCCTGTGCCTTCTCCAGGTGCCCGCCGTGGTGAGGTACATCCACCAGTGGCTCATGGCCAATGAGGCTGCTGAGCACAGGATGGACTGGGCCCTGATGCAAGTGGCCGAGGCAGAGCCCGATGATGTGGCCATCACTCTCCTGCGGGTGGCCCCAACGTGTGACAGGTAGGGGGCCCAGCTGCCCCGAGGCCTCAGGGCTCCCCAGCCCATCACCCTGTACAGCCCGGCCCAGGGCTGTGAGCAACACAGACTTGCAGGGCCCTCTGGCTGCTCCCTTTGCCAGCCCTGCTACAAAGTCGGCCCCTGAGCCCACTGCCGTGCTGCCAGCCTGCCCCTCAGGGGCCTGTCCCCACAGGGCTGGGCTGCCTGGCTGCTGCTGCCGCTCAGGGCCAGTGGGCACAGGCAGAGCTGGCGGCCAGCTCAGCTCCCCGCTGCTGCCCAGCCCACGGTGATGTGTCTGACCCCGCAGAGCTGCTATGGCCATGTGGACGACCATCTTGCTCTCGCCCTGGATTTCAGAGGAAGTGACACCGCTCCTCATCAATGTGGTGGGGAGCTGGCCGCAGAAAAACCTGGGCACCTCTGATGGGGACAAGACGGCTGTCTTTTCCCTGACTGTGAGTTTCTGGAGCTGGCCTTTGCTCACCGCAAGGCCGGCCGCCTCTCCAGCAGCTCTGTTGCCTCCTTCCCCCACTGCATCTCCCTGCTTCAGGCACTGGCCACAAACCTGGCCTAGGGGCAGCTTCAGGGCCACCAGGCCCGCTGCTCCCCCTGCGTCTGCCCCAGCCTCTCCCTGCCACGCTCAGGCCCTGCCACACGGACGCCCCGGCACTGAGCGCTGTCTCGGGCTGCTTTGTCCTCTGCAGGCAACTCTGGTGATGTGGAAGATCCTCCAGGGGCCCTGTTGCCCACAGATCCTCACAGTCTATTTCCCCCGCCTCTTTGTGCATCTCCTCTTCCAAACGTACTTCAGTACTTTGTATATGACAGAGGACGTCCATACCTTCTGGAAGGAATGCCAGGAGCAACACGGCCTCTCCACCAGCCCCAACAGGTGCTCCATGCCACTCCTCCTGTCCCTGCCACTTCCCTAGCCTCAGAGCCAGCGCTCCCAGCGTCACCTGGGCTTTGCTGTGCACACAGGTTTGCAGTACAGACCCTGAAGGCCCTGCTCTGCAGTCTCCACTTGGAGCATGTGGTGGTGGCAATGGAACGCAAGCGTGGCTGGGACACGCTGCTCTGTGCTGACACCCACCACTATGCCGTGGGTCTGCTGGCCAGGTGAGCCCCCCTTCTCCCCACTGCCTCTGACATTTGTGCCCCCTGCCCGGGATGCCCCCCCACAGTCCACGTGGCCATGGGCCTGAGGGCCTCGTCACCGAGGGATGGCCAAGGAGACTGCAAAAGGCTGTGAGAGGAGGGTGTCCAGGAGCAGCCACATCTCACGGGCCCAAATCACCTCACAGTGTTCTGGGGCAATAGGACAACTGTGTCCATCAGTCCTGGGAGAGGCTTTTCGCACCCTTGCTGAGACTCTTTCTGCCATTTTCCGCCTTCCAGGGTAATGCGCCGTGCATCCGCCCACTTGTGTAAAGGCATCTTAAGCTACCTGCTTGAGGTGCTCAGCAAACCGTTGCCACACTGGGATGTCTCTGCCATGGCATTCCTTGTGGAGGTGAGCCTGATGGCCAGCACTACCTCGTTCAGCTCCCTGCCAGCCCTGTCCCCTGGCATAGCCACAGCTGCCTGGGACGTCACCCGCGCCCTGTGCTGCTGCCTGGGCCCAGCCCTGCGCACTTCCAGGCTCCTGCCGGTTGGCTCCCCTCTCACTGCCCTGTGCCTTTCAGCTCCTAGATTGCCTGGACTTGAGTGACTGTGGTGACAGCCTAATGGACATCTTGTATAAGTACCTGTGGTACAACTCCACAGAGATGCATCACCAGGTGCTCAGGGCTCTCCTCCTGCTAAAGGACCGTCCCTCCATGGTGAGAAGGGGGCAGCAGCTGAAGCTGTGTGGGCAGCATGAGGCTGGGCAATGCTGTCACTTGGCCTTGGCTGGCCTTTGCCTTGGGCGCTGAGGCAGCTCCTCGCAGCTCTCCTGCCTCCTGCTTCAGCTGCCCGAGTGCTTTGGGACAGCCCTTTGGCCTCTGGGCCCTGCGGCAGCTGCCCGGGCTTTCACACCCTTGTGTTCTGCACAGGCCGAAAGAATTCAGAGCCTGACAGGAAGACTAGTGCACCTCCTGTGGGACTTGGACAGTGATGTGGCCAGGATGAGCATTGCTCTCCTGAGCTATATTTTCACGGATGAAGACACCCCAATATCCTGGCGCAGGGCCCTGCAGCTGGCTGAGCCGCTCCTGAAACTCCTGGACAATGTAAGGCTCTGTGCCCCAGCCACGGCCACTGCCTGCTGCCCGGACACTTTGTGCCCTGTGCATTTGCAGGCCTGCGCCAATGTGGGCCACAAGAAGCCAATGATGAGGTCATTTTTCCTTCCTTCCTTTCATACAGCCCGATAGCCAGGTGCAGCTGCTCTCCATGTTTCTCCTTCAAAGAGTGATGTCTTCGGCAGAAGAAGAAGGAAGAAAGCCCCTGAAGGAACGACTGTACCAGAGCCTGCTCCCACTCTTTTTCCACTGCCAAGATGAGAATCGGCATGTGGCAGAGGTGAGGACTCCTGGGCTGCTGCTGCGCCTTGGCAGGGGGCTCAGCTGCCTCCTGCCCTGACGCAGGCTTGCAGGCTGCAGCCTCCTCCAGCCCTTGGCACTGGGACACTCCTGTGCCCTGCCTTGTGGGGCCATTTGCGGCTCTCTGCTGCTCCCCAGGCCTCTCGGACAACGCTCCTTCGCGCGGCTCACTTCCTGAAGAGGCCAGACCTGGAGAAAGCTGTGAGGAAGGAGAAGCTGTGGAAGTTTGCCAGGCTCGTGGTAAGGACGGCCTGGAAGTGCCAGCCTCAGGCTAGAGAAGCCCCCTGGCCCCGGTGCTCAGTGTGTGGGGCTGGCAGCTGTGCCTCTGCCCACTGCTGCACCCGGGGGCCGCACGGCTTCTTCTCCAGCCCCCTGTGGCCCCGAGCCGGGTGCCGATGGAGCCCCGGCCCAGCGGGGCTGCGGGCCGGGCCGGCACCGCGGCTCCCCGGGCAGCAGCCGGCCCTCTGCCCCCTCCAGAGCCCGGCGCCAGCGGCTGCTGGCCGGGCCTCAGGGATGGCCGGGCACGGGAGGCCGGGGCTGGCCGGAGGCAGCAGCGCCCGGCCGAGGGGCAGAGCCCGCGCCAACCCTTCCCTCCTGCCGCTCTCTCCAGCTGGCCGACCCCAGGATCCCCTTGGCCGAGCACCTGCGCCGGGCCCTGCAGTACCTGCAGGACCCACAGGAGACCCTGCGAGCGGCGGCCATCAGGGTCATCGGTGAGTCCCGAGCCCGGGCTCCCTCCCCGCCCGCCGCAGCTCGGCCCCAGCCCCGGCTGCTGCCCCGGCTGCGGCACCCGGGCCCGGCGCCTGGAGCCCCGGCTGCCCTCGGGGCTGCTGCTGCCGGACTCTGGCAGCCGTGCCCTTGGGCTGAGTCAGGATGCCACAAGGGCACGGGCTGAGCCCTGCCGGGGCAGGAGGCCGTGTGGCCACAGGGCTGGCAGCGCCGCTGGCAGGGAGCTGTGCTGCTGGGACCCTGACAGGCTCTGTGTTCTCAGGGATGGCCGGGGAACAGCTGAGGGGGCAGCAGGCAGAGCTCCAGGTCTTGTGCAGAGGTGAGCCACGGCAGCAGGCTGACAGTGGTGGCTGTCGGAGGCAGCTGCAGCCCTGGCCAGGCTGTGGAGGGCTCTGCTCCCTGTGCCGATGAGGGGCGGCGTGGGCAGAGCACAGCGAGATTTCAGGGCCACGTGGGGCATTTGTGGCCAGCAGCTTCGGGCTGACCCCCTTGGTCCCTGCTCCCTCCTGGCCAAGGCAAGAGCCAGCTGGCATGGCCCTGGCAGGGGGCTCTCGCTGGGCCCCCACAGCTCTGGGGTGTGACCGTGGCTCTGTTTGTCTCTCTTGCAGCCCTCGAACGCCTGATGGAGGACAGAAGCGGTGCCGTGTCAGACCTGGCACTTGAAACGCTGTATGTCCTCCGGGCCATCCAGAGTGCCCGATATTCCATCCTGCAGAGGATGCAAGACCAAATCCTCAGGGCATGGAGGACACGGCCTCGTCTGTCGGGCCTGGGCTGGCTGCGCTGCTGGAGATGTGCTCAGCGCTGACCTGAGAGGCTCTGTCTTCCGGGGCCACATGGGCCAGCCAGGATTTTTTATTTCATAAGGGTTGTTCTTTTCCTTTTTTCTCTTCTTTTTACTATGTAAATAATATAGGATATGTTAGGGCTGAGAGGCTCTATCTTCTGGGGCCACATGGGCCATCTGTTATTTTTTTTTTCATAGAGATTGTTCTTTTCTTCGCTTCGTTTCCATCTAGTATGTAAATAATATATGATATGTTATAAACCACAAGAGTCCCAAGACCTTTCTTTTGCTGCCCAGGGTGTGCGGGGCATAGGGGAAGAGAGGGAAAAGGGTTCTTGTGTTCAGCAACCTGCCGGGGCATGCAGTGGTGCAGGGGAAATGGCCAGAAGCCCCTTGGCCTTTGGTGGTTGTGCTGAAGCCACAAGCCCTGTGGCAGGCAGGAAGCGCCATCTGTGTCCTGCTGCCCGTGTGTTGCTGCCGTGATGGCTGAGGAGCTGCTGGAGCTCCTGTGGGGCTGCGGCGCTGCTGCCGGGCCAGGCTGGGGGAGCCCCTGAGGGCACGGGGTGCTGGGAGGCCGTGAAGGGATGAGGGGCTGCGGAGGCCCAGATGGGACAAGGCAGTGGGAAGGCACGAGGGGGATGTGTGAGGGAGTGGGTGGCAGGAGGTTCCAAGGGGACAGAAGGCCCTGGAGGAGCCGGGGTGGTGGGAAGCACTGAGGAATTGGGTGTCAGAGGCCATAAGCAGCCCCCGGGCAGCCGCCTGGTCCCTGACACCCGGCTGCTCCGGTGCTGCCCCAAAATGTCCCCAGGCCTGCAGCAGAAGGCCTGGATGCTGGGACACCACCCCAGCGGGAGGGTGGGGACAGCCCGAGGTGCCCAGGCTGGGCTGGCTGGGGACATGGAGGGCAGGGGGTGCTGCCAGGCCACGGCCACTGGGTGCCTCCAGGAAGGGGCAGTGGGCAGAGGCAGGGCTAACAGCCAGCCCGGGCCCTCACGGCTGCCCAGGCCACGCTGCTGTGACTGAGGCCCCCCTGACACAGAGCTCGGGCCCCACAGAGCTGCTGCCACCATGGGGAGGGTGGCGATGTCTCCTCCGGCAGGGCTGCCCAGTGGCTGCTGCCCAAGCGGCTCTGGAGCCCACAGAAACAGCAGCAGAGTGTGCCCAGGAACAGCAGCAGCCCCAACGTCGGCACCTGCGCACTGAGGCGTCCGCAGCAGCCGGGTGCCAAACAGGGGGAGGCTGTGGGCACAATTGCCTTTGCTTTGGCAAAAGGCTTCAGCAGAGTTGGCCACAATGGCTTTCTCTTCACTTGCAGCATTACAACAACGCTTGCCAGCTTCAACTGCAGCCTGTGCCCGTGACTGACTTGGATGGCCGTGCTTGAGGGTGAGCTCGCCTTCCACACTCAGGTGTCCCAAGGCAGAGGCACTGGCACCATCCTGAGAAAGAGAGAGAGAGAGAGAGAGAGAGAGAGAGAGAGAGAGAGAGTCTGATGGGGCAGCTGCCCTCCCTCTCTTCTGTCCAGGCACCTTAAAGACACATGAAACCAAATCCTGGACTTGCTTGGAACAAAGGAAGAAGCAGCATGCGCTGAAAAAAAGCAGGGACTTACACAGCTCAGTTTTGCTCTCCACTTGGGCAATCCCAGAATCCCTGAGCACTTGGTGTTGCAAAGTATCATCAACATCATGCAGTCTCCAACCATCCTGCCATGGGCACAAGTGGTGTGCAGGCACAGGTGTCACTAAAATTGGGAGAACACTTTTCCATGTTGACCTTTTCCTCTCCTAGATTTCAAGCAAAGATGAAAACATCATCTGGTGAATGACAGGTGAATAGTATAGCTCACAGAACTAGGAGTAGGAGTCTCCAGTGGCCCATGGTGTGTCCATTCAACCATTGTTAGATTGTCCAGTTGGAGCTCAGCGCGGTGCAGCCCGGGCACAGGCACCAGGCTGGTCCATTTCAGCATCCCAAAGTCTTGGTGGCTCCCTGTGCACCCGTTGTCTCCTGAATCCATTCTTGAACTCCCAGTTACTGCTGTGCCAGACATGAGAACACAGGAACAGCTTGTTTGGCTCATTCTTGCCTTTGCTGCTCCTGCCTAAAGGAATCATCAGGACTATATGCTGATGGAATGGGATCGCCGAACAGCAGGGACTTTTTTGTAGTTTCTAAAACTAAAACCTTGTCTGACTGTTCAGACACTCTAAAATCCAGGGTGAGAATGACAGCTTTGGTATGGAAGAATCCTAGAAATCTTGACTTGTGATTTTTCTAGTCAAGGATTTGAATGCCAGTGTGGAAATTACCAAAATATTCAAACTTGTTTTCATTGGCAACCCCTTTGAAATGGCATCAGCACACCTCCAGGGGACAGGGTATGACAGTGGGGACAGTACTTGGCAGCTCATGGCTTCAGATGTGGGAGGTAAATATTTTGCCTAGGTACACATTGAAGTTCAAGTTTTCCCAGGGTTTGGATTGACTCGTCATTGCAGGTAACTTTAATCAATGCAAAAGGATGTAAAAGCAGAGTTTCTGGAGAATGTGCACTAGGGAGGAAATAGGGAGAAAACCTTGAACACAGCCAGCAGGCTCTGGAAAAATTTATAAAAGTTACAGTTAAAAATAGATGTAGCTTTGTGACTGTTCAGACAGGACTCCTTGTGTCTGGAGGTGATCGTAAGATGCTTTAAAATCTTAGGAAATTCGGGAACTCAGAAAGAAAGTTAGGCTTGGCAAGCCCTGGGAAAAGTAGGCCCAGGGAAATGTTAGGCCTTGTGCTTGCTAAAGATCAGGTCAAACTGCACCTGTGTAATCAATATATGATAAATGATAGAATTGTTAGATGTGATTAGATATAATTATTGTTTAAAGAACATGAGGAACAATGTTAGGGGGCTGGGGTGGGATCACGAGAAATCCATGCTAGGGTAAAAACAATGCATACAATAGAACAATGTAAGTTTAATAATTAATATGTAATTTATATAACGATAGAGTATAAAACATGTTCAACTCAAAAACAAATCGGGTCAGATTTGGGTCTGTGTACCCCTGACACCCAGAGCTCTTCAATAAAGCACCTTCATATAATCATTGTGTGATGATGTGTGTGCCTGAACTCTAACATTTTGGTGACCCAGATGGGACCTTGTGAGTGCTGCTGAGCGAGCTGGCGACCCGATCCTGCTCCAGCCGGCACCGAGGGATTCTCGGGGAGCCCATCGGCCGCGACCGTCTGCGCTGCTCACAGCGTCCCCAGGAGAAGAGGTAAGATGCTTTCACTTTGGTTTGGGTGCCTGCCAATAAGACGCAGCAAAAGCTGCGCTTGGTTGGGCTAAAGGAATTCCTGTTGGGATTGCCTGGGCGCCGTCCGTCAGACGACTGCGAAAGCGTTGCAGGTTCGGCATTTGTGGTGTATTGTAGTTGTGACATGGAGAAGCTTAAAGGGGTTTTGGGCAGCAATGCTCTCATAGCAGGTATTTCTCCTTTGGGGTGCTTATTAGCACACTGGAAACAAGGTCACTTTGGGGAAGAATTACATATGGCTAAATTAATTTTGGTGAGATCTCCCCACGGAAAAAGACCCCTGTGACACTGTCTCATCTGTTGGTAGCTATAACCTCTCTCTTTCTTTACTTTGTTTTCTTTCTCCCCTCTCTCTCTCTCTCTCTCTCCCCCTCTCCTCTATCACATAACCCTTGTTATCACTAAAATAAATGTACATTATTGCTGTTGTGATTTAAACTGAAATCCCTTTGTGTCCTTTTTGCCCTCTGAGATCAAAGAAACTTCTCGCGACTCCCACTGGCGTTAGCGAATCGTGACATTTAAACTGGAGTCACGGGCAGGATTTCTGACAGACAGAAGGGGCTGCAGGTTTGTTGTGCAGTCTGTATTAGGGGAAAGATGTTTTGCTCCAGCCGCACCCAGCCCGACACTCCCAAGAGAGTGAGCGGTGTCTAGAAAGCAAGGGGGGCAACTCGAATTTCCCACAAACTGCACACGCCGAGGTGAAAAGCACCCCACACTCACTTGAGGGCTCTGTCTGCAGAATTTCACAAAAGATCTCTTAGTGCAAAAGGGCGGGAATGTTTTTGTTGATGTTGTGTGTGTGAATTTTGAGTGTTTTGTGTAACGAAGAGACAATCAGAATTTTAAACTGAAAGAGTGCCTCCCGAGCAGATTTGGTCTTTTTACCCACACAGGGAAGCAAAAAGCAGTGTGTGTGTGTGTGTGTCTGTGTGTGTGTGTGTGTGTGTGTATAATTGAAGTTTATACCTCCCTGTAGTGGTTTTAAACCAGTAACTAAAAAATTACTTATTTCTTGTTGTGAGATATGGATTAGAACAAGAGCAAAACAGGCTAAAAACTTAAAAGGAATAAAGACAGTTTATTAACAAACTACAAGAATAAGAATACCAGAATAAAGTTTCAGAAAACTCCCTTTTCTTCTACATCTTAACTATTTCTCTGTACACATGACAACATAGAGACAAATAACTTTAGGACTCTGGTGGTTAAAAACAGTCTTAATTCTTGCTACAGTCTTTTCATCAGTCTTTGTAGAGAAACAGAAGTCTCTTTCTGTTAGCTTACAGAGTTTCTCACAAGAAAACTATTTTTCATCATAGTTTTCTATTTCTCCAATGCCAGCTGCTCGGAAATCTGTCATTAGATCTTCTCCACCGATTTCACATCTCCAAGGTGTGTATGGGTCACAGAGTTTAGGAATTTTATTTTTAAGGATAAGTTATTCAAAGGCAGAAGTCTTCTTTATTTGTCTCTGTGAGCCTTCCTGGAAAACAGTTTTCTCTTTGCCCCCCAAAGCTTCAAAATCTTCACTCAACTCAACTCCAGCAACTCACAGTATCACAAGTACTCTCTCTCTCTTCTGCTCAAAAGTTACACTTTGAATATCTCATTCCTCCTAATACTCTTATCATGAATTAAAGGAGTCTTTTTATACTATTACTGTCCATCTCCATAACTTTAATAGAAAGATATTTCAGCTGTAAAGCATCTCCTTATTCTCTCTTTCTTATTTAAACTTAACTCTTTTCTTCACTGTTTTTGGTGGTTCTATGATGTCTTCTCTATGTTGATTGTCTCTCTCTGTTTTTCTGAGAAAAGGAGTAATCTGTATGTTTATCCAGGTAGTAAAAGAATTAAAAGCTTTAGGAAAACTGCAAGAGTTCATGGTGTTAAGTTTCAGTCTAGCAGCTAAAACTGAAAACCAAGCTTGGCTGACGAGCGCTGCTTCTTTTCCCCCTCCTCTCCTCCACCCGCGGCCTTGTCGGCCTGGAGAGGGAGGGAGGAGGCCGAGACAGAGCCTTGTTACCTCCTCAGAAGCCGGAAAAAAAGGGAATAAGAGAATTCTGTCTGTACTTCTTAAGGGGGTGTTTACAAGTTGAATTCACTTTTTAATAGTCAGATCTGCTGTCAATTCTTGGAAATGACCGATAATTGGTCAGGAGGAAAAACTCCCATCAGCCACCAGCAGCTTCAACTTCCGCTCTTACTAAGCTGTCTTAAAGGTAAAGCTACCCCATGACTCCCCATTTGGCTGATGTTAGGCCAAACCATGCAGATTTAGCGCGCAGTTTAGGTCCCTTGGGATGATTTTGCTTTTCTCCTTTGTTTATTGAAATTTCAGCAGTTTTAACACTTTTTTCCCCAGCTTTTTTATCAAAATCTTCATAAAAATTGCCCCAAATGTTCTCAAAATCCTACAAAATTCCAGAAAAACTCCACAAAATTCCACAAAAATCCCACAAAACCTCCTGAAATTCCCACAAAATTCCAGAAAAATACCACCAAATTCACCAGACACAAAATCCTGAAAATTCCAGAATTATCTCACAAAATTATAGAAATATCCCACATAAATCCCTAAAGCTTTTAAATATCCCACAAAATTCTTTAAAAAATTCACAAAATTCCACAAAACCACCATAAATTACAGAAAAATCTGATGCAATTACACAAAATTCCACTAAATTCCAAAAATATCCCAAAAATCTACTCTAATTTGAAAAAACTCCAGAAATATTCCAGAAAAAAATCCAGTGAAACACCACAAAATTCTTCACGTTTTCTCAACATCCACAAAATTCAAGAAAAATCCCAGGAAATTGCAGAAAAATACCAAAAACTTCCCTGAAACATCTCAAACCCCAAACAAATTCGAGAAATATTTGATAAAATCTCCACAAATTCCCACAAAATTTAAGAAAAAACCCACAAAATCCCCTAAATTTTTTCAAAACCCAACCAAATTCCTGCAACATCTCACAAAATCTCCACCAATTTCCACAAAATCCAGGAAAAATCCCTCACAATCCTCCAACTCTCCTCCAAATCCCACAAAAATCCCACAAAATTCCAGAAACATCCCACAAAATCTCCTCAATATCAAAGAAAATTCTAGAGAAATTCCACAAAATTGCAGAAAAATCCCACAAAATTCCCCAAATCTTCTGGAAACATTACAAAATTCCAGAGACATCTCACAAAACCTCCACAAATTTCCAAAAAACCTAAGGAAATTCCCTCAAAATTCTTCAAGTCTCCTCCAAATCATACAAAATTCTGAAAAGCCCCACACAATTCCCTCAATTTTCTCCAATTTCTACCAAATTCCTGCAACATCTCAAAAAATCTCCACAAATGTCCACAAAATTCAAGAAAAATCCCACAAAATTCATTACATTTCCTCAATATCCCACAAAATTCCAGAACCATCTAACAAAATCTAAACAAATTTCCACAGACTTCAAGAAAACTCCCACAAAATTCTTGAAAACCCCTCAAAATTCCAGAAAAAAATACCACACAATTCCCTAAATCTTCTCAAAACATAACAAAATTCCACAGACATCTCAAAAATTCTCCACACATTTCCACAAAAGCTACGAAAATTCCATCAAAATTCTTAGGTCTCCACCAAATCCCAAAATATTCTAGAAAAGCCACACACAATTCCCTAACTTTTCTCAAAACCCAACCAAATTCCTGCAGCATCTCAAAAAATCTCCAACAATTTCCAAAAAAACCTAAGAAAAATCACCCAAAATTCTGCAAGTCTCCTCAAAATCCAACAAACTTCCCACAAAATTCCAGAAAAATCCCATAAAATTCTCTAAATTTTCTCAGAACTTTACCAAATTCCTGCAAGATGTCACAAAATATCCACCAATTTCCACTAAATCTAGGAAAAATCCCTCAAAATTCCTCAAGTCTCCTCCAAATCCCACAAAAATCCCACAAAATTCCAGAAACATCCCACAAAATCTCCTCAATATCACAGAAAATTCTAGAGAAAGTCCACAAAATTGCAGAAAAATGCCACAAAATACCCCAAATCTTCTCCAAACATTACAAAATTCCAGAGACGTCTCACAAAATCTCCACCAATTTCCTCAAAATCTAAGAAAAATCCCTCAAAATTCGTCAAGTCTCCTCCAAATCCCACAAAATTCAAGAGAAATCCTCAAAATTCCAGGAATTGCCACAAAATTCCCTAAATCTTCTCAAAACCCAACCAAATTCCTGCAACATCCCACAAAATCTACACGAATGTCCGTAGAAATGCCAAAAAAATCCCCAAATTTCTTCAATATCCCACAAATTTCCAGAACCATCTCACAAAATCTCAACAAATTCCCACAATATTCAAGAAAACTCTCACAAAATTTTTCAAGTCTCCTCAAAATCCCACAAACATCCCAAAAAATCCCACAAAATCTCCTCAATATCCCACAAAATTCTACAGAAATTCCACAAAATTCCACGAAAATCCCACAAAATTCCATCCATCTTCTCAAAACCCAACCAGATTCCTGCAACATCTCACGAAATATCCACCAATTTCCAAAAAATCTAGGAAAAATCCCATAAATTCTTCAACTCTCCACCAAATCCCATAAAAATCCCACAAAATTCCAGAAACATCCCACAAAATCTCCTCAATATCAAAGAAAATTATGGAAAAGTCCCACAAAATTACAGAAAAATGCCACAAACTTCCCTAAATCTTCTTCAAACATTACAAAATTCCAGAGACGTCCCACAAACTCTCCACCACTTTCCACATTATCAAAGAAAAATCCCTCAAAATTCTTCAAGTCTCCTCCAAATCGCACAAAATTCTGGAAAAGCCCCACACAATTCTCTAAATCTTCTCAAATTTCTACCAAATTCCTGCAACATCTCACAAAATCTCCACGAATGTCCACAAAATTCAAGAAAAATCCCACTAAAATCACTAAATTTCCTCAATATCGCACAAAATTCCACAGACATCTCACAAAATCTCCACAAATGTCCAACAAAATCTAAGAAAATTCCCTCAAAATTCTTCAAGTCTCCTCCAAATCTCACAGAATTCGAGAGAAATCCTCAAAATTCCAGGAAAATGTTACAAAATTCCTTCAATCTTCTCAAAACCTGACCAAACTCCAGCCACATCCCACAAAATGTCCACAAATTGCCACAAAATTCAAGAAAAATCCCACAAAATTCTTCAAGTCTCCTCAAAATCCCACAAACATCCCACAAAATCCCACAAAATTGCAGAAAAATCTCAAAAATTCCCCAAATTTACTCAAAACCCAACCATATTCCTGCAATATCCCACAAAATCTCCACAAATGTCTAGAAAATCTAAAAAAATTCACCCATAATTCTTCAAGTCTCCTCAAAATCCCACAAACATCCCACAAAATCCCACAAAATCTCCTCAATATCCCACAAAATTCTAGAGAAATTCCACAAAATTCCAGCAACATCCCACAAAATTCCCTGAATCTTCTCAAAACCCAACCAAATTCCTGCAACATCTCACAAAATCTCCACCAATTTCCACAAAATCTCCACAAAAATCCCACAAAATTCTTCAAGTCTCCTCCAAACCCTAAAAAAATCCCACAAAATTCCAGAAACATCCCACAAAATCTCCTCAATATCACAGAAAATTCTAGAGAAAGTCCACAAAATTGCAGAAAAATGCCACAAAATACCCCAAATCTTCTCCAAACATTACAAAATTCCAGAGATGTCTCACAAAATCTCCACCAATTTCCTCAAAATCTAAGAAAAATCCCTCAAAATTCCGGAAAAGCCCCACACAATTCCCTAAATCTTCTGAAAACCTTACCAAATTCTTGTAACATCCCACAAAATGTCCACGAATGTCCACATCATTCAAGAAAAATCCCACAAAATTAACTAAATTTCCTCAATATCCCACAAAATTCCAGAACCATCTCACAAAATCTCAACAAATTTCCACAAAATTCAAGAAAACTCCCACAAAATTCTTGAAAGCCCCTCAAAATTCTGGAAAATCCTCACAAAATTCCCTAAATCTTCTCAAAACATTACAAAATTCCAAAGGCATCTCACAAAATCCCCACAAATTTCCACCAAATCTAAGAAAATTCCCTCAAAATTCTTCAGGTCTCCACCAATTTCCACAAAATTCAAGAAAACTGCCACAAAATTCTTGAAAAGCTCCTCAAAATTCTAAAAAAATCCCACAAATTCCCTAAACCTTCTCCAAACATTACAAAATTCCACAGACATCTCACAAAATGTCTACAAATTTCCACCAAATCTAAGAAAATTCCCTCAAAATTCTTCAAGTCTCCTCGAAATCCCACAAAATTCAAGAGAAATCCTCAAAATTCCAGGAAAATGTTACAAAATTCCTTCAATCTTCTCAAAACCCTACCAAACTCCAGCCACATCCCGCAAAATGTCCACAAATGTCCACAAAATTCAAGAAAAATCCCACAAAATTCTTCAAGTCTCCTCAAAATCCCACAAACATCCCACAAAATCTCCTCAATATCCCACAAAATTCTAGAGAATTTCCACAAAATTCCAGAAATATCCCACAAAATTCCCTGAATCTTCTCAAAACACAACCAAATTCCTGCATCATCCTACAAAATCTCCACAAATGTCCACAAAATTCAAAAAAAATCCCACAAAAATCACTAAATTTCCTCAATATCGCACAAAATTCCACAGACATCTCACAAAATCTCCACAAATGTCCCACAAAATTCAAGAAAAATCCCACAAAATTCTTCAAGTCTCCTCAAAATCCCACAAACATACCACAAAATCCCACAAAATTGCAGAAAAATCTCAAAAATTCCCCAAATTTACTCAAAACCCAACCATATTCCTGCAATATCCCACAAAATCTCCACAAATGTCTAGAAAATCTAAAAAAATTCCCCCATAATTCTTCAAGTCTCCTCAAAATCCCACAAACATCCCACAAAATCCCACAAAATCTCCTCAATATCCCACAAAATTCTAGAGAAATTCCACAAAATTCCAGCAACATCCCACAAAATTCCCTGAATCTTCTCAAAACCCAACCAAATTCCTGCAACATCTCACAAAATCTCCACCAATTTCCACAAAATCTAGGAAAAATCCCACAAAATTCTTCAAGTCTCCTCCAAACCCTAGAAAAATCCCACAAAATTCCAGAAACATCCCACAAAATCTCCTCAATATCACAGAAAATTCTAGAGAAATTCCACAAAATTGCAGAAAAATGCCACAAAATTCCCTAAATCTTCTCCAAACATTACAAAATTCCAGAGACGTCTCACAAAACCTCCACCAATTTTCACATTATCAAAGAAAAATCCCACAAAATTCTGGAAAAGCCCCACACAATTCCCTAAATCTTCTGAAAACCTTACCAAATTCCTGCAACATCTCACAAAATCTCCACGAATGTCCACAAAATTCAAGAAAAATCCCACTAAAATCACTGAATTTCCTCAATATCCCACAAAATTCCAGAACCATCTCACAAAAATCTCAACAAATTTCCACAAAATTCAAGAAAACTCCCACAAAATTCTTGAAAGCCTCTCAAAATTCCAGAAAAATCCCACACAATTCCCACAATCTTCCCAAAACATTACAAAATACCAGACATCTCAAAAAATCTCCACGCATTTCCACAAAATCTACGAAAATTCCCTCAAAATTCTTCAGGTCTCCACCAATTTCCACAAAATTCAAGAAAACTGCCACAAAATTCTTGAAAAGCTCCTCAAAATTCTAAAAAAATCCCACAAAATTCCCTAAACCTTCTCCAAACATTACAAAATTCCACAGACATCTCACAAAATGTCTACAAATTTCCACCAAATCTAAGAAAATTCCCTCAAAATTCTTCAAGTCTCCTCCAAATCCCACAAAATTCAAGAGAAATCCTCAAAATTCCAGGAAAATGTTACAAAATTCCTTCAATCTTCTCAAAACCCTACCAAACTCCAGCCACATCCCACAAAATGTCCACAAATGCCCACAAAATTCAAGAAAAATCCCACAAAATTCTTCAAGTCTCCTCAAAATCCCACAAACATCCCACAAAATCCCACAAAATTGCAGAAAAATCTCAAAAGTTCCCCAAATTTACTCAAAACCCAACCATATTCCTGCAATATCCCACAAAATCTCCACAAATGTCTAGAAAATCTAAAAAAATTCCCCCATAATTCTTCAAGTCTCCTCAAAATCCCACAAACATCCCACAAAATATCCACGAATGTCCACATCATTCAAGAAAAATCCCACAAAATTAACTAAATTTCCTCAATATCCCACAAAATTCCAGAACCATCTCACAAAAATCTCAACAAATTTCCACAAAATTCAAGAAAACTCCCACAAAATTATTGACAAGCCCCTCAAAATTCTGGAAAATCCTCACAAAATTCCCTAAATCTTCTCAAAACATTACAAAATTCCAAAGACATCTCACAAAATCCATACAAATTTCCACCAAATCTAAGAAAATTCCCTCAAAATTCTTCAAGTCTCCTCCAGATTCCAAGAAATTCAAGAGAAATCCTCAAAATTCCAGGAAAATGCTACAAAATTCCTTCAATCTTCTCAAAACCTGACCAAACTCCAGCCACATCCCACAAAATCTCCAACAATTTCCACAAAATCTAGGAAAAATCCCTCAAAATTCTTCAAGTCTCCTCCAAATTCCACAAACATCCCACAAACATCCCACAAAATCTCCTCAATATCCCACAAAATTCTAGAGAAATTCCACAAAATTCCAGCAACATCCCACAAAATTCTTTGAATCTTCTCAAAACCCAACCAAATTCCTGCAACATCTCACAAAATCTCCACCAATTTCCACAAAATCTCCACAAAAATCCCACAAAATTCTTCAAGTCTCCTCCAAAACCTAGAAAAATCCCACAAAATTCCAGAAGCATCCCACAAAATCTCCTCAATATCACAGAAAATTCTAGAGAAATTCCACAAAATTGCAGAAAAATGCCACAAAATTCCCTAAATCTTCTCCAAACATTACAAAATTCCAGAGATGTCTCACAAAATCTCCACCAAATTTCACATTATCAAAGAAAAATCCCACAAAATTCTGGAAAAGCCCCACACAATTCCCTAGATCTTCTGAAAACCTTACCAAATTCCTGCAACATCTCACAAAATCTCCACGGATGTCCACAAAATTCAACAAAAATCCCACAAAAATCACTAAATTTCCTCAATATCCCACAAAATTCCAGAACCATCTCACAAAAATCTCAACAAATTTCCACAAAATTCAAGAAAACTCCCACAAAATTCTTGAAAGCCTCTCAAAATTCCAGAAAAATCCCACACAATTCCCTAAACCTTCTCAAAACATTACAAAATACCAGACTTCTCAAAAAATCTCCACACATTTCCACAAAATCTACGAAAATTCCCTCAAAATTCTTCAGGTCTCCACCAATTTCCACAAAATTCAAGAAAACTGCTACAAAATACTTGAAAAGCTCCTCAAAATTCTAAAAAAATCCCACAAATTTCCCTAAACCTTCTCCAAACATTACAAAATTCCACAGACATCTCACAAAATGTCTACAAATTTCCACCAAATCTAAGAAAATTCCCTCAAAATTCTTCAAGTCTCCTCGAAATCCCACAAAATTCAAGAGAAATCCTCAAAATTCCAGGAAAATGTTACAAAATTCCTTCAATCTTCTCAAAACCCTACCAAACTCCAGCCACATACCGCAAAATGTCCACAAATGCCCACAAAATTCAAGAAAAATCCCTCAAAATTCTTCAAGTCTCCTCACAATCCCACAAACATCCCACAAAATCCCACAAAATTGCAGAAAAATCTCAAAAATTCCCCAAATTTACTCAAAACCCAACCATATTCCTGCAATATCCCACAAAATCTCCACAAATGTCTAGAAAATCTAAAAAAATTCCCCCATAATTCTTCAAGTCTCCTCAAAATCCCACAAACATCCCACAAAATCCCACAAAATCTCCTCAATATCCCACAAAATTCTAGAGAAATTCCACAAAATTCCAGCAACATCCCACAAAATTCCCTGAATCTTCTCAAAACCCAACCAAATTCCTGCAACATCTCACAAAATCTCCAATTTCCACAAAATCTAGGAAAAATCCCACAAAATTCCAGAAACATCCCACAAAATCTCCTCAATATCACAGAAAATTCTAGAGAAATTCCACAAAATTGCAGAAAAATGCCACAAAATTCCCTAAATCTTCTCCAAACATTACAAAATTCCAGAGACGTCTCACAAAACCTCCACCAATTTTCACATTATCAAAGAAAAATCCCACAAAATTCTGGAAAAGCCCCACACAATTCCCTAGATCTTCTGAAAACCTTACCAAATTCCTGCAACATCTCACAAAATCTCCACGGATGTCCACAAAATTCAAGAAAAATCCCACTAAAATCACTAAATTTCCTCAATATCCCACAAAATTCCAGAACCATCTCACAAAAATCTCAACAAATTTCCACAAAATTCAAGAAAACTCCCACAAAATTCTTGAAAGCCCCTCAAAATTCTGGAAAATCCTCACAAAATTCCCTAAATCTTCTCAAAACATTACAAAATTCCAAAGACATCTCACAAAATCCCCACAAATTTCCACCAAATCTAAGAAAATTCCCTCAAAATTCTTCAAGTCTCCTCCAGATTCCAAGAAATTCAAGAGAAATCCTCAAAATTCCAGGAAAATGCTACAAAATTCCTTCAATCTTCTCAAAACCTGACCAAACTCCAGCCACATCCCACAAAATCTCCAACAATTTCCACAAAATCTAGGAAAAATCCCTCAAAATTCTTCAAGTCTCCTCCAAATTCCACAAACATCCCACAAACATCCCACAAAATCTCCTCAATATCCCACAAAATTCCAGAGAAATTCCACAAAATTCCAGGAAAAATCCCACAAAATTCCCTGAATCTTCTCAAAACATTACAAAATTCCACAGACATCTCACAAAATGTCTACAAATTTCCACCAAATCTAAGAAAATTCCCTCAAAATTCTTCAAGTCTCCTCGAAATCCCACAAAATTCAAGAGAAATCCTCAAAATTCCAGGAAAATGTTACAAAATTCCTTCAATATTCTCAAAACCCTACCAAACTCCAGCCACATCCCACAAAATGTCCACAAATTGCCATAAAATTCAAGAAAATTCCCTCAAAATTCTTCAGGTCTCCTCGAAATCCCACAAAATTCAAGAGAAATCCTCAAAATTCCAGGAAAATGTTACAAAATTCCTTCAATCTTCTCAAAACCCTACCAAACTTCAGCCATATCCCACAAAATCTCCACAAATGTCCACAAAATTCAAGAAAAATCCCACAAAATTCTTCAAGTCTCCTCAAAATCCCACAAACATCCCACAAAATCCCACAAAATTGCAGAAAAATCTCAAAAATTCCCCAAATTTACTCAAAACCCAACCATATTCCTGCAATATCCCACAAAATCTCCACAAATGTCTAGAAAATCTAAAAAAATTCCCCCATAATTCTTCAAGTCTCCTCAAAATCCCACAAACATCCCACAAAATCCCACAAAATCTCCTCAATATCCCACAAAATTCTAGAGAAATTCCACAAAATTCCAGCAACATCCCACAAAATTCCCTGAATCTTCTCAAAACCCAACCAAATTCCTGCAACATCTCACAAAATCTCCACCAATTTCCACAAAATCTCCACAAAAATCCCACAAAATTCTTCAAGTCTCCTCCAAACCCTAGAAAAATCCCACAAAATTCCAGAAGCATCCCACAAAATCTCCTCAATATCACAGAAAATTCTAGAGAAATTCCACAAAATTGCAGAAAAATGCCACAAAATTCCCTAAATCTTCTCCAAACATTACAAAATTCCAAACACGTCTCACAAAATCTCCACCAATTTTCACATTATCAAAGAAAAATCCCACAAAATTCTGGAAAAGCCCCACACAATTCCCTAGATCTTCTGAAAACCTTACCAAATTCCTGCAACATCTCACAAAATCTCCACGGATATCCACAAAATTCAAGAAAAATCCCACTAAAATCACTAAATTTCCTCAATATCCCACAAAATTCCAGAACCATCTCACAAAAATCTCAACAAATTTCCACAAAATTCAAGAAAACTCCCACAAAATTCTTGAAAGCCTCTCAAAATTCCAGAAAAATCCCACACAATTCCCACAATCTTCTCAAAACATTACAAAATACCAGACTTCTCAAAAAATCTCCACACATTTCCACAAAATCTACGAAAATTCCCTCAAAATTCTTCAGGTCTCCACCAATTTCCACAAAATTCAAGAAAACTGCCACAAAATTCTTGAAAAGCTCCTCAAATATCTAAAAAAATCCCACGAATTTCCCTAAACCTTCTCCAAACATTACAAAATTCCACAGACATCTCACAAAATGTCTACAAATTTCCACCAAATCTAAGAAAATTCCCTCAAAATTCTTCAAGTCTCCTCCAAATCCCACAAAATTCAAGAGAAATCCTCAAAATTCCAGGAAAATGTTACAAAATTCCTTCAATCTTCTCAACACCCTACCAAACTCCAGCCACATCCCACAAAATGTCCACAAATGTCCACAAAATTCAAGAAAAATCCCACAAAATTCTTCAAGTCTCCTCAAAATCCCACAAACATCCCACAAAATCCCACAAAATTGCAGAAAAATCTCAAAAATTCCCCAAATTTACTCAAAACCCAACCATATTCCTGCAATATCCCACAAAATCTCCACAAATGTCTAGAAAATCTAAAAAAATTCACCCATAATTCTTCAAGTCTCCTCAAAATCCCACAAACATCCCACAAAATCCCACAAAATCTCCTCAATATCCCACAAAATTCTAGAGAAATTCCACAAAATTCCAGCAACATCCCACAAAATTCCCTGAATCTTCTCAAAACCCAACCAAATTCCTGCAACATCCTACAAAATCTCCACCAATTTCCACAAAATCTAGGAAAAATCCCACAAAATTCTTCAAGTCTCCTCCAAACCCTAGAAAAATCCCACAAAATTCCAGAAACATCCCACAAAATCTCCTCAATATCACAGAAAATTCTAGAGAAAGTCCACAAAATTGCAGAAAAATGCCACAAAATTCCCTAAATCTTATCCAAACATTAGAAAATTCCAGAGACGTCTCACAAAATCTCCACCAATTTTCACATTATCAAAGAAAAATCCCACAAAACTCTGGAAAAGCCCCACACAATTCCCTAAATCTTCTGAAAACCTTACCAAATTCCTGTAACATCCCACAAAATCTCCACGAATGTCCACGTAATTCAAGAAAAATCCCACAAAATTAACTAAATTTCCTCAATATCCCACAAAATTCCAGAACCATCTCACAAAATCTCAACAAATTTCCACAAAATTCAAGAAAACTCCCACAAAATTATTGACAAGCCCCTCAAAATTCTGGAAAATCCTCACAAAATTCCCTAAATCTTCTCAAATCATTACAAAATTCCAAAGACATCTCACAAAATCCATACAAATTTCCACCAAATCTAAGAAAATTCCCTCAAAATTCTTCAAGTCTCCTCCAGATTCCAAGAAATTCAAGAGAAATCCTCAAAATTCCCGGAAAATGTTACATAATTCCTTCCATCTTCTCAAAATTCTACCAAACTCCAACAACATCCCACAAAATCTCCAACAATTTCCACAAAATCTAGGAAAAATCCCTCAAAATTCTTCAAGTCTCCTCCAAATTCCACAAACATCCCACAAACATCCCACAAAATCTCCTCAATATCCCACAAAATTCTAGAGAATATCCACAAAATTCCAGAAAAATCCCACAAAATTCCCACAATCTTCTCAAAACACAACCAAATTCCTGCATCATCCTACAAAATGTCCACAAATGTCCACAAAATTCAAGAAAAATCCCTCAAAAATAACTAAATTTCCTCAATATCCCACAAAATTCCACAGACATCTCACAAAATCTCCACAAATGTCCCACAAAATCTAAGAAAATTCCCTCAACGTTCTTCAAGTCTCCTCCAAATCTCACAGAATTCGAGAGAAATCCTCAAAATTCCAGGAAAATGTTACAAAATTTCTTCAATCTTCTCAAAACCTGACCAAACTCCAGAAACATCCCACAAAATGTCCACAAATGTCCGCAAAATTCAAGAAAAATCCCTCAAAAATTCTTCAAGTCTCCTCAAAATCCCACAAACATCTCACAAAATCTCCTCAATATCCCACAAAATTCTAGAGAAATTCCACAAAATTCCAGGAAAATCCCACAAAATTCCCTCAATCTTCTCAAAACACAACCAAATTCCTGCAACATCTCACAAAATCTCCAACAATTTCCAAAAAAATCTAAGAAAAATCCCCCAAGATTATTCATGTCTCGTACAAATCCCACAAAAATCCCACAAAATTCCAGAAACATCCCACAAAATCTCCTCAATATCGCAAAAAATTCTGGGAGAGCCCCACAAAATTGCATAAAATGCAACAAACTTCCCTAAATCTTCTCAAAACATTACAAAATTCCAGAGACATCGCAAAAATATCTCCACAAACTTCCACATTATCTAGCAAAAATCCCTCAAAATACTTCAAGTCTCCTCCAAATCCCACAAAATTCTGGAAAAGCCCCACACAATTCCCTAAATCTTCTCCAATTTCTACCAAATTCCTGCAACATCCCACAAAATCTACACAAATGTCCACAAAATTCAAGAAGAATTTCTCAAAAATCACTAAATTTCCTCAATATCCCACAAAATTCCAGGACCATCTCAAAAAATCTCCACAAATGTCCACACAATTTGAGAAAAATCCCACAAAATTTATAAGCCCCACAAATTTCCAGAGAAATCTCACAAATCCCCTAAATCTTCTCAAAACCCAACCAAATTCCTGAAACATCCCACAAAATCTCCATCAATTCACAGAAAATCTAAGAAAAATCCCTCAAAATTCTTCAAGTTAGCTCAAAATCCCAGAAAATCTCACAAAAATCACTAACTTTTTTCAAAACCCTACCAAATTCCAGCAACATCCTACAAAATGTCCTCAAATATAAAAAAAATTCATGAAAAATCCCACAAAATTCCCGAAATCTCCTCAAAACCTTAACAAATTCCAGAAACATCCAACAAAATCTACACAAAGGTCGACAAAATTCCAGAAAAATCACACGAAATTCCCTGAATCTCCTCAATTTCCCTCAAAATTCCATTAAAATCCCACAAAATTCCCTAAATTGTCTCAAAACTCAAAACTTTTAGCAAATGCCCCAATTTCTCATCTTCTATTGAATATTTTCGTTTTGGAGGCAAATTAAATTGAGATACATTAACTTTTAAAGGTATCAATGCCATTGTTCTTTGCCCTTTTCAAGCAATCTGTCGAGCTGTCCAGTCTGCTTTTCCATTTTCTTCACAAATTTTGGAGTTTCCTGATTGGTGTCCTTTGCAGTGCATAATTGCTACTTGTTCAGGTTTTGTATTGCTTTTATCAATTGCAGGACTGCATCTTGATGTTTAATGTGTGTGCCTTGAGCAGACAGCAGTCTTCTTTCTTTCCACAGCACTCATCCCCCTCATCCAGGGCTTTTGCAATTAGTCCATAGTCCATGATCCACAGGCAGCACCACCCTGTCATCCCAAGGAAGACTCGCAGCTCATGCACGTTCTGGGGTTCTGGAATAGCACAAATAGCTTGAATACAATTAGTACCCAGCTTACATTGCCCTGGTGAGATTTCACATCCCAGGGAAATCACAGTCTGCCAGGCAATTTGTGCCTTTTCTTTAGACTCCTTATATCCTCCCATTCCCAGCAGATTTCAAATTTCAATTGGTACCTTTATGCAGGTTGTTTTCTCTTCTGTAGCTATCAGTATATCATCAACATACTGTAACAGCAGGTATTGTTTTCTCAGTACTTGCCCGTTCTCGGTCCAAATCTCCAGCTCCTTCCCCAGCTGGCTTCCAAATAGGGTTGGACTGTTCTTGTATCCTTGTGGAAGTCGTGTCCAAGTGAGCTGAGTTTTCCTTCTATTTTCTGGATTTTCCCATTCAAAGACAAACAGTTTCCTGCTTTCTTTCTCAAGGGGTATGCAGAAAAAGGAATCTTTTAAATCAAGTACAGTAAACCATTTCTATTTCTCTTTTATAGATGTTAACAATGTGCAAGGATTAGCTACCACTGGGTAAATATCTTTAGTTGTTCCATTTATTGTTCTCAAATCCTGCACCAGTCCTTATTGGTCAACACAGAAATTTGGGCTCCAGTGTTAACTACAAAAGTAAAAAGTGGATGTATAGGACCCACTATTATGGAGAAACAGCTCAGACTATTCAGCCTAGTCTTCACAGAAGTATGGAGAACATAGTTTATTTCTATCTTTAGCACACTTTTATAGGGTTTTACAGGGTCCCTGGGCTAAGCAAGTTACTCTTGGTTAATCCACACAGGTTTACATTTTTTCTCTTATACACAAGGATATTGTTTTGCTTCATTCTCTCTGCTTCAGGAAAGTTTCAAGGACATGAGCCTTCAATATCACAACTTATACCAAAGGCTGGTTTGTGAAGACAGGCCTTTACTAAAATATCATGCCCACCTTCTGTTCAAATATTCTCTACACACTATTGCTGTAATCAGTATGTGTCCAGTTTTGTTATCTCTAGTGAGCATTTGAAATAAAAGCAACCTCTGCCTCTCTGCTCACCCAGGAGAGGCACAGTTCCCAGTTTCCCTGATTCTGAGGCTCTTTGGGCTCCACTCCCAGAAGCTGAGAAGGAGACGGCTTTGGCTCACAGCCCAGAGCCTGTGGAGCTGTGCTGGGTTATCCAATGGGGCATTCCATACAATGAACTTGGGACAGTGCCAATTAGAAACAACTTCACTCAACTTTGAAGTGAGAAGCCATCTATTACCTTGCTGGGGACCCCCTTCTTTATCTCCAGTGACCACCAATACTGGCAGTGAGAGATTTCTTTTCTCTTGTCTGGGTTTTCCTTAAGAGAACCAATGCATCTAACACCTTTGCTTTCTCTGATTTTTCTTCTGCCATTTTTACAGGTCCATCATTTCTACTGGAATGAATTAGCTCTTTTGGAGGGTAAATTTGATTCAGGAGAGGGGTTTCCCCCTCTTCTGTTTCTTTTAGCGAGTCAGCATTTTTGAATTTTCATCCTGGAGGGCTGCTCGCAACAGATGGATCTTACTCTTTTCTTCATTGAATTGTTTTTGCAAAATTTCAACTAGGTTCTGGAGGGAGTCTATTCTAGTTCTTTCCTCACTTCTTTGCCTAAAGCCAGTTTCTAGAGCTGCTGTAAAACAAGCTCCCAAAACTGAGCAGAGTATTGTTTGATTTTTGCCCAGTTTAAATTTTCTTTCACCTTGTAAAGAACATACTCTATCAATCACATTTTCCAAATTAAACCAGGAACTAAGCGCCCACTTTTCCCCTCTTGGAGAAGGTCTGGCATTGTGTTTTGCTTACGGAGCATAAAATGCAGCTTTAACTTCTGCACTGCCCTTTTCAGTCATTTTTACAAAGGGAAAACCACTACAGGGAGGTATAAACTTCAATTATACACACACACACACACACACACCCACACACACACACACACTGCTTTTTGCTTCCCTGTATGGGTAAAAAGACCAAATCTCCTCGGGAGGCACTCTTTCAGTTTAAAATTCTGATTGTCTCTTTGCTACACCAAGCACTCAAAATTCACACACACAACAACAACAAAAACATTCCCACCCTTTTGCACTAAGAGATCTTTTGTGAAATTCTGCAGACAGAGCCCTCAAGTGAGTGTGGGGTGCTTTTCACCTCGGCGTGTGCAGTTTGTGGGAAATTCGAGTTGCCCCCCTTGCTTTCTAGACACCGCTCACTCTCTTGGGAGTGTCGGGCTGGGTGCGGCTGGAGCAAAACATCTTTCCCCTAATACAGACTGCACAACAAACCTGCAGCCCCTTCTGTCTGTCAGAAATCCTGCCCGTGACTCCAGTTTAAATGTCACGATTCGCTAACGCCAGTGGGAGTCGCGAGAAGTTTGTTTGATCTCAGGGGGCAAAAAGGACACAAGGGATTTCAGTTTAAATCACAACAGCAATAATGTACATTTATTTTAGTGATAACAAGGATTATGTGATAGAGGAGGGGGGGAGAGAGAGAGAGAGAGAAAGAAAACAAAGTAAAGAAAGAGAGAGGTTATAGCTACCAACAGGTGAGACAGTGTCACAGGGGTCTTTTTCCATGGGGAGATCTCACCAAAATCAATTCAGCCTTATGTAATTCTTCCCCTAAGTGACCTTGTTTCCAATGTGCTAATAAGCACCCCAAAGGAGAAGTACCTGCTATGAGAGCATTGCTGCCCAAAACCCCTTTAAGCTTCTCCATGTCACAACTACAATACACCACAAATGCCGAACCTGCAACGCTTTCGCAGTCGTCTGACAGACGGCGCCCAGGCAATCCCAACAGGAATTCCTTTAGCCCAACCAAGCGCAGCTTTTGCTGCGTCTTATTGGCAGGCACCCAAACCAAAGTGAAAGCACCTTACCTCTTCTCCTGGGGACGCTGTGAGCAGCGCAGACGGTCGCGGCCGATGGGCTCCCCGAGAATCCCTCGGTGCCGGCTGGAGCAGGATCGGGTCGCCAGCTCGCTCAGCAGCACTCACAAGGTCCCATCTGGGTCACCAAAATGTTAGAGTTCAGGAACACACATCATCACACAATGATTATATGAAGGTGCTTTATTGAAGAGCTCTGGGTGTCAGGGGTACACAGACCCAAATCTGACCCGATTTGTTTTTGAGTTGAACATGTTTTATACTCTATCATTATACAACTTAGATATTAATTATTAAACTTACATTGTTCTATTGTATGCATTGTTTTTACCCAAGCATGGATTTCTCGTGATCCCACCCCAGCCCCCTAACATTGTTCCTCATGTTCTTTAAACAATAATTATATCTAATCACATCTAACAATTCTATCATTTATCATATATTGATTACACAGGTGCAGTTTCACATGATCTTTAGCAAGCACAAGGCCTAACATTTCCCTGGGCCTACTTTTCCCAGGGCTTGTCAAGCCTAACTTTCTTTCTGAGATCCCGAATTTCCTAAGATTTTAAAATGTTTTACGATCACCTCCAGACACAAAGAGTCCTGTCTGAACAGTCACAAAGCTACATCTATTTTTAATTTTAACTTTTATCAATTTTTCCAGAGCCTGCTGGCTGTGTTCAAGGTTTTCTCCCTATTCCCTCCCTAGTGCACATTCTCCAGAAACTCTGCTTTTACATCCTTTTGCATTGATTAAAGTTACCTGCAATGACGAGTCAATCCAAACCATGGGAAAACTTGAACTTAAATGTGTACCTAGGCAAAATATTTACCTCCCACATCTGAAGCCATGAGCTGCCAAGTACTGTCCCCACTGTCATACCCTGTCCCATGGAGGTCTGCTGATGCCATTTCAAAGGGGTTGCCAATGAAAACAAGTTTGAATATTTTGGTAGTTTCCACATTGGCATTCAAATCCTTGACTAGAAAAATCACAAGTCAAGATTTCTAGGATTCTTCCATACCAAAGCTGTCATTCTCACCCTGGATTTTAGAGTGTCTGAACAGTCAGACAAGGTTTTAGTTTTAGACTCTACAGACAAAGTCCCTACTGTTCAGCGATCCCATTCCATCAGCATATAGTCCTGATGATTCCTTTAGGCAGGAGCAGCAAAAGGCAAGAATGAGCCAAACAAGCTGCTCCTGTGTTCTCATGTCCTGCACAGCAGTAACTGGGAATTCAAGAATGGATTCAGGAGACAATGGGTGCACAGGGAGCCACCAAGCCCTTGGGATGCTTAAATGGACCAGCGTGGTGCATGTGCCCGGGCTGCACCGCGCTGAGCTCCAACTGGACAATCTAACAATGGTTGAATGGACACACCATGGGCCACTGGAGACTCCTACTCCTAGTTCTGTGAGCTACACTATTCACCTGTCATTCACCAGATGATGTTTTCATCTTTGCTTGAAATCCAGGAGAGGAAAAGGTCAACATGGAAAAGTGTTCTCCCAGTTCTAGTGACACCTTGTGCCTGCACACCACCTGTGCCCATGGCAGGGTGGTTGGAGACTGGATGATGTTGATGATACTTTGCAACACCAAGTGCTCAGGGATTCTGGGATTGCCCAAGTGGAGAGCAAAACTGAGCTGTGTAAGTCCCTGCTTTTTTTCAGCACATGCTGCTTCTTCCTTTGTTCCAAGCAAGTCCAGGATTTTGTTTCATGTGTCTTTAAGGTGCCTGGACAGAAGAGAGGGAGGGCAGCTGCAGCATAGGGCTCCTGCCCCGTCAGACTCTCTCTCTCTCTCTCTCTCTTTCTCAGGATGGTGCCAGTGCCTCTGCCTTGGGACACCTGAGTGTGGAAGGCAAGCTCGCCCTCAAGCACAGCCATCCAAGTCAGTCACGGGCACAGGCTGCAGCTGAAGCTGGCAAGCGTTGTTGTAAGGCTGCAAGTGAAGAGAAAGCCATTGTGGCCAACTCTGCTGAAGCCTTTTGCCAAAGCAAAGGCAATTGTGCCCACAGCCTCCCCCTGTTTGGCACCCGGCTGCTGCGGACGCCTCAGTGCGCAGGTGCCGACGTTGGGGCTGCTGCTGTTCCTGGGCACACTCTGCTGCTGTTTCTGTGGGCTCCAGAGCCGCTTGGGCAGCAGCCACTGGGCAGCCCTGCCGGAGGAGACATCGCCACCCTCCCCATGGTGGCAGCAGCTCTGTGGGCCCCGAGCTCTGTGTCAGGGGGGCCTCGGTCACAGCAGCGTGGCCTGGGCAGCCGCGAGGGCCCGGGCTGGCCGCCAGCCCTGCCTCTGCCCACTGCCCCTTCCTGGAGGCACCCAGTGGCCGTGGCCTGGCAGCACCCCCTGCCCTCCATGTCCCCAGCCAGCCCAGCCTGGGCACCTTGGGCTGTCCCCACCCTCCCGCTGGGGAGGTGTCCCAGCCTCCAGGCATTCTGCTGCAGGCCTGGGGGACATTTTGGGGCAGCACCGGAGCAGCCGGGTGTCAGGGACCAGGCGGCTGCCCAGGGGCTGCTTATGGCCTCTGACACCCAATTCCTCAGGGCTTCCCACCACCCCGGCTCCTCCAGGGCCTTCTGTCCCCTTGGAACCTCCTGCCACCCACTCCCTCACACATCCCCCTCGTGCCTTCCCACTGCCTTGTCCCATCTGGGCCTCCGCAGCCCCTCATCCCTTCACGGCCTCCCAGCACCCCGTGCCCTCAGGGGCTCCCCCAGCCTGGCCCGGCAGCAGCACTGCAGCCCCACAGGAGCTCCAGCAGCTCCTCAGCCATCACGGCACCAACACACGGGCAGCAGGACACAGATGGCGCTTCCTGCCTGCCACAGGGCTTGTGGCTTCAGCACAACCACCAAAGGCCAAGGGGCTTCTGGCCATTTCCCCTGCACACTGCACGCCCCGGCAGGTTGCTGAGCACAAGAACCCTTTTCCCTCTCTTCCCCTATGCCCCACACAACCTGGGCAGCAAAAGAAAGGTCTTGGGACTCTTGTGGTTTATAACATATCCTATATTATTTACATACTAGATGGAAACGAAACGAAGAAAAGAATAATCTCTATGAAAAAAAAAATAACAGATGGCCCATGTGGCCCCAGAAGATAGAGCCTCTCAGCCCTAACATTATCTATATTATTTACATAGTAAAAAGAAAAAAATAGAAGAAAACAATCCTTATGAAATAAAAACTCCCGGCTGGCCCAGGTGGCCCCAGCAAACAGAACGTCCCATATCAGCCTTGAGCACATCTCCAGCAGCGCAGCCAGCCCAGGCCCGACAGACGAGGCCGTGTCCTCCATGCCCTGAGGATTTGGTCTTGCACCCTCTGGAGGATGGAATATCGGGCACTCTGGATGGCCCGGAGGACATACAGCGTCTCAAGTGCCAGGTCTGACACGGCACCACTTCTGTCGTCCATCAGGCGTTCGAGGGCTGCAAGAGAGACAAACAGAGCCACGGTCAGATCCCAGAGCTGCGGGGGCCCAGCGAGAGCCCCCTGCCAGGGCCATGCCAGCCCGCTCTTGCCTTGGCCAGGAGGGAGCAGGGACCAAGGGGGTCAGCCCGAAGCTGCTGGCCACAAATGCCCCACGTGGCCCTGAAATCTCACTGTGCTCTGCCCACGCCGCCCCTCAACGGCACAGGGAGCAGAGCCCTCCACAGCCTGGCCAGTGCTTGCAGCTGCCCCCGACAGCCACCGCTGTCAGCCCGCTGTCCTGGCTCACCTCTGCACAAGACCTGGAGCTCTGCGTGCTGCCCCCTCAGCTGCTCCCCGGCCATCCCTGAGAACACAGAGCCTGTCAGGGTCCCAGCAGCACAGCTCCCTGCCAGCGGCGCTGCCAGCCCTGTGGCCACACGGCCTCCTGCCCCGGCAGGGCTCAGCCCGGGCCCTTGCCGCACCCTGACTCAGCCCAAGGGCACGGCTGCCAGAGGCCGGCAGCAGCAGCCCCGAGGGCAGCCGGGGCTCCAGGGCGCCGGGCCCGGGTGCCGCTGCCGGGGCAGCAGCCGGGGCTGGGGCCGAGCTGCGGCGGGGCGGGGCGGGGAGCCCGGGCTCGGGACTCACCGATGACCCTGATGGCCGCCGCTCGCAGGGTCTCCTGTGGGTCCTGCAGGTACTGCAGGGCCCGGCGCAGGTGCTCGGCCAAGGGGATCCTGTGGTCGGCCAGCTGGAGAGAGCGGCAGGAGGGAAGGGTTGGCGTGGGCTCTGCCCCTCGGCCGGGCGCTGCTGCCTGCGGCTAGCCCCGGCCTCCCGTGCCCCGCCAGCCCTGAGGCCCGGCCAGCAGCTGCTGGCGCCGGGCTCTGGAGGGGGCAGAGGGCCGGCTGCTGCCCGGGGAGCCGCGGTGCCGGCCCGGCCCGCAGCCCCGCTGGGCTGGGGCTCCATCGGCACCCGGCTCGGGGCCACAGGCGGCTGGAGAAGAAGCCGTGCGGCCCCCGGCTGCAGCAGTGGGCAGGGGCACAGCTGCCAGCCCCACACACCGAGCACCGGGGCCAGGGGGCTTCTGTAGATTGAGGCTGGGACTTCCAGGCTGTCCTTACCACGAGCTTGGCAAACTTCCACAGCTTCTCCTTCCTCACAGCTTTCTCCAGGTCTGGCCTCTTCAGAAAGCCAGCCGCGCGAAGGAGCGTTGTCCGAGAGGCCTGGGGAGCAGCAGAGCCGCGAATGGCCCCACAAGGCAGGGCACAGGAGTGTCCCAGTGCCAAGGGCTGGAGGAGGCTGCAGCCTGCAAGCCTGCGTCAGGGCAGGAGGCAGCTGAGCCCCCTGCCAAGGCGCAGCAGCAGCCCAGGAGTCCTCACCTCTGCCACATGCCGATTCTCATCTTGGCAGTGGAAAAAGAGTGGGAGCAGGCTCTGGTACACTCGTTCCTTCAGGGGCTTTCTTCCTTCTTCTTCTGCTGAAGACATCACTCTTCGAAGGAGAGACATGGAGAGCAGCTGCACCTGGCTATCAGGCTGTATGAAAGGAAGGAAGGAAAAATGACCTTATCATTGGCTTCTTATGGCCCACATCGGCACAGGTCTGCAAATGCACAGGGCACAAAATGTCCGGGCAGCAGGCAGTGGCCGTGGCTGGGGCACAGAGCCTTACATTGTCCAGGAGTTTCAGGAGCGGCTCAGCCAGCTGCAGGGCCCTGCGCCAGGATATTGGGGTGTCTTCTTTCAGGAAAATATGGCTCAGAAGAGCAGTGCTCATCCTGGCCACGTCACTGTCCAAGTCCCACAGGAGGTGCACTAGTCTTCCTGTCAGGCTCTGCATTCTTTCGGCCTGTGCAGAACACAAGGGTGTGAAAGCCCGGGCAGCTGCCGCAGGGCCCAGAGGCCAAAGGGCTGTCCCAAAGCACTCGGGCAGCTGAAGCAGGAGGCAGGAGAGCTGCGAGGAGCTGCCTCAGTGCCCAAGGCAAAGGCCAGCCAAGGCCAAGTGACAGCATTGCCCAGCCTCATGCTGCCCACACGACTTCAGCTGCTGCCCCCTTCTCACCATGGAGGGATGGTCCCTTAGCAGGAGGAGAGCCCTGAGCACCTGGTGATGCATCTCTGTGGAGTTGTACCACAGGTACTTATACAAGATCTCCATTAGGCTGTCACCACAGTCACTCAAGTCCAGGCAATCTAGGAGCTGAAAGGCACAGGGCAGTGAGAGGGGAGCCGGCCGGCAGGAGCCTGGAAGTGCGCAGGGCTGGGCCCAGGCAGCAGCACAGGGCGCAGGTGCCATCCCAGGCATCTGTGGCTATGGCAGGGGACAGGGCTGGCAGGGAGCTGAGCGAGGTAGTGCTGGCCATCAGGCTCACCTCCACAAGGAATGCCATGGCAGAGACATCCCAGAGTGGCAACGGTTTGCTGAGCACCTCAAGCAGGTAGCTTAAGATGCCTTTGCACAAGTGGATGGATGCACGGCACATTACCCTGGAAGGCGGAAAATGGCAGAAAGAGTCTCAGCAAGGGTGCGAAAAACCTCTCCCAGGACTGATGGACACAGTTGTCCTATTGCCCCAGTACCCTGTGAGGCGATTTGGGCCCTTGAGATGTGGCTGCTCCTGGACAGGTTCCTCTCGCAGCCTTTTGCAGTCTCCTTGGCCATCCCTCGGTGACGAGGCCCTCAGGCCCATGGCCACGGGGACTGTGGGGGGCATCCCGGGCAGGGGGCACAAATGCCAGAGGCAGTGGGGAGAAGGGGGGCTCACCTGGCCAGCAGACCCACGGCATAGTGGTGGGTGTCAGCACAGAGCAGCGTGTCCCAGCCACGCTTGCGTTCCATTGCCACCACCACATGCTCCAAGTGGAGACTGCAGAGCAGGGCCTTCAGGGTCTGCACTGCAAACCTGTGTGCACAGCAAAGCCCAGGTGACGCTGGGAGCGCTGGCTCCGAGGCTGGGGAAGTGGCAGGGACAGGAGGAGTGGCATGGAGCACCTGTTGGGGCTGGTGGAGAGGCCGTGTTGCTCCTGGCATTCCTTCCAGAAGGTATGGACGTCCTCTGTCATATACAAAGTACTGAAGTACGTTTGGAAGAGGAGATGCACAAAGAGGCGGGGGAAATAGACTGTGAGGATCTGTGGGCAACAGGGCCCCTGGAGGATCTTCCACATCACCAGAGTTGCCTGCAGAGGACAAAGCAGCCTGAGACAGCGCTCAGTGCCGGGGCGTCCGTGTGGCAGGGCCTGAGCGTGGCAGGGAGAGGCCGGGGCAGACGCAGGGGGAGCAGCGGGCCTGGTGGCCCTGAAGCTGCCCCTAGGCCAGGTTTGTGGCCAGTGCCTGAAGCAGGGAGATGCAGTGGGGGAAGGAGGCAACAGAGCTGCTGGAGAGGCGGCCGGCCTTGCGGTGAGCAAAGGCCAGCTCCAGAAACTCACAGTCAGGGAAAAGACAGCCGTCTTGTCCCCATCAGAGGTGCCCAGGTTTTTCTGCGGCCAGCTCCCCACCACATTGATGAGGAGCGGTGTCACTTCCTCTGAAATCCAGGGCGAGAGCAAGATGGTCGTCCACATGGCCATAGCAGCTCTGCGGGGTCAGACACAGCACCGTGGGCTGGGCAGCAGCGGGGAGCTGAGCTGGCCGCCAGCTCTGCCTGTGCCCACTGGCCCTGAGCGGCAGCAGCAGCCAGGCAGCCCAGCCCTGTGGGGACAGGCCCCTGAGGGGCAGGCTGGCAGCACGGCAGTGGGCTCAGGGGCCGACTTTGTAGCAGGGCTGGCAAAGGGAGCAGCCAGAGGGCCCTGGAAGTCTGTGTTGCTCACAGCCCTGGGCCGGGCTGTACAGGGTGATGGGCTGGGGAGCCCTGAGGCCTCGGGGCAGCTGGGCCCCATACCTGTCACACGTTGGGGCCACCCGCAGGAGAGTGATGGCCACATCATCGGGCTCTGCCTCGGCCACTTGCATCAGGGCCCAGTCCATCCTGTGCTCAGCAGCCTCATTGGCCATGAGCCACTGGTGGATGTACCTCACCACGCCGGGCACCTGGAGAAGGCACAGGGAAACTTGGAATGCTAGCAGAGGGAGTCAGCAATGTGCCCAGCTTCTTCCCCAGACAAGTGCTTCTCTTCCAGCACGCTGCCATGGCCTCAAAAGCTCCAAGTGAGCAACAGGCGTGGCTTGGGAAAGCCAAGCAATTGCTGGAGGATCAAAGGCTGGCCACAGGCTGCTTACTTGCTCTGGATTGAAAAGAGCCGTCTCTACAAGCAGATCCAGCTGGGCAGCGCTGCTCTGTTCTGCCAAGACCTCTGAGGATGCCTTGACCTCAGTGTCCATAGGTCTGGTGTCTTCCTTGCCAATTCTCTTGATGTATTGGTAAAGAAACTGTAGGAGAAGGGCAGGAAGGCAGGGAAGTTGCATGGAGTGCTCCAAGTGCGGTGCTGGGCTGAGCAGTGCCAGCAGGCCCAGCGCAGGTGGGGATGGCTGCAGGTACCTGCGCTGCTCTGCAGAAGCGGCCACGGGCGGTGTCCTGCTCTTGTGTGCCGTCCATGGCTGCATCTGGCAAAGAGCAGCCAGAGCTGAGGGGCTGCAGGAGAGGCCGGAGAGCACAGCCCAGCCCTGCGTTCCCCAGGCAGGGACAGTCCTGGGATGCCCCAGGGAATGCAGCACAGCCACTGCTGCGGGGGCAGCCCCAGCCCCTTTTTTGTGCTGTCCATGGGTGTGTGTCCACAGGACAGTGTGGGATGGGATGAGATGGGATGCAATGGGATGGGATGGGGCCAAGATGGCCGCAGGCACCAGCCCTGTGGCCCAGCTCTGCCACTCACCCTCCTCCAGCGGCTGCAACTGCTGCACCTCTTCGGTCTCTGGTGCTGGGGCAGCTCCAGGGCCTTCTTCCTCGACCTCCTCCTCCTCCTCCACCCAGGCCAGTTTGGGCACTCTTGGGGGTCGCTGCTCCGTATCTTCTTCCAGACTCTCCAATCCTTTCCATAGGAACAGAACCAGGGGATGGCATGGCATGGAATGGGATGGGGCCAAGCTGGCAACAGGCACTGGCCCTAATGCCGAGCTCTGCAACTCACCCTCCTGTGGTGCCTGGAACTCCTGCACCTCTTCAGACTCCTGTGCCAGGACAGCTCCAGAGCCTTCTTCTTCCTGCTCCTCAAGCCAGGCCAACTTGGGCACTCTTGGGGGTCGCTGCTCCATGGCAGTGACTGGATTTATGGCTGCTTGCAGGAGAGATGGCTCGGAAAAGCTCGGAGTCAGCAAGTCCTGCAGTCGTGCCTGGAAGGCACCTGCAAGACTCAAGTCCTGGCAAGATTGCAAGACAGCGAGTCCTGCACTTGGGTCTTGAGGGCTCCTGCCACAAGGACAGGAGGCTCCTCAACAGGGACTGTGGTCTGGTCTCAAGGGCAGAGACTGCAGGGATGGGCGACACCTCGGAAAAGCTCCGGGTCACCAAGTCCCACAGTCTGCCCTCAAGAGAACCTTAAGAAGGAAGCCTCGGGAAGGCCACAAGTCAGCAAGACCTGTGGTCTGGCCTCGAGGTCACCTGTAGTAATAGTGCTTCAGAAAAGCTCCAGATCCGACACAAAGGAGTGCGCTGTTCGGGGGCTCCTCACAGCACCGCTCTGGCGCGTCCTGACCCGTCGCGTGCACCGAGCACTGTGGCGTGGCCCTGTCACCGCCAGCTCCTATGGCAGCACGTGTCACAAAGGGCCCTTTGACATCTGCTCCCGTTGCCACCATCCCACGGTGACCGTGCTGCAGCGTGTCACAAAGGGCCCTTGCACACCCTGCCCTCCGCCCTGGGGCCGCCCCCATCCCCCCCCCAAGTGGCCCAGCTTGGAAGGAATCCCTTGCCCAAAGTGTCTAAGACAGCCTGACAGGATCTTTAGGAACAGCTTGTTAGAAATGAAATGGAGGCAAATTTATCAATAAGAATTTTATTGAAAACTTTGTAAAATTTTCTCATGGAAATTTCTCGGTTTTTGGAGACAGGTGTCTGCTAGGGAGGGCAGGAGCCTCCCTTGGAATGAAAAATGTGGACCCCCTCCCTCCGAATTATGATAATCCTGAAATCAAGGGGCTCTCAGGCAGAGATCTGGGGATAGGAATAACAGTTCTTTACTAATATTTATAACCAGGCAAACAAACAACAATAACTACAGCGTTAGCAAGAAAACAGAGCCAGGGATCCCGTGACAGCTTTCTGGGCTGAGACGGGAAAGGATGGAGGAGAGGCTTTGTTTCACAAACCCCCTCGGGTTGGCAGTCAGTGCTGGTGCTCCTGCAGAGCTCAGAGGAACACTCAGCTGGAACAGCAGGGATGAGCTGAGATCCCGGGCCAGTGGCTGAGGTGGATCAGCAGCTCCGTGGCGGTGGCTGGCACTGCCACACGTCCCGGCAGGACAGGGGGTGCGAGGCCACCAATGAAGAGGGAAGAAGGAGAAGAAGCAGCAGCTCCATCTGGGTGATGGCGAAATTCCCTTCTCCTCACCACAACAGCTCTGCACCCAAAGTGTTCTTCTCCGAAGCTGACGAAGCCACCAAACTGTCCCCACCCTCCCCTTTTACTGCCCCCTTCCCCCCCTGGGCCCAGCCAAACTCTTTATCTTTCCTCAAGCACCCAGCAAGTACCCGCAGTTAAGTTTTCCCTGCAAGTCATGAGTAAAAATTCCACAGGCAAGCCAGAACTAAATAGAAAATAAAGGACACCTAACCCCCAACACCTGTAAGTTGTATCTTGAGAGTCAGCCAGGATCTTTGTTTGCCAGAAACACCTCTGAAGTTTAATCAAGGCATTAGTCATCAAAATTATTTTGAAAATTTAAAGATCAAAGTAGCCAAAATACTCAATGTAACTAATTGCTGGGTATGTTCTCAGCTCAGGTTGGGAGGAATGGGGTTCCCTCGGAGGGCTCACCCTGTGGGGTGGCCAAAACTCTGTCAATGGGCTCTGACTCGTAACAGATCCAGTGCAGGGACACTCAGAGAAAACTGTGCTGTGGAACACAGGAATGCAATTATCAGTTTTACAGGATTGACTGAGCTTTCCCTTCAGGAGAAACCAAGCCCTGTTCTAGCTGGAGGCCACAATGTGAAAGGATTTCTGTGCTTTACCATCACAAGCTTACTCATCCTTTTTCCTCACCCTCATTCACGTTAGGAACAATAATTCTGTTGTCCATGGAGCTGGCACCTTTTGAATTCCAGAATAATGTCCCCAAGGTCCTTTGCTGTTCAGCTTTACCGCGCTGTCTGTGGCTAACAAGGCTTGCTGGGGTCCTTTTCCCTTCGGCTGGAGAGGTGCCGGGTCCCAGTCCCTGAGGGACAGCCAGGCTCCTGGCTGGAATTGGTGTGGAAGTCCCTCAGGGTCACATCAGCCTTCACATGGAGCCCTGTGGATCTGAGCATTCTCCAAAGGGGCCGTTGGGGCATACAGGGAGATTTGGTCTGGCAGGGTCTGTAAAACAATATCCCATCTCATTGACTTGTTCTGGCAGAGAACACTTGGCTGCAGGGACATATTCCCATTGTTCCTGCCCAGGTCTCAGGATTCAAACAGTGTTGTCTATGCCCAGAGCTGTTCCTTCAGCTGGCTTGGGAGGGCCATTTGGCCTCTGGACCCACACTCTGGCTCCTTTATTAGGACTGCTGGGTCCAAACTCTTTTTATCCACAAATGGAGGCAATTTGAAGTGGATATCCTTTCTTCACAATTATTTTTTAAATGGCGATATCAATATTTCTTCTACCTTGTCATGGGGTTGAACAATCAAATCTTGTTCACTATTGTTTAACAGACTTACTTCAATTTCTCCTTGATGATCTGCATCAATTCCTCCTCCCGTGACATGAAGCCTTTGCAAGGCCAAGCTCCAGTGAGCAGTTATCAAACCAAAGTGTCCTGGAGGAATCTGAATTCTTATTCCTGTATTGTAAACTGTTATTTGCTTCTGATTTCTCCTAATGAATTCCAGTGCATGAAGGTCCAGCCCTGCAGCCTCTGGGGTGGCCCTGGCAGGGGCCATCACACCCAGAACAATTTCCCAGGCAGTCCAAGTCTCACTGTCCATGGCTGTGTTTGCAAATTGGGTGCAGCCGTGCACACCCAGGGGTTTCCATTTCCCAGTTGGCCCATTGTTAAGGGCATGGAGCCCATCTGGGAGATGGGTTCTCCACCGGGACAGGTTCCCATCTCCTCATTTTATCAACTGCTCTTTTAACAATTGTTCAACCAATCCTGCAGCTTGTAGATAGTGTGTTACATGAAAAACCCAGCAGTCTTAATCACTGTGTTTTTCCCAGGAACAGACAAAGCATTCCACATCACAGCATCGGCAAACCCTATAAAAATAGCCAGTTTTATCCCTTCCTCCTTTATTCCTTGTATACAGTTCACAATGTTTACCATTGACATTTGGGTCTTTGCTAGTCCTTTTTTGTAGGGTATTTTAGTGTTACAGTGAGCAGCCAAAGGTAACAAATTGGAATTGTCAGCATTATTTCACATTATCGATTTTTAGTTATATATATAAATATATATTATTGTGTTGTTATTACTATTATTATTGTTATTGTTATTGTTATTTTACTTGGACAAACAAGCCTAGGGTTGGAGAGCCACTCCAGACACTGGGAATTCCTGCAGGTGCCTCCAGCCACTGGTGAGGCTCCAACCCCGCTGTGAGAGAGGGCCCAGCTTTGATAGTGCTGAATAAACAAACTGACAGCACTTCTGGTGTGGGAACATCTGGTTTCATCCTCCTCTTGCGTCCCTGCCAAAGCCTGGCCAGGCCTCAAGGAGGAACCAAGGGGGTTGTCTCTGACCATACACCCCAAACAAGGCCAGATGTCAGATTTCATGGCCTTGTCTGGCTTCTAAACACAGAAAGGTCAATCCATGTTTCATTGATGAGTGGATACATCTATCACAGTGTTCATGACCATGAGTATTTCAGTAATGAGCAGATGGACAGATAACCCTTGGTTGGAAGGTTCATTCAGAGATCACCTTTGGCTCAGGGCCTGTTGTTCAGGCCTCACTCAGGGCCTGTTGTGCAGACCTTGGCACTTCAGAAACGAGGTTTAGTGGGGGGCTTGACACTGCTGGGTGACTGGCTGGACTGGATGAGCTCAGAGGTCTTTTCCAGCAGAATGGATTCTATAATACCAGGATTCTATCTGCTGCATTCAGCTAGGTCCATTACTTAGCAGCATTACTTTAGTCCAAAAGCCCCCTCTTGCTCAGCTCTTGTGGCCTGAGGCTTCAGCTCCTTCAGCTCCTGGTGCTGAGCTGCTCAAGCTGAAGGAGACAACTGGGAGAGAAGAATAAGTTCATCCAATTCCTTCTGGGACATGGAGAGGGGAAATGTGAAAACAGGAGCATTGTTTGGTGTGGCCTCCTCTCTGCCCTTCACACCTTTCAGTGCTTTGACCCAGCCAAGAGCTTTCTCCAGGATTCAATGAAGCAGCTGTTCCTGCTCCCAGCTCTGGCTCTTCCCAGTCTCTGACCTTGACTGGTTTTGTCCCTCTTGCTGTGCCCTCTGTTCCCCCAGGGGGCTGCCCCAGACTGAGGGATCAGATGCAGGCACTGCTGCTGCTCCCTCGGGACCAGCCCCAGTTTGGTTGTTGCTGTCAGTGCCAGCAGAAGCCGTGGCTGGAGCAGCGGGTGCTGACAGTGCCCCAAGGCCCGGGGCTGGAGGGGTCCCTGGGCTGGGGCTGGGAGGGAGCTGCCCCTTGTTCTCCCTCTGCCTCCCGCAGAGCTGGGCCGGGCACAAGTGGGGCAGCAGAGCCAACAGGGAGCCTGCGAGTCTCTTCCAGCCGTGCCTGCTCAGAGTTTGGCCTTGGAGCTTCAGGTGGGCAAAGGCAGCTGCTCTGCTCCCTCTGCGTGTGCCCGTGTTCAGCAGTGCTGCTCCATCAGTCTGTGCCCAGCAACGGGGAAAAGCCTCAGCCCTGCAGGGCCAGGAGCTGCCGGGCTCTGCCTGAGCAGCTCAGCCAGCGGGAAGGGAGCTGCTCCACACGGGAACCAGGAGCAAAGGACATGCCTTTTCTAGGACATGTTTTCTGTAAAAAAAATCAACAAAAACATCAAAAGCAAACAAAAAAAACCCCCCCAAAAATATGAAAGATAAAAATTACCCCCAAATGTGTAGTGAAAAATCTTCTATAACACTGGAGTAAGAAAGAGGTAACTGATCTTTTGAAAAAGAGAACTCAGCTTTGATTTTAGTTCCTTAGTTTGTTCACATGCTAGTGAAAAGGATCCATTAGCTGCCTTCCTTGAGAGATTTTATGGATGTTTTCCAATATTACACTGCAGTTAAAGGAATAGGAAATTGAAATACATGTTCTTCATGACTGTGTCTTGAGTGTGAAAATTTGCAGTTTAGAACTTGGACATAAATGATGAGTTCGGCAGGAGAAATGCAGCACTCAATATGAATGATCAGCAAGTCTCATTTATTGGTAACTCTAAAACCACTTATATAGCATCAATAATTAGGCTCATACATAGTGCAAAAGCAAGCTCATTCTTGGATATTTTTATTTAAGGTCAACTCCACCTAATTCCACATTCCTGTGATCGCTCATCTATGCTGAATTCACATTCTTCAGATCACAGCGTCCTGTTCTCAGTTAACAGTTATCACTAAGGCCTTCCTGACCTTGCAACATCTCACACCAACTGTACTCTATTGTCTCATTCTTTCCCAGCTAACTGCTGCATGGGAACATGACCTTTGCTCTCTAGCCATTCCTCTACAATTCCCCTGTTTTCTTTTTGTACTAACAAAACTGCAGAAGTAGCCCTTTTCATCATGTTTTGCAAGCATTGCAGTATGCAAGGAATAAACAGTAGCACAATCACAATGATCAATATAACAACAATTGCCATTTGTGCCAAATATTTTAACCATCCTGTGAGACCTAGGGATTGAAACCATTCCTCTAATGGATTTGTTTCCATGGTTAATATTTTCATATTGTTCTGTAGTTGTCGGAGATGAGCATGAATAGACACTGAATGGTCAGAAAGATTCATGCAACACATCCCATCAAAGTCTTCACAGCCATGGCCCTGTGCTAATAGCAAAAAATCAATAGCAGCTCTATTCTGCAATACAGCATGCCTAACACTCTTCATATCCAAAAGCAAATCAGACAAAACCTTTGATGTAATATTAAACTGTTTTCCTGTCCAACATGCCAGTCGTCGTAACTGTGTTAAGGCTTGAGCACTAGATACTCCAGGTGTAAAAACAGATGACACAATCACTGTAGGACGTTCCCAAAGTTCAACCTGATCCTTGCATTCTGGCCCCAATTGGAACACACTTCTCTTTGTTCGTGACCTGGTTCTATTGGCTCCTCATAGTTGCTGTATAGTGGGTGCAAACAATGTCAATTTCCCAAAATAACAAGGCCCTCCATAAATGTTTGCTGGCAGTCCTTGCCATGCACGATCTCCACAGATTAGAAAAATACCAGGTGGTAATTGTAGAGGTGAACTGCTAGAATTTACCTTGTGAGACCAATTGCCACAGTATGCATCATTATTTTGCAAATACAGCAAATTTTGTGGAGAAACATTTGTACCATTTGGCCCATGAGACCTTTTTGCATGATTGTTCCTAGCCCAATTGACAAAAGTTAAACAATAATTGCTAGGGGCTGAGCCTAACAGTCTTAACTCTTGTGGCTCTGACCCGGTAACATTTAAACCTGTAGCAATGTACCAAATTTGAGCACCAATGGGATTTGCTGGGATTAAACCTGTGTCACAGATATTGATCGTGAATTTACCTGATGGGATTTCACATAATGTTTTCTTTGCTTCCTTGGGCATTTTCCAATTCTTTGTCCATTTTTTAAACATTGTGGCATTGAGTGAATCCTCTAAAGGTGCGCCCACTAAACAAGTTCGAAAAGGATCTGAAGGGGTGGCCATTGAAAGGCAAAAATTATCTTGTCCAGTTTGATTGGCCCACATTATCCACATATTTTGTCTCTCATCTATGTCAATCAAGAGCCCCTCATTTCCCTTTATCATGGTAAACCAAAACAACAACCTGATCAGAGATAGTCACTTAAGGACTTTAAAAAGATTGTGGCAGTTCAGCCAGCATCTTGGCTGGATCCCATGTGAGATCTTGCTTCCCTTTTCTTTTACCCCTCTGCCTCACCCGTCGATTCGTTTGCTTTGAACCACAGGGTGTTCCATCTTCTCAGCAGCAGGGATAACTTTCAGGGAAAGACCCTTTCTCTCGAGACTGCCGTTTTAAGAATTGCTCCCAATTTTTATTTTTTACCCCTGGAATATCACACCTGACCTGTGTAAGTGTTTTATGACAGCGCATTGTGGTTATTTCAATAATATACGGTAAAGGGGTATTAGGATGATAACAATAATTTTCTGGGTTTATCCCAAAAGCAAAAATCTCCCACCATCTATCAGATCCTTTTTCAAATTGTCCTGTTTGTATACCTTCCTGTAATGCAACCTCAGTGAAATTTCTTTCAAAGTTGTAACACTCTGTACAAATCCCTCTTGGGGATCGACCCCACTTAGAATGTGCCCACCACTTTTCTTTACACACCTTACACATGTAACATACAAAAGGATAACATTCACACTCTGGTACTGTATACAAGATTTGCATGTGAGAGTTCATCAGATCCCGTCTCTATGTTGATGGTAGAGAGCGAGAAGTATCTGCAGAATTTTCTGGATCAGCTGAAGGTAAATCCCTGGGATCAGCAGGTTTAGTCCATCGGCTCGGCACCCAGACAGGCCCTGTGGGGGTAGACACACAAAGATAACCACGTCCCCAATACAGTACCTTGCTGGGACCTCCCCACAGTCCTGTTTTTGGATCTTTATAGACCAATCGGTTTGCCCTAGCATTTCTTTCTCCTAAACCCACATCCCATTTGTGACTACAAATATGGATAATAGCAAAGGCAGCAGTCCTCAACTTTACTGCTCTTTGAAGCTGCAAAAACAGTTCATATAAACGAGGATTTTTTACTTCCTTTATGTCTGCTTTTTCAATACGTTCACTCACTCCTGCAACATATAAAGAATCAGTTACCACATTAACAGGACCCTTAAACTGCACCAAAACCCAAACAACAGCGACTAATTCCAGAGTTTGTAATGTGTCCTCCTTTTGAGCTGGAATAATGTGATGATTCCGTTGTCCTTCTGAATTTTGCCATGTAGCAGCAGCTGTGCGAGATTTCTTTCCAGCATCAGTGAACACCGTTGATGCCCCTGGTAACGGCAAAATGATCGTTTGGGCTTTTCAATCCAATTCTGCTGGCCTATCCATCGTAGTGGTATTCGAGGCACCTCCTCAGTACTGACCACACTGCTGTTGTCAAGCAATGCTTCTTGCAGTGTGGAGCTGTGAATTAAATACCAGTCTAAAGTGTCCTTTTTTATTGGTATCTGAATTACAGCTGGATCTGCACCCATAATTTGTCACAATCGCTTCTACCTTTGTTTTATTAAATCTGCTAAAATTTCAATTTTTTGAATTAAGGTATGTCTCTGTTGTAGTGGTGCTAATAACCACTCTAATACCCATATCTCCCCTGTTTTCTTTTGTTGCTGTGTTAAAGCACCGATGAGATGTTGATGTCCAAACCGTACAGTAAAGTTAATGTCCAAGTCTGGATCTCGCCTACAAACAACACCTGTCTGGATACAGTCCATTATTTTATTGAGAGCTTCTTGTTGTTCACTGGTGACCTGTATAGGTGCTGTAGGATCAGTACCTTTCAACAAAGGTCATAAGGGTTGTAAAAGTTCATTAGGAATACCCACAACAGGTTTAAGGCATTGCAAATCCCCCAGCAATCGCTGAGCATCATGAACAGTATGAAGTGACATGTTCAATGACAGTTTCTGAGGGGCAACATACTGCTCAGTTAAAGTCCCCCCGAGATATTTCCATGGGGATGACTGCTGTATTTTCTCAGGTGCAACAACCAGTCCATTCTGAAGTAGTTGTGTTTGAATGTCCTTAACTTGTTTATCTGCAAAAGGTTGTGACTGAGCAAAAAGAATATCATCCATATAGTGATAAATAATGGCTGTAGGCCATCGAACACGTAGTGGCTGCAAAGCATTATCAACATAAAGCTGGCACAAGGTAGGAGAATTACGCATACCCTGTGGTAAAACTGTCCATTCAAATCTCTTGTCTGGTTCTGCTCGATTTAATGAGGGCAAGGTAAAAGCAAATCTGCAAGTATCCTGTTCATGCAGTGAGATAGTGAAAAAACAGTCCTCTAAATCAATTATTAACAAGGGCCAATCTCTTGGCAACATTGCAGGATTGGGCAAAGCAGATTGCAGTGCCCCCATTGGCTCCATTTGTTCATTTACTGCACGTAAGTCGTGCAGCAATCGATATTTTCCAGATTTCTTTTTAATAACAAAAATAGGGGCATTCCAAGGACTTGTTGACAACTTTAAATGTCCTTGTTGATATTGTTCCAGCACTAATTGATGAGCTTGCTGCAGACTTTCCCTTTTTAAAGGCCACTGTTCAACCCATACTGGTTCCTGAATTATCCATTTAAGTGGGATTGGGAAAGTCCAAACAATGGCCTCTACTCTAAAGGGTGCTCATTGGTCAAAGTAACACCAAGTTGTGACAAAATATCTCGCCCTATTAGACATTGAACCTTGTCTGGTAATGGAACAATTGACAAAACAGAATTAATGACCTTCCCATCTAATTGAATCTGGATTTGTGGAGACCTTTTTGCCAAAGTTAAGCCTCCCACCCCTGTAACAGTAACCATACTGGACAACAAAGGCCATTCCTGGGGCCAATACTGTGGAGCAATAATACTTGAGTCTTCCCCAGTATCCAATAGTCCTTCTAATTGGTGGGATTCTCCGTTGTAATTGAGAACAACTTTTTGCTTGGGTTGAGTCTTTAAGCCCAGGGTAAGCAATGTAAGTCCTCCTGTAGAACCAAATCCACCCGTACCCCGTGACTGATTTTTCAATGGTGTCAATTGATGGGTATATTGTGGTACTGGCACCAGTTGTGTAATTTGCTGTCCCTTATCAATTCTGGCTGGTGGTGCCAGTGTATATGCCATGATATATATTTCACCAGAACAGTCCACATCAATTACTCCAGGTAAAATAAACAATCCCATTAGACTAGCAGATGAACGTCCCAACACTATTGCACCCACAGCTTTTCCATTTATTACCACTGGTCCCATAATTCCCGTGGGAATCTTGTAGGGCTGAGATGTCAATAAATCCACAGTCACTGAGGCTGCCAGGTCCAGGCCGAGGCTCCCTGCTGTGGCAGGCTGGAGGGAAGTTGCACTGATGTTCTGGCAGCTGCTATTTGTGTCCTGGCGCGGCGGCTTCTCGCGCTGACCTTCCCATTTCCTGATCTCTGGCGGCAAACACTATCAGTGTGGGTATTGGAGCGACACTGATTGCACCAAACAGATGGTACAGTACATTCCTTCCGAATATGTCCAAGGTTGCCACAGCAAAAACATTTGAGTCGGGAGGCTGGAATCCTGCCATTGTTGGTTGTAGCTGCTTGTAGGGGTGCAAGAGCTGCTAAAACCTGACTCTGATTCGATGCCAGTTCTTTAATTGCCTGGGTTAACATTGCCTGTGAGCCCACCGGTATATTAGACATTCTCTCTAATGCCTCCTCAATAGTCCAATTAGCATTTAGGGAATTTAAAACTGACCTGGTTTCTGGATTACAATTCTGTAATGCACATTGTTTTAATAATGCTCCCCTCATATATTCAGGAACACCTGCCCGTTCTATAGCTGCAGCTGCTTTATCAATAAATGCTCCAAATGGCTCATCTCGCCCTTGTTTAATACCCATATAAGATGGAATACCTCCTGGCTCCTTAATCCGATCAAATGCAGCTCGCACTAACCGCATTCCTTCTCTCAACTTATCTGGTCCCAAAATAGCTTGTGCTTCCACTTGACTATATGCTCCTAATCCCCTAAGTTCTTCCAAAGTTAGCCCATGCAGTGGATCACCTGCCTGTCTTTGCACATTTACACTTTCTTGGCAATAAGCTTGCCAGTGTTCATTAAACAACAACTGCTGATGCTGACTAAGAATCAATTTCATAATACTCCTACAATCTGCAGGCAACAAAATCTGTGTACCCCACAAATAATCAATCATCTGTCTAACCGGTTCACTGGTCACTCCAAACTGACTGACTGTAGATCACAACTGTGATAACCATTTCCAATCTAAAGCTGTAATTTGAGCTTGTATTCCTCCCCCTTGCATCGGTGCAAAGGTTACAGGACATGCTACTTCCAATACAGCATCTGCTATTTCCTGATCTCCTTCTTGCAAAATATTCCGTGCCAACGTAGCCCATGTCTCCCTTCTTTCCCGTGCAATAGCCTCACCTAAGTCATGCCCTACCCCAGGGACAGATTTATTTCCCATAGGGGAGGATGGTAACGGTGCCGAAGGCTCCGTTCCAGAATCAAGGTTAGTAGGTGAAGGAATTGGAGATGGCACAAAAGGATTAGCAGCGGCAGCAGGGGTCAGTGACTGCGTGGGGGGGGTCAAGATTACTGTGTTCGTGGCGGGTGGCAATGGACACTCATTAATTCCCTCTAATAATCTATTTTTTGACATGCTGCAGATGCCTTTGTAGCAGCTGCCTGTTCAGCCTGATACTGCAAAAGAACATTATGAACTGTCTGCCACAGTTTTCTCAATTTTTTAGCAGTTTTATCATCATCTAAAGTAGCTTCCCACAATTTATCTCCAAATTTTTGCCACTCATTTAATTCATGGACTGTATGGGGATTCTGAAAACAACCCTGAGCATACCCATAAGCAAGAAGTCAAGGGAGCTCCTTGCGCAAATCAAAGTCTTTAACCTGTCGCTTTTCTAAAAAGCAGGTAAATAAATCATATGCTGCTTGCCTTTCCATCTTACCGTCAGCGCTGTTGCAGCCCCTACAAGGTTTCGGCAGCACGTTACGGCAGGACTCTCCTCTGAGGTCGCCTGTGGCGCGGCACCGTTGCTGTGTGATCACAGCTGTTGCTGCAGAGGACCCGTCCCCTGACACCAACTCCCTTGGCCGACTCCAACTCCTTTTTAAGGTCCCAAAGGTTCCAAAGGTCCCAAAGGTCCCAAAGGTTCCAAAGGTCCCAAAGGTCCCAAAGGTCCCAAAGGTCCCAAAGGTTCCAAAGGTCCCAAAGGTCCCAAAGGTCCCAAATGTCCCAAAGGTTCCAAAGGTCCCAAAGGTTCCAAAGGTTCCAAAGGTCCCAGAGGTCCCAAAGGTTCCAAAGGTCCTAAAGGTCCCAAAGGTCCCAAAGGTCCCAGAGGTCCCAAAGGTCCCAAAGGTCCCAAAGGTCCCTGTTGTTCGGGAGCCATTTGATGAGTTTGGCGGGAGAAATGCAGCACTCAACATGAATGATCAGCAAGTCTCATTTATTGGTAACTCTAAAACCACTTATATAGCATCAATAATTAGGCTCATACATAGTGCAAAAGCAAGCTCATTCTTGGATATTTTTATTTAAGTTCAATTCCACCTAGTCCCACATTCCTGTGATCGCTCATCTATGCTGAATTCACATTCTTCTGATCACAGCGTCCTGTTCTCAGTTAACAGTTATCACTAAGGCCTTCCTGACTTTGCAACATCTCACACCAACGGTACTCTACTGTCTAATTCTTTCTCAACTAATTGCTGCATAGGAATATGACATTTGCTAGCTAGCCATTCCTCGACAATATCCCACAAATTTCTAGAGAAATTCCACAAAATTCCTAAAAATCCCACGAAATTCCCTAAGTCTTTTCAAAACTAAACCTAATTCCTGCAAGATCTCAAAAAATCTCCACAAATTTCCAAAAAAATCTAAGAAAAATCCCCCAAAATTCTTCAAGTCTCCTCCAAATCCCAGAAAAATCTCACAAAATTTCATAAATTTTCTCAAAAGCCAACAAAATTCCTGCAACATCCCATAAAATGTCCACCAATTTCCACCAAATCAAAGAAAATTGCCTCAAAATTCTTCAAGTTCCATGAAATTCAAGAGAAATCCTCAAAATTCCAGGAAAATGTTACAAAATTCCTTGGATCTTCTCAAAACCCTACCAGACTCCAACCACATCCCACAAAATGTCCACAAACGTCCACAAAATTCAAGAAAAATCCCTCAAAAATTCTTCAAGTCTCCTCAAAATCCCACAAACATCTCACAAAATCTCACAAAATCTCCTCAATATCCCACAAAATTCTGGAAAACCCCACAAAATTGCAGAAAAATGCCACAGAACTCCCTCAGTCTTCTCAAAACCCAGCCAAATTCCTGCAACATCTCACAAAATCTCCTCCAATTTCCAGAAAATTCAGGAAAAATCCCACAAAAATTCATTAAATTTCCTCAATATCCTACAAAATTCCAGAACCATCTCACAAAATCTCTACACATTTCCACAAAATTCAAGAAAACTCCCACAAAATTCTTGAAAAGCCCCTCAAAATTCCAGAAAAATGCCACAAAATTCCCACAATCTTCTCAAAGCATTACAAAATTCCACAAACATCTCACAAAATCTCAACAAATTTCCACAAAATCTAAGAAAACCCCACAAAATTGCAGAAACATGCCACAAAATTCACTCAATCTTCTCAAAACCCAACCAAATTTCTGCAACATCTCACAAAATCTCCACCAATTTCCACAAAATCTAGGAAAAATCCCTCAAAATTCTTCAAGTCTCCTCCATATGCCACAAAATTCTAGAAAAGCCCCACACAATTCCCTCAATCTTCTCAAATTTCTGCCAAATTCCTGCAACATCCCACAAAATCTCCACAAATGCCCACAAAATTCAAGAAAAAATCCGAAAAAATTCATTAAATTTCCTCAATATCCCACAAAATTCCAGAACCATCTCACAAAATCTCCACACATTTCCACAAACTAAAGAAAACTCCCAAAATATTCTTGAAAAGCCCCTCAAAATTCCTAAAATATCCAACAAAATTCCCACAATCTTCTCAAAACATTACAAAATTCCACAGACATCTCCCAAAATCTCCACCAATTTCCATGAAATCCAGGAAAAATCCCTCAAAATTCTTCAAGTCTCCTCCAAATCCCACAAAATTCTTGAAAAGCCCCACACAGTTCCCTAAATCTTCTCAAATTTCTACCAAATTCCTGCAATATCCCACAAAATCTCCTCCAATTTCCAGAAAATTCAAGAAAAATCCTTCAAAAATTCTTCAAGTCTCCTCAAAATCCTACAAACATCTAACAAAATCCCACAAAATCTCACAAAATCTCCTCAATATCCCACAAAATTCTGGAATACCCCACAAAATTGCAGAAAAATGCCACAAAATTCTCTCAATCTTCTTAAATCCCAACCAAATTCCTGCAACATCTCCCAAAATCTCCACCAATTTCCACAAAATCTAGGAAAAATCCCTCACAATCCTTCAAGTATCTTCCAAATCCCACAATAATCCCACAAAATTACAGAAACATCCCACAAAATCGCCTCTATATCAAAAAAAATTCTGGAAAACCCCACAGAATTGCAGAAAAATTCCTCAACATTCCCTCAATTTTCTCAAAACCGTACCAAATTCCTGAAACATCTCAAAAAATCTCCTCCAATTTCCAGAAAATTCAAGAAAAATCCCACAAAAATTCATTAAATTTCTTCATTATCCCACAAAATTCCAGAACCATCTCACAAAATCACTACACATTTCCACAAAATTCAAGAAAACTCCCACAAAATTCTTCAAAAGCCCCTCAAAATTCCAGAAAAATGCCACAAAATTCCCACAATCTTCTCAAAACATTACAACATTCCACAGACATCTCCCAAAATCACCACCAATTTCCACAAAATCTAAGAACATTGCCTCAAAATTCTTCAAGTCTCCTCCAAATTCCAAGAAATTCGAGGGAAATCCTCAAAATCTCCAGGAAAATGTTACAAAATTCCTTGGATCTTCTCAAAACCCTAACAAACTCCAGCAACATCCCACAAAATGTCCACAAATGTCCACAAAATTCAAGAAAAATACCACAAAATTCTTCAAGTCTCCTCAAAATCCCACAAACATCTCACAAAATCTCCTCAATATCCCACAAAATTCTGGAATACCCCACAAAATTGCAGAAAAATGCCACAAAATTCTCTCAATCTTCTCAAATCCCAACCAAATTCCTGCAACATCTCACAAAATCTCCACCCATTTCCACAAAATCTAGGAAAAATCCCTCAAAATTGTTCAAGTCTCCTCCGAATCCTACAAAATTCTGGAAAAGCCCCACACAATTCCCTAAACCTTCTCAAATTTCTACCAAATTACACAGACATCCCACAAAATCTCCACTAATGTACACAAAATTCAAGAAAAATCCTACAATATTCATGAAATTTCCTCAATATCCCACAAAATTCCAGAACCATCTCACAAAATCTCCACACATTTCCACAAAATTCAAGAAAACTCTCCAAAAAATTCTTGAAAAGCCCCTCAAAATTCCAGAAATATCCAACACAATTCCCACAATCTTCTCAAAACATTACAAAATACCAGACATCTCAAAAAATCTCCACACATTTCCACAAAATCTAAGAAAATTCCCACAAAATTCTTCAAGTCTCCTGCAAATCCCACAAAATTCTGGAAAAGCCCCACACAATTCCCTAAATCTTCTCAAATTTCTACCAAATTCCTGCAACATCCCACAAAATCTCCACAAATGTCCACAACGTTCAAGAAAAATCCCTCAAAAATTTATTAAATTTCCACAATATCCCACAAAATTCGTGAACCAGCTCACAAAATATCCACACATTTCCACAAAATTCAAGAAAACTCTCCAAAAAATTCTTTAAAAGCCCCTCAAAATTCCAGAAATTTCCAAAAAATTCCCTAAATTTTCTCAAAACATTACAATATTCCACAGACATCTCCCAAAATCTCCACCAATTTCCACCAAATCTAGGAAAAAAAATCCCTCAAAATTCTTCAAGTCTCCTCCAAATTCCAAGAAATTCAAGAGAAATCCTCAAAATTCCAGGAAAATGTTACAAAATTCCTTCAATCTTCTCAAAACCCTACCAAACTCCAGCCACATCCCACAAAATGTCCACAAATGTCCACAAAATTCAAGAAAAATCTCACAAAATTCTTCAAGTCTCCTCAAAATCCCACAAACATCTCACAAAATCTCCTCAATATCCCACAAAATTCTAGAGAAATTCCACAAAATTCCAGGAAAAATCCCACAAAATTCCCTAAATTTTCTCAAAACACAACCAAATTCCTGCAACATCTCACAAAATCTCCAACAATTTCCAGAAAAATCTAAGAAAAATCCCTCAAAATTCTTCAAGTCTCCTCCAAATCGCACAAAATTCTGGAAAAGCCCCACACAATTCCCTCAATCTTCTCAAATTTCTACCAAATTCCTGCAACATCTCACAAAATCCCCGCGAATGTCCAAAAAATTCAAGAAAAATCCCACTAAAATGACTAAATTTCCTCAATATCCCACAAAATTCCAGAACCATCTCACAAAAATCTCAACAAATTTCCACAAAATTCAAGAAAAATCCCACAAAATTCTTGAAAGCCTCTCAAAATTCCAGAAAAATCCCACACAATTCCCACAATCTTCCCAAAACATTACAAAATACCAGACATCTCAAAAAATCTCCACACATTTCCACAAAATCTACAAAAATTCCCTCAAAATTCTTCAGGTCTCCACCAATTTCCAAAAATTCAAGAAAACTGCCACAAAATTCTTGAAAAGCTCCTCAAAATTCTAAAAAAATCCCACAAAATTCCCTAAACCTTCTCCAAACATTACAAAATTCCACAGACATCTCACAAAATCCCCACAAATTTCCACCAAATCTAAGAAAATTCCCTCAAAATTCTTCAAGTCTCCTCAAAATCCCACAAAATTCAAGAGAAATCCTCAAAATTCCAGGAAAATGTTACAAAATTCCTTCAATCTTCTCAAAACCCTACCAAACTCCAGCCACATCCCGCAAAATGTCCACAAATTGCCACAAAATTCAAGAAAAATCCCACAAAATTCTTCAAGTCTCCTCAAAATCCCACAAACATCCCACAAAATCTCCTCAATATCCCACAAAATTCTAGAGAAATTCCACAAAATTCCAGCAACATCCCACAAAATTCCCTGAATCTTCTCAAAACCCTACCAAATTCCTGCAACATCTCACAAAATCTCCACCCATTTCCACAAAATCTAGGAAAAATCCCACAAAATTCTTCAAGTCTCCTCCAAATCCTAGAAAAATCCCACAAAATTCCAGAAACATCCCACAAAATCTCAACAAATTTCCACAAAATTCAAGAAAACTGCCACAAAATTCTTGAAAGCCTCTCAAAATTCCAGAAAAATCCCACACAATTCCCACAATCTTCCCAAAACATTACAAAATTCCAAAGACATCTCACAAAATCCCCACAAATTTCCACCAAATCTAAGAAAATTCACTCAAAATTCTTCAAGTCTCCTCCAGATTCCAAGAAATTCAAGAGAAATCCTCAAAATTCCCGGAAAATGTTACATAATTCCTTCCATCTTCTCAAAATTCTACCAAACTCCAACAACATCCCACAAAATCTCCAACAATTTCCACAAAATCTAGGAAAAATCTCTCAAAATTCTTCAAGTCTCCTCAAAATTCCACAAACATCCCACAAACATCCCACAAAATCTCCTCAATATCCCACAAAATTCTAGAGAAATTCCACAAAATTCCAGGAAAAATCCCACAAAATTCCCTGAATCTTCTCAAAACACAACCAAATTCCTGCATCATCCTACAAAATCTCCACAAATGTCCACAAAATTCAAGAAAAATCCCACAAAAATCACTAAATATCCTCAATATCCCACAAAATTCCACAGACATCTCACAAAATCTCCACAAATGTCCCACAAAATCTAAGAAAATTCCCTCAAAATTCTTCAAGTCTCCTCCAAATTCCAAGAAATTCGAGAGAAATCCTCAAAATTCCAGGAAAATGCTACAAAATTCCTTGAATCTTCTCAAAACCTGACCAAACTCCAGCCACATCCCACAAAATCTCCACAAATTGCCACAAAATTCCAGAAAAATACCACAAAATTCTTCAAGTCTCCTCAAAATCCCACAAACATCTCACAAAATCTCCTCAATATCCCACAAAATTCTAGAGAAATTCCACAAAATTCCAGGAAAAATCCCACAAAATTCCCTCAATCTTCTCCAAACCCAACCAAATTCCTGCACCATCTCACAAAATCTCCAACAATTTCCAGAAAAATCTAAGAAAAATCCCTCAAAATTCTTCAAGTCTTCTCCAAATCGCACAAAATTCTGGAAAAGCCCCACAAAATTCTCTAAATCTTCTCAAATTTCTACCAAATTCCTGCAACATCTCACAAAATCGCCACGAATGTCCACAAAATTCAAGAAAAATCCCACTAAAATCACTAAATTTCCTCAATATCCCACAAAATTCCAGAACCATCTCACAAAAATCTCAACAAATTTCCACAAAATTCAAGAGAACTCCCACAAAATTCTTGAAAGCCTCTCAAAATTCCAGAAAAATCCCACACAATTCCCACAATCTTCCCAAAACATTACAAAATACCAGACATCTCAAAAAATCTCCACACATTTCCACAAAATCTACAAAAATTCCCTCAAAATTCTTCAGGTCTCCACCAATTTCCACAAAATTCAAGAAAACTGCCACAAAATTCTTGAAAAGCTCCTCAAAATTCTAAAAAAATCCCACAAAATTCCCTAAACCTTCTCCAAACATTACAAAATTCCACAGACATCTCACAAAATCCCCACAAATTTCCACCAAATCTAAGAAAATTCCCTCAAAATTCTTCAAGTCTCCTCGAAATCCCACAAAATTCAAGAGAAATCCTCAAAATTCCAGGAAAATGTTACAAAATTCCTTCAATCTTCTCAAAACTTTACCAAACTCCAGCCACATCCCACAAAATGTCCACAAATTGCCACAAAATTCAAGAAAAATCCCACAAAATTCTTCAAGTCTCCTCAAAATCCCACAAACATACCACAAAATCCCACAAAATTGCAGAAAAATCTCAAAAATTCCCCAAATTTACTCAAAACCCAACCATATTCCTGCAATATCCCACAAAATCTCCACAAATGTCTAGAAAATCTAAAAAAATTCCCCCATAATTCTTCAAGTCTCCTCAAAATCCCACAAACATCCCACAAAATCCCACAAAATCTCCTCAATATCCCACAAAATTCTAGAGAAATTCCACAAAATTCCAGCAACATCCCACAAAATTCCCTGAATCTTCTCAAAACCCAACCAAATTCCTGCAACATCTCACAAAATCTCCACCAATTTCCACAAAATCTAGGAAAAATCCCACAAAATTCTTCAAGTCTCCTCCAAACCCTAGAAAAATCCCACAAAATTCCAGAAACATCCCACAAAATCTCCTCAATATCACAGAAAATTCTAGAGAAATTCCACAAAATTGCAGAAAAATACCACAAAATTCCCTCAATCTTCTCCAAACATTACAAAATTCCAGAGACGTCTCACAAAACCTCCACCAATTTTCACATTATCAAAGAAAAATCCCACAAAATTCTGGAAAAGCCCCATACAAATTCTCTAAATCTTCTGAAAACCTTACCAAATTCCTGTAACATCCCACAAAATGTCCACGAATGTCCACAAAATTCAAGAAAAATCCCACAAAATTCATTACATTTCCTCAATATCCCACAAAATTCTATAACCATCTCACAAAATCTCAACAAATTTCCACAAAATTCAAGAAAACTCCCACAAAATTCTTGAAAGCCCCTCAAAATTCTGGAAAATCCTCACAAAATTCCCTAAATCTTCTCAAAACATTGCAAAATTCCAAAGGCATCTCACAAAACCCCCAAAAATTTCCACAAAATCTAGGAAAATTCCCTCAAAATTCTTCAAGTCTCCTCCAAATTCCAAGAAATTCAAGAGAAATCCTCAAAATTCCAGGAAAATGTTACAAAATTCCTTCAATCTTCTCAAAACCCTACAAAACTCCAGCCACATCCCACAAAATGTCCAACAATTTCCACAAAATCTACTAAAAATCCCTCAAAATTCTTCAAGTCTCCTCAAAATTCCACAAACATCCCACAAACATCCCACAAACATCCCACAAAATCTCCTCAATATCACAAAATATTCTAGAGAATTTTCACAAAATTCCAGAAAAATCCCACAAAATTCCCACAATCTTCTCAAAACACAACCAAATTCCAGAACCATCCCACAAAATCTTCACAAATGTCCACAAAATTCAAGAAAAATCCCTCAAAAGTCACTAAATTTCCTCAATATCCCACAAAATTCCAGAACCATCTCACAAAATCTCCACAAATGTCCCACAAAATCTAAGAAAATTCCCTCAAAATTCCTCAAGTCTCCTCCAAATCTCACAAAATTCAAGAGAAATCCTCAAAATTCCAAGAAAATGCTACAAAATTCCTTGAATCTTCTCAAAACTCGATCAAACTCCAGCCACACCCCAGAAAATGTCTACAAATTGCCACAAAATTCAAGAAAAATCCCACAAAATTCTTCAAGTCTCCTCAAAATCCCACAAACATCTCACAAAATCTCCTCAATATCCCACAAAATTCTAGAGAAATTCCACAAAATTCCAGGAAAAATCCCACAAAATTCCCTCAATCTTCTCAAAACACAACCAAATTCCTGCACCATCTCACAAAATCTCCAACAATTTCCAGAAAAATCTAAGAAAAATCCCCAAAAATTCTTCATGTCTCGTACAAATCCCACAAAAATCCCACAAAATTCCAGAAACATCCCACAAAATCTCCTCAATATCGCAAAAAATTCTGGGAAAGCCCCACAAAATTGCATAAAATGCAACAAACTTCCCTAAATCTTCTGGAAACATTACAAAATTCCAGAGACGTCGCAAAAAAATCTCCACGAACTTCCACATTATCTAGGAAAAATCCCTCAAAATTCTTCAAGTCTCCTCCAAATCCCACAAAATTCTGGAAAAGCCCCACACAATTCCCTAAATCTTCTCAAAATACAACCAAATTCCTGCAACATCCCACAAAATCTACACGAATGTCCACAAAATTCAAGAAAAATCCCTCAAAAAAAACTAAATTTCCTCATTATCTCACAAAATTCCAGGACCATCTCACAAAATCTCCACAAATGTCCACAAAATTTAAGAAAAATCCCACAAAATTTATGATAAGCACCACAAATTTCCAGAGAAATTCCACAAATCCCCTAAATCTTCTCAAAACCCAACCAAATTCCTGAAACAGCCCACAAAATCTCCATCAATTCACAGAAAATCTAAGAAAAATCCCTCAAAATTCTTCAAGTTACCTCAAAATCCCAGAAAATCTCACAAAAATCCCTAACTTTTTTCAAAACCCTACCAAATTCCACCAACATCCTACAAAATGTCCTCAAATATAAAAAAAAATTCATGAAAAATCCCACAAAATTGCCTAAATCTCCTCAAAACCTTAACAAATTCCAGAAACATCCAACAAAATCTACACAAAGGTCCACAAAATTCCAGAAAAATCACACAAAATTCCCTAAATCTCCTCAATTTCCCACAAAATTTCATTAAAATCCCACAAAATTCCCTAAATTGTCTCAAAACTCAAAACATTTAGCAAATGCCCCAATTTCTCATCTCCTATTGAATATTTTTGTTTTGGAGGCAAATTAAAGTGAGATGCATAAACTTTTAAAGATATCAATGCCATTGTTCTTTGCCCTTTTTGAGCAATCTGTCGAGCTGTCCAGTCTGCCTTTCAATTCCCTTCACAAATTTTGGAGTTTCCTGATTGGTGTCCTTTGCAGTGCATAATTGCTACTTGTTCAGGTTTTTGTATTGCTTTTATCAATTGCAGGACTGCATCTTGATGTTTAATGTGTGTACCTTGAGAAGACAGCAGTCTTCTTTCTTTCCACAGCACTCTGTGGACATGCACTACTCCAAAGCACACTCTGAGCCAGTCCAGATGTTTCCCCTTTTCCCTTTACTCAGTTCTAGTGTCTGCTTAAGGCAACCAGTTCTGCCCTCTGGGCAGATGCATTTGCTGATAATGCTTTTGCCTCCACTATTGCACTGACTGTTGTTACCGCATATCCAGCGTATCTGGTCCCGTTCTCCACCAAGCTGCTTCCATCTGTGAATAGCTCTCACTCTGGGTGCTCCAGTGGGATGTCTTTCAGGTCTTCTCTTGCCAAATAGGTGTCCTCTATTACTTCTACACAGTCATGCTCTAATGGGCCTTCTTCAGTTGTGGTACCCAGGAACAGAGCTGCATTCAAGAGGTCAGTTGTCTTTAGTGTGACATCATCCTGCTCAGTCAGGATTACCTGGAATTTCATCATCCTGCTTGGAGATAGCCAATGGCCCCTCTTTTGTTCTAAAACAGTGCTCACCATGTGTGGCACACAGACATCTATGTGTCTACCCATGGTGAGTTTCCTGGCTTCTTGTGGCAGCATCACGTTGGCTGCAACTGCCCGCAGGCATGAAGGCCATCCAGCACTCACCTTGTCAAGCTGTTTGGAAAAGCAGCCTACCGGCCTTTCCCAGCTTCCCAAACCTTGGCTCAGCACTCCCAGTGCTAGGTGTAGTCTTTCATGCACAAACAGCTGGAAATCTTTGGACAAATCTGGCAATCCGAACGCCGGAGCTGTTGTCAATGCCTCCTTCAGTTTGAGGAAGGCCTCCTTCTGTGCTCTGCCCCAGGTAAACGGCTGCGTCTTCTGGGCCTCATCCAGGGCTTTTGCAATTAGTCCATAGTCCATGATCCACAGGCAGCACCACCCTGTCATCCCAAGTAAGACTCGCAGCTCATGCACGTTCTGGGGTTCTGGAATAGCACAAATAGCTTGAATACAATTAGTACCCAGCTTACATTGCCCGTGTGAGATTTCACATCCCAGGGAAATCACACTCTGCCAGGCAATTTGTGCCTTTTCTTTCGACTCCTTATATCCTCCCATTCCCAGCTGATTTCAAATTTCAATTGTTACCTTTATGCAGGTTGTTTTCTCTTCTGTAGCTATCAGTATATCCTCAACATACTGTAACAGCAGGTATTGTTTTCTCAGTACTTGCCCATTCTCGGTCCAAATCTCCAGCTCCTTCCCCAGCTGGCTTCCAAATAAGGTTGGACTGTTCTTGTGTCCTTGTGGGAGTCATGTTCAGGTGAGCTGGGCTTTCCTTCCATTTTCTGGATTTTCCCATTCAAAGGCAAACAGTTTCCTACTTTTTTTGTCAAGGGGTGTGCAGAAAAAGGCATCTTTTAAATCAACTACAGTAAACTATTTATATTTCTCTTTCACGGATGTTAAAAATGTGTAAGGATTAGCTACCACTGGGTAAATATCTTTAGTTCTTCCATTTATCGCTCTCAAATCCTGTACTAGTCTGTACTCACCATTTGGTTTCTTCACTGGAGATATTGGTGCATTAAATTCGGATTCACATTCTTCTAAAATTTGCTACTTCAAAAACTTTTCAATAATCTTTACTATTCCTTGCCGTGCTTCTGCCTTTATAGGATACTGTTTAACCTGGAAGGATTTTTTTTGCTCCTTCTTTTAATTCCACATGTACTGGTTGTGCCAATTTAGATTTTCCTGGTATGTCTATTTCCCATACTGAGGGAATCACTGCATCCCCTAGTTTCCAAGGGATAGCAGGGACTGGTTTTTCTTTTATCATTAAAAATTGTCCTGTCTTGGATTTGCGTATTTTCATTAAAAGTTCTCCGGTCTCAAAAGTTATCACTGCATCAAGTTTTACTAATAAATCTTGTCTTAAAAGTGGAATTGGACACTCAGGCATATATCAAAATTCATGTGTCAAAACTTAGTTTCCAAAACACAAATCCAGGGGTTGCAGGAATGGCCGATTCTCTTCCTTCCCTGTGGCCCCAACTCTTGTTGTTGTTTTGTCCCAAATTTGCCCTTTCAGGTAATTGAATACAGAATATGGAGCTCCTGTATCCACCAGGAATTTTACTTCTTTATCTCCCAATTGTAGAGTTACTAAAGGTTCCTGTACTGACTTTTGTTCCGATTCTAGTCAGCTCCTGTACTCTCCCAGTACCAGAGCCTTGGCAACATCTCCCTGCGGGAACTGATTGCCCTGGTTAAACCGGTTCTTCGCGTTGTTTGGGCATTCTTTTTTCCAATGCCCCTCCTGCTTGCAATATGCACATTGGTTTAACCCTGATCTTGGCAAAACCGATCCCCCTCGTCCTCTGCCGAGTCCGCCCCTCCCCAATCCACGACCACCCCTGCCGCGTCCTGGATTCTCTCTTCCTTGTATCACTGCCAAGAGATTTTGCTGCTGCTTCTTACTAGCTTCCCTTTCCCTGCTATTGTATACCTTCCACGCCATCTCAAGTAATTTATCCAAATTCCTTAATTCCTCTCCTTCTAACTTCTGTCATTTTCTCCTGATATCATCTTGCCACTGCCCAAGGAAAATAAGAGCAAGCTGAACTTTTGCCGGTTCTGTTTCTGTTTGCAGATCTGTACATTTTCTCACGGCTTCTCTGAGCCTTTCCAAAAACACAGTGGGGGATTCTTTCTTTTCCTGCCTTATCTCACACAATTTAGACCAATTCACAGTCTTAGGCACAGCATTCTGAACCCTTATCTGAACCCATTCTTGATATCTCTTCAGCCTCCGAATATCCCTAAATACATTAGGGTCCCACCCTGGATCCTGGGTCGGAAAGTTCTCATCTAAAGTCCCTGTCACCACCCCAGTCCTGAGATCTTCTCTCGCTCTCTCCTTGGCTCCTCTAAGCACCATCTCTTTTTCAGCAGAATCCATTAAAGTATCTAATATTACTTGTATATCATCCCAACCCAGATTCTGAGTTTTCATAACCATTTTTACCACCCTTGCCACTTGGTCAGGATTCTCTCTATAAGTTCCAGCTGATTGTTTCCAAATTACCAAATCCGCAGGAGAGAAAGGTACCTTTACAAACACCGGCCCCTCTACTCCTACTCCTTGTCTCAAGGGGGCAATCACAGTCTGCTTTTGCCTGTCCAAGCCTTTTTCCATTTTATACAGGACTGGGGCAAGCTTGGACCGTGTCCGGTGAGATACCAGTGTTACTATATAATAATGATTTATTATCATTACACCCACTACTGCTATTTTCCCCCCCAGCATTTTTCACATTTCCTTGTATTAAAGTTAAATTTTGATCATCTCCTGGGGAAGAAGGATCTGGTGTAGGCGGGAGAGGAGGGTAAAGAGGGAAGGGTGAAGGAGGATTACGTGGACTAGAATTAGGTGTAATAAGGTTAGGTGGAATAAGATTGGGTGAAGTGGGGGCAGACAAAACAGAGTCAGGTTCTTTTGGTTCTCTTAAAGCCACCTGTAAATCAACATCCATATCGTTCGTTGCCCCAACACAAACTTTCTTTAGTGCCAGGTGTTTTAAACATTTCTATTTTACACAAACCTCACACTTATCATTCGCAAATGCTTTAACCACCATCAATTCACACTCAGCCCGCCATTCTGGCTTATCTCACAGATAGAAAAACAAGTCAACATACGGAACGTTCATCCCATTTTCCCTCTCGCTTACAAAACAACATCAACTATAAAACAGTATTATATTGCAAAGATCCATTCTTCGGCCGCTTTTCTCCACTATCCAGGGCATATCCTGGCCACCATGTATTACAATAATCAATCAACTTAGCCTTATGTAATTCTTCCCCAAAGTGACCTTGTTTCCAATGTGCTAAGAAGCACCCCAAAGGAGAAGTACCTGCTATGAGAGCATTGCTGCCCAAAACCCCTTTAAGCTTCTCCATGTCACAACTACAATACACCACAAATGCCGAACCTGCAACGCTTTCGCAGTCGTCTGACGGACGGCGCCCAGGCAATCCCAACAGGAATTCCTTTAGCCCAACCAAGCGCAGCTTTTGCTGCGTCTTATTGGCAGGCACCCAAACCAAAGTGAAAGCACCTTACCTCTTCTCCTGGGGACGCTGTGAGCAGCACAGACGGTCGCGGCCGATGGGCTCCCCGAGAATCCCTCGGTGCCGGCTGGAGCAGGATCGGGTCGTGAGCTCGCTCAGCAGCACTCACAAGGTCCCATCTGGGTCACCAAAATGTTAGAGTTCAGGCACACACATCATCACACAATGATTATATGCAGGTGCTTTATTGAAGAGCTCTGGGTGTCAGGGGTACACAGACCCAAATCTGACCCGATTTGTTTTTGAGTTGAACATGTTTTATACTCTATCGTTATACAAATTACATATTAATTATGAAACTTACACTGTTCTACTGTATGCATTGTTTTTACCCTAGCATGGATTTCTCGTGATCCCACCTCAGCCCCCTAACATTGTTCCTCATGTTCTTTAAACAATAATTATATCTAATCACATCTAACAATTCTATCATTTATCATATATTGATTACACAGGTGCAGTTTCACATGATCTTTAGCAAGCACAAGGCCTAACATTTCCCTGGGCCTACTTTTCCCAGGGCTTGCCAAGCCTAAATTCTTTCTGAGTTCCTGAATTTCCTAAGATTTTAAAGCATCTTACGATCACCTCCAGACACAAAGAGTCTTGCCTGAACAGTCAGAGAGCTACATCTATTTTTAACTGTAACTTTTATAAATTTTTCCAGAGCCTGCTGGCTGTGTTCAAGGTTTTCTCCCTATTTCCTCCCTAGTGCACATTCTCCAGAAACTCTGCTTTTACATCCTTTTGCATTGATTAAAGTTACCTGCAATGACGAGTCAATCCAAACCCTGGGAAAACTCGAACTTAAATGTGTACCTAGGCAAAATATTTACCTCCCACATCTGAAGCCATGAGCTGCCAAGTACTGTCCCCACTGTCATACCCTGTCCCCTGGGGCTCTGCTGATGCCATTTCAAAGGGGTTGCCAATGAAAACAAGTTTGAATATTTTGGTAGTTTCCACATTGGCATTCAAATCCTTGACTAGATAAATCACAAGTCAAGATTTCTAGGATTCTTCCATGCCAAAGCTGTCATTCTCACCCTGGATTTTAGAGTGTCTGAGCAGTCAGACAAGGTTTTAGTTTTAGACCCTACAGACAAAGTCCCTGCTGTTCAGCGATCCCATTCCATCAGCATATAGTCCTGATGATTCCTTTAGGCAGGAGCAGCAAAGGCAAGAATGAGCCAAACAAGCTGCTCCTGTGTTCTCATGTCCTGCACAGCAGTAACTGGGAGTTCAAGAATGGATTCGGGAGACAGTGGGTGCACAGGGAGCCACCAAGACTTTGGGATGCTGAAATGGACCAGCCTGGTGCCTGTGCCCGGGCTGCACCGCGCTGAGCTCCAACTGGACAATCTAACAATGGTTGAATGGACACACCATGGGCCACTGGAGACTCCTACTCCTAGTTCTGTGAGCTACACTATTCACCTGTCATTCACCAGATGATTTTTTCATCTTTGCTTGAAATCCAGGAGAGGAAAAGGTCAACATGGAAAAGTGTTCTCCCAGTTCTAGTGACAGCTGTGCCTGCACACCACCTGTGCCCCTGGAAGTGTGCTTGGAGACTGGATGATGTTGATGCTACTTTGCAACACCAAGTGCTCAGGGATTCTGGGATTGCCCAAGTGGAGAGCAAAACTGAGCTGTGTAAGTCCCTGCTTTTTTTCAGCGCATGCTGCTTCTTCCTTTGCTTCCAAGCAAGTCCAGGATTTGGTTTCATGTATCTTTAAGGTGCCTGGACAGAAGAGAGGGAGGGCAGCTGCAGCACAGGCCTCCTGCCCCATCAGACTCTCTCTCTCTATCTCTCTCTCTCTCTCTCTCTCTTTCTCAGGATGGCGCCAATGCCGCTGCCTTGGGACACCTGAGTGTGGAAGGCGAGCTCGGCCTCAAGCACGGCCATCCAAGTCAGTCACGGGCACAGGCTGCAGCTGAAACTGGCAAGCGTTGTTGTAAGGCTGCAAGTGAAGAGAAAGCCATTGTGGCCAACTCTGCTGAAGCCTTTTGCCAAAGCAAAGGCAATTGTGCCCACAGCCTCCCCCTGTTTGGCACCCGGCTGCTGCGGACGCCTCAGTGCGCAGGTGCCGACGTTGGGGCTGCTGCTGTTCCTGGGCACACTCTGCTGCTGTTTCTGTGGGCTCCAGAGCCGCTTGGGCAGCAGCCACTGGGCAGCCCTGCCGGAGGAGACATCGCCACCCTCCCCATGGTGGCAGCAGCTCTGTGGGCCCCGAGCTCTGTGTCAGGGGGGCCTCGGTCACAGCAGCGTGGCCTGGGCAGCCGCGAGGGCCCGGGTTGGCCGCCAGCCCTGCCTCTGCCCACTGCCCCTTCCTGGAGGCACCCAGTGGCCGTGGCCTGGCAGCACCCCCTGCCCTCCATGTCCCCAGCCAGCCCAGCCTGGGCACCTCGGGCTGTCCCCACCCTCCTGCTGGGGTGGTGTCCCAGCCTCCAGGCCTTCTGCTGCAGGCCTGGGGGACATTTTGGGGCAGCACCGGAGCAGCCGGGTGTCAGGGACCAGGCGGCTGCCCGGGGGCTGCTTATGGCCTCTGACACCCAATTCCTCAGTGCTTCCCACCACCCCGGCTCCTCCAGGGCCTTCTGTCCCCTTGGAACCTCCTGCCACCCACTCCCTCACACATCCCCCTCGTGCCTTCCCACTGCCTTGTCCCGTCTGGGACTCCGCAGCCCCTCATCCCTTCACGGCCTCCCAGCACCCCGTGCCCTCAGGGGCTCCCCCAGCCTGGCCCGGCAGCAGCGCCGCAGCCCCACAGGAGCTCCAGCAGCTCCTCAGCCATCACGGCAGCAACACACGGGCAGCAGGACACAGATGGCGCTTCCTGCCTGCCACAGGGCTTGTGGCTTCAGCACAACCACCAAAGGCCAAGGGGCTTCTGGCCATTTCCCCTGCACACTGCACGCCCCGGCAGGTTGCTGAACACAAGAACCCTTTTCTCTCTCTTCCCCTATGCCCCACACAACCTGGGCAGCAAAAGAAAGGTCTTGGGACTCTTGTGGTTTATAACATATCCTATATTATTTACATACTAGATGGAAACGAAACGAAGAAAAGAATAATCTCTATGAAAAAAAAAATAACAGATGGCCCATGTGGCCCCAGAAGACAGAGCCTCTCAGCCCTAACATATCCTATATTACTTACATACTAAAAAGAAGAGAAAATAGGAAAATAACAACCCTTATGAAATAAACAATCCTGGCTGGCCCATGTGGCCCCAGAAGACAGAGCCTCTCAGGTCAGCGCTGACCACATCTCCAGCAGCGCAGCCAGCCCAAGCCCGACAGACGAGGCCGTGTCCTCCATGCCCTGAGGATTTGGTCTTGCATCCTCTGCAGGATGGAATATCGGGCACTCTGGATGGCCCGGAGGACATACAGCGTTTCAAGTGCCAGGTCTGACACGGCACAGCTTCTGTCCTCCGTCAGGTGTTCGAGGGCTGCAAGAGAGACGAACAGAGCTACGGTCAGACCCCAGAGCTGTGGGGGCCCAGCGAGAGCCCCCTGCCAGGGCCATGCCAGCCGGCTCTTGCCTTGGCCAGGAGGGAGCAGGGACCAAGGGGGTCAGCCCGAAGCTGCTGGCCACAAATGCCCCACGTGGCCCTGAAATCTCACTGTGCTCTGCCCACGCCGCCCCTCATCGGGACAGGGAGCAGAGCCCTCCACAGCCTGGCCAGGGCTGCAGCTGCCCCCGACAGCCAACACTGTCAGCCTGCTGCCGTGGCTCACCTCTGCACAACACCTGGAGCTCTGCCTGCTGCCCCCTCAGCTGCTCCCCGGCCATCCCTGAGAACACAGAGCCTGTCAGGGTCCCAGCAGCACAGCTCCCTGCCAGCGGCGCTGCCAGCCCTGTGGCCACACGGCCTCCTGCCCCGGCAGGGCTCAGCCCGGGCCCTTGCCGCATCCTGACTCAGCCCAAGGGCACGGCTGCCAGAGGCCGGCAGCAGCAGCCCCGAGGGCAGCCGGGGCTCCAGGGCGCCGGGCCCGGGTGCCGCTGCCGGGGCAGCAGCCGGGGCTGGGGCCGAGCTGCGGCGGGGCGGGGAGGGAGCCCGGGCTCGGGACTCACCGATGACCCTGATGGCCGCCGCTCGCAGGGTCTCCTGTGGGTCCTGCAGGTACTGCAGGGCCCGGCGCAGGTGCTCGGCCAAGGGGATCCTGTGGTCTGCCAGCTGGAGAGAGCGGCAGGAGGGAAGGGTTGGCGCGGGCTCTGCCCCTCGGCGGGGCGCTGCTGCCTGCGGCTAGCCCCGGCCTCCCGTGCCCGGCCAGCCCTGAGGCCCGGCCAGCAGCCGCTGGCGCCGGGCTCTGGAGGGGGCAGAGGGCCGGCTGCTGCCCGGGGAGCCGCGGTGCCGGCCCGGCCCGCAGCCCCGCTGGGCCGGGGCTCCATCGGCACCCGGCTCGGGGCCACAGGGGGCTGGAGAAGAAGCCGTGCGGACCCCGGGTGCAGCAGTGGGCAGGGGCACAGCTGCCAGCCCCACACACTGAGCACCGGGGCCAGGGGGCTTCTGTAGCTTGAGGCTGGGACTTCCAGGCTGTCCTTACCACGAGCTTAGCAAACTTCCACAGCTTCTCCTTCCTCACAGCTTTCTCCAGGTCTGGCCTCTTCAGGAAGTCAGCCGCGCGAAGGAGCGTTGTCCGAGAGGCCTGGGGAGCAGCAGAGAGCCGCAAATGGCCCCACAAGGCAGGGCACAGGAGTGTCCCAGTGCCAAGGGCTGGAGGAGGCTGCAGCCTGCAAGCCTGCGTCAGGGCAGGAGGCAGCTGAGCCCCCTGCCAAGGCGCAGCAGCAGCCCAGGAGTCCTCACCTCTGCCACATGCCGATTCTCATCTTGGCAGTGGAAAAAGAGTGGGAGCAGGCTCTGGTACACTCGTTCCTTCAGGGGCTTTCTTCCTTCTTCTTCTGCTGAAGACATCACTCTTCGAAGGAGAGACATGGAGAGCAGCTGCACCTGGCTATCAGGCTGTATGAAAGGAAGGAAGGAAAAATGACCTTATCATTGGCTTCTTATGGCCCACATCGGCACAGGTCTGCAAATGCACAGGGCACAAAGTGTCCGGGCAGCAGGCAGTGGCTGTGGCTGGGGCACAGAGCCTTACATTGTCCAGGAGTTTCAGGAGCGGCTCAGCCAGCTGCAGGGCCCTGCGCCAGGATATTGGGATGTCTTCTTTCAGGAAAATATGGCTCAGAAGAGCAGTGCTCATCCTGGCCACATCACTGTCCAAGTCCCACAGGAGGTGCACTAGTCTTCCTGTCAGGCTCTGAATTCTTTCGGCCTGTGCAGAACACAAGTGTGTGAAAGCCCGGGCAGCTGCCGCAGGGCCCAGAGGCCAAAGGGCTGTCCCAAAGCACTCGGGCAGCTGAAGCAGGAGGCAGGAGAGCTGCAAGGAGCTGCCTCAGCGCCCAAGGCAAAGGCCAGCCAAGGCCAAGTGACAGCATTGCCCAGCCTCATGCTGCCCACACGGCCTCAGCTGCTGCCCCCTTCTCACCATGGAGGGACGGTCCTTTAGCAGGAGGAGAGCCCTGAGAACCTGGTGATGCATCTCTGTGGAATTGTACCACAGGTACTTATACAAGATCTCCATTAGGCTGTCACCACAGTCACTCAAGTCCAGGCAATCTAGGAGCTGAAAGGCACAGGGCAGTGAGAGGGGAGCCGGCCGGCAGGAGCCTGGAAGTGCGCAGGGCTGGGCCCAGGCAGCAGCACAGGGCGCGGGTGCCATCCCAGGCAGCTGTGGCTGTGCCAGGGGACAGGGCTGGCAGGGAGCTGAGCGAGGTAGTGCTGGCCATCAGGCTCACCTCCACAAGGAATGCCATGGCAGAGACATCCCAGAGTGGCAACGGTTTGCTGAGCACCTCAAGCAGGTAGCTTAAGATGCTTTTGCACAAGTGGGCAGATGCACGGCGCATTACCCTGGAAGGCGGAAAATGGCAGAAAGAGTCTCAGCAAGGGTGCGAAAAGCCTCTCCCAGGACTGACTGACACAGTTGTCCTATTGCCCCAGCACCCTGTGAGGCGATTTGGGCCCTTGAGATGTGGCTGCTCCTGGACAGGTTCCTCTCGCAGCCTTTTGCAGTCTCCTTGGCCATCCCTCGGTGACGAGGCCCTCAGGCCCATGGCCACGTGGACTGTGGGGGGGCATCCCGGGCAGGGGGCACAAATGCCAGAGGCAGTGGGGAGAAGGGGGGCTCACCTGGCCAGCAGACCCACGGCATAGTGGTGGGTGTCAGCACAGAGCAGCGTGTCCCAGCCACGCTTGCGTTCCATTGCCACCACCACATGCTCCAAGTGGAGACTGCAGAGCAGGGCCTTCAGGGTCTGCACTGCAAACCTGTGTGCACAGCAAAGCCCAGGTGACGCTGGGAGCGCTGGCTCAGAGGCTGGGGAAGTGGCAGGGACAGGAGGAGTGGCATGGAGCACCTGTTGGGGCTGGTGGAGAGGCCGTGTTGCTCCTGGCATTCCTTCCAGAAGGTATGGACGTCCTCTGTCATATACAAAGTACTGAAGTACATTTGGAAGAGCAGATGCACGAAGAGGCGGGGGAAATAGACTGTGAGGATCTGTGGGCAACAGGGCCCCTGGAGGATCTTCCACATCACCAGAGTTGCCTGCAGAGGACAAAGCAGCCCGAGACAGCGCTCAGTGCCGGGGCGTCCGTGTGGCAGGGCCTGAGCATGGCAGGGAGAGGCCGGGGGAGACACGGGGAGCAGCGGGCCTGGTGGCCCTGAAGCTGCCCCTAGGCCAGGTTTGTGGCCAGTGCCTGAAGCAGGGAGATGCAGTGGGGGAAGGAGGCAACAGAGCTGCTGGAGAGGCGGCCGGCCTTGCGGTGAGCAAAGGCCAGCTCCAGAAACTCACAGTCAGGGAAAAGACAGCCGTCTTGTCCCCATCAGAGGTGCCCAGGTTTTTCTGCGGCCAGCTCCCCACCACATTGATGAGGAGCGGTGTCACTTCCTCTGAAATCCAGGGCGAGAGCAAGATGGTCGTCCACATGGCCATAGCAGCTCTGCGGGGTCAGACACAGCACCGTGGGCTGGGCAGCAGCGGGGAGCTGAGCTGGCCGCCAGCTCTGCCTGTGCCCACTGGCCCTGAGCGGCAGCAGCAGCCAGGCAGCCCAGCCCTGTGGGGACAGGCCCCTGAGGGGCAGGATGGCAGCACGGCAGCGGGCTCGGGGGCCAACTTTGTAGCAGGGCTGGCAAAGGGAGCAGCCAGAGGGCCCTGGAAGTCTGTGTTGCTCACAGCCCTGGGCCGGGCTGTACAGGGTGATGGGCTGGGGAGCCCTGAGGCCTCGGGGCAGCTGGGCCCCATACCTGTCACACGTTGGGGCCACCCGCAGGAGAGTGATGGCCACATCATCGGGCTCTGCCTCGGCCACTTGCATCAGGGCCCAGTCCATCCTGTGCTCAGCAGCCGCATTGGCCATGAGCCACTGGTGGATGTACCTCACCACGCCGGGCACCTGGAGAAGGCACAGGGAAACTTGGAATGCTAGCAGAGGGAGTCAGCAATGTGCCCAGCTTCTTCCCCAGACAAGTGCTTCTCTTCCAGCCCACTGCCATGGCCTCAAAAGCTTCAAGTGAGCAGCAGGCGTGGCTTGGGAAAGCCAAGCAATTGCTGGAGGATCAAAGGCTGGCCACAGGCTGCTTACTTTCTCTGGATTGAAAAGAGCCGTCTCTATTAGCAGATCCAGCTGGGCAGCGCTGCTCTGTTCTACCAAGACCTCTGAGGATGCTTTGACCTCAGTGTCCATAGGTCTGGTGTCTTCCTTGCCAATTCTCTTGATGTATTGGTAAAGAAACTGTAGGAGAAGGGCAGGAAGGCAGGGAAGTTGCATGGAGTGCTCCAAGTGCGGTGCTGGGCTGAGCAGTGCCAGCAGGCCCAGCGCAGGTGGGGATGGCTGCAGGTACCTGCGCTGCTCTGCGGAAGCGGCCACGGGCGGTGTCCTGCTCTTGTGTGCCGTCCATGGCTGCATCTGGCAAAGAGCAGCCAGAGCTGAGGGGCTGCAGGAGAGGCCGGAGAGCACAGCCCAGCCCTGCGTTCCCCAGGCAGGGACAGTCCCGGGATGCCCCAGGGAATGCAGCACGGCCACTGCTGCGGGGGCAGCCCCAGCCCCTTTTTTGTGCTGTCCATGGGTGTGTCTCCACAGGACAGTGTGGGATGGGATGAGATGGGATGCAATGGGATGGGATGGGGCCAAGATGGCCGCAGGCACCAGCCCTGTGGCCCAGCTCTGCCACTCACCCTCCTCCAGCGGCTGCAACTGCTGCACCTCTTCGGTCTCTGGTGCTGGGGCAGCTCCAGGGCCTTCTTCCTCGACCTCCTCCTCCTCCTCCTCCACCCAGGCCAGCTTGGGGACTCTTGGGGGTCGCTGCTCCCTATCTTCTTTCGGACTCTCCAATCCTTTCCATAGGAACAGCACCAGGGGATGGCATGGCATGTAATGGGATGGGGCCAAGCTGGCAACAGGCACTAGCCCTAAGGCCGAGCTCTGCAACTCACCCTCCTGTGGTGCCTGGAAGTCCTGCACCTCTTCAGACTCCTGTGCCAGGACAGCTCCAGAGCCTTCTTCTTCCTCCTCCTCAAGCCAGGCCAACTTGGGCACTCTTGGGGGTCGCTGCTCCATGGCAGTGACTGGATTTATGGCTACTTGCAGGAGAGATGGCTCGGAAAAGCTCGGAGTCAGCAAGTCCTGCAGTCGTGCCTGGAAGGCACCTGCAAGACTCAAGTCCTGGCAAGATTGCAAGACAGCGAGTCCTGCACTTGGGTCTTGAGGGCTCCTGCCACAAGGACAGGAGGCTCCTCGACAGGGATTGTGGTCTGGTCTCAAGGGCAGAGACTGCAGGGATGGGCGACACCTCGGAAAAGCTCCGGGTCACCAAGTCCCACAGTCTGCCCTCAAGAGAACCTTAAGAAGGAAGCCTCGGCAAGGCCACAGGTCAGCAAGACCTGTGGTCTGGCCTCGAGGTCACCTGTAGGAACAGTGCTTCAGAAAAGCTCCAGGTCCGACACAAAGGAGTGCGCTGTGCGGGGGCTCCTCACAGCACCGCTCTGGCGCGTCCTGACCCGTCGCGTGCACCGAGCACTGTGGCGTGGCCCTGTCACCGCCAGCTCCTATGTCAGCACGTGTCACAAAGGGCCCTTTGACATCTGCTCCCGTTGCCACCATCCCACGGTGACCGTGCTGCAGCGTGTCACAAAGGGCCCTTGCACACCCTGCCCTCTGCCCTGGGGCCGCCCCCATCCCCCCCCCAAGTGGCCCAGCTTGGAAGGAATCCCTTGCCCAAAGTGTCTAAGACAGCTTGATGGGATCTTTCGGAACAGCTTGTTAGAAATGAAATGGAGGCAAATTTATCAATAGGAATTTTATTGAAAACTTTGTAAAATTTACTCATGGAAATGTCTCGGTGTTGAGAGACAGGTGTCTGCTAGGGAGGGCAGGAGCCTCCCTTGGAATGAAAAATGTAGACCCCCCTCCCTCCAAATTATGATAATCCTGAAATCAAGGGGCTCTCAGGCAGAGATCTGGGGATAGGAATGACAGTTCTTTACTAATATTTATAACCAGGCAAACAAACAACAATAACTACAGCGTTAGCAAGAAAACAGAACCAGGGACCCTGTGACAGCTTTCTGGGCTGAGACGGGAAAGGATGGAGGAGAGGCTTTGTTTCACAAACCCCCTCAGGTTGGCAGTCAGTGCTGGTGCTCCTGCAGGGCTCTGAGGAACACTCAGCTGGAACAGCAGGGATGAGCTGAGATCCCGGGCCAGTGGCTGAGGTGGATCAGCAGCTCCGTGGTGGTGGCTGGCACTGCCACACGTCCCGGCAGGACAGGGGGTGCGAGGCCACCAACGAAGAGGGAAGAAGGAGAAGAAGCAGCAGCTCCATCTGGGTGATGGCGAAATTCCCATCTCCCCACCACAACAGCTCTGTACCCAAAGTGTTCTTCTCCGAAGCTGAAGAAGACACCAAACTGTCCCCACCCTCCCCTTTTCCTGCCCCCTTCCCCCCCTGGGCCCAGCCAAACTCTTTATCTTTCCTCAAGCACACACCAGGTACCCGCAGTTAAGTTTTCCCTGCAAGTCATGAGTAAAAATTCCACAGGCAAGCCAGAACTAAATAGAAAATAAAGGACACGTAACCCCCAACACCTGTAAGTTGTATCTTGAGAGTCAGCCAGGATCTTTGTTTGCCAGAAACACCTCTGAAGTTTAATCAAGGCATTAGTCATCAAAATTATTTTGAAAATTTAAAGATCAAAGTAGCCAAAATACTCAATGTAACTAATTGCTGGGTATGTTCTCAGCTCAGGTTGGGAGGAATGGGGTTCCCTCGGAGGGCTCACCCTGTGGGGTGGCCAAAACTCTGTCAATGGGCTCTGACTTGTAACGGATCCAGTGCAGGGACACTGACAGAAAACTGTGCTGTGGAACACAGGAATGCAATTATCAGTTTTACAGGATTGACTGAGATTTCCCTTCCGGAGAAACCAAGCCCTGTTCTAGCTGGAGGCCACAATGTGAAAGGATTTCTGTGCTTTACCATCACAAGCTTACTCCTTCTTTTTCCTCACTCTCATTCATGTTAGGAACAATAATTCTGTTGTCCATGGAGCTGGCACCTTTTGAATTCCAGAATAATGTCCCCAAGGTCCTTTGCTGTTCAGCTTTACCGCGCTGTCTGTGGCTAACAAGGCTTGCTGGGGTCCTTTTCCCTTCGGCTGGAGAGGTGCCAGGTCCCAGTCCCTGCGGGACAGCCAGGCTCCTGTCTGGAATTGGTGTGGAAGTCCCTCAGGGTCACATCAGCCTTCACATGGAGCCCCGTGGATCTGAGCATTTTCCAAAGGGGCCGTTGGGGCAAACAGGGAGATTTGGTCTGGCAGGGTCTGTAAAACAATATCCCATCCCATCGACTTGTTCTGGCAGAGAACACTTGGCTGCAGGGACATATTCCCATTGTTCCTGCCCAGGTCTCAGGATTCAAACAGTGTTGTCTTTGCCCAGAGCTGTTCCTTCAGCTGGCTTGGGAGGGCCATTTGGCCTCTGGACCCACACTCTGGCTCCTTTATTAGGACTGCTGGGTCCAAACTCTTTTTATCCACAAATGGAGGCAATTTGAAGTGGATATTCTTTCTTCACAATTATTTTTTCAATTGCGATATCAATATTTCTTCTACCTTGTCATGGGGTTGAACAATCAAATCTTGTTCACTATTGTTTAACAGACTTACTTCAATTTCTCCTTGATAATCTGCATCAATTCCTCCTCCCGTGACATGAACCCTTTGCAAGGCCAAGCTCCAGTGAGCAGTTATCAAACCAAAGTGTCCTGGAGGAATCTTAATTCTTATTCCTGTATTGTAAACTGTCATTTGCTTCTGATTTCTCCTAATGAATTCCAGTGCATGAAGGTCCAGCCCTGCAGCCTCTGGGGTGGCCCTGGCAGGGGCCATCACACCCAGAACAATTTCCCAGGCAGTCCAAGTCTCACTGTCCATGGCTGTGTTTGCAAATTGGGTGCAGCCGTGCACACCCAGGGGTTTCCATTTCCCAGTGGGCCCATTGTTAAGGGCATGGAGCCCATCTGGGAGATGGGTTCTCCACTGGGACAGGTTCCCATCTCCTCATTTTATCAGCTGCTCTTTTAACAATTGTTCAACCAATCCTGTAGCTTGTAGATTGTGTGGTACGTGAAAAACCCAGCAGTCTTAATGACTGTGTTTTTCCCAGGAACAGACAAAGCATTCCACATCACAGCATTGCCAAACCCTATAAAAATTGCCAGTTTTATCCCTTCCTCCTTTATTCCTTGTATACAGTTCACAAAGTTTACCATTGACATTCGGGTCTTTGCTAGTCCTTTTTTGTAGGGTATTTTAGTGTTACAGTGAGCAGCCAAAGGTAATGTCATGGGGTAGCTTTACCTTTAAGACAGCTTAGAGGGAGAGAAAGTTGAAGCTGCTGGTGGCTGATGGGAGTTTTTCCTCCCCATCAATTATCAGTCATTTCCAAGAATTGACAGCAGATCTGACTATTAAAAAGTGAATTCCACTTGTAAACACCCCCTTAAGAAGTTGTAAGAGACGGTCCGAAGATTCCCTCATCTGTCTCACAACCGTCTCAAGGACAGAGACTGAGACCCTGAATATCACAAGGGACTTGGTTTGGGGGTTTGGGCCTAGCTGAGATGGATGTTTGCTCAGTGATTGTTTGCAGGAGGTTGCACGGTACACTGCTCTCGTTCCTGCTGGTGAGCAGAGGCTTGGTAACCTGCGCAACGGGTTTTCCACGACTCATGGCTCTCATTCCTGCTGTTGAGCAGAGGCTTGTGCCTGGTACCCTGTGCAATGGGTTTTCCACAACACCTTGTCCTTGTTCCTGCTGGTGAGCAAAGACTTGCAAGACATGGATCGCTCTGTACCCTACACCTGCTCCCTGCGCAATGGAATTTCATTACAATGATCATCAATCTCATCTGGTTTTGGCCCTGCGCCCCTCGCTTTGCAAAAGACTATAAAATTATACCCCAAACTCACCTTCCTTTGAGATCTCCCCAACGGACAGAAGACTCTGCGTCGTTGGACGGCTGAGTGGACTTCAACGTTGGTAGCTATAATCCCCTTACTCTCTTTTCCTTATGCTTTGCTTTCTCTTTTCTTTCCCTCTATCGCATATTAGTGCTGATGAGCACTCAATAAACTGTGTTTTCTTGTTTAAGTCCTTGGTTTGCTGATAATCTTTTGTACTCTAAGACCGGCTAAAAGAACCACATCACGAATCCCACCTTGCGGATCGTGACATAAATTGGCGTCACGGACAGGATTCTGAGAGACAGAAGGGGTTGCAGGTTGTTGTGCAGTCTGTATCAGGGGAAGGACGTTTCGCTTCAGCCGCACCTAGCCTGCCACGCTGGTGAGCAGTGTCTAGAAAGCAAGGGAGGCGACTCGAATTTCTCACAAACTGCACACGCCCAGGTGAAAAGCACCCCTACACTCATTTGAAGGCTCTGTCTTCAGAATTTTACACGGGATCTTTGAGTACAAAAGGTGGGACTTACTGGTTTTTTATATTTTGACTGCTTGGTGTAGCGGAGAGTCTGAATTTTAACATAAAGGTGTGCCTCCCAAGCAGATTTGGTCTCTCCACCCACGACAGGGGGGAACGCAGCGTTGGCTGCGTCTGATGTAGTGTAACTGAGTTTTACCTCCCTGTAGTGGTTCTGTGTACTGTTACGTGTTTTTGATGAATTTTGACTGCTTGGTGTAGCGGAGAGTCTGAATTTTAACATAAAGGTGTGCCTCCCAAGCAGATTTGGTCTCTCCACCCACGGCAGGGGGGAACGCAGCGTTGGCTGCGTCTGATGTAGTGTGAGTTTTACCTCCCTGTAGTGGTTCTGTGTACTGTTATGTGTTTTTGATGAATTTTGACTGCTTGGTGTAGTAAAGAGACAACTTGAATTTTAACATAAAGGGGTGCCTCCCAAGCAGATTTTGTCTCTTCATCCATACAGGGACGCGAAGGGTGACGTGGCAAAGGCTGCGTCTGTGCGTAACTTAAGTCTTACCTCCCTGTAGTGGTACTGAACCCTTCACACACACAAACATGAGTGAACACTCTGAAAACTCTAGTATAAAAGATAAAGCTGCATTCATTGCTTTGTTAGCAAAACACAATGCTAAGCCCTCCCCAGCTGGGGAAGAATGGGCTCAAAATAATTGGTTTAACCTGGAAAATGTAACTGATAGAATTTGCTCCCTGCAACATGAGGCAAAATTCAAATTTGGCCGTAATAAAACCATAATTTGTTCTGTATTGGGAGCTTGCCTTACGTCAGCTGTAGAGGCTCGTACGAGACGAAGGCAGGAAGAAAATGCAATTATTGAATCCCTACAAAATTTAGTTGAAAGTTTGCAAAATGAAAATAATTTGTTACGAACTGCTCTGAGTGAGGAGTGTGCCAAAAATTCACAGTGTGCTGATTCCTTTAAGGAGTCGCTGGAAAAAGAAACTCCTCAGATAAATCACAAATATTCTCAAGCAGAATTACATTTGGTAAAAAACTGTGGTGAAAACTGTTGCTCCCAAATAAGACCTTTGATTAAAACAGAATATAACTATATCAATGATGAAGATCTTGATCCACATATAACCACTAAAGAAATCCCGTACACTGCTACTGAATGGGCTAAGTTAAAAAAGGAGTATGGGCGTCTCCCTCACGAGTCAGAGACAGAATATGTATTTCGAGTGTCTCTCACAGGGGGAGATCAAATTCGATTATCTGAACAAGAAGCAAGTGGTTACTGGGGACATGGTGTTTTCATAACAACAGGAGATAACCACAACCCATGGTCCCTAACACAGCGAGCTGCATATTGGGCAGGGGGACTTAACCCCCTGGAAAGGGGAGATCCTGTAGCTCTAACCGGCTCCCCAGACCAAATTCTCAAAAACATGCATAAGGCAGCTTGTCTACAACTGATTTATGAAAGAAAATTAATTGTTGGTTATGAATCACCAATTTTGTTACCTGTGAAAGCTGAAATTATGACCCCTTTAATTTGTGGTCTTTCAGAATCACTGAAACCTACAGCAATTCTCCTCCAAACAACCATAGATGATATCCTTGTGGGAGGAGATGAAAAAGAAGTAATAAAAAATAAAGATGCTGAAAAGAGGTGCACTACCTGGGAAAAGGGATTGTTGGTAGTTAATCCAGCTCTCATAGAAGTAGAAAAAATTACACAACAACAACCAATTGCATTAAAAGGCCCTTTTGAAATTACTAAGACAGCCACTGCTGGGACTCTCCACCCTGACGGGGTGGCCCAGAGGGCCACAGTGAGGAAGTGGTATGCCCAGATTGAACATGACTCTAACATCTTCTCAATAACAGAAGGAGCTGTAAAAAATCAAGTGATACAAAAAACTGAGAGCTTAAGTAGCAGCCATGACAAACCTGACTTGATAATTAAAGAAACCCCTCCCAACATAAAAACAGAAAAAGGTAGGCTGATTTCTAGCCTACAGTATTGGTGGAACTTGGGGGTGAAGAAAGGGGTACCGAAGGGTTTAATGGTTAACCTGCCGCTTAAAAAATTAAGTAAATTGGTCTCTCAGTGGCAGGATTCCATCCCCATTGTACCAAGCGCTCCACCTCACCCTCAACTGATTCTGGGCAGTGGGCCAAAGCAACACCACTCACAGGTTCTGGACAGTGAGCAAAAACAATCAGCAAACTCTTGGTTCACTGATACCTCTGCCAAACGAGAGGGAGAGGTGTGGAGGTGTGGGGCAGTAGCCCTCCACCTTTCCTCTGCTGAACAAATCGCTACTGAGGAAGAAAGCAGCACTCAGGCTGCAGAGCTGATAGCTGTTTGGAGTGTTTTCCAACATGAGGTACAGAATACCTCCCTTGTCTGTATTTACACTAACTCCTCTGCTATGTTCAAGGGATATACTGAGTGGCTTCCTTTTTGGCAACAAAAGGACTGGGAAGTAAACAGAATTTCAGTATGGCAGAAGGAAAAGTGGCAAGAAATTCTACGCTTTCTGCTGGTAAGAGTGGGGATTATATCTTGGTTAGTCCAAACTGAAACTTTTAAAAGAACTACAGGAGAATATTCATGGGTAACCTCCGATGCCCTGGGGATAGAGCATTGGATAAACACCCACTGGATAATTCCATCATTTTAATCTCCTGCCCCTATGTGGCAGACTCTGTTTTGTTTATTTTCTACAGAAGAACACCGAGGGACATGAAGATCAGATAAACCATGAACTTATAGATTTAAAATAAATGCTGTAACAAAGCCTATATTAAGTGTGATAATCACATACCATGGTGTAAATACCCCTTTTGTGCTGAATGGTAAAACTAACGTTTTCCCTTCTTTTCTGTTAACTCAAGGTGATGATGTTTCAATACGCTGCAGACTGAGTACCGGATCCCACACTGAGCCTGTACACAGTCAAGTTGCCGGATCTCATGGCCAGGTTATATCTTGTGACACTCGGAATCAAGATTGTTGGCTGAATTTAACGGCTGTACAATTACCTATCACACAACCACCAATTAGACTGACTCCAAAAATTTCTGAAATTGGACCCTATGTAATCAGGAAAACTGGCCAACAACAAATGCTATTTAATCCAGCATGGTCTATCAAACAAGTTAAATTACTAATGCAAAACAATGTCTCAGAGATTCAGCCAGCTTGTTCACCTTTTTTGCAAAATTCCTTTGAGGGGTGGACAACCTGGTTGCGAAAGTGAAATTCTTTTCACAAACGGATGACAAGAGATATAACCGGTGTCGTGGGATCAGGACTAGGAATTTTGAATAGTATTGATTCAGAAGTATTGATGAATAAATTGGCTGTTGCAACTAAAGATTTGACCAAAATACAACAACCACTGAGGTCATCTTTAACTGCTTTGGGAACCCAACAGTGGTTGCTATTAAACATATTACCAAATTGGGAAAGGGTAGATGTAGATGATCACAAATTAATAATTGATGCACTCAGTGCTACCCAAAACAATGTTTCTCTGGCTCTTAGCTGTATTCAAGCCCAGTTGTGGATGCAGTCAGTTGCTGCATCAATTATCAGAGAGGGTGAAGAAGGCACCTTTCCCACTGAGATTCGGAAAATAGTCTGGGACAATGCCAATGATTTTGAAAAGGAATTTCAATCTTGGTGGAATTTGGTAAATTTTACCTACGATCCCACCACAAACACAGCCACAGCTTTTGTGTTGACAATACGTAATGCTTCAGTACATTCAATCTTTCCTATCATTGCATTGGGGCTGAATCATGACGGAGCTGTTCTCTATCCTTTAGAGCATAGGGAATGGGCCCGTCAGATTGGTGGGAAATGGCAAACTGTTGGTTTAGAAAATTATATTGTCCAGGAACAACAAGGGTTTATCTGTGAAAGTAATGCAATCAAAGCTCAAGACATTTGTTTAGACACAGAACAGAATATCTGTCATTTTGAAATCCATCCTAATGACACTTCTGAAACAGTGCTTGTGTATGTAGGCAATGGATGTGTATGCTTGAGAACTGCTTGTGATAGTATGCTTGTAGAAAACATAGTAGTGGATACTAAGAATCATTCAAATTTTTGTGTATGCAATTTTACTGAGATTATAGGTTGTGACTTTTCTTATTTAGCTCCAGTTACTTCATATTATCTTTTGCAGTATAATTACACTTTGATTCATTGTTTAGTGCCTGCTCCAATTGGAATGAACTTTACTCTGATAAGGCAATTGTTGCTTCACCAGGATTTAATCGAAATTTTGGAAAAGATCAAAAAGGATGGACAAAAGACCTTAGTTACGGTTCACCACAATGTGAAAGGAATACATCGTGTTCTGGAAAGAGTAAGGAAAGGTGCTGAACACAAGTGGTGGGACACTCTTTTTGGGTGGTCACCAACTGCTACAGGTGTTTTGAACAAATTGTGTCATCCCATCATCGTCCTCTTGGTTTTAGTTTTACTTGGTTTTGTTCTATCAACAATCTTGTACATCCTGAATTGGAGAATGATGAAGAGGTTGACACAATTGACTTCCATAATGGATGCACACAACATGATTGGTACTTTACATGTTGCTGATACCCCTAAGGTTATCGATACTCGATGAATTATGCAGGCACTACAATAAATAATTTGACATTGTGACTATGAGGTTAATCATTTTATCATGGTGTATTTTAGAATATAATTTATTGTTTGTTTTAAGATAAGAAACCAATATGTAAGTCTTAGTCGAAATTATATATATGGAATAGTTTTTCTTTGAAATCAGCATATTGATTTACTTATTGTTTTTGTTTTCTCTTTTTCCTTTTTCTGTCCCTTATCTTTTCCCTACTACCTGTCTCTGTTTTTTCTGGGATATACTACCAACTGTAACGAGTCCTGAAGACTTCAGAGAAGAATTCTGCAGCAGCACTACAACATCGTGCAGAAAGACCTCGACGATTGTGAGCCACGGGGTGGTGTAAGAGACGGTCCGAAGATTCCCTCATCTGTCTCACAACCGTCTCAAGGACAGAGACTGAGACCCTGAATATCACAAGGGACTTGGTTTGGGGGTTTGGGCCTAGCTGAGATGGATGTTTGCTCAGTGATTGTTTGCAGGAGGTTGCACGGTACACTGCTCTCGTTCCTGCTGGTGAGCAGAGGCTTGGTAACCTGCGCAACGGGTTTTCCACGACTCATGGCTCTCATTCCTGCTGGTGAGCAGAGGCTTGTGCCTGGTACCCTGTGCAATGGGTTTTCCACAACACCTTGTCCTTGTTCCTGCTGGTGAGCAAAGACTTGCAAGACATGGATCGCTCTGTACCCTACACCTGCTCCCTGCGCAATGGAATTTCATTACAATGATCATCAATCTCATCTGGTTTTGGCCCTGCGCCCCTCGCTTTGCAAAAGACTATAAAATTATACCCCAAACTCACCTTCCTTTGAGATCTCCCCAACGGACAGAAGACTCTGCGTCGTTGGACGGCTGAGTGGACTTCAACGTTGGTAGCTATAATCCCCTTACTCTCTTTTCCTTATGCTTTGCTTTCTCTTTTCTTTCCCTCTATCGCATATTAGTGCTGATGAGCACTCAATAAACTGTGTTTTCTTGTTTAAGTCCTTGGTTTGCTGATAATCTTTTGTACTCTAAGACCGGCTAAAAGAACCACATCACGAATCCCACCTTGCGGATCGTGACAGAAGTACAGACAGAATTCTCTTGCTCTCTTTGTTTTCCGGCTTCTGAGGAGGTAGCGGGCTCTGTCTCAGCCTCCTCCCCCCTCTCCAGGCCGACAAGGCTGCGGGGTGGAGGAGGGGAGGGGGAAGAGAAGCAGCGCTCGTCAGCCGAGCTTGGTTTTCAGTTTTTGTTGGTAGACTGAAACTTAACACCATGAACTCTTGCAGTTTTCTTAAAGCTTTTAATTTTTTTGCTACCTGGATAAACATACAGATTACTCCTTTTGTCAGAAAGACAGAGAGAGAGACAATCAACATAGAGGAGACATCATAGAACCACCAAAAACAGTGAAGAAAAGAGTTAAGTTTAAATAAGAAAGAGAGAATAAGATGATGCTTTACAGCTGAAATATCTTTCTGTTAAAGCTATGGAGATAGACAATAATAGTATAAAAAGACTCCTTTAATTCATGATAAGAGTATTAGGAGGAATGAGATATTCAAAGTGTAACTTTTGAGCAGAAGAAAGAGAGAGTACTTGTGATACTGTGAGTTGCTGGAATTGAGTTGAGTGAAGATTTTGAAGCTTTGAGAGGCAAAGAGAAAACTGTTTTCCAGGAAGGCTCACAGAGACAAATAAAGAAGACTTCTGCCTTTGAATAACTTATCCTTAAAAATAAGATTCCTAAACTCTGTGACCCATACACACCTCGGAGATGTGAAATGGGAGGAGAAGATTTAATGACAGATTTCCGGGCAGCTGGCATTAGAGAAATAGAAAACTATGATGAAAAATAGTTTTCTAGTGAGAAACTCTGTAAGCTAACAGAAAGAGACTTCTGGTTCTCTACAAAGACTGATGAAAGACTGTAGCAAGAATTAAGACTGTTTTTCACCACTAGAGTCCTAAAGTTATTTGTCTCTATGTTGTCATGTGTACAGAGAAATAGTGAAGATGTGGAAGATAAGGAGGTTTTCTGAAAGTTTATTCTGGTATTCTTATTCTTGTAGTTTGTTAATAAACTGTCTTTATTCCCTTTAAGTCTTAAGCCTGTTTTGCTCTTGTTCTAATCCATATCTCACGACAAGAAATAAGTAGTTTTTAGTTACTGGTTTAAAACCACGACAAATTGGAATTGTCAGCATTATTTCACATTATCGATTTTTAGTTATATATATAAATATATATTATTATGTTGTTATTATTATTGTTATTATTATTTTACTTGGACAAACAAACCTGAGCTAAAGACTAAGTGACTTCTTCTGTCACTCCACGTGGGAGCATTCCGAAAACGATTGTTCCTTCTGTTGGTGCTGTTAACAAAATCCCTCCTTGTCTTCCCAAACCCATGAGTTCTTTTCCTTTTTCCATATGCAATGTTTGGATGCATTTTAAGACATCCAGCGGTTCAGCCTCTTTTAACCGACTGCCCCACTGCTCGCACGGTGCTCCGACCTCAGCCCCACTCCAGAGCCAGCGAACTCTGGGGAGGGCTTCCCTTCTGGGAATTACAGATGGGACTGATTCCTTACATTTACATTTTAAAAGTGACATTTTGTTGTGATCTGGCTAGACTTTGCCAGTTTTGTTTCAGCAGCAGGCAGAGTCAGCACCAAAGGCACAAACACCACCTGAAGGAATCAGTGTCACTTACTGCAGCTCCAAGCAGCAAAAGATGACAAAAGGAGCAGCTCAACAATGAATCCAATCATCAGTGCCAAAGATTGCCTGCAGGGATTAACAAAGATCCAGCACCAGTTCCCCTCAGACTTTGCCATCCCCAGATCCACCCATCAGCTGGGGAAGCTGTCACAGCCAAGGGCTGGAGAGCCACTCCAGACACTGGGAATTGCTGCAGGTGCCTCCAGCCACAGGTGAGGCTCCAACCCCGCTGTGAGAGAGGGCCCAGCTTTGATAGTGCTGAATAAACAAACTGACAGCACTTCTGGTGTGGGAATATCTGGTTTCATCCTCCTCTTGGGTCCCTACCAAAGCCTGGCCAGGCCTCAAGGAGGAACCAAGGGAGTCAACCCTGACCATACACCCCAAACAAGGCCAGATGTGGGATTTCATGGCCTTGTCTGGCTTCTAAACACAGAGAGGTCAATCTATGTTTCATTGATGAGTGGATACAACTATCACAGTGTTCATGACCATGAATATTTCAGTAATGAGCAGATGGACAGATAACCTTTGGCTGGAAGGTTCATCCAGAGATCACCTTTGGCTCAGGGCCTGTTGTTCAGGCCTCACTCAGGGCCTGTTGTGCAGACCTTGGCACTTCAGGAACGAGGGTTAGTGGGGGGCTTGACACTGCTGGGTGACTGGCTGGACTGGATGAGCTCAGAGGTCTTTTCCAGCAGAATGGATTCTATAATACCAGGATTCTATCTGCTGCATTCAGCTAGGTCCATTACTTAGCAGCATTACTTTAGTCCAAAAGCCCCCTCTTGCTCAGCTCTTGTGGCCTGAGGCTTCAGCTCCTTCAGCTCCTGGTGCTGAGCTGCTCAAGCTGAAGGAGACCACTGGGAGAGAAGAATAAGTTCATTCAATTCCTTCTGGGACACGGAGAGGGGAAATGTGAAAACAGGAGCATTGTTTGGTGTGGCCTCCTCTCTGCTCTTCACACTTTCAGTGCTTTGACCCAGCCAAGAGCTTTCTCCAGGATTCAATGAAGCAGCTGTTCCTGCTCCCAGCTCTGGCTCTTCCCAGTCTCTGACCTTGACTGGTTTTGTCCCTCTTGCTGTGCCCTCTGTTCCCCCAGGGGGCTGCCCCAGACTGAGGGATCAGATGCAGGCACTGCTGCTGCTCCCTCGGGACCAGCCCCAGTTTGGTTGTTGCTGTCAGTGCCAGCAGAAGCCGTGGCTGGAGCAGCGGGTGCTGACAGTGCCCCAAGGCCCGGGGCTGGAGGGGTCCCTGGGCTGGGGCTGGGAGGGAGCTGCCCCTTGTTCTCCCTCTGCCTCCCACAGAGCTGGGCCGGGCACAAGTGGGGCAGCAGAGCCAACAGGGAGCCTGCGAGTCTCTTGCAGCCGTGCCTGCTCAGAGTTTGGCCTTGGAGCTTCAGGTGGGCAAAGGCAGCTGCTCTGCTCCCTCTGCGTGTCCCCGTGTTCAGCACTGCTGCTCCATCAGTCTGTGCCCAGCAACGGGGAAAATGCCTCAGCCCTGCAGGGCCAGGAGCTGCCAGGCTCTGCCTGAGCAGCTCAGCCAGCGGGAAGGGAGCTGCTCCACACGGGAACCAGGAGCAAAGGACATGCCTTTTCTAGGACATGTTTTCTGTAAAAAAAACCAACAAAAACAACAAAAGCAAACAAAAAAAACCCCCCCAAAAATATGAAAGATAAAAATTACCCCCAAATGTGTAGTGAAGAATCTTCTGTAACACTGGAGTAAGAAAGAGGTAACTGATCTTTTGAAAAAGAGAACTCAGCTTTGATTTTAGTTCCTTAGTTTGTTCATGTGCTAGTGAAAAGGATCCATTAGCTGCCTTCCTTGAGAGATTTTATGGATGTTTTCCAATATTAAGATATTTTACACTGCAGTTAAAGGAATAGAAAATTGAAATACATGTTCTTCATGACTGTGTCTTGAGTGTAAAAATTTTGCAGTTTGAAACTTGGACCTAAATGATGAGTTTGGCGGGAGAAATGCAGCACTCAACATGAATGATCAGCAAGTCTCATTTATTGGTAACTCTAAAACCACTTATATAGCATCAATAATTAGGCTCATACATAGTGCAAAAGCAAGCTCATTATTGGATATTTTTATTTAAGGTCAACTCCACCTAATTCAACATTCCTGTGATCGCTCATCTATGCTGAATTCACATTCTTCTGATCACAGCGTCCTGTTCTCAGTTAACAGTTATCACTAAGGCCTTCCTGACCTTGCAACATCTCACACCAACTGTACTCTATTGTCTCATTCTTTCCCAGCTAACTGCTGCATGGGAACATGACCTTTGCTCTCTAGCCATTCCTCTGTAATTCCCCTGTTTTCTTTTTGTACTAACAAAACTGTAGAAGTAGCCCTTTTCATCATGTTTTGCAAGCATTGCAGTATGCAAGGAATAAACAGTAGCACAATCACAATGATCAATATAACAACAATTGCCATTTGTGCCAAATATTTTAACCATCCTGTGAGACCTAGGGATTGAAACCATTCCTCTAATGGATTTGTTTCCATGGTTAATATTTTCATATTGTTCTGTAGTTGTCGGAGATGAGCATGACTAGACACTGAATGGTCAGAAAGATTCATGCAACACATCCCATCAAAGTCTTCACAGCCGTGGCCCTGTGCTAATAGCAAAAAATCAATAGCAGCTCTATTCTGCAATACAGCATGCCTAACACTGTTCATTTCCAAAAGCAAATCAGACAAAACCTTTGATGTAATATTAAACTGTTTTCCTGTCCAACATGCCAGTCGTCGTAACTGTGTTAAGGCTTGAGCACTAGATACTCCAGGTGTAAAAACAGATGACACAATCACTGTAGGACGTTCCCAAAGTTCAACCTGATCCTTGCATTCTGGCCCCAATTGGAACACACTTCTTTTTGTTCGTAACCTGGTTCTATTGGCTCCTCATAGTTGCTGTATAGTGGGTGCAAACAATGTCAATTTCCCAAAATAACAAGGCCCTCCATAAATGTTTGCTGGCAGTCCTTGCCATGCACGATCTCCACAGATTAGAAAAATACCAGGTGGTAATTGTAGAGGTGAACTGCTAGAATTTACCTTGTGAGACCAATTGCCACAGTATGCATCGTTATTCTGCAAATACAGCAAATTTTGTGGAGAAACATTTGTACCATTTGGCCCATGACACCTTTTTGCATGATTGTTCCTAGCCCAATTGACAAAAGTTAAACAATAATTGCTAGGGGCTGAGCCTAACAGTCTTAACTCTTGTGATTCTGACCCGGTAACATTTAAACCTGCAGCAATGTACTAATTTTGAGCACCAATGGGATTTGCTGGGATTAAACCTGTGTCACAAATATTGATCGTGAATTTACCTGATGGGATTTCACATAATGTTTTGTTTGCTTCCTTGGGTGTTTTCCAATTCTTTGTCCATTTTTTAAACATTGTGGCATTGAGTGAATCCTCTAAAGGTGCACCCACTAAACAAGTTCGAAAAGGATCTGAAGGGGTGGCCATTGAAAGGCAAAAATTATCTTGTCCAGTTTGATTGGCCCACATTATCCACATATTTTGTCTCTCATCAATGTCAATCAAGAGCCCTTCATTTCCCTTTATCATGGTAAACCACCATAACAACCGGATCAGAGATAGTCCTTTAAGAACTTTAAAAAGATTGTGGCAGTTCAGCCAGCATCTTGGCTGGATCCCATGGGAGATCTTGCTTCCCTTTTCTTTTACCCCTCTGCCTCGCGGGTCGATTCTGTTGCTTCGAACCACGGGCTGTTCCATCTTCTCAGCAGCAGGGATAACTTTCAGGGAAAGACCCTTTCTCTTGAGACTGCCATTTTAAGAATTGCTCCCAATTTTTATTTTTTACCCCTGGAATATCACACCTGACCTGTGTAAGTGTTTTATGAGAGCGTATTGTGGTTATTTCAATAATATACGGCAAAGGGGTATTCGGATGATAACAATAATTTTCTGGATTAATCCCAAAAGCAAAAATCTCCCACCATCTATCAGATCCTTTTTCAAATTGTCCTGTTTGTATACCTTCCTGTAATGCAACCTCAGTGAAATTTCTTTCAAAGTTGTAACACTCTGTACAAATCCCTCTTGGGGATCGACCCCACTTAGAATGTGTCCAGCACTTTTATTTACACACTTTACAAATGTAACATACAAAAGGATAACATTCACACTCTGGTACTGTATACAAGATTTGCATGTGAGAGTTCATCAGATCCCGTCTCTATGTTGCTGGCAGAGAGCGAGAAGTATCTGCAGAATTTTCTGGATCAGCTGAAGGTAAATCCCTGGGATCAGCAGGTTTAGTCCATCGGCTCGGCACCCAGACAGGCCCTGTGGGGGTAGACACACAAAGATAACCACGTCCCCAATACAGTACCTTGCTGGGACCTCCCCACAGTCCTGTTTTTGGATCTTTATAGACCAATTGGTCTGCCCTAGCATTTCTTTCTCCTAAACCCACATCCCATTTGTGACTACAAATATGGATAATAGCAAAGGCAGCAGTCCTCAACTTTACTGCTCTTTGAAGCTGCAAAAACAGTTCATATAAACGAGGATTTTTTACTTCCTTTATGTCTGCTTTTTCAATACGTTCACTCACTCCTGCAACATATAAAGAATCAGTTACCACATTAACAGGACCCTTAAACTGCACCAAAACCCAAACAACAGCGACTAATTCCAGAGTTTGTAATGTGTCCTCCTTTTGAGCTGGAATAATGTGATGATTCCATTGTCCTTCTGAATTTTGCCATGTAGCAGCAGCTGTGCGAGATTTCTTTCCAGCATCAGTGAACACCGTTGATGCCCCTGGTAACGGCACAAATGATCGTTTGGGCTTTTCAATCCAATTCTGCTGGCCTATCCATCGTAGTGGTATTCGAGGCACCTCCCCAGTACTGACCACACTGCTGTTGTCAAGCAATGCTTCTTGCAGTGTGGAACTGTGAATTAAATACCAGTCTAAAGTGTCCTTTTTTATTGGTATCTGAATGACAGCTGGATCTGCACCCATAATTTGTCACAATCGCTTCTACCTTTGTTTTATTAAATCTGCTAAAATTTCAGTTTTTTGAATTAAGGTATGTCTCTGTTGTAGTGGTGGCAACAACCACTCTAATACCCATATCTCCCCTGTTTTCTTTTGTTGCTGTGTTAAAGCACCGATGAGATGTTGATGTCCAAACCGTACAGTAAAGTTAATGTCCAAGTCTGGATCTCGCCTACGAACAACACCTGTCTGGATACCGTCCATTATTTTATTGAGAGCTTCTTGTTGTTCACTGGTGACCTGTATAGGTGCTGTAGGATCAGTACCTTTCAACAAAGGTCATAAGGGTTGTAAAAGTTCATTAGGAATACCTACAACAGGTTTAAGGCATTGCAAATCCCCCAGCAATCGTTGAGCATCATGAACAGTATGAAGTGACATGTTCAATGACAGTTTCTGAGGGGCAACATACTGCTCAGTTAAAGTCCCCCCGAGATATTTCCATGGGGATGACTGCTGTATTTTCTCAGGTGCAACAACCAGTCCATTCTGAAGTAGTTGTGTTTGAATGTCTTTAACTTGTTAATCTGCAAAAGGTTGTGACTGAGCAAAAAGAACGTCATCCATATAGTGATAAATAATGGTTGTAGGCCATCGAACACGTAGTGGCTGCAAAGCATTATCAACATAAAGCTGGCACAAGGTAGGAGAATTACGCATACCCTGTGGTAAAACTGTCCATTCAAATCTCTTGTCTGGTTCTGCTCAATTTAATGAAGGCAAGGTAAAAGCAAATCTGCAAGTATCCTGTTCATGCAGTGAGATAGTGAAAAAACAGTCCTCTAAATCAATTATTAACAAGGGCCAATCTCTTGGCAACATTGCAGGATTGGGCAAAACAGATTGCAGTGCCCCCATTGGCTCCATTTGTTCATTTAGTGCACGTAAGTCGTGCAGCAATCGATATTTCCCCGATTTCTTTTTAATTACAAAAATAGGGGCATTCCAAGGACTTGTTGACAACTTTAAATGTCCTTGTTGATATTGTTCCAGCACTAATTGATGAGCTAGCTGCAGACTTTCCCTTTTTAAAGGCCACTGTTCAACCCATACTGGTTCCTGAATTATCCATTTAAATGGGAGTGGGAAAATCCAAACAATGGCCTCTACTCTAAAGGGTGCTCATTGGTCAAAATAACACCAATTTGGGACAAAATATCTCACCCTATTAGACATTGGACCTTGTCTGGTAATGGAACAATTGACAAAACAGAACTGATGACCTTCCCATCTAATTGAATCTGGATTTGAGGAGACCTTTTTGCCAAAGTTAAGCCTCCCACCCCTGTAACAGTAACCATACTGGACAACAAAGGCCATTCCTGGGGCCAATACTGTGGAGCAACAATACTTGAGTCTGTCCCAGTATCCAATAGTCCTTCTAATTGGTGGGATTCTCCGTTATAATTGGGAACAACTTTTCGCTTGGGTCAAGTGTTTAAGCCCAGGGTAAGCAATGTAAGTCCTCCTGTAGAACCAAATCCACCTGTACCCTGTAATTGATTTTGCAATGGTGTCAATTGATGGGTATATTGTGGTACTGACACCAGTTGTGCAATTTGCTGTCCCTTATCAATTCTGGCTGGTGGTGCCAGTGTATATGCCATGATATATATTTCACCAGAATAGTCCACATCAATTACTCCAGGTAAAATAAACAATCCCATTAGACTAGCAGATGAACGTCCCAACACTATTGCACCCACAGCTTTTCCATTTATTATCACTGGTCCCATAATTCCCGTGGGAATCTTGTAGGGCTGAGATGTCAATAAATCCACAGTCACTGAGGCTGCCAGGTCCAGGCCGAGGCTCCCTGCTGTGGCAGGCTGGAGGGAAGTTGCACTGATGTTCTGGCAGCTGCTATTTGTGTCCTCGCGCGGCAGCTTCTCGCGCTGACCTTCCCGTTTCCCGATCTCCGGCGGCAAACACTATCAGTGTGGGTATTGGAGCGACACTGATTGCACCAAACAGATGGTACAGTACATTCCTTCCGAATATGTCCAAGGTTGCCACAGCAAAAACATTTGAGTCGGGAGGCTGGAATCCTGCCATTGTTGGTTGTAGCTGCTTGTAGTGGTGCAAGAGCTGCTAAAACCTGACTCTGATTTGATGCCAGTTCTTTAATTGCCTGGGCTAACATTGCCTGTGAGCCCACCGGTATATTAGACATCCTCTCTAATGCCTCCTCAATAGTCCAATTAGCATTTAGGGAATTTAAAACTGACCTGGTTGCTGGATTACAATTCTGTAATGCACATTGTTTTAATAATGCTTCCCTCATATATTCAGGAACACCTGCCTGTTCTATAGCTGCAGCTGCTTTATCAATAAATGCTCCAAATGGCTCATCTCGCCCTTGTTTAATACCCATATAAGATGGAATACCTCCTGGCTCCTTAATCCGATCAAATGCAGCTCGTGCCAACTGCATTCCTTCTCTCAACTTATCTGGTCCCAAAATAGCTTGTGCTTCCACTTGACTCTATGCTCCTAATCCCATTAGTTCTTCCAAAGTTAGCCCATGCAGTGGATCACCTGCCTGTCTTTCCACATTTACACTTTCTTGGCAATAAGCTTGCCAGTGTGCATTAAACAACAACTGCTGATGCTGACTAAGAATCAATTTCATAATACTCCTACAATCTGCAGGCAGCAAAATCTGTGTGCCCCACAAATAATCAATCATCTGTCTAACCGGTTCACTGGTCACTCCAAACTGACTGACTGTAGATCGCAACTGTGATAACCATTTCCAATCTAAAGCTGTAATTGGAGCTTGTATTCCTCCCCCTTGCATCGGTGCAAAGGTTACAGGACATGCTATTTCCAATACAGCATCTGCTATTTCCTGATCTCCCTCTTGCAAAATATTCCGTGCTAATGCAGCCCATGTCTCCCTTCTTTCCCGTGCAATAGCCTCACCTAACTCACGCCCTACCCCAGGGACAGATTTATTTTCCATAGGGGAGGATGGTAACGGTGCCGAAGGCTCCGTTCCAGAATCAAGGTTAGTAGGTGAAGGAATTGGAGATGGCACAAAAGGATTAGCAGCGGCAGCAGGGGTCAGTGACTGCGTGGGGGGGGTCAAGATTACTGTGTTCGTGGCGGGTGGCAATGGACACTCATTAATTCCCTCTAATAATCTATTTTTTGACATAGGTGCAGATGCTTTTGTGGCAGCTGCCTGTTCAGCCTGATACTGCAAAAGAACATTATGAACTGTCCGCCACAGTTTTCTCAATTTTTTAGCAGTTTTATCATCATCTAAAGTAGCTTCCCACAATTTATCTCCAAATTTTCGCCACTCATTTAATTCATGGACTGTATGGCGATTCTGAAAACAACCCTGAGCATACCCATAAGCAAGAAGTCGAGTGAGCTCCTTGCGCAAATCAAAGTCTTTAACCTGTCACTTTTCTAAAAAGCAGGTAAATAAATCATATGCTGCTTGCCTTTCCATCTTACCGTCAGCGCTGTTGCAGCCCCTACAAGGTTTCGGCAGCACGTTACGGCAGGACTCTCCTCTGAGGTCGCCTGTGGCGCGGCACCGTTGCTGTGTGATCAGGACTCTCCTGTGAGGTTGCCTGGAACGCGGCACAGCTGTTGCGTTTCACCGTCCTTGCTGCAGAGGACCCATCCCCTGACACCAACTCCCTTGGCCAACTCCAACTCCTTTTTAAGGTCCCAAAGGTCCCAAATGTCCCAAAGGTCCCAAAGGTCCCAAAGGTTCCAAAGGTCCCAAAGGCCCCAAAGGCTCCAAAGGTCCCAAAGGTTCCAAAGGTTCCAAAGGTCCCAAAGGTCCCAAAGGTTCCAAAGGTCCCAAAGGTCCCTGTTGTTCAGGCGCCATTTGATGAGTTCGGCGGGAGAAATGCAGCACTCAATATGAATGATCAGCAAGTCTCATTTATTGATAACTCTAAAACCACTTATATAGCATCAATAATTAGGCTCATACATAGTGCAAAAGCAAGCTCATTCTTGGATATTTCATTTAAGCTTGACTCCACCTAGTCCCACATTCTTGTGGTCTCTCATTTGTGCTGAATTCTCATTCTTCTGATCACAGTGTCCTGTTCTCAGTTCACAGTTATCACCAAGGTCTTTCTGACCTTCCAACATCTCAAACCAACGGTACTCTATTGTTATTTAATTCTTTCTCAGCTAATTGCTGCATGGGAACATGACCTTTGCTAGCTAGCCATTGCTCTATACATGGCCAATCACAGAACACAGAGTTCATCTGATTGAGGTGAAATTTCATTCACTGGAGACAAAGTCAAATTGCCTCTTATTTGCTCAGCACTACAAATCCATTTGAAGCTGGTTGCCAAGACTTGCTGCAAGTGCTGAGTGATGGGATAAAGCCCTGCAATGGCACCATGAAATGGGAGAGCTGGAGAGAAATCTCAAAGAATGGCATTTCCAAGCATTTTCAGGCGCTGATGTTCTGCTGCTGGCTTGGTGCTGTCCAAGGGGCTGATTGGAATGGTTTTAGAGGAGCTACGCTGGGCAGTGAAATGCACCTCAGGCAGAAAATGCATCTCTGGTGTCTGCAAGTGCCTTTATCTCCCATCATGTTCCTCAGCACTGAAATCCTGCAAGGACTGAGTGAATCTGAGGCTTTGGGAATGCCCAAGAGTGAGAGATTTTGGTGAGACTTGACTCAGGAGATGGAAGCAGCAGCAGCAGAAGGTGCTCTAATCTTCATCCTTGTGTTCTCCAGCATGCTGATGCATCATGAAGGAGGCAGGGATTCCATCAGGTACCTTCTGTATCTCCTGTGGTAAATTCTTTCATTTCTCAGAGTTTCAGGCATGTGTTGTGTGGCTGTGCTGCACCCCAGGGCCAGGCTCTGCCTCTCTTGGCTCTGGCTGCTGCTTCCAAGCTGTCCTCTGTGATTTGGATTTGCAAGCCACCTCTCTGACCAGCTTCCACTTTGCTTGAAAAATTCAGCACCATGTTGGTGGCTGAACAAGTCCCAGAGCTGGGGAGAAGGATTTGAGATGCAATTTGCATCCCAGAGTTGTTACAGTGGGGAAAATGTCGCATCCCTCCTGTGCCTGGAGCTGCTAATCTTGTTGCAAACATTGAAAAGCTCTTCAGCTTCTCTCATTCTACCTAAATTTGATGACTGCTTTGATTTCACACCTCTTCCATGCAGGTTTTTCCTCTGTCCTTGGCTAGAATTGTCAGGCCTGAGAAATTTTGTTGAGCCTTGGGACAGCTCCCATCATCTATCCCTGCTCCTAATGCTGCTTTGAATTCTCTTGGGAATGTGAGCATGAGGGAAACTGAGGGGACTTTAGTGAGAGGAAAAGTGAGGCACAGAGGCTGAAGTGCAAATGCAGAGTGTGCAGGGTCACCACAGTCTGCAGTGTTGTGGGGATTTGGGCCATGCAAACAGATGTTTCTTCTCTGGGAATGGCTGATTCCTTTGGTGTGTCTCCTCCTGAAATTGCTGTGCACCAGGGCTGGTGCTGGAGCTGCAGCAGCACAACTTGCCAGGGAGCCGTGTGGGAGCCAGTGGGAATCATTTCTTTGCTGCTTTGGATGAAAAGTTGTGACATGAATCTCAGTGTCAGGGAGGTGCCACGTTCATGCTGCTGCAGTGCCCACACACTGTGTCTGGAGACAGCTCAGGAGAAAAGGAAGAAAAGCCAGGATGAAATCCCATGTGCTACTGAACTCTATCAGAAAGTGCTTGGAGTGAAGTGTGTGAAGTGACTGGGGAGAGCTGGATAGAAGGGACAGCTCTGAGCAGTGTGTGGCACATCACTGACATCCTTGCAGTGATCTTTGCACAGAGATGAAAAAGTATCAGTTTGCATGGCCTGAATCTGTGGGTCTGGAAATTCTGCGTGTTGCACAAGCTGTGCTGAGCTCACCTGGCTCTGAAATAGCTGAAATATCATCTCTGCACCTTAGGCAGGAAGAGCATCAGAGTTGTGAAGAGATGAATAAAAATCAGTCGTAACCCAGAAGCAAACCTTGGCAATAGACGTGTGGCAGGTGAGGAGACTGAAAGCTTTCATTCTTGTCCTGGGAGAATGAATTCAGCAATAAAAAATCCTGTCTCTTGGCATTAAAATACTTTAGTTTCAGCTCTGCCCCAGCCCATCAATGTCCCTGTGTGGTTGGGGGTTGTTCTCCCCCTGTAGCCCTCTGCAGGTTGGTGCTAATTCAAGATGTTCTGGCAGGTTCCAATGTTTTGATGCCCGAGCAGGGAGTGCAGAACAGGGATTACAAGTGCTGACATTTGCTGTGCTAGAAAGTCCAAGGGACAAATTTGTGCCAATTAAGGTCTCCCCTTTAACTAGGAGGAACAATTGATGTTGTGCTTGTAGCAGAGTGTGGTGAGAGAGGGGGTTTCCAAAGGAAATCTTGGTGCATGTGGGCCAGAGGCCCCTGTGCTGAGGCTCCCTCCAGGCTGGCTCCAGCCCCTCAGGGTGCCCAGGAAGCAGGCTGCCCGCAGCCCAGGGCAGCCTCCTTAGCCCTGGGGCTAGCCAGGGAAGAGCCATGGATGAGGCTGAGCCCTGCTCCCATGTGGGATGCCATGGGACAGGTCCCACTGGGATTTGCCCCTCCAGCTACCAAGTGTGTGCAGAGAAACTGCAAGGAGAGGGTGAGCTCTGACAGTGGGACCCCCTGTGCACAGGGAGCCCACTCCTGGGGTGGCTGTGCCAGCTCCCGCAGGGACATCCAAGCCTTGGTAACAACAACAACAACAAACTATAGAACCTATTTACCTAAGAACATATCTAACAAAACTACATGAAATGTATTTACAGAACACTTAAGCAAACTCTAAAACATCTATCAGAACACAACAACTGTAAAACGTATATACAGCAGCGTGGCATCTGTGTCCGTGATGTGCCTCAGTCCTGGAAGAAAAACAAGTAGCACGGTCAGTGCAGTCAGGCATGGAGGGGTGTTCCATGTGCTGCCAGGCTGGGACACTGGCACAGTGGGACTCTGCTGCCAGAAGTGAGGCTGGCTGGGGCTGGGGGCTGTGGCCCAGGCACTGGAACAGGGCTTGTGTGGCCCAAAGCAAGCCCAGGCCAAGCCAGGGATGGCCAGCAGAATCCAGTGCATGGGCTAGCGTGTCCCTGAGCAGGGAGTGCCCAGCCCAGCCCCAGGCTGGCAGCAGGGGACCCACTCTGCCTGTGGGGAGCACCTGCCTGTTCTGCTGCTGGCATCGCTCTTCATCCCAACACCATGTCCTCCTCCTCGTCTTCTACATCAATATCCATCTCCTCAATATTGTCTTCCACGTCCACCTCCATTTCTTCCTCTGTCTCATCCACATCCATCTCTTCCTCTCTGGTGTTCTCTCCATCCACTTCCATTTTCTCGTCCGTATCCATCTGTGTATCCACCTCCATCTCCTCCTCTGTGTCTGTGCCAGCCTGCAGAGGTAGCAAAATCTCCCAGTGGGGTCCCTTTCCCACACTATCCCACACAGCTCCAGCCCAGCCATGCAGCTGCGGGGCGTCCACCTCCGTGGAATAGTACCATACCTTCTTTGGAGCAAATGCAGACATCCTGCAGGGATGGAGAGCAAAATGCACTCAACGAGGAGCTTTTGGGACTGCTGGGGGTATGAGGGAGCAGGTGACAACAAGGTGACAGGGGTAGGCCTGGAGCAGGGTGAAGAGCGTGCTGACACAAGGAGCCAAGGGTTGTGTTGTGGCCGTTGCTGGATGCTGGAAGTTCTAGCTGGAGCGTGCACTGTGACATCAGTGCCAGGAGCCCAGGCCCAGGCTGAAGTGGACAAGGGAGATGCTAGAATGATGGAATCCCTGGGTGCTTGGGCTTGGAAGGGAGCCTAAAGACCATCTTGTTCCAAGCTGAGCAATCTTCCCCCAGAACAGGTTGCTCAGAGCCCTGCTCCCAGCTGGCCTTGGATGTTGCCAAGGATGGAGCATCCCCAGCCTCTGTGCCCAGCCTGGGCCAGTGGCCCAGCAGCCTGAGTGGAAAAGAGCAGCTGCATTAGATCCAACTTCAAGCTCACTCCTGCAGTTGAAAGCCTTCTCCTCTCTGTGCCCATCTTTCCTAGAGCTGCAGGGAGGCCTCCCCAGCCCCTTCTCTTTCCAGGCTGAGCATCCCCAGCCCCACATGGACAGCACTCAGATCCGTGGGGGTCGAGGCTAAAGGGTGGCAAACGGCATCAGGAAGTGAGAGATGGAAGCTTTTGGAGATGGAAGGTTTGCCTCTAAATGGAGAAAAGAAATAAAAGTGGAGGGAAAAATGGTGGGACTCTGGCTCTGTTCTAACTGGGGAAGATTTTCTTTTCTTCTTTTCTGTCGTGCTGATTGATGTATTGTTGTTTGAAACGAGGTTTGGCAAAATATTCATTGTCTTCTCCATTAATAAAAAAATCCCACAAAATTCCAGTAAAATCTGACAAAATTCCCACAAAAATCCCATAAAATGGCAGAAAAATCCCACAAAATTCCCTAAACTTTGTTTAAATCTCACAAATTGCCAAAAAAATCCACGAAATTGCAGAAGAATTCCACAAAAAGTACTGGAAAAACCCCATAATGCTTTAATTTTTCCTTAAATCCCACAAAATTCTTGAAAAAATGCACAAAATTCCACAAAAAACCCAACAAAATTCCCTGAATCTCTTCAAATTCCCACAACATCCAACAAAAATCCCTCAAAATTCTTAAATTCTCCTCAAAATCCCACAAAATTTCAGAAAATTCCACAAAATTCCTGAAAACTTTGAAAAATTCCACAAATAGTCCATAAAATGCACCCTACAAAAAACCTTAACTAAATTCTGTAAATTATCTCAAAGTCCAACAAAATTCCAGAAAAACTCCACAAAATTCCCTAAATCACCTCAAAATCCCACAAAATTCCACAAAACTTCCACAAAATTCCATAAATCTCTGCAATATCCCACAAAATTCCACAAAAAATACACCAAATTCCACAAAAATCCCACAAAATTCCAGAGAAATTCCAGAAACTTCCACAAAATTCCCACAAAATTTCCTACATTTTCTCAAAATGTCACGTCTTATGGATTGACATTTCAAAAAACAAACACCTAAGGAAGTTGAAGCTGCTGGAGGCTGAGAGGAGTTTTTCTCCTGGCCCATAAGAGGCCATTGCTGAGAAGTGCCAGCAGTTTTGCCCATTGCAAAGTGCCATCAAGCTGGGAACAGCACTTGAAGCCCTAAGGCCGGCAATTTCTCTTGGCTCTCTTTGCTTTGCGCCTTTTGAAGAGGTAGCAGGGCTCGGCTTCAGCCTCCTTCCCCCCAGGCCAGCCAAGGCCACGGGAGGGGAGCGGGGCTGGCCGCAGCTCTGCGCTTCCCGGGGAGGATGGAGACTGGCAAGTGCCAGGAGCCCCTTCTCAGAGGCTTGGCTGGGCCTTGCACAGCGGGGCTGCCGGGCCAGGCCGCTCCCTGCCTGGCCTGCACTTTGTGCCGCTGCTCAGTTTCACCACAGGCTGCCACTAAAGGCAGGGAAAGATAGCAGCTTGCAGCTTTGTGCTCAGATAATGGCCACACTCCCCACAGCAGCCATGGGGAAAAATCATCTGTGTTCCTGAATGCCAACAATTTCATCAGATTTTACTGGAATTTTGTGGGATTTTTCTGGAATTTTGTGGGATTTGGAGGAGACTTGAAGAATTTTATGAGATTTTTCTTAGATTTTGTGGAAATTTGTGGAGATTTTGTGGGCTGTGTCAAGAATTTTGTGGGATTATTCTGGAATTTTGTGAGATTTTGAGAAAATTTAAAGAATTTTCTAGGATGCTTCTGGAATTTGTTGGGGTTTTTTTTGAATTTTGGGAAATTTTCTGAAATTTTGTAAGATTTTGAGGAAATTTGAAAAATTTTGAGGGATGTTTCTTAGATTTTGGGGGAATTGGTGGAGATTTTGTGAGATGTTTCTGGACTTTTTGAGATTTTAAGAAAATTTTAAGAATTCTGTGGTATGTTTCTGGAATTTTGTGGGATTTGTGAAGAGACTTGAAGAATTTTGTGAGACTTTTCTTAGATTTAGTCAGAATTTATGGGGATTTTGTGGGATTTTTCTGGAATTTTGTGGGATTGTGAGGAAATTTGAAAAAAATTTTGAGGGATTTTTCTTAGATTTTGAGGAATTTTTTGTGGATTTTGTGGGATGTTTATGGAATTTGGTAGAATTTTGAGGGAATTGGTGGAGATTTTGTTAGATGTTTCTGGAATTTTTGGTATTTTAAGAAAATTTTAAGAATTCTGTGGTATGTTTCTGGAATTTTGTGGGATTTTTTTGGAATTTTGTGAATTTTTCTGGAATTTTGTAGGATTTTGAGGAAATTTGAAGAATTTGGAGGGATTTTTCTTAGATTTTGAGGGAATTGGTGGAGATTTTGTGAGATTTATGGAGATTCAGTTTGATGTTTTAGGAATTTTGTGGGATATTGAGTAGATTTTGTGGGATATTTTCAGAATTTTGTGAGATTTTTGTGGGATTTGTGGGATTTTGAGGAGACTTTAAGAATTTTGAGTGATTTTTCTTAGATTTTGTGGAAATTTGTTGAGCTTTTGTGGGATGCTTCTAGAATTTGGTTGGGTTTTGAGAAGATTTCAGGAATTTTGTGGGATTATTCTGGAGATTTGTGGGACTTTGAGAAAATTTAAAGAATTTTCTGTGATGCTTCTGGAATTTTGTGGGATTTTTTGGAATTTTGTGAAATTTTCTGAAATTTTGTAGGATTTTGAGGAAATTTGAAGATTTTTGTGAGATTTTTCTTAGATTTTGAAAGAATTGGAGATTTTGTGAGATATTTCTGGAATTTTGTTTGATGTTTTTGGAATTTTGTGGGATATTGAGTAGACTTTGTGGGATATTTATGGAATTTTGTGAGATTTTTGTAAGATTTGTGGGATTTTGAGGAGACTTGAAGAATTTTGAGGGATTTTTCTGGAATTTTGTAGGAATTGATGGAGATTTTGTGAGATGTTTCTAAAATTTGATAGGTATTTGAGAAGATTTAGGGAATTCTATGGGTTTTTTCAAGAAACTTGTGAGATTTTGAGGGATTTTCAGAATTTTGTGGGTGTTTCTGGAATTTTGTGAGATTTTGAGAAGATTTAGTGAATTTTCTAAGATTAGTCTGGATTTTTTTGATATTTTGAGAAAATTTTAAGAATTCAGTGGGATGTTTCTGAAATTTTTTGGCATTTTTTGTGGGATTTTGAGGATAGTGGAATTTTGTGGGGTTTTTAAAGAATTTTGTGAAATTTTATCTAGACTTGAGGAATTTTAAAGGATTTTTCTTAGATTTTGTGGAAATTTGTGGACAATTTGCAGGATGTTTCTGGAATTTGGTGGGATTTTGAGAAGATTTAGGAAATTTTGTGATGCTTTTACTTGAATTTTGTGGGATTTTGAAAGACTTGAAGAATATTGATTGATTTTTCTTAGATTTTGTGGAAATTTCTAGTGATTTTGTGGGAGTTTCTGAAATTTGGTCAGGTTTTGAGAACATTTAGGGAATTTTCTGGGATTTTTTCTTGAATTTTGTGGGGCTTTTCAAGAATTTTGTGGGATTTAGAGGAGACTTGAAGAATTTAGTGAGATTTTTCTTAGATTTTGTGGAAATTTGTGGAGATTTTGTGGGCTGTGTCAAGAATTTTGTGGGATTATTCTGGAATTTTGTGGGATTTTGAGAAAATTTAAAGAATTTTCTGGGATGCTTCTGGAATTTGTTGGGGTTTTTTTTGAATTTTGGGAAATTTTCTGGAATTTTGTAAGATTTTGAGGAAATTCTAAAAATTTTGAAGGATTTTTCTTAGATTTTGAGGGAATTGGTGGAGATTTTGCGAGATTTATGGAGATTCAGTTTGATGTTTTAGGAATTTTGTGGGATATTGAGTAGATTTTGTGGGATATTTTCAGAATTTTGTGAGATATTTGTGGGATTTGTGGGATTTTGAGGAGACTTTAAGAATTTTGAGTGATTTTTCTTAGATTTTGTGGAAATTTGTTGAGCTTTTGTGGGATGCTTCTAGAATTTGGTTGGGTTTTGGGAAGATTTCAGGAATTTTGTGGGATTATTCTGGAGATTTGTGGGACTTTGAGAAAATTTAAAGAATTTTCTGTGATGCTTCTGGAATTTTGTGGGATTTTTTAGAATTTTGTGAAATTTTCTGAAATTTTGTAGGATTTTGAGGAAATTTGAAGATTTTTGTGAGATTTTTCTTAGATTTTGAAAGAATTGGAGATTTTGTGAGATGTTTCTGGAATTTTGTTTGATGTTTTTGGAATTTTGTGGGATATTGAGTAGACTTTGTGGGATATTTACGGAATTTTGTGAGATTTTTGTAAGATTTGTGGGATTTTGAGGAGATTTGAAGAATTTTGAGGGATTTTTCTGGAATTTTGTAGGAATTGATGGAGATTTTGTGAGATGTTTCTAAAATTTGATAGGTATTTGAGAAGATTTAGGGAATTTTGTGGGTTTTTTCAAGAAACTTGTGAGATTTTGAGGGATTTTCAGAATTTTGTGGGTGTTTCTGGAATTTTGTGAGATTTTGAGAAGATTTAGTGAATTTTGTAAGATTAGTCTGGATTTTTTTGATATTTTGAGAAAATTTTAAGAATTCAGTGGGATGTTTCTGAAATTTTTTGGCATTTTTTGTGGGATTTTGAGGATAGTGGAATTTTGTGGGGTTTTTAAAGAATTTTGTGAAATTTTATCTAGACTTGAGGAATTTTAAAGGATTTTTCTTAGATTTTGTGGAAATTTGTGGACAATTTGCAGGATGTTTCTGGAATTTGGTGGGATTTTGAGAAGATTTAGGGATTTTTGTGATGCTTTTACTTGAATTTTGTGGGATTTTGAAAGACTTGAAGAATATTGATTGATTTTTTCTTAGATTTTCTGGAAATTTCTAGTGAATTTGTGGGAGTTTCTGGAATTTGGTCAGGTTTTGAGAACATTTAGGGAATTTTCTGGGTTTTTTTCTTGAATTTTGTAGGGCTTTTCAAGAATTTTGTGGGATTTAGAGGAGACTTGAAGAATTTAGTGAGATTTTTCTGGAATTTTGTGGAAATTTGTGGAGATTTTGTGGGCTGTGTCAAGAATTTTGTGGGATTATTCTGGAATTTTGTGAGATTTTGAGAAAATTCAAAGAATTTTCTGGGATGCTTCTGGAATTTGTTGGGGTTTTTTTGAAATTTTGGGAAATTTTCTGGAATTTTGTAAGATTTTGAGGAAATTCTAAAAATTTTGAAGGATGTTTCTTAGATTTTGATGGAATTGGTGGAGATTTTGTGAGATGTTTCTGGACTTTTCTTAGATTTTAAGAAAATTTTAAGAATTCTGTGGTATGTTTCTGGAATTTTCTGGGATTTGTGTAGAGACTTGAAGATTTTTGTGAGACTTTTCTTAGATTTAGTGAGAATTTCTGGGGATTTTATGGGATTTTTCTGGAATTTTGTGGGATTGTGAGGAAATTCGAAAAAAATTTTGAGGGATTTTTCTTAGATTTTGAGGAATTTTTTGTGGATTTTGTGGGGTGTTTATGGAATTTGGTAGAATTTTGAGGGAATTGGTGGAGATTTTGTGAGATATTTCTGGAATTTTTGGTATTTTAAGAAAATTTTAAGAATTCTGTGGCATGTTTCTGGAATTTTGTGGGATTTTTTTGGAATTTTGTGAAATTTTCTGGAATTTTGTAGGATTTTGAGGAAATTTGAAGAATTTGGAGGGATTTTTCTTAGATTTTGAGGGAATTGGTGGAGATTTTGTGAGATTTATGGAGATTCAGTTTGATGTTTTAGGAATTTTGTGGGATATTGAGTAGATTTTGTGGGATATTTTCAGAATTTTGTGGGATTTTTGTGGGATTTTTGGCATTTTGAGGAGACTTGAAGAATTTTGAGCGATTTTTCTTAGATTTTGCGGAAATCTGTGGGATTTTTCTGGAATTTTGTGGGGCTTTTAAAGAATTTTGTGGAATTTTGAGGAGACTTGAAAAATTTTGAAGGACTTTTCTTAGATTTTGTGGGAGTTGGTTTAGATTTTTTGGGATGTCTCTGGAATTTGGTAGGGTTTTGAGAAGATTTAGGGGATTTTGTGGGATATTTTTTGTACTTTTGTGGGTCTTTTTAAGAATTTTGAGGGTTATTGTGGAAATTTGTGGACATTTTGTGAGAAATTGCAGGAATTTGGTAGGGTTTTGAGAAGATTTCCGGAATTTTGTGCTATTTTTTTAGCATGTTGTGGAATTTTCAGGAATCCTGTGGGATTTTGAGGAGATTTGAAGAATTTGAGGGATTCTTCTTAGTTTTTGTGGAAATTGGTGGAGATTTTCTGGGATGTTTGTAGAATTTTGTGGATTTTTGTGGAATTTTGTGGGATTTTGATGAGACATTGACATGGTTTTAAAGCTGAAATTAAATAACTACTAGAAAACGTAGTTACTTTTTGCTGTGAGATAGGGATTAGAACAAGAGCAAAACAGGCTTAAAACTTCAAAGGAATAAAGAAAGTTTATTAACAAATCTACAAGAATAAGAACACCAGAATAAACCTCCAGAAAACCCCTTTATCCCCCACTACCCAACCATTCTCTTGTTCACATGATAACATAGGGACAAAAAACTTTGGAGCTTTGGTGTTTAAAACACTCCCAATTCCTGTTAGAGTCTTTTCATCAGACTTCGTAGAGAAACAGAAGTCTTCTTCTGCTAATTTGTGGAGTTTTTCACAGGAAAATTATTTCTGTTATAGTTTTCTATTTCTCTGATGCCAGCTGCCCAGAAATCCTGTCAGCAGTTCACTCCTCCCATTTCACATCACTCTGAGGTGTGTATGGGTCAATGAGTCTAGGGGTGTCATTTTAAGGATGACACCTTTATTCAAAGGCAGAAGTTCTCTTCATCTGTCTCTGTGAGCTTCCCTGGAAACAGAAGTTTTCTCTTTGCCTCTCAAGGCCGCAAATCTTCAACTATTACTTCTCCCCGCTCTGTTCCAGCACCTCACTGTATCACAATTACTCCACCTCTTGCTGAAAATCCACACTTTGAACACTCCATTCCTCCCAATATATCCTGTCATGAATTAAAGGAGTTTTTTCAGGACCTTATTATCCATCCCCGTAGCTTTAACAGAAAAATATTTCAGCTTAATTAAAGCATCTCCTTATTCTCTACCTCTTCTGAAGCTTAATTCTTTTCTTTACTGTCTCTAATAGTTTATAAAGTCTCTTTACATGTTGATTCCTCTCTTTTTCTCTCTCTGGGTAAAAGGATTAATCTGCAAGTCTCATCTGGGTAATGAAAAGGTTAAAATCTTGCCCAGGCTTTGTAGATGGTTCTGTGATCTCTGCCGGAGCAGCGGCTGGAGCTGTGTGCGCTGGAAGATTCTTCATGGCTGCTCTGGAGAGTGTGGTCACTGTCTCAGCCCGCCGCAGCTCAAGAGCTTTTTCTTTCTTTCCTGGGCAGTCTGTGGTGAATTCAGTCGCAGCAAAAAGTGCAGCCGAGCCAGGGAGCGGCCTGGCCCGGCCAGAGCCCGGGGCAAGCCCCGCAGGCCCCATCTCCCGGCCGGGAGCCGCGGCAGGCCCAGCCCAGCCCCTGCCCGGGCCGCATGGGCTGGGCCGGGGACGGGAAGCCAGCTGGAGCTCAGTTACCTTTCACAGCCAGCAAACCAAGAGACAAAGAAATTCCCAGCCTTAGGGCTTAAGCTGCTGTTCACAGCTTGATCTCACTTTGCAGTGCTTAAAACTGCTGTCAATTCTTAGACATGGCCAGCTGTTGGCGAGGAGACAAACTCCCATCAGCCGCCAGCAGTTTGAACTTCCTTAGGTGTCGTTCCAATTGGGAACGGCTTTAAAGAACGACAATGGACTCTCAAGGGAGTCACAACACAAGAATTCCCTGGTTTATTGCTTCAGGCCTGTCTTATAGACAGATACGTGGAAAAGTACAGAAAGGAAACTCTTATTGGTTAACAAAGTACTACATCACCATCATTGGTCAGGGGGGGCCCATCACCCCCCCTGGCCTTCTCCTGCAAGAGAAAACAAGACTGCAAAACAACACCTGCAAGGCTGTTTAGTATCTCTGAGAATTGTTTTAATTCCTTCTCATGAATTTCTCAGGCTAGCCCTCAGTCAGGCCTGAGAGCTATGTGGCCTGTAATAACTACAGGCACTCTGGTTCAGATTTAGCATCCATAATTCACCTTTTTCGCTTAGGAAAAAAAAAATAAAAATGTACCGTGTTTGTAATTTCCTGTTGGGCCCTGCAGGAAAAGGAACAAACACAGCACAAGAGGTTTCTTTTACTAGAAATTGGAATGGATGCTGATCTAGAATTAATTTAGAATTTTGGTTTATGTTTTGGTATTTAGGATTTGTTCTCTTTGCAAGGACTTGATGGTTGAGTCTAATATTTCTAATTCAGTGAAGTAATACACACACTATACAAAACTATATACAACATTGTTAGTCTGTTCGAATTGACAGTCTAACATGTCAATAGAGTAGTTTGAAAGAACACCAGAGTGATAAAAACAATGCACAATGCAATTTATGCTGCTTTGATGCCCTCTTCAGATACAATTGAGGGATTTTTGAGGGATTTATAAAGTTTTTATGGTTGTTCTTGTTATTGTTCGTCGGGTTTGAACAGTAGTTCATGAATTTCAGGACTGTAAACACAAAACTTAAAAGATACAAAGTGAGTTAGTTTGGGTCCCGCAGGGACTGCAGGACGCTGGCACGGCTCAGGCCGCTGGAGCCGACGGACTCGTTGAGGCATCTCCTCGGGTCGGTGCAGAAGGTCCCGGTGGAGTGGCCCGCCGTTGTCTTTCTCTCCCCCCGCCACCTTTATGGGTGCGGGGGGGCCGCTGCTAGAGTTCAGATCGGTAGCGCAGCACGGCAAGCGCTCTCTCTCCCTCCCGCGCCTCCCCGCTGGAGCGCGGGGGGAGCGAAGTGGGCGCAGGGCTAGCGCCTCCCGCGCACGCGCGGGGAGAGCGAGGCCGCCGGCCCCCCCCGCCTGCGCTTTCTCGCCAGTGCTTTGGACGCGCGGGGGGGGCGATGCCTGCCACGGGCCTGGCCCCGGCCCCAGATCTGGGCTTGAGTTCGGGTTTTTCGGGGTTTTCGCGGCCGGCGGCGGCGGGCAGGCGCAGGGGGAAGTCGAGGTTGTTGTTTTCCTTCCCCCCGCCGCTCCTCTGCCGGGGGAAGCCGCGCGCCCCGCCGCGTTGGTACCGGGGGGATTGGTTCGCGCACGCGCGGGGCGAGCGAAGCCGCCGGTCCCCCCCGCCGTTTTTCTGCCGGGGGGAGCCGCGTGCCCCGCCGCGTTGGTACACGGGGGGTCTGTTTGGGCGGGCCCCTCCCCCCCCTCGGCGGCGGCGGCGGCCCGCCGTGTTCTGGATTTGCGCTCGGACTCTCCAGCGGCTCCCCGCGCGCCGGGCACGGGGGAGTTGAGCGCTGACTCTCTCCCCCTCCCTCGCCGCGCTGACGGGCCGCAGCGGGGATGTCTGCGCTTTTGTTCGCGGCACAGAAGGAAGAAGCTCGGACAGCGCGGAGGCGCTGAAGAAAGGGGGTTCTGCGGCGGCCGGCGGTGGCGCTTTTGGCGCCGGCGGAGGCTCTGCGGGTGGCACAGGCGGAGGCGGGCAGTCTCCCGTTGGCAAAGCCCGCGCGCCCAGCTCCGCGGATGGCGGCCGCTCAAACCTCTCTGGAGAGGGAGATCTTTGGGCTGCGGGTTGCTCTCGCTCGCCGCTAAAGTCCTCCGAGGGTCTGGGCAGAGCTAAAAGAGCACTATGCAGCTCATCCACGGTTTCACTGTCTTCAGACTGGCTCCATTTCAGCGTTTTAAAAAGCACTCCCCAGGTGGCTGCCAGGCTACACACGCTGATATCTCCGTTTATGAATTTTGACCGTAAATGGTGCTCTATCGACAGCCAAAGTTCGAGATCAAAGGCATTGTCCATAGTTATATCAAAACCTTGCTCTTTCACCCACTGAAATAAAGCACGCATGGCATCTTCAGAAACACTGAGTCCCATGCAGGGCAGGGCATCCTGCCATGCAAGGTAGGCAAGCTGTTCATCAGCTGAAGTACAGTTCCCCATTATGAGAACTTTATCTTGGCGGCTCCGCGAATGCAATTATGCACACGCTAACGGCTCGGACCCGGGATTTTGAGCTCTGCTTCACCAAGATAGGCCGTTCCAAGCCCGCTCACCGGCAGGTCTCCACTATCCCGCTGGTTTCCAGAACCAGCTTCCTCTAGGAAAGCCTGGAAGAATTCCACTTACCCCTCTAGGGGGAAGGGCTGGCTTTTTCCCGCTCGCTGCTTACCCTCAGGGGATTAGCAGAAGTCACGTTGGTTGCTTTCTGACCTCGGGGGTCGGCTGCACTTTACGTCGGGTTACCGGACCTCAGAGGTCGGTTCAACTTCACGTCGGTGGTCACCAGATATCGTTCCAATTGGGAACGGCAAGAAAGAACGACATGGGACTCTCAGGGGAGTCACAACATGAGAATTCCTTAGTTTATTGCTTCAGGCCTGTCTTATAGACAGATACGTGGAAAGTACAGAAAGGAAACTCTTATTGGTTAACAAAGTGCTACATCACCATCATTGGTCAGGGGCACTCTACCCCTCTGACTCCCTCCTGCAAGGGAAAACAAGAGACTGCAAAACAACACCTGCAAGGCTGTTTAGTGTCCCTGAGAATTGTTTTAATTCCTTCTCATATTTTTCCCAGGATACTTTCTCAGGCAGCCGGAGGAGCCATGCGGCCTGCAATTTGTACAGGCACTGTGGTTCAGATTTAGCATCCATACAGACACCTCTTCCAGGGATGTTGCACAGGGACTGCAAAGAGCTTGGAGAGTGACAAGACACCAAACCAGAGGTCCTCTGGCCCCTGTGCAGTTTTGACCATTGTCCTCTAACATTTGGTACCCAGGGTCTTACCCGACACCCTTGCAGTGCCCAGTTGTCAAAAGTAGAAGGGGATCTCAGCACACCATGGCAGGGTTCTGATCTGGGCTCCCTTCTAGATTGGAATCACAACTTGCATTATCCAGAGGCCCTGCTGGATGATGGCTTGAAACACTTGAGAAATGCTGGAGGTAAGTTCTCAATGGTCCTTTCCTGGCAGAATAAGCAGTTTCAATGTCCTGGCACCACTGCAGGTGTCAAAACAGAGACATACACGTGTGTGCCCTCGCCCATCACGTTCCCCTCACCTCTCCCGTGGCTCAGTGCTGCCTGTGCAGATGAGCAGAGGTGACAGAAGCTTCTGTGGCTGTTGAGTTACAGGTGTGTCTGCAGGCAGGACTTTCCCAGCTCCTGGGTTGGTAACTGTACGCAAGCCCGGCTCCCATCCCAAGGCCAAACACCTCCCTCAGGGACACCTGCACCACACATTTCACATCTCCATGCCCATGCCCAATGTCCCTGGCACAGCTGCATTACCAGCTTGCTGCTGTGCAGATGCTGCCACCACCCACAGCAAGGCCCTGTGTCCCTGAAGGGACCCGCCCTGCTCTGTGGCCTGGACTGAAGGTGGGTCCCTCCTGCCAGGGCAGGGCCCAGCACAGCTCTTCTGTTCCAATAAAGACATGGAGCTCTCACCCCAGTGTCCAGCTGGTACCACCAGCAAAGCCCACACAGCACCAGCCCTGGCTGAGCCCCATGTCCAGGAGCAGGCAGGGCTGACCAGAGTGTGGGTGGCAGGAGCCAGGCAGGGGCTGCTGTGACCAGCAGCGGGGCACTGAGGGGCTGGGGGAGTCCGTGTTGAGCGTCCCTGGGATGAGGGCACATTTCCTTCAGTGGCATCACCTGGGCCTGGACCTCCTCCAGTGCCATGACCAGGAAAAGAGGAAACCATCAAGAGCATCTCCCGGGACACTGCCTGACCAGCAATGTCAGCAGGCAAAACCAAGGTTTTGTTTAGCAATGACCCTTTGAAGAAGTCAAAGACTGACAGTCAGGGCAGTCCAGTAGTACAGATGGGAGTACTTCCCTCTGGGAAGGGGCTCCTGTCACTTCACAGTCTCCATCCCCCGCCGGGAACCGCAGAACTCCAGCCAGCCCTGCTCCCCCCGTGCCCTTGTCTGACCTGGGGGGGAGGAGGCTGAACCGGAGCCCTGTGACCTCTTCAAAAGCCAGAAACCAAAGAGAAAGAGAAATTCCTGGGATTAAGGTTTAAAGGGTGGTGTTCACAGGTTGATGTCACTCTTCAATGGTTAAGACTACCGTCAGTTCTCAGAAATGGCCAGGTACTGGCCAGGAGGAAAAACTCCCATCAGCCTCCAGCAACCTTAACTTCCATAGCTGTTTCTCTTTTTTTTTAAATGTCAATATATCAAACACCACAGCAGTAACAGCCCCAGTGTTCCACTCTCTCTGACACCACAGCAGTGACAGCCCCAATTTCCTCCTCCCTGTTACACCTGTCGTGGTTTTAAAGCATTAGTTCAAAAATCACTGGAAAACTTACTCATTTCTTGCTGTGAGATGTGGATTATGAGAAGGGCAAAAGATGCTTAAAACTTAAAAGGAATAGAGTAAGTGTCGTGGTTTTAAAGCAGTAACTAAAAAAAATTACTAGAAAACTCACTTATTTCTTCCTATGAGATATGGATTAGAACAAGAGCAAAACAGGCTCAAAACGTCAAAGGAATAAATAAAGTTTATTAATAAAACTACAAGAATAAGAACACCAGAAAAAACTTCCAGAAAACACTTTTAACCCCCACTACCCAACCATTCTCTTGTTCACATGATAACATAGAGACAAAAAACTTTGGAACTTTGGTGTTTAAAAAGTCCCAATTCCTGTTAGAGTCTTTTCATCAGACTTTGTATAGTAAAAGAAGTCTTCTGCTAATCTATGGAGTTTTTCACACGAAAACCATTTCTGTTATAGTTTTCTATTTTCCTGATGCCAGCTGCCCAGAAATCTGTCACCAGTTCACTCCTCCCATTTCACATCACTCTGAGGTGTGTATGGGTCAATGAATCTAGGGATGGCATTTTTAAGGATGAGTTATTCAAAGGCAAAAGTTCTCTTCATCTGTCTCTGTGAGCTTCTCTGGAAACAGAAGTTTTCTCTTTGCCTCTCAAAATGCATCAAATCTTCAACTATTACTTCTCCCCACTCTGTTCTAGCACCTCACTGTGTCACAATTACTCCACCTCTTGCTCAAAATCCACACTTTGAACACTCCATTCCTCCCAATATACTCTGTCATGAATTAAAGGAGTTTTTTCAGGACACTATTGTTCATCTCCATAGCTTTAACAGACAAATATTTCAGCTTATAAAGCATCTCCTTATTCTCTCTTCCCCATCTAAAACTTAACTCTTTTCCTCACTGTCTTTGGTAGTTTTATGATGTCTTCTTCATGTTGATTGTCTCTCTCTCTCTGTCTCTCTGGGAAAAAGGAGTAATCTGTACGTTTTATCCAGGCAGTAAAAGAGTTAAAGTCTTGGAAAGCTGCAGATGTTGATGGTGTCAGGTTTCAGTCCAGCAGCAGAAACTGCAAACCAAGCCAGGCCGGCCGGCTCCGTTTTTCCCCCCCCGCCCTCTGCGGCCTTGTCCGGCCTGGAGGGGGGAGGAGGCCGAGACAGAGCCTGTTACCTCGTCAGAAGCCAGAAACCAAAGAGAACAAGAGAGCCCTGGCTTTACATCTCAAGGTGGTGTTCACAAGTTGATCTCACTTTTCAATGGTCAAAACTGCTGTCAGTTCCTAGAAATGACCAATAACTGGTCACAAGAAAAGACTCCCATCAGCCTCTCGCAGCTCCAACTTCCGCCCTGCTCCCAAAGCTATCTTAAAGGTTAAGTCACTCCATGAAAAAGCCCTACCAAATTCATGAACCATCTCAAAAATCTCCACATATTTCCACAAAATTCACGAAAAATCCCCCAAAATTCCCTAAATCTTTTCAATATCCCACAAAATTCCAGAAGCATCCCAAAAAATCTCCACAAATCTCCACAAAGTTCAAGGAAAATGCATCAAAATTCTTCAAGTCTCCTCCAAATTCTACAGAATTCAAGAGAAATTCCACAAAATACAGAAAAATCCCACAAAATTCCCTAAATCTTCTCAAAACCCCTCCAATTCCAGAGACATCCCACCAAATCTCCACAAAATTCCACAAAATCTAAGAAAAATCCCACAAAATTCTTCAAGTCTCTTCAAAATCCCTCAAGATTCCAGAAAAATCCCATAAAATTATTTAAACTTTTGCAAAATCCCATAAAACTCAAAAAAATCTCAACGAAATTGCAAAAACTAAAAAAAATTCCTAAAATTTCCCCAAACTGTACTAAATTCCAGAAACATCCCACCAAATCTCCATAAATTTCCACAAAATCTAAGAAAATACCTTAAAATTCTTCATGTCTTCTCAAAATCCCAGAAAATTACAGAAACATCTCACAAAATCTCTTGAATATCCAAAAAAATTCAAGAAAAATCCCACAAAATTCAAGAATAATTCCACAGAATTGCAGAAATCTTCTCAGAACCCCACTAAATTCCAGAAACATCCCACAAAATCTCCACATATTTCCACAAAATTCCAGAAAAATTCCTCAAAATTCTTCCTGTCTCCTCAAAATCTAAAAAAATTCTAAAAAAATCCCTCAAAATTCAAGTCTCCTTAATATCCCACAAAATTATGAAAAAATCCCACATAATTCCCTAAAAGTTCTCAAAACCCCACCAAATTCCAGAAACATCCCACAAAATCTCCTCAAATTTCCACTAAATTCCACAAAAATCTCACAAAATTCAAGAAAAATACCTCAGAATTCCCACAAAATATATTTAGAAAGAAAGATCCCACAAAATTATTTAAATCTGCTCAATATCCCACAAAATTTCAGAAAAATCCCACAAAATTTGAGAAAAGTTCCACAAAATTATTTAACCTACATTTGTCTTGGCAGTTTTAGATCCCGGCTGCTCTTGCCCCTCTTCTGCTTGCCACCTGAATTTTAGCAGTACAGCTGCAATTGCCTCTTCCAGTCAGTGCTACCCATTGTGCTTTTGTGATGGGGAACTCAGGATTTTTGTTTCAGGCATCATGAGTAGCAGACATTAAAATGCTCCCAAGTCCCTGAGCACTAAGTCGAGGGGAATTAAAGCCACACAGGTCACATTTGCAGTGCTCAAACACAGCCCTGTTGCTGCTGCTGCTGCTGAAATAGAATCAACCGACAGAGGCCATTACAGAAATTGCCTCTGCAGTGGCAAATAAAATGAAAAAATCCACCAGGAGAAAGAAAAACCAGAACTTCCCAATTCACTTCATTGTTTCTTCTGAGCAGCAGAAGAAAAAGGAACAGGGCACCTTTCAGGCAGTTCCACAAGCTCAAGGTTCTCATTTCCTGGGGAATCAGAGATGCAATTGGTCTTGTTAAAAGGATAAAAGCAAAGGGAATGAATTGGGAATTATTCGGAAAAAATGACCCTTCTTACACACAAAGTTCACCAAGTCATTCCCTGCATTTCTCCTTTTCACAGTCTTTCTGTCATCCACTGAGAGGTCCAGCTTATCATGTTCTGGTGCTTATCATCCACTGCTTGTGCTCTTGATTTCTACCAGTGCAAAAGATATAGAATCATCTCAACTGAACACAGAAACAAACTCTCTCTGTCAGCCCATTTTCATGTTCCAGATCACTTTCAACATGTCCATGGGGCTGTTGGAATGATGAGCTCTCCACTGCTGGCTGCAGGCTCTGGAGATTCTTTCTCCACATTCAGCCAGGCTTGTATTCCCTCACAATTCCTGGTACCTCATCGTGTTTTCTTTGGCTAGAAGAGTAACGATGAAAACCTTAGCAATGGCACAACTCCCCAGTGCACAAGGAAAAGAAAGAACAAGTTGTCAGGTTCTTCAACCATTTGTCCTGCTTTGCTGCAAGAGTTGTGCTGCACTCACAGTGTGGGGAGCCAAGAGAAGCTGCAGCTGGGGGCACATCTTGTGACAGGAGCTGCACCTCGTTCTCCAGGACAGGTTTTTGGAAAGAACAGACGGGACTGTGGAGAAAATTCTGGGAAAATTGAAACAGCTTTTTATAGAAATGAAAATAAAATCAAAAGAAACAACCAATATGTTTTTCTCTATATTTCTCTATTTATTTTTATGTTCCCCTTTTCCATCTTGCACTGTTTCTCTATCCCATTCATTCCAAATGGATCTCACCTCTAAGATTTGAGACTTGGCAAGTTTTAGACACTGTAAAATACCATGAGCTATACCCAGTTTGCCTTCCCCTGTTTTACTTGGAAAGCAATGCTGGAGACACAAGTGCAGTGCTTGGGTCAGGTACAAATTCTGCATTCAGGGAATGTGCTCAGACAGTGTTTGACGCTCAGCAGGGACAAGGCACAGCAGCAGCCAAGGGCATTGCTGTGTCCCTGTGCAGGAGTCCAGACTCTGGCTCTTGGCTCACCAGGGCAAAGTTCCCATGTTTGGCCAGGCTCAGGGGCTGCCCGGGGAGCGCGGGGCTGGGCGCGGGGCCGAGCTGGCAACGGACAAACGGACACGGGGACAAACGGCCCCGGTGCTTCAGTTGCAGCGGCAGCAGCGGCAGCAGCGGCAGCAGCGGCAGCAGCGGCAGCAGCGGCAGCAGCGGCAGCAGCGGCAGCCGCGGCAAGAAGAGAATTTAGCAATTTTCTGTCTCTCCTCTCCCTCTCCCGCAGTCCCGCATCCTCTCCCGGTCTCCCTTTCCCGGTGCCCCCTCCTCTCCAAGCCTCCCTCTCCCCGTGCCCGGTTGGGCCATGCCCCCGGCCCACCCCCGGCCGCAGGTGGGGCTGCCCCGTCCCCGTCCCTGTCCCTGTCCCTGTCCCCGTCCCCACCCGTCCCGTGGAGGTCTCCTCTTTGCCTGGGTCTCTGGCTGTGCTGGGTGGGCATCAGTGCCTGGGGCTGGGGCAGCATTGCCACCCTTTGGCTCCACCTGCCCTGCCCTGGGCCCCAGCCCCGATGCAGGCTCCGGTTCCGGTTCTGGTTCGGGCCCCGGCCCCGGCTCCTCCCAGGACCCGCGGAGGACACAGACAGCGCGGCCGCTGTCGCCGCCTCCGCTGCGGCTTCCCGAGCCTCAGCTCCGCCACTGTCGCGTTCCAATGAGGGAACGCCTGCGAATGCCCGGCCCGGGGAGGTCGGGGAGCGCTCGGGGGCCGTTCCTGGCCCCGGGCCGAGCGCTGACGGCAGCGTCTCTTCCCCAGGGAAGGCGCAGCAGGCCCTGCAGCAGCACTACAGGATCGACTCGCTGCTGGGCCGCGGTGTCACTTTGACAGTGACGTGGCCAGGATGAGCATTGCTCTCCTGAGCTATATTTTCATGGATGAAGACACCCCAATATCCTGGCGCAGGGCCCTGCAGCTGGCTGAGCCGCTCCTGAAACTCCTGGACAATGTAAGGCTCTGTGCCCCAGCCACGGCCACTGCCTGCTGCCCGGACACTGTGTGTCCTGTGCATTTGCAGGCCTGCGCCAATGTGGGCCACAAGAAGCCAATGATGAGGTCATTTTTCCTTCCTTTCATACAGCCCGATAGCCAGGTGCAGCTGCTCTCCATGTCTCTCCTTCAAAGAGTGATGTCTTCGGCAGAAGAAGAAGGAAGAAAGCCCCTGAAGGAACGAGTGTACCAGAGCCTGCTCCCACTCTTTTTCCACTGCCAAGATGAGAATCGGCATGTGGCAGAGGTGAGGACTCCTGGGCTGCTGCTGCGCCTTGGCAGGGGGCTCAGCTGCCTCCTGCCCTGACGCAGGCTTGCAGGCTGCAGCCTCCTCCAGCCCTTGGCACTGGGACACTCCTGTGCCCTGCCTTGTGGGGCCATTTGCGGCTCTCTGCTGCTCCCCAGGCCTCTCGGACAACGCTCCTTCGCGCGGCTGGCTTTCTGAAGAGGACAGACCTGGAAAAAGCTGTCAGGAAGGAGAAACTGTGGAAGTTTGCCAGGCTCGTGGTAAGGGCAGCCTGGAAGTGCCAGCCTCAGGCTAGAGAAGCCCCCTGGCCCCGGTGGTCATTGTGTGGGGCTGGCAGCTGTGCCTCTGCCCACTGCTGCACCCGGGGGCCGCACGGCTTCTTCTCCAGCCGCCTGTGGCCCCGAGCCGGGTGCCGATGGAGCCCCGGCCCAGCGGGGCTGCGGGCCGGGCCGGCACCGCGGCTCCCCGGGCAGCAGCCGGCCCTCTGCCCCCTCCAGAGCCCGGCGCCAGCGGCTGCTGGCCGGGCCTCAGGGCTGGCCGGGCACGGGAGGCCGGGGCTGGCCGCAGGCAGCAGCGCCCGGCCGAGGGGCAGAGCCCGCGCCAACCCTTCCCTCCTGCCGCTCTCTCCAGCTGGCCGACCACAGGATCCCCTTGGCCGAGCACCTGCGCCGGGCCCTGCAGTACCTGCAGGACCCACAGGAGACCCTGCGAGCGGCGGCCATCAGGGTCATCGGTGAGTCCCGAGCCCGGGCTCCCTCCCCGCCCCGCCGCAGCTCGGCCCCAGCCCCGGCTGCTGCCCCGGCAGCGGCACCCGGGCCCGGCGCCCTGGAGCCCCGGCTGCCCTCGGGGCTGCTGCTGCCGGCCTCTGGCAGCCGTGCCCTTGGGCTGAGTCAGGGTGCGGCAAGGGCCCGGGCTGAGCCCTGCCGGGGCAGGAGGCCATGTGGCCACAGGGCTGGCAGCGCCGCTGGCAGGGAGCTGTGCTGCTGGGACCCTGACAGGCTCTGTGTTCTCAGGGATGGCCGGGGAGCAGCTGAGGGGGCAGCAGGCAGAGCTCCAGGTGTTGTGCAGAGGTGAGCCAGGACAGCGGGCTGACAGTGGTGGCTGTCGGGGACAGCTGCAAGCCCTGGCCTGGCTGTGGAGGGCTCTGCTCCCTGTGCCGATGAGGGGCGGCGTGGGCAGAGCACAGTGAGATTTCAGGGCCACGTGGGGCATTTGTGGCCAGCAGCTTCGGGCTGACCCCCTTGGTCCCTGTTCCCTCCTGGCCAAGGCAAGAGCCGGCTGGCATGGCCCTGGCAGGGGGCTCTCGCTGGGCCCCCGCAGCTCTGGGGTGTGACCGTGGCTCTGTTCGTCTCTCTTGCAGCCCTCGAACGCCTGACGGAGGACAGAAGCGGTGCCGTGTCAGACCTGGCACTTGAAACGCTGTATGTCCTCCGGGCCATCCAGAGTGCCCGTTACTCCATTCTCCAGAGGATGGAAGACCAAATCCTCAGGGCATGGAGGACACGGCCTCGTCTGTCAGGCTTGGGCTGGCTGCGCTGCTGGAGGTGTACTCAAAGCTGACCTGAGACGTTTTGTCTTCAGGGGCGACACGGGCAAGACAGGATTTTTTATTTCATAAGGGTTGTTCTTTTCCTTTTTTCTCTTCTTTTTAGTATGTAAATAATATAGGATATGTTAGGGCTGAGAGGATCTGTCTTCTGGGGCCACATGGGCCATCTTTAATTTTTGTTTCATAGAGATTGTTCTTTTCTTCGTTTCGTTTCCATTTAGTCTGTAAATAATATAGGATATGTTATAAACCACAAGAGTCCCAAGACCTTTCTTTTGCTGCCCAGGGTGTGCGGGGCATAGGGGAAGAGAGGGAAAAGGGTTCTTGTGTTCAGCAACCTGCCGGGGCGTGCAGTGGTGCAGGGGAAATGGCCAGAAGCCCCTTGGCCTTTGGTGGTTGTGCTGAAGCCACAAGCCCTGTGGCAGGCAGGAAGCGCCATCTGTGTCCTGCTGCCCGTGTGTTGCTGCCGTGATGGCTGAGGAGCTGCTGGAGCTCCTGTGGGGCTGCAGCGCTGCTGCCGGGCCAGGCTGGGGGAGCCCCTGAGGACACGGGGTGCTGGGAGGCCGTGAAGGGATGAGGGGCTGTGGAGGCCCAGACGGGACAAGGCAGTGGGAAGGCACGAGGGGGATGTGTGAGGGAGTGGGTGGCAGGAGGTTCCAAGGGGACAGAAGGCCCTGGAGGAGCCGGGGTGGTGGGAAGCCCTGAGGAATTGGGTGTCAGAGGCCATAAGCAGCCCCCAGGCAGCCGCCTGGTCCCTGACACCCGGCTGCTCCGGTGCTGCCCCAAAATGTCCCTCAGGCCTGCAGCAGAAGGCCTGGAGGCTGGGACACCACCCCAGCGGGAGGGTGGGGACAGCCCGAGGTGCCCAGGCTGGGCTGGCTGGGGACATGGAGGGCAGGGGCGAGCTGACGGGCCACGGCCACTGGGTGCCTCCAGGAAGGGGCAGTGGGCAGAGGCAGGGCTGGCGGCCAGCCCGGGCCCTCGCGGCTGCCCAGGCCACGCTGCTGTGACCGAGGCCCCCCTGACACAGATCTCGGGGCCCACAGAGCTGCTGCCACCATGGGGAGGGTGGCGATGTCTCCTCCAGCAGGGCTGCCCAGTGGCTGCTGCCCAAGCGGCTCTGGAGCCCACAGAAACAGCAGCAGAGTGTGCCCAGGAACAGCAGCAGCCCCAACGTCGGCACCTGCGCACTGAGGCGTCCGCAGCAGCCGGGTGCCAAACAGGGGGAGGCTGTGGGCACAATTGCCTTTGCTTTGGCAAAAGGCTTCAGCAGAGTTGGCCACAATGGCTTTCTCTTCACTTGCAGCCTCACAGCAACGCTTACCAGCTTCAGCTGCAGCCTGTGCCTGTGACTGACTTGGATGGCCGTGCTTGAGGGCGAGCTCGCCTTCCACACTCAGGTGTCCCAAGGCAGCGGCATTGGCACCATCCTGAGTGAGAGAGAGAGAGAGAGAAAGAGTCTGATGGGGCAGGAGCCCTGTGCTGCAGCTGCCCTCCCTCTCTTCTGTCCAGGCACCTTAAAGACACATGAAACAAAATCCTGGACTTGCTTGGAAGCAAAGGAAGAAGCAGGATGCACTGAAAAAAAGCAGGGACTTACACGGCTCAGTTTTGCTCTCCACTTGGGCAATCCCAGAAACCCTGAGCACTTGGTGTTGCAAAGTATCATCAACATCATGCAGTCTCCAACCACCCTGCCATGGGCACAGGTGGTGTGCAGGCACAGGTGTCACTAGAATTGGGAGAACACTTCTCCATGTTGACCTTTTCCTCTCCTAGATTTCAAGCAGAGATGAAAAAATCATCTGGTGAATGACAGGTGAATAGTGTAGCTCACAGAACTAGGAGTAGGAGTCTCCAGTGGCCCATGGTGTGTCCATTCAACCATTGTTAGATTGTCCAGTTGGAGCTCAGCGCGGTGCAGCCCGGGCACAGGCACCAGGCTGGTCCATTTCAGCGTCCCAAAGTCTTGGTGGCTCCCTGTGCACCCATTGTCTCCTGAATCCATTCTTGAAATCCCAGTTACTGCTGTGCCAGACATGAGAACACAGGAGCAGCTTGTTTGGCTCATTCTTGCCTTTGCTGCTCCTGCCTAAAGGAATCATCAGGACTATATGCTGATGGAATGGGATCGCCGAACAGCAGGGACTTTTTTGTAGTTTCTAAAACTAAAACCTTGTCTGACTGTTCAGACACTCTAAAATCCAGGGTGAGAATGACAGCTTTGGTATGGAAGAATCCTAGAAATCTTGACTTGTGATTTTTCTAGTCAAGGATTTGAATGCCAATGTGGAAACTACCAAAATATTCAAACTTGTTTTCATTGGCAACCCTTTTGAAATGGCATCAGCAGAGCTCCAGGGGACAGGGTATGACAGTGGGGACAGTACTTGGCAGCTCATGGCTTCAGATGTGGTAGGCAGATATTTTGCGTGGGTACACATTGAAGTTCAAGTTTTCCCAGGGTTTGGATTGACTGGTCATTGCAGGTAACTTTAATCAATGCAAAAGGATGTAAAAGCACAATTTCTGGGGAATGTGCACTAGGGAGGAAATAGGGAGAAAACCTTGAACACAGCCAGCAGGCTCTGGAAAAATTGATAAAAATTAAAATTAAAAATAGATGTAGCACTGTGACTGTCCAGGCAGGACTATTTGTGTCTGGAGGTGACTGTAAAACATTTTAAAATCTTAGGAAATTCGGGAACTCAGGAAGAAAGTTAGGCTTGCTAAAGATTATGTGAAACCGTACCTGTGTAATCAAAATATGATAAATGATAGAATTGTTAGATGTGATTAGATATAATTATTGTTTAAAGAACATGAGGAACAATGTTAGGGGGCTGGGGTGGGATCACGAGAAATCCATGCTTGGGTAAAAACAATGCATACAATAGATCAATGTAAGTTTAATAATTAATATCTAAGTTGTATAACGATAGAGTATAAAACATGTTCAACTCAAAAGCAAGATGGGTCAGATTTGGGTCTGTGTACCCCTGACACCCAGAGTTCTTCAATAAAGCACCTGCATAGAATCATTCTGTGATGATGTGTGTTCCAGATCTCTAACAATTTCATCAGATTTTACTGGAATTGTGTGGGACATTTCTGGAATTTTGTGGATTTTTTTTGTAGAATTTTGTGGGATATTGATGAGATTCAGGGAAATCTGGGATTTTTCTTGAACGTTGTGGACATTTGTAGACATTTTGTGAGATGTCGCTGGAATTTTGTAATGTTTTGAGAAGATTTAAGGAATTTTGTGTCATTTTTCTGGAATTTTGTGGAATTTCTCTAGAATTTTATGGGGTATTGAGGAGATTTTGTGAGATGGTTCTGGAATTTTGTGGGATATTGAGTTGATTTAGGGAAATTTGTGGGACTTTTTGTGAATTTTGTGGACATTTGAGGAGATTCTGAGGGATGTTGCTGTAATTGTGTAGGTTTTGAGAAAATTTAGGGAATTTTGCGAGGTATTTTCTGGAATTTTGAAGATTTCTCTGGAATTTTGTGAGATTTGGAGGAGGCCTGAGGAATTTTGAGGAGTTTTTCTTAGATTTTGTGGAAATGGATCGAGTTTTTTTGAGATGTTGCAGGAATTTAGATGAGTTTTGAGAAGATTTAGTGAATTTTGTGATATTTTTCTCGAATTTCATGGGGCTTTCAAGAATTTTGTGGGATTTTTCTTGAATTTTGTGGAAATCTGTGGAGATTTTCTGAGATACTGCAGAAATTTGGTTCGGTCTTGGAAAGTTTAAGGAATTTTGTGGGTTGTTTCTGGAATTATATGGAATATTGTAAAGATTTAGGGGAATCTGTGGGATTTGTCTTGAATTTTGTGGATGCTTGTGGACATTTTGTGGGATGTTGCAGGAATTTGGTTGGGTTTTGAGAAGATTTAAGGAATTTTATGGAATTTCCTGGAATTTTGAGGATTTCTCTAGAATTTTGTGGGATTTGGAGGAGATTTGAAGAATTCTGAGGGATTTTTCTAAGATTTTGTGGGAATCTGTGAAGATTTTGTGAGACGTTGAAGGAATCTGGTTGGGTTTTGAGAAGTTTTTAGGAATTCTGTGGTATTTTTCTGTAATTCTGAAGGGCTTTTCCAGAATTTTGTGAGGTTTTTCTGGAGTTTTGTGGAAAATTGTGAAGATTTTGCGGGATGTTTCAGGAATTTTGTGGGAATGTGTGGGATTTGGAGACTTGAAGAGTTTTGAGGAATTTTTCTTAGATTTTGTGGAAATTAGTGGAGATTTTGTGAGAAGTTTCAGGAATTTGGTTGGATTTTGAGAAGATTTAGGGAATTTTGTGGGATTTTTCTTGAATTTGCTGGACATTTGTGGCAATTTTGTGAGATATTTCTTGAATTTGGTAAGGTTTTGAGAAGATTAAGGGAATTTTGTGGAATTTTTCTGGAATTTTGTGGAGCTTTTCCAGAATTTTGTGGGACTTGTAGGAGACCTGAAGTATTTTGAGGGACTTTTCTTAGATTTTCTGGAAATTTGTGGAGATTTTGTGAGATGTTTCAGGTATTTGGTTGGGTTTTGGGATGATTTAGGGAATTTTGTGTGGTTTTTCCTGTATTTTGTGAACATTTTCTGGGATTTTTCTGGAATATGGTAGAATTTCTCTAAAATTTAGTGAAAATTTGTGGAAATTTTGAGGAATTTTGCTTAGATTTTGGGGAAATCAGTGGAGATTTTGTGAGATGTTTCTGGAATTTGGTAGGGTTTTGAGAAGATTTAAGGAATTTTGTGGTGCTTTTCAAGAATTTTGTGGGATTTTTCTTGAATTCTGTGGATATTTGTGGTCATTTTGTGAGATGTCTCTGGAATTTGGTAATGTTTTGAGAAGATTTAAGGAATTTTTTGGAATTTTCCTGGAATTTTGAGGAGTTTCTTTTGTATTGGTTTAGATTTGCTAATTTCATTTTTCCGGCTAATGCACCCAATAAATGTCGTGTTTTTGAGGCAGTAACTAAAAAATTACTAGAAAACTCACTTATTTTTTGCTGTGAGATATGGATTAGAGCAGGAGAAAAACAGGCTTAAAACTTAAAAGGAATAAAGAAATTTTATTAACAAACTACAAGTATAAGAACACCAGAATAAACCTCCAGAAAACCTCTTTCTCCCCCACTACCCAACCATTCCCTTGTTCACATGGCAACATAGAGACAAAAAACCTTGGAACTTTGGTGTTTAAAATGTCCTAATTCCTGCTAGACTCTTTTCATCAGACTTTATATAGTAAAAGAAGTTTTCTTCTGCTAATTTGTGGAGTTTTTCACAAGAAAACCATTTCTGTTATAGCTTTCTATTTCTCTGATGCCAGCTGCCCAGAAATCCTGTCAGCAGTTCACTCCTCCCATTTCACATCGCTCTGAGGTGTGTATGGGTCAATGAGTCTAGGGGTGTCATTTTTAAGGATGAGTTATTCAAAGGCAGAAGTTCTCTTCATCTGTCTCTGTGAGCTTCCCTGGAAACAGAAGTTTTCTCTTTGCCTCTCAAGGCTGCAAATCTTCAACTATTACTTCTCCCCTCTGTGTTCCAGCACCTCACTGTATCACAATTACTCCACCTCTTGCTGAAAATCCACACTTTGAACACTCCATTCCTCACAATATACTCTGTCATGAATTAAAGGAGTTTTTTTCAGAACACTATTGTCCATCTCCATAGCTTTAACAGAAAAATATTTCAGCTTAATTAAAGCATCTCCTTATTCTCTACCTCTTTTGAAGCTTAATTCTTTCCTTTACTGTCTCTGATAGTTTATGAAGTCTCTTTACATGTTGATTCCTCTCTTTTTCTCTCTCTGGGTAAAAGGATTAATCTGCAAGTCTCATCTGGGTAATGAAAAGGTTAAAATCTTGCCCAGGCTTTGTAGATGGTTCTGTGATCTCTGCCGGAGCAGCGGCTGGAGCTGTGTGCGCTGGAAGATTCTTCATGGCTGCTCTGGAGAGTGTGGTCACTGTCTCAGCCCGCCGCAGCTCAGGAGCTTTTTCTTTCTTTCCTGGGCAGTCTGTGGTGAATTCAGTCGCAGCAAAAAGTGCAGCCGAGCCAGGGAGCGGCCTGGCCCGGCCAGAGCCCGGGGCAAGCCCCGCAGGCCCCATCTCCCGGCCGGGAGCCGCGGCAGGCCCAGCCCAGCCCCTGCCCGGGCCGCATGGGCTGGGCCGGGGACGGGAAGCCAGCTGGAGCTCAGTTACCTTTCACAGCCAGCAAACCAAGAGACAAAGAAATTCCCAGCCTTAGGGCTTAAACTGCTGTTCACAGCTTGATCTCACTTTGCAGTGCTTAAAACTGCTGTCAATTCTTAGAAATGGCCAGCTGTTGGCGAGGAGACAAACTCCCATCAGCCGCCAGCAGTTTGAACTTCCTTAGGTGTTTCTCTTTGTTTTCTTCATTGCCAATCAATCACAAAACCCTACCAAATTCCAGAAACATCCCACAAAATCCCCACAAATGCCACAAAATGCCAGAAAAATCCCTCAAAATTCTTCAGCTCTCCTCAAAATCCCACAAAATCCCATAAAAATCCCACAAAATTCCCTAAATCTTCTCAAAAGTCTACCAAATTCCAGCAACATCCACCAGAATGTCCTCAAATGTCAAAAAAATTCAACAAAAATGCCCTAAAATTCCCTAAATATCCTCCTTATCCCACAAAATTCATGAAACATCTCACAAAAACTCCTCAATTTTCCACAAAATTCCAGAAAAATCTCTTAAAATTCTTGAAAAATCCCACAAAATTCCCAAAGAATCCCAAAAAATTACCTAAATCTTTTCAAAACCCTTCCAAATTCCAGAGACATTCCACAAACCTACACAAAAATCCACAAAATTACAGAAAAATCCTGCAAAATTCCCTAAATTTTCCCAATACCCTAACAAATTCCAAAAACATCTCACAAAATCTACAGAAATGCCAATATTTTTGAAAAATCCTACAAAATTCCCACAGCTCCTCAAAATCCCAAGAAATTCTTGAAAAGCTTTAGAATATT